>NW_024721079.1:3960646-4158146 GCF_018991925.1 Homarus americanus | reverse complement strand
GTATAGATGATGGTCTAAAACACACACACACACACACACACACACACACACACACACACACACACACACACACACACACACACACACACACACACACACACACACACACACACACACACACACACACACACACACACACACACACACACACACACACACACACACATTATTACATAGCTGCACAGGCCACACACACACACACACACACTGCACTGAGAACTTCCCTGCAAGTAGAATGTCTATCCTGTCCTCATTCATGGAGTTAAAAAATAAATAAATGTGGGAAAGTTTGTGAGGCAGAGCTTTAAGGTCGGATGAATGACTACCGACAACAAAGGCCTTTCAAAGTGAAATAACATGGTTACCTGCACCTTTGGCCTGACCATTCGTACCTCATTAGCTCTTGATTAAACGGTGTGTTCTTTTAATTCCCGTCATAGAGTAAGTCGTCTGAGTAGTAGTTCATTGAGCTTACCTGCTGCAAACACTGTATAAACTAACCCTACCTGGTGAATAGATCCAGGTATATTGTGTTTACTTACCTGTACAAACAGTACTTGATGAATCTTACGGTGAACAACAATATAAATGAGTAATTCAATGTAAAATTATTCAGGAAACGCACACCTTCAAGTTGTATCTCAGAAGTGTTTCCCTTGACTTGTGGCTTCTTATGGTATGCCCTGGACGTGATGTTACAGAGAGAGAGAGAGAGAGAGAGAGAGAGAGAGAGAGAGAGAGAGAGAGACCTCGCTGCATCACCCCTCAACCATCTCTATATTCTGATAAACACTTGCCAGCCATCACTACCCTCCCTCTCTAACACCGGGTGGATCATGCGAGGGGCCTTGGTTGATGTGTGGATGAGATGGATATACCTGTGAAGATGTTGATGTTATGTACGGGATATGTGTATGAATAGAATGTTGACGTGTTTGTGGGAAATATGTGTACAAAATGGCGATGATAATTAGGATGGTGATGAGGATATTGATGATAATAATAATGAGGATGATAATTTTGACGAATTATAAATAAGCACAGGTGTGGACATATGTGTGTGTGTAGATGGACAAAAATAACCTTAATCATTTTTCTTCAGTGCAGTAGTTCATATTTTATTACCTTGGTCAATGAATGAGTATAAAAGTCTGCTTGGGTCGGCCACCCACGTTTCATCACCCAATGGCACAAAACTAATAATTATTAACCATACAACATTGATCACTAACACTTATCAGTATTATATATATAAATAATTATCTTGGTACATAAAATAATATCAAATATATTCTAATGTTTACCTTGTGAATTTAAGTGAGTTAATCCTCGAATTAACTTCTTACCATTGGAACTGTATCACCTCTCTCAATGTTAATTATCTATCTATCTATCTTAATATTTTGTGATAGTTATGAGTACCATTTATATGATACTAGGTTTGCAGGTTAGGGTTAGGTTAGGTTAGTTAGGTTGTAGGTTAGGTTAGGTTAGGCTAGGCTAGGTTTGGTCAGCAAATAAGTTACTTTGGTCTGTTATTTTCTATGAGTCTAAGTTAGGCTTACTTTGAATTAGATTATATTAGGTTTGATTAGCTGTGACTAGCGTTGCTAAATTCCTAATCTCGGTTCAAAGAGTGGAATTAACAAGTCCTGAGACCAACATATCAAGCTTTCTTTAACACACACAAAATGAAAAAATAACTACTCACTGCTTACACCCATCAGTAAGTGACAGAAAAACACACCTTGATACAACACAGGCAAGTTAATGAGCTAGACAGGTGTGCAGGTAGAAGTCGTCAGTTGAGTGACAAAAAACCACGACATGGGGAGATTTAAGTGAGTTGTACAGCTAATTGAGTACATGGTGGATGGGTTGGATGCTCCCTTAAGTGTGCAAACTTGGCTAAGTGGAAGGGTCTCAATGCACAGGTGACAATGGGAGTGTGTGTGTGTTTGGGTAATTAGGTTATGTATGTGGTACAGGGGTGTGTAGTTTGTTGTTAAGTGCATTTGATTAGTTAACTCGCACACTTAACAGGAGTGAGTATTTGAATGAGTTAATTAAGTGTAGATTAGTTGGACCGGAAAAATTACCTCCCACGATTAGTTACGTAAATTTCGTGATTAGTTAAGTATCTTGGTTAGTTGTTTATTATTCTTGGTGATTTATGTATAATTTATGGTGAGTTGTGTATCATTTATGGTGAGTTGTGTATCATTTATGGTGAGTTGTGAATCATTTGGCGGTGAGTTGTGTATCATTTATGGTGAGTTATATATCATTTATGGTGAGTTGTGAATCATTTATGGTGAGTTGTGTATTATGGTGAAGTACGGAACCTCGGACATAAGTTATGGTTGTTTTGATTATTAATTAGTTTATTTATTTATTTATTTATTTATTTATTTATGTGTGTGTGTGTGTGTGTGTGTGTGTGTGTGTGTGTGTGTTAATAGTTATGAAACAAATATGGTCAGTGAGGATCATGTTACATATAAAATTAATGATTTGAAATATAACACCACAAATTACCGCAACAAAAACTAATTATATACCAATTATATCAAAGTGTATCTCCCATATCATTAATTCCTTTAATGTGGTGTTAAGTATAACTCTCGCCGTAAAAATTAATCCGTTATAAACATACGTGCTATAATCTTCTAATTAGTTAGTTATGGCTAATACTATGTTATGACCAGCCCTTGATTGTTATAGTTCGATATTCGTAAAAAAAATGGGACTAATTAAACTTTTAAGAATTCATGGTTAGTTTTTCTCCGTTCGTATGATGTTATATTATTATTATTATTATTATTATTATTATTATTATTATTATTAATATTATTATTATTATTATTATTACTGCACTTCAACAACAAAAATCTTTAACCACATAACAAGATCAGAAATTACACTAGTCACCAAACGAATAAACACGATAATAGCTTGAAATATCTAAATAGGATAGCGATGAGATGCCTAAGTAATAGTAATAGTAATTCAGGTGTGAACATATGTGTGTGTGTAGATGGACAAAAATAACCTTAAACAATTTCCAGTACAGTAGTTCATTTTATTACCTTTGGTTCAGTGGATGAGTATAAAAGTCTACGGTCAACGCCACCCACGTTTCACTACCTAATGGCATCAAAACTAATAATTATTAACCATACAACATTGATCAATAACACTTATCAGTATTATATATAACTAATTATCTTGGTGCATAAAATAATACCAAATATATTCTAATGTTTACTTTGTGAATTCTATGAGTTAATCCCCGAATTAACTTACCATTAAACTGTATCGCCTCTCAATGTAAATAATCTATCTATCTATCTATCTTAATATTTTGTGATAGTTATGAGCACTATTTATATGATAATTAGGTTTGGTAAGGTTAGGTTAGGTTTGGTTAGGTTAGGTTAGGTTAGGTTAGGTTAGGTTAGGTTAGGTTAGGTTAGGTTAGGTTAGGTTTGGTCAGGCTAGGTTACTTTTGGTCTGTTATTTTCTATGAGTCTAAGTTAGGCTTACTTTGAATTAGATTATATTAGGTTAGATTAGCCAGACTAGCGTTAAATTCCTAATCTCGGTTCAAAGAGTGGAATTAACAAGTCCCCCCCTGAGACCAACATATCGTTTTCTTAATAATAATAATAAAAGGAAAAATAACTACTCACTGCTTACACCATCAGTAAGGTGACAGAACAAAACACACCTTGATACAACACAGGTAAGTTAATGAGCTAGACAGGTGTGCTGGTAGAAGTCGTTTCATTGAGTGACAAAAAAAAACTAATGACATGGGGAGATTTAAGTGAGTTGTACAGCTAATTGAGTACATAGGTGGATGGGTTGGATGCTCCCCTTAAGTGTGCAACTTGGCTAAGTGGAAGGGTCTCAATGAGTGCACAGGTGACAATGGAGTGTGTGTAGTTTGGGTAATTAGTTAAGTGTATAGGTAACAGGGGTGTGTGGTTTGTTCGTTAAGTGCACGATTAGTTAACTGCACACTTAACAGGAGTGAGTATTTGAATGAGTTAATTAAGTGTAGGATTAGTTGAGTGTAAAATTACCTCCCATGATTAGTTACGTTAATTTCGTGATTAGTTAAGTATCTTGGTTAGTTGTTTATTATTCTTGGTGATTTATGTATTATTTGTGGTGATTTATGTATCATGGTGAGTTATGTATCGTTTATGGTGAGTTGTGTATCATTTATGGTGAAGTACGTAACCTCAAACATAAGTTATGGATGTTTTGATTATTAATTAGTTTATTTATTTATTTATGTGTGTGTGTGTGTGTGTGTGTGTGTGTGTGTGTGTGTGTGTGTGTGTGTGTGTGTTTTTGTTTGTTAATAGTTATGAAACAAATATGGTCAGTGAGGATCATGTTACATATAAAATTAATGATTTGAAATATAACACCACACATTACCGCAACAAAACTAATTATATACCAATTATATCAAAGTGTATCCCCCATATCATTAATTCCTTTATTGTGTTACTATAACTCTCGCTGTAAAATTAATCCGTTATAAACATACGTGCTATAATTCCTAATTAGTTAGTTATGGCTAATTACTATGTTATGACCAACCCTTGATTGTTATAGTTCGATATTCGTAAAAAAAATGGGACTAATTAAACTTTTAAGAATTCATGGTTAGTTTTTCTCCGTTCGTATGATGTTATATTATTATTATTATTATTATTATTATTATTATTATTATTATTATTATTATTATTATTATTATTATTATTATTATTATTATTATTATTATTATTATTATTATTATTATTATTATTATTATTATTATTATTATTATTATTATTATTATTATTACTCCACTTCAACAACAGAAATCTTTAACCACATAACAAGATTAAGAATTACACTAGTCAACAAACGAATAAACACGATAATAGCTTGAAATATCTAAATAGAATACAGACGAGATGCCTAAGTAATAGTAATAGTAATTCAGGATAGTTCACCTCCTCCTCCTCCTCCTCCTTACCTACCCTCCATCTCCCCGACCTACCGTACTCTGGGTGTACGTAGTAGTGAGTGATGATGAGGATAACTATAACAATACTCACACTAGCTTTTCCTGTCCGTGGGAGGAATTACATGAGATGATATACAATGTGATTCTCAGCCCCGGCCCGACCTGCAACACCGGCCCGACCTGTAACACTTCAGATGGCAGGTTTTTTTTGTTTACATTGTGTTATAGACCTGTACTTCCTGTTTGAGGGTGACCACGTTCCTTCATCTTCTACACGCCCGTAAAGTTTGTTCCTTGTTGACATAGACTCGTAGAGGGGGGGGGGTGAACAATGGTGTCTTCCAGAATATTAAGAAAGTCGCCTCAGGCTCTTGGTGGGGGGGAGGGGTGGTAGGTGATGTGAGGGGTGGTAGGTGGTGAGGGGTGGTAGGTGGTGTGAGGGGTGTGGGAGGTGGTGGGAGGGGTGGGTGGTGTAGGGGAGGTGGTGTGAGGAGGGGAGGTAGGTGGTGGAGGGGAGTGGTAGGGGTGGGTGTGAGGGGAGGGTAGGTGGTGTGAGGGGAGGTAGGTGGTGTGAGGGGCGGTAGGTGGTGTGAGGGGCGGCAGGTGGTGTGAGGGGTGGCAGGTGATGTGAGGTTCAGTACCAGGAGGCGGAGGTTGTCCTTTACCTCATACCGGGAGTGATAAATGCAGATGTTGGGTTTGAATTATCTGTTGTGGTAGTGTTTATTTGTCTTGGTCTGCACAATAACTTGTAACATCCACACAGGTCGAGGACAATGACCTGTAGGGGAGTGATTCATGGCCTGTCACCGCCTCTTCAGAGAGACACACAGGAACTATTCAGAGACAGTTTCGTCCAAGGCTCTACAACAAGCTGTTACAATTATCAGCGAATCTGGATACAATAAACTTGTTTCAGAAATATGATATAAGTATTACTCGTACATTTATATCTTGTCAACTGCTTCAGGTGAGGTACACACACCTCAATAAAGTGTCTTTACGTAGGGGTCCGATGCAGTTCAAAATGAACACTGCGACTCCTGTTGTTTCGATAAGGTTGTTAAAATCGTTCAGCCGTTGTGTCGTATTGTCTAACACAAATTCGTTAAGATATTTTTTGGAGCGAGTGTACACACACGACCCACCGTGTGGTACCCCGCCAAGGACCTCAGGAAGCCCTCCAGCCTCCCTCCCTCTTATTGATCGCTTGTAGCCACAGTCACAGAAGTGATTCACTGGTGATAATTGGCTTACGCTCCAATGTCTGTGTCGGATGCTTTGTCTTGTCTGGCTGCAGAGGGACGTGGGAACGGCATGTTGACAGTGACTAAACAGTTCTGGCCGTCTACAGCCGCGATACCTCACAACTCAGAGACAGAATGTGGGAAAATTATGAGCAGTGCAGAAAACTGCCGCCTGCCAAGTTTAAATTAAAACTTCTTTTGGTCAAGATTTTTCTTGAACACTCGTCTTAATTTATCACAAGTTTATCCCAGTATGACGACAGTTTAAGTGTTCTTAGTCAAGTGGAATAATTATAAAGTGTGCAGTAAGTGGCTACTGGAGGATATCCATCAAACTTTATTTAACTTTTTTTCACATTCTAAAAACCAGTGTTTTTTTTTCAGCGGCAACCCACGAGATCTGGGATAATCCTTCCTCAGCGGTTAAAAGTGTAGATAAATTTTTGGAGTTGGGATTTGTGTGCAAGGTAGACAATGAAAGCACACCGGTGGCTTAAAAAATATATATATAAAACAGTATATGAAAAAAAATATATAAATACAATAAAAAATACAAACAAATCCTTCTGTTGTCCTTATGAAAGAAATACAAAAAAATACAGTTCACGGATTTGTAATTAAAAAAAAAAAGGAAAATCGACGGACCTGTTCCTCCCTCCCTCTGACCCCAACACAGCCACAACAATAACCTCACTCCCAGAGCTTCACCCTTGTCCTAGAGTCCGCTATTACCATCAGACAAGGACCTTACACTGCATTTCCTCCCCCTTAATACTCTCTCATTACGTGCTTAGGGTGTACTTATAGTGTTGCTGCTACTGAGGGGGAGGGAGGAGGACGAGTAGAGAGTCGACCACCTTACATGTTTATTCCCACAACCTTCACCCATTACCTCACCTACACACACACACACACACACACACACACACACACACACACACACACACACACACACACACACACACACACACACACACACACACACGTAACTAAAAGGTCGCTACTTAAGGGGTGTTGAAGGTGTCCTAGTGTCTGGTGTTTTTACCTGTGTAGCAACATAAAAAGACTGGTAATTACTTAGTTTGGGCGTCTACTTTACCACCTGAGAGCACACCTGGGGAGGGACACTGAAGTGAACCGTGTGTGTGTGTGTGTGTGTGTGTGTGTGTGTGTGTGTGTGTGTGTGTGTGTGTGTGTGTGTGTGTGTGTGTGTGTGTGTGTGTGTGTGTGTGTTTAAAGCATTATTTCGCTAAATCTACTCTAAAGTTCCTGTTATTATCCCAAACACACAGAAAGACGAAACCCTTTTGTATTTTATGAACTGTAACGAAATTTATAATAGATAACCCAGGGCCACATTATCACCTCGGTCATACTAATTATCATCAAGTCCAACTCCAGCTCTTTTACCACACTAGCACAATGGCCAACACCACAGTCACAGCACCATGGCCACACCAACATCATGGCCACACCAACACCATGGCCACCCACCCTTAAAAGGCTACACCTGCACGTGAGTCATATATCAACACACTGAAAAAAAATAAATAGAAAAAGAAAGAAAAACGAAAAAAAATCCTTCACCTAAACTTTGGCCGGACGGAAACCACCAACTCGTCGGTAATGGCCTCAGGTGGTGGAGGAGACGGTGTAACAAGAGAAGGATAAATCCATCATTAAGAGGAAATTAGAAAACAAGAGATTCAGATTACGAGAGACACGGACTAATTATTGAAGTTGGCGAGGCGGACATAAGCCAGTGGCAAGGTATCCAGGTACACCTCGGGTCCCATTAGTTTCTTTCTGTGTATTATAATTAGGATTTCCTTTACGCTATACTGTGTTTCGAACCCCGAATTATGAGGCATGGAGACGTGTGTGTGTGTGTGTGTGTGTGTGTGTGTGTGTGTGTGTGTGTGTGTGTGATGCCTCTGCCGTTATGCCATCATGACTGTATGTGACACGAGAATGATTATATATTTCCCATTGTGATTTTTTTTCTTTTCACCAAAAGGTTTCGAACCCTCGCCACGATCTATGGAGACTTAGAGCCTTTTAACACATAAGCCACTGTTAGATCTGGGCGAGGATAAATCTCATTTTTTTTACATATAGCTACTGTGGTTGTGACGTATACTGTTTACTCCCACTGATGTTTCTTACGTCATAGATAAAAACTGCTCCTACACACGGCCTACACACATAATCGTTCACTGTCCTCATTCACACAACTTCACAACCCGAGTAAAATTACCTCAATCACACCTCATCATACAGAGCGTTCATCTAACCTGATAGTCAGATGTTATATTGTATACTTAATTCTCTCTCTCTCTCTCTCTCTCTCTCTCTCTCTCTCTCTCTCTCTCTCTCTCTCTCTCTCTCTCTCTCTCTCTCTCTCTCTCTCTCTCTCTCTCTCTCTCTCTCTCTCTCTCTCTCTCTCAGTATTCAGGCAGTGATGAGGCAGCACAAGGCATGGACAACATGAGCTCCACCTTACAGTCTATAAATAATCCCGGCAAATATCAGCGACAGATCATTACCGAAGAGCTGTTTTGTGGACCCCAGTTGACTATCATCATGTTGAGTGCACCTCGCTGTCGCCTTGCATTTGTCAGTCTCCGATATGCTTATTGATTGCCGCCAAGTATCAGCTTTGGGGGGTCTCTCTCTCTCTCTCTCTCTCTCTCTCTCTCTCTCTCTCTCTCTCTCTCAAGCTTGAGTTGTTCCGTCAGATTAGGTAAATTCCGTGAGGCAGACGTAGATGAATGACTCACAGTTTTCAGTTTGATTTTTTTGTTTCGGGGTAACGGTAGTTGTGATAAGTCTCTCCTATACCTTAATGATGAGGAACAGTGTGTGTGTGAAATATGAGTCGTGGGAACAGAGGATAGATCGAGGTGTCTGGAGCGTCCACACAAGAACTTCCTCAAGGCAGATGAAATAGTGGTGGTAGTTGTGTTGTTCGGTGTACTGCGAGGGTAGTGTGTGTCTTTATTATTATTATTATTATTATTATTATTATTATTATTATTATTATTATTATTATTATTATTATTTTACAGAACTTATGTTTCATGAACAACTCAGTACAGGTGTGGTTTGTTCATTTACTGTACAGATGTTCAATGTTCCCTTTTCTTTCTTTCTTTCTTTTTTGTCGTTTCCTGGACCACCTTCATAAAATATCCAATTGTGTTTTGTTACGTGGGCTAAGAGAAGATGTTTGGGGAGGTCCTGTTACAGTAGGTCGGAACCGAGGGTGTTTCTGAACCATGAAGACAGAGTTATGAGAATATGAAACCAATTGAAAACGTAGAGACGGAGAAGGAAGCGTAGAGACGAAGAAGGCAAGGTAGAGAGATAAATTGAAACGTAAAGACGAAAAAGAAAACGTAGAAATAAAATATTCCCCCTCCCTCCGAGTGTCATGTTCACCTGAACCTAACTAATTTCATATTTTAACGTCATATATAATTTGTACTATATTGCTGTATTTTTTTTTATTTATATATTTTTTTAATTTCCGGATAGTATAATCATAATAACAACAGATGGATCAGTCACGGCGGCGGCTTTAGTGTAGGTAATTAAGACGAGGGGGGGTCACACACCTTAGCGTCAGGTGGCTGGGACTTGTATGGCTCAGGAGGGCAATTCTTCTACCTTGATGATGACTTAGCGTAACCGGGTGATGCCAAACCCCCTAAACACGTTCTCTTCCGTGTTAAGTCGTAGCCCCTAATTAAAATAACCATTACTTCTCTAATCATACGACAGCTCAGAACGACATCCTTCCCCTTCCTGCCTCCCTCCTACCTACCCCAGTACCCTTACACCGTCACCTTCCCTCCTAACTCAGACAGCAACAGCAATAGCCACAGAGAGAGAGAGAGAGAGAGAGAGAGAGAGAGAGAGAGAGAGAGAGAGAGAGAGAGAGAGAGAGAGAGAGAGAGAGAGAGAGAGGTTTCAATACAAGGCGCCGGCCACCATTACCACCATGACTTGTGACGGGCGCGAGACAACAGGACCCACTTGACCAATATAAACCACCGCAATAACAAGGTAACACAACAGCCACTATACCGTCGACGTGACTCTCTCTCTCTCTCTCTCTTTGTCTGTCTATTTATCTATCTATTTATCTATCTATCTATCTATCTATCTATCTATCTATCTATCTATCTCTCTCTATACTATTTGCACTTTCATATCAATATTATTCAAAAACTTAGATTAAAAAGTAACACATAAATAATAACAATTCATCATCAACAACAACAATCACAACAACAAACATTTCAGTGCATCATAACCCCCTCCCTCCTCCCCCCTGCCACCCACCTGCAACAAGTGTGTAAATTGAGACCGAGTGCTTGATGCATATTTTGTGTTCCTCATGTGATGCGTCTCACTCTACCGACGACGACAAATTGAACTTCTTTTTCTGATCTTCATCCTGTGTTGGTCTGATACTGAGATGACCTTACTGTAAATCTCGTGTGTGTGTGTGTGTGTGTGTGTGTGTGTGTGTGTGTGTGTGTGTGTGTGTGATCGTCGTACCTGTATCCTGGTACTGCTTATATACAGGTACTCCTAGTATCCTCGTACTGGTATCAAAGGGTAATTAATCTCTATAACTCACCGTTCTCTCACAACTACTAAAGAAAAGAAAACTTTGAAGGCCTCACCAACGGGACTTTCCATCGACGAGTCACCGTAGAGTGGACAATTCCGAGCCATAAAGCCAACATTGTGCAGTTGCCCTTCACCCCTTCCCTTTCCCCCTCCTCAAGTGGCCACTGAAGAACCTGTGAGAGAGAGGGGGGTGGGTGGGTGAAGGACAGAATTTAAGGTCCAGCAGGTGGCCCCTCGAGTGGCCACTTTAGAACTCGAGGCCCAGTGGGGTGGAATTGAATGTCTTTGTTACAGGAGGTTCTTAGCTCAGCTCTCGTGCCGGGCAAGAGCCGCCATTCTCCTCACCTTGGTGGTAGTGGGCCACGCCTGCCTCAGGTCTGTCTTTTTATTTGTTTATTTTTTTCTAGAGAGTAGAATAGGTGTTAAAGAAAGAATGAGAGATGGAAAAGAAAGGAGAGAGGGGGGGAAGTTAAAGAAAGAAAAATAAAGAGGGGAAGAGATAGAATTGGATACAAAGAGACCAAGAGAGATAGAAAGAGAGAGAGAGAGAGAGAGAGAGAGAGAGAGAGAGAGAGAGAGAGAGAGCCATCTTCTCTACACATTCCATCACCATGTCTAGCCGTCAGTACAAAACAAAACCGTAAAAAAATATACTTTCCATTTTATTTCACTGAGTCATTACTAGCAAAAGAACCAGACCAACTTTTACTATGACTTTTTTTTAGCTCTTCACTGTTGGAGTAATGGTAGTGAGTATATGAACGACTGTCACCAGGCCGGGGCACTTGGGTACAGGTGGTGGAGAGGACAAGTGGTAGATGGTACAGATGGCGGAAGGGTGTGGCGGTGGAGGGTACAGGTGGTGGAGAGTAGAGATGGTGGAGGGAACTGGTGGTGGAGGAGTAAGGTTAAGTTAGGTTAGGGTTGCACACACACACACACACACACACACACACACACACACACACACACACACACACACACACACAACATTAAGTAAACATGTACATTATATCTTCGTCTCCCCTCATTTCACATCTTTTATTCCCCTGTCCTTCATTCTTTCCTTTCTCCTTTATTCTCTCACATTCTATCTCCATCTCTCCCTCTTCCTCCTCCATTTATCAACACCTCTCCCTCTTTTCCTCTTTTTAATTTGTATTTTTCTCTTCTCTCTTTATCTCATCTTCCCTCTTCTCTGTCATTCTCTCTCACGTCTTCTAGTTCCTTCATTACAACGTGCAGAAATGTGATCCCATGATGCAGCAAACAACAACAACAACAACATGTCTCTCCATCTCTTTGTGTTTGCATCGTCGAATTAAAACCGACTCTGTAAATTACGTTTCAATTCGGTTTTATTCAGGTCTTTACAGATAATAAAAATTCAGTGTGTCTAATCATTACACGGTTGCGAAAAATGGGTGTTATTTTCCCGTCCGCTTGTGGTCTGGTGGAGGTAAGAGAATTGTTAAAAACTGCGTAAAATCCGTAATCATATTCGAAAAGCGTAATAAATATGTAAAAAAATCTTTAAAACTGTGTAAAATGCGTAAAAAAATCTGTAATTACAATCGAAAAGCGTATTAAATGCGTAAACAATCCGTAAAACTGTGTAAAATGCGTAAGAAATCCGTAATCATAATCGAGAAGCGTATCACCATCGACTCGATAGAAAAACTTCAATCTATCTAATCAATATAAAGGTAAAAATGTCAAATTAATTATCTATCAGGAAGGGCTGGGTCTCTACACTGATAATTAAATAGATTTTGGTCATAAATAATCTATGAAATTTTTAAACTGTGAGTAAAATAATTTATGAAATGGAGCTGTCATGACATAATAACTCTTGTAAGTGTCACGCCCTCTGGACTGTGTATGTAGGAGGAGTGTGTGAGAGGGAGGGAGGAAGGAAGGAAGGGAGGGAAGAAAGAGGGAAGGATGGAGGGAGACAAGGATGGAGAGAGGGAAGGAAAAAGGGCATGAGGGAGGGAGAGGAATAGAATGAAAGAGAGAAAAAGAGAGAGAGAGAGAGAGAGAGAGAGAGAGAGAGAGAGAGAGAGAGAGAGAGAGAGAGAGAGAGAGAGAGAGAGAGAGTGAAACGGAAAATGGGGGAAGATTGATAAATAACAAAGAATGAGAAACTGAAAAAAAAAACCAGGAGGAAATGGGAATGACTACATGTAAGGACAGACAGACAGATATGTGAATTTCAACATGAACATCAGGTTATACTCGTATCCATCAAAGTGTATCAATTATTCATTAACAATCAAAACAACTCCCACAACATACCACCCAACATATTGACGCTATGTATCAAACCCCTCCTCCCCCCTCCCTCCTCTTCCTCCCCTCCCTCCCCTCCTCTTCCTTCCTTCCTCCTCCTCCCTCCCTCCTTTTACTCTTCCCGGTCACACATCAACAAGAAAGAGACCACAACACCACAAACTTCACTACGCCAATAAATCCAAAGGGCCACTACTGACTTTCCTCTTCCCCTTTCCCCTCTTCCCCTCCTCCCTTCCCCCTAAGCTATATCCTGGTGGGGAGGGTAATGTCTATTGTAGGAGTCACTGACGGTGTTACATTGAGCCGAAGTGTTTGTTTATTCTCGTGTTTTATGACTGGAGTAAGAACTGGCCGCCGCTACCGTCTCTTCTGCCGGGGTAACGGGAGAGTGTGTCCTCGTGATGGTGGTAACTGAGAGATGAAGTGAGGGAAGGAGGGAGTGAGTGAGGTAGAGAGGAAAGGGAGAAAGAGAATAAGTGAGGAAGGTGGAAATAGAGAGGAGGAAGAGAGTGAGTAAGATGTAGAGGGTGAGAGGGAAAGGTAAAGGGGAAGGGGCAGATAGGGAAGGAAGAGGGATGGATACGTGGATGGAGGGAGTGAAGGAACGAGGGAGGCAGGGAGTGAAAGAAGGAGGGGAGGCCGGAGGGAGGAGGTACAGGAACCATCTATAGGTGAATCACGAAACTTGAGAGGACCACACACACACACACACACACACACACACACACACACACACACACACACACACACACACACACACACACACACACACACACACACACACGAATTAATCTTCATAGGCTCAGACTTCTCCTCTTGACTCTTTTTTTTTTTACTCCTGGTGAAGTTTATGAGACAGAGTGATGGACAGTAGTGTATTAAGACCCCAAGTGGCACTATGTGTATGGTAGTGAGACCTCGACCAACCATGTGTAGGGTTGTCATCGTCGTATATTGTGACTTACCACATCACTACCACAACAGTTAGCTGGGGTGTGTAGCTTACCACAACTCCACCACAACAGTTAGCTGGGGTGTGTAGCTTACCACAACACCACCACATTGTTAGCTGGGGTGTGTAGTTTACCACAACACCACCACATTGTTAACTGGGGTGTGCAGCTTATCACAACACCACCACAAAAGTTAGCTGGGGTGCGTAGCTTTCCACAACAGTCAGCTGCGGTGTGTGTAATCTGTGTGTACCCCCAGCCAATCCATAACTTGTTTAACATGCAGACAGGGTGAAACAGTCGCTGGGGCATAAAATATGTTGTATTGCATTATCCGCCATTGTGTGTTGACATGATACACAACTTATTTAATTTTCCTGTATAGATTATATTTACCTGTGGTGCTTATTTATCTCTGCGATATGTAATCACTTGTCGCATCAATACAGTGTAATTCATGACAGACCTACGTAATTCACCTGCCATGGTCCAACAATCATCTCCACAAGTTGGTCTTCAGGACGGCTGGACTCTAGAGCAATGGATTAAACTGCTGACCATCACCACCTGCTGCCTCTGCTTCTACTGCTACTACGTCAGGCAGCAGGAGTTAGCAAGTAGTGGCCGGCAGGAAGGATCAGAATGGTAGATTAGGGTACAGCTTCCTGGCCAGAGAGGAGGAACACCTGGAGCAACTAATGGTGGTAGTGGTGGTGATGGTGTTGGTGGTAGTGGTGGTGATGATGGTGTTGGTGATGATGTTGTAGGTGGTGATGATGTTGTTAATAGTGGTGACAATGATGTTATTGTTTGTGGTGATGGTGGTGGTGGTGATGATGACGGTAGTGGTGATATTAATGATGATGATGTAGGAGACGATTTTACTGTTTAGTGATAGCGATGGTGGTGATGTCTGTCTGTCTGTCTGTCTGTCTGTCTCAACAACTCCACCACGAAGAAAAATAAACAAACCTATTCATTATTATGCTGAAAATTAATAATAAAAAAAAAATAAACAACTTTTTTACACTTTTATACATTTACATTTCAATCCAACACTCTAAATCACTTAAGCAATACAGTATATTATGGAATTTTGTTGAGAATATATTTATTTATCTTTGTATGTAACTATATGTGTAGTCAGGAATATGGTGTAAAATCTGGAGCAACATTTCAGAACCTGTCAGAGCGGAGATCCTAAGACGCTCCAGCGATGATGGGGTATTTGGAGACGTGGAAATGGAAATGGAAATGCCAGACAGCGGAGACTACACGGGGGATACAAGAGACATGTGGGACACGGGGAGACATGGATGGAGAGAGATGGGAGTAGAGTGGGAAGGGGGTACGTGGAGATATGAAGGGCATGGAGGACACGGGAAGACATGGAGGAGGACATAGTATTGACTAGGAGATAACTATGGTTGTTGTCTGTAGGTAAGATACACGTTAGTGGAGGGGATGAGAAGTATAGGGATAAAAGTCGATGATAAAGTAATGAAAGAAAGGAACGATTAAGTGAGAGAGGGGAGGGGATAGAAAGAGAGAGGGAGGACAGAAAGAAAGAGAGGGAGAGACTACTAAACCCTCCTCCCCTCCTTTTTTCTCTCCCTTTCTCTCTCTCAAAAGTCAAATACTATATAGACAAACCTCTGATGTCACCGCCTACTGAGAGGATGGGTGAAGCAGGAGGAGAGAAGGAAGGGAGAAGGAGGAAGAGCGGATGGAGACTCTTATGAGACATGAAAATGGATCAGATAGGAAATGACTCCACCATGAAGAAGCCATAAAACCCTAAACCCCCTCCTTCCCCCACCCCTTATCCCATCTCATCCCCCACCTCTTACCCCCCTTTACCCCAATCCCCTAACCCACCCACTTCCCCATAACCACCCACCCCATCCACCCACCCCCCCCATTCCCACTCTCTGTCAGTATCTTAACAAAATATCTCGAAAACAAAACATATTAGTATTGTTGTCTTGTGTGTGTGTGTGTGTGTGTGTGTGTGTGTGTGTGTGTGTGTGTGTGTGTGTGTGTGTGTGTGTGTGTGTGTTGGTTACCTATTATAAAGGTCCAGTGGCCAGGTATTATCTAGCGTCCAACACTAATGAGGCACAGACAGATGAGGTGATTATTATTCAGCTTTGTAAAATTCGTTTGTCAAGATGTTATTTATTTGATTTGGATGAAGGTATAGCACAGGTTACAAGTCAGAGGTAGGGTCACAGGTTACAAGTTACAGGTCACAGGTTGGGTCTCAGGTTACAGGTTAAGATTAAAACACCTTGACATTTAGTTTAGTCTTAGAAAAAATGACTATACGGATTTTGATGAGATTTAACACGTTGTTTGTGTGATTCGAAATGTCTTTATGTAGTTCGAATCACCCATACATATAATTTCGAAGCGTCATTATCTTATTCGAACCCTCTTTACGTAGCTCGAAACTTTATCTCTGTATTTCTCCAGTTGTTGTGTTTGAACCTTATGAAAAAAAAAAGGACTCACTGAAGCACTGAAAATCCTCCCTTGTTCTGGGTTGCTATCCTCATTGACGTCGGGATTATCAGCTTCGAAACACCGAATCCTATCTGACATACGACCACCGCGTCTAAAACCTTATTAAGATTATTGGAGTCGATCCCTGAGTCGGACTTTCAGCTCGGGGCTTCACTTGGGCTTTGTGGCGGTGTTATGAAGTTTCTCTGTGTCTTAAAATGCTATAACCAGTGTCGAATTAAGGGAGGGAGAGAGAGGAGAGAGGGAAGGGGTGTGTGAGAGAGGAAGGAGAGTGGAGAAAGAGAGAGGAAGGACTGTCACTGAAATGGAGAGAGGAGGGAGAAAGACAGAGGGAGGGAGAGGGGAAGAGAGAGAGAGAGAAACGAGAGAGGAGGAGAAAGAGAGAGAAGGGGTGTGTGTTTGAGAGAAAGAGCGAGTGAGAGAGGTATATCTAAGAAAGACAAACATAACAAGGAGAAATAAAATAAATAAAAAAGAGGTAAACAAGAGAAAAAAAAGAAAGAAAAAAAGAATGAACAGATAGATAAAAGAATACAGATATAGATAAGGGCTTCCCCCACCCCACTCACCCGCCCACCCGCCCACTCACCCACCCACCCACCCACCAACCTCAACCTTTCCACATCCGCTGCAGTAAACCAAGGGAGGGAGTGAAATGGAAGGGGGTAGAGGGAGGGAGGGAGGTAGGTAGGAGGGAAGGGAAGTCCATCATATATTGCACGAAACTGTCAGTGATGAAGACTCGCCAGGGTTATGACCACTTAATTCTCTCCAACCAATATATTGCCTCTGTCCATACTGCTGCTGGTTGGTTCTGGCAGCAGGCAGAGGGAGGGGGAGATACGTCACACACACACACACACACACACACACACACACACACACACACACACACACACACACACACACACAGATTGACCGGGGATTATATTTTGCCCTGGACTGGCCCAAATTGCTGTTAGTTTCACCCTAAAAATTTAACTAAATCCGTTTGAGGTCGCTAGTTTAAGGTATAACTCTGGGGATAAAGGTTTAGGTTTTAACCCCTTGGATGATGGTTTAGGTTTTAACCCCTTGGATGATGGTTTGGGTTTTTACCCCTTGGATGATGGTTTAGGTTTTAACCCCTTGGATGATGGTTTAAGTTCTAACCACTTTGAGGATAATGGTTTAGGTTTTAAGCCTTTGGATGATGATTTAGGTTTTAACCCTTTGAATGATGGTTTAGGTTTTAACCCCTTGGATGATGGTTTAGGTTTTAACCCCTTTGGATGATGGTTTATGTTTTAACGCCTTTAAGGACGATGATTTAACCTATACATATTCAAGGACGATAATATAAGTTTTAATCACCACTGAGGTTAAACCATCATCCTCAAGGAGTTAAACTGACCACAAATCCTCTTACATTATGCACCATCCTGTTTGTGTAAACTGAGACTGACTGACTGATTGACTGATCCACCGACCGACTGACTAACTGACCGACCCACCGGCCGACTGACTCACTTACTGACTGACTGACCGACCGACCGACCGACTGACTGACTGACTGACCGACCGACTGACTGACTGATTGACTGACTGACTGACCCACCGACCAACTGACTGACTAACTGACCCACCGACTGACTGACTGACTGACTGACTGACTGACTGAAAAAAGACAAAGTTTCAGATATATAATATTTTTTTTTTTTTAACGAACAAGAAACTTATTTTAAAAACACCAAAACCTTTTATTTATGTTTAGTCTTTAGAACCGACAATAGACAAAGTTTCAAAAAAAAAATAATAAGTTTCATTATTGTTTCACTGGTGTTTATTTTTTGTTCAGTGCTTCAGTCCTGGAGTCTTGCCATGAAACACTGAGTCACAAGTTATAATTACAAGCAAGACAAAATATATTAAATGAAAAGACACATTTAATGTTTTGCGTCCATCTATTTGTTATTGTTGAATGTTGCGTCATGTAATTTGTAATTTTGCTTTATGTATATTGTATTACACTACGTACATTATGTTTGTTGTATTATATTTGTTGTAGTTTGTATGACTAATTCAACATCCATAAGATATTTGTACACGTGCAGTCTATTGTCACTATTGAGTATTAGAAAATAAGGAATGTATACCTTGCATATTTTTATGGTACTGTATTATATATGCTGTAAGTGTGTGTGTGTTTGTGTGTGTGTGTGTGTGAGTGTGTGCGCTTCTCTGCGAATGTGTGTATGTGTGCGCGCGCGGTTGTTTGCATATGCTTATGTGCGTATGTGTGTGTGTGTGTGTGTGTGTGTATGGCTCATGTGTACAAACATACATACATGCATATACTTGCGTGAGAACGTATATGTGTATACAGGCGCGTGCGTGCTTAAGCAAGCAGTTCGGGGGTTAGGTGGAGGCAGCAGCAAGCAAGTTTAATAATTAGAGGCACAGCTCAACCCCCCCCCCTCTGCTTTAAAACACAAAAATGCTTCTTTTCCCAGCTTCCTTATCTAGTTTAGTAGACGTTTTACCACGCTTTATGCCTTAAATGTTCGCAAAATTTAATTAAAATGCATTTTACCGCCCAGTTTATTTTTACTGCTGTAAGACTCGACCAAATTGGTATAGTCTACACGAGGTGGTGGAGGGAAGAGATGGAGGAGGAGGAAGGTAGAGGAGGAGGAAAGAGGAAATGGAGAAAGGTGGGAAGAGGAGGAGGAGGAGGAGGAGGAGGACAGAAGGAGTTAAAAGACTGAGGAGGGAGGAGAAGTAGAAGGAGAAAGAGTAAAGAGGAGTAGAAAAAATAGGAAAGGAGAAAGGGGAGGGGAGGAGAAAGAAGATAGGAGAGGAAGAAAATGAGAAGGGGAGGGAGAAGAGGAAAGAGGAGTCGGAAGAAGAAAATGGGCAAATAGGAAAAAAAAGGAGGAGGAGGAGGAGGAAGAAGATGGGAGAGAAGGAACAGGAAATGGAGGAAGAAGGTGAGAGAGGAGTGAAAAGAAGGTGTAGGCAGAAAATGGGAAAGGGGGAAGGGGGAGGCGGAGGAGGCTGGTTCAAGTTTGTTTGCAACATTATGGTCAAGTTATGCAGCAGCCCTGAGTTAATATCCAGACAGTCCCACACTAGGCTGACCCATGTATTGGTAATCATCTCCTTGGGTGAGCCAATGACGTCATTTTGTACCTGAACGAGAAGAAGGTAACCCACAACTGGTATAATTATCTTTCATAACTGTTTATTTGTCTGTTTGTCTGTATGTTTTGTGTTTTACTCTGTCTGTGTGTGTGTGTGTGTGTGTGTGTGTTGTGTGTGTGTGTGTGTGTGTGTGTGTCTGTGTGTGTGTGTGTGTGTGTGTGTGTTGTGTAGGGGTGAAGGTATGTATGTCTTAGCCTGATGTTTGTGTAGGTCATTTATTGTACTAATTTTGTATTAGAAAGATCTCTCTCTCTCTCTCTCTCTCTCCACAAACTTCTTTAATACATCTCTACCTCAACAAATTATACCTCACTATTCTTCCCCTATAAACCTCTACCTCAGAGAAATACAACTCATCAACTTCTTTTCTCATAACAAACCTCTACCTCAGAAAAAAAAAATATGACCACCTGGGGAGGGGGTTCTCGTTGACAACATCTGCTTTCATTTCCTCGGTCTTGCAATCTGATGTGGCATAATTTTCTTGAAAGTGAATTCCGATATCTGCTTCTCCAAGTTCTTCAATTCCTGTCAATGTGAAAATGAAACTTAACTTCCCCAACGCACTCGATACATGACATCATACTCGCTTCTCCCTTTTTTCATAAACTTACATAAGATAAATAATGAGATAGCAAAGCGTGGCACTTATCATTATTTTCTGTAAATGGTGCGAATATTGAGTTCATTTTAACGTATATATTCAATCAGAATCAGAGGCGAAAATATCGAGTGATCTTTGTTATAAACATTGGTGGGTGTTTCAGTACATAGAAAACGTGATATTTGTTAATTATTTGAGGGTAGACTTATGTTAAATTTAATTATCGTTTTTTTTAGCTCTGTTAATACAAGTCGCTCGAAAATACAACCAAATACATCAAAGTTGTATATTATTTGGAAAAGTTTCCTATTGTATATTGCAAAAACTAAGACTTAATAAAAAAAAAGTCTCACAAAAATAAACACATTGGAGGCATAAACAAGAAAGTACATCTGTGTGTATAAACGAGACCTGACGCATGTTACCTCGTGTTCTGCATCATTAATAACATTGTTACTACGAGAAGAACGTTTTTGTTCCCTTGCCAGTACCAACACTTCTGTATGTGGATATTATCAGACTATTGTGATCAAACCTTAAATATTTGTAAGTATAATCTAGTCTGTAGATTACCATAAAGTCGACCTTAAACCCTAGAATAAATTTGGTGTTTTGGTTGTGAGAAGTTGACCTGGGTCCCACTGAAGAGAGACTCACGCTAGGGATCTGGATAGCTGTGAGAGTGATTGCGAGTGAGAGAGGACTTAACACGGCACGACCCGACGCGACGCTGATCTCGTATCTAATAGACCATTTCAAAGAAGTTTTAAAAGAGTTATGTGAGAGGACTTACCAGGTAGGTGACCTTCCTTCCTCCATTGTATATGTTTTTCCTGTTTTACTCTGAAAGTCGTGAAGCAGCTTAACATTAAGTTGATTGCTTAATATTACCTGAACTACTGATACGTTTGTTGTTTGTTATGACGGAAAGGAATTATCACTGGACAATATGTTTTGCGTCACAGCTGCAGGTGTGTATGTGTTGATTCGAGGCCTATTGTGTTCATGTGACTGATTTATTTATGTAAGTTGTGTAAACATTGTAAGTTATGAAAGGGAATGAAGTGCTTATAGTACAGGAGATTTATTTTAAAGTCAAAATAACAATAGTTTTAGCTAAGGTCATAGATTGTTTTAATAATACATAATTGCCGCTTCACTGTTCCAAATTACTTGGTGGTTGACCGGATTCCCATTTTCTTCGATGCGAGGGTTCGTTAGGCAATGCGTGAGCAGCGTGACCCCCACACAGTCAGTTCACGCTCATCCTCAGACAGTGTTAGGCCTTGCCTTTCTTCTCTAAGTTCTCTCGTCCTCACGATAGGAATGACGAACGAGTGCAGCACCGATGGCCTCCCTGTACAACCTTGTGGTAAAGTAACCTATGTTGTATTGTGGTTGTGTTATTTCATTATTTTTTATGTATGATCGTTCGGTACTCCTGTCTCGCCCCCCCCCCCTTTATAGTGTGTGGTCGTGTCAGAGTATCGTTACTTTAAGGTTACTTGGTTTTATAATTTTAATGTTGTTTACCTGCTTTGTGTTAGTAAATTATTAATTACTTTTACAAGGTTCCTGTTCCTACCTAATTTAGGCCATTGGGAGGTGTTGTTGATCCCGGTCCGTGTCGTAAGTGGCGAACTACGTAAATTTAACTATCCGATCTTTAATTCAAGAGTTCTAATTATCATGCATGGGACAATAATGATCAAGGTAGGTAACAAATAAGTAACATTTAAAGGCGGGGTTTCTTTTGTATATACCTCTCTCTCTCTCTCTCTCTCTCTCTCTCTCTCTCTCTCTTTCTCTCTCTTTATGAGGGAAGGAGGGGAAGGTGACGGTGGTGGTGGTGAGGTTGGGGAAGGTGACAGTGTTGGAGGTGGTGGGAAGGGTGGTAGTGGAGGTGGTGCTCCCGCATTCCTATCCCCCATTCGTTCACAACCCCTCACTCCTATCCTTCTCACTCACTCTCCCACACAGCTGAGAGTGAGGTAATAGTGGTGGTGGGGGACGGAGGTGGTAGTGGTAATAGTGTTTGTGGTGGTGTTGGATTTGGTGGTAGTGGTGAGGGAGGTGGTGATGTGGAGGAGGATGTAATAGAGGTGTTGGTGCTGGAGGTGTTGTTGGAGGTGGTGGTGGTGGGCGGGAGTTCCCTCACTTAACTAATGATTTCCCCGTCATTTGATGTGAAAAATGGTGTTGTCGGCGTCTTTCTCCAACTTGTGTTTTTTCTGGAATTTTGGTATTTTTCACGGCCGGATTTTGTGTGAAAGAAAAACCTAAAGGACACTTCATAGGAGGAAAAAAATAACTGTGGTAATTAGTATTGATTTATTCCCCAATAATATGAAACATTAGAAGTGTTTCAGGCCCCATGGTGACCGTGTAATATAGGCAATGGGTATTTAGTCGTCACCGTCGAAACAAGTTACACAACAGATATGAATAAATACGTTTCGTCTTGTCAAGCTTTGGTTCACCAGGCTATCAACTGGTGACGGCTGAATAGCCATTGCGTATAATCTATAGATGCCCTAAAACACAACCTTGAGGAAAAGTAGAGACTTAAAACAAATATTGACATTACCATCGTGTTTTATCCGACATTTAGATTATACAATACAGAATCCCGGAACCCCGCCATTACCACATAGTTACAGTGTGGTATATGAAGTAGTGTACATCAATGTCTGTAACAAACATTACCAGTGTGTTTGCATCGGTCTCCAGATTACAGTATGGTGCCGAAAGTTTGTGTAACGCACCAAGCACATTTTGAGTTACCTGGGCCAGTACAAGAAATAGTCACGTGTGTGTTATGTTCCTTTAGTGTGGTACTTGCCGGTGGTTCTCTGATGCTATAGGAGACCTCGGTAAGCTGTGTCTGTGTCTGAAGGATTCCCTGTTTGGCACCTGGGGTGAAGTAGGGTGTGAAGAGGAAGGATGTGGCACCTATGGTCAAGGGAGGCATTAAATAAGGTGACAGATGGCAAGAAGCGACACCCCGAGTGAAGGAGGGCAAAAATAGGGGTGTCAGTTGTGGCACACTTCCTCAAGGTCTGTCGGTGTCTTGCCTGGTGACAATTTCCAAAGTTTCCAGACTACATCAAAAGTCGTGGGCGCGTGTGATTGTCGTTCTCTTGTGGGACCTGGGGTTGATGGCTCTACCCTCCCCCTTGACACTTCCATTCCACCAAAATTCCTCGTAGTTCTGTATAATCTTTACCACATACACACAAAACCCCAATTTTCTTTGTAATTTAAAAATTCTCATTCTTAATTCCATTGTGAATATACTCTAAATGTAAATATGTAGCTACAGTATTATCGTTAAGTTTTAAATGAAGAAATCGTTCTTAGGTTTGTTGTTTGCATTTTAATGGTAATAGTTTATACGATACAAGATAGGATAGTAAACACCTATCTGGTTAAGAAGTTTATCGATAGTGTTACCTGAGGTGGTGTTTCTCATTAACACGGTCGAATAAATAATCAAATATCCATAGTCTTGAGATAAAGCACTTTAGGCATGGTCTTCTTCCTTAAGAATGTTGACACACAATATTGTAATTAAAAGTACTCGCTCCAGACAGTATCTTCACGATTTTGTTAGATAATATGAACGGATGAGGGATTTTGACAACCCTACCGAGACAACAGGAGTCGCAGTGTTCATTTTGGAATTCTTCGGAGCCCTCCGTAAAAATACTGTATGGAGTGTTGTGTACTGTTTGGCAACTGCCTGGTCTAGAGCCTCCTGTACACCAGTCATTAAAAACGTCTCCTATTTGATCTATAATATACTCCATAATCTGTAATGGTTTACCCTCTAATTATAAATGAAAACGTTATGCCAAGTCAACTTTCAACGCCCAAAACACTGAGGTACACTAAAACATTCACGTTTTTATTACATTATTCTATTTATCCAGTAAAACCACAACACCTTTACCTGGGGTAGCAATAATTAAATTTCATCATCTTAAAGTAAATTTAGTCAATTTATCCGATCACTGTTTTAATTTTTGATGAAGGTTAACACTTTGTAACTTGTTTTAAAAGAGCATTTTCTGTTGAATATACCATCATAAGGGTATTGTAAGGGAACATTGAGGGAAAGGGTTACTTACAGTAGTTCAGAATTAAATATTTACATAACACGGCGTCAGAAAGGTGCGTTAGAGTTCATAAGATGTATGTACTGTATATAATGACGATGTTTGTCTTAGAGTATTGATCCATTGAGGTCGTGGTATGTTTGACAATATACTTTACCTCACTCTCTAAGCTAGCCTTTTTGTTGATAGTTTTCCTTGTATCTGTTTCCTGTATAAAACCACTTTCTCTATACATTAACTTTCTTTAACATACTCGTACACTCACTACAAGTCAACTTTCTCTCACATGCTTTCACTATGAGCAACTTTCTTTGGCTTACTTTCACTATAAACTAACTTTTTCTGGCATACTTTCACTTAACCAACTTTCTCTGGCACACTTTCATTGTAAACCAACTTTTTCTGGCACACTTTCACAATAAACCAACTTTCTCTGGCATATTCACTATAAAACAACTTTCTTTGGCACACTTTCACAATAAACAAACTTTCTCTGGCATACTTTCACAAACCAGCTTTCTTTGGCATGCATTTACAATAAGCCAACTTTCTTTGGTATACTTTCACAATAAACCAACTTTCTTTGGCATACTTTCACAAACCAACTTTCTCTGGCATACTTTCACAAACCAATTTTCATTGGCATACTTTCACAAACCAACTTTCTTTGGCATACTTTCACAATAAACAAACTTTCTTTGGCATACATTCACTAAACCAACTGTTTATTGCATACTTTCACTAAAAACGAACTTTCTATGGCATACTTTCACTATAAGCTGACTTTCTCTGGCATACTTTCACTCTAAACCAACTTTCTCTGGCATACTTTAACCATAAACCAACTTTCTCTGTCATACTTTAACCATAAACCATCTTTCCCGGGCATACTTTAACCATAAACCAACTTCTCCCTGGCTTACTTTCACTATAAACCAACTTCACCCTGGCTTACTTTCACTATAAACCAACTTTCTCTGGCATACTTTCACTATAAACCAACTTTCCCTGGCATACTTTAACCATAAACCAACTTCTCCCTGGCTTACTTTCACTATAAACCAACTTCACCCTGGCTTACTTTCACTATAAACCAACTTTCTCTGGCATACTTTCTCTATGAACCAACTTTCTCCAATCTACTCCTTTCCAAGTCGTTTTTATCATCCAACTTTCTTTCGGCCAACTTTCTTCAAATCCCCTCTCAAATATTTTTCTCATTAAACTAACCTTCATTGTATCAACTTTTACTAAACCAAAGTTTACTCAATCAACTTTCAGCCAACCAATTTTCACTCAACCAATTTTCATTCAATCAATTTTCACTCGACCAACTTTCACTAGAGAAGATACCTTTAGACCTGTTTTCATTAAACCAACCTTCATTCAACAAACTTTCATTCAACCAATTTTCACTCGACCAAACTTTCACTCGACCAAACTTTCACTTGACCTGGGTACACTTACATTAGCTCTCCCTAAGCCCTTCGACCGTATCACTGACACGACATCAACCAATTAGAACTCTGAGACAGTCCCATTACACAGCTAACCGAAACTTGGAGTCAGCCACAGTAATTATGGCTCTCCTGAACTAATTCCGAGTTATTATCACTAATTCTGGAAGTCTAAAATAATTCCCAGTTACTAATTTTGGGAAGTCTTGAAATTAATTCTCAGGCACCTATACTAATTCTGAGCTGCAACCACTAATTCTGATGTTTAAACAAATTTTCTGTTACGTACACTTAATTATCAGGCGTTTAAACTAATTCTCAGTTACCTAGTCTAATTCTCGGGAGTTTAAACTAATTCTCAGGTAACTACACTAATTCTGGTGAGTCTTTGAACTAATTCTCAGTGGTAAATATTTTTTTTTTTTTCATAGGTGGGAAACTTTTTTGTTTGGTTTTGCTAATAAGTTGAAAAATGATTTATTTTTTTTATTTTTTTTTCAAGTTGGTAAATATTTCCTCTGTTCATATGTGGGATTTTTTTTAGACTTTTTCTTTTCTTCTTGTAAATGGAACAATATTCTTTTTACACACACAGACACACACACACACACACAGACACACAGACACAGACACACACACACACACACACACACACACACACCTTTTTCTTTGGACTCCCAGGTAAAAATAATATGATCTCCATTTACAGTATTACCTTGGCGTTTTAACACTATTATTGGTAACAGCTTATGACCGCCTATACTTGATAGCTTAGCTCCCGACTCGAATCGTTTCTCGATAATCCCACCAGCAGGAGTTTCAATGAAGTCCTAAGCTGGTGTAATAATAGATACGTTGATTTCACTTTACGAGGAAGAAAGAAGAAAAAAAACTCGTTACTGTTGATGAGGGAAAAAATATACCTTTTCTTATGGTGGTCTTGGTTCACCTGAAGATTATCCATGCTTGTTTATTTCACCTGATGATTAAACACCCTAATGGTAACATTACTAATCACGACACCCTCCAGGTAGCATTAGGTGTTTACTCATCAGGTGAGATAAGTGGGGTGCTTAATCTTCAGGGGATCTGTTTTATTGTAAGAAAATAAGACTCAAGATTAACCTTTCTTTGACAACTTGAGAAGTGATTTTAACAAACATTTTTTTTTTTTTTTACAGTTGATTACATGGGGATCACTGACAAGGCTCTAGCCTAATCACATGATAACTGGTTTCAAGAACAATTGGGTAAACACTATCCTTGCCCAGAATCGTTACAAAAAAATAACCCATAAAGTACATAGTTAAGGACATTGGACTATTTAAAACCACTAATAACATATAATTATGTAAACAGTAGATAATATTTTAGAAAAAAAATACATAGTAATACACAGTAAAAATTGTAGACCTCAATTGACGTGCTGTGGAGAGACGAGTAAGTCAGGTTCGCAGAAGAATCAGCGGCCATCTTGACCTGTTGGGTAGTCATCTTCCCGACATCCGCTACGGCCGCCGTGAGGAGGTTCCACAGTAATGACACTCTGGCCATGAAGGTCCTCTGATGGCTGACTGGTTCGTGACCTCCACCAGCTGGTCGCTCGCCAGCACAGTTCTCGTGCTCCTCTCCTGTGCTCCAGAGAGTCCACGGTGGTGACGATGTTATGGGCATAATCCATCAGTCGCAGGGCTCGCTTCTATATTTTGTCCAGTTTTCCAAAGTGGGAGCAGCCTGACCTTGGGGAGTGGCTAGTAGGTCACGCGTGGGTTGTGCTGCTGTAGTTTCTGGCAGCGTATCTTCTCTTCACCCTCGCTCCAAGCTTCGAGGTGTCCCACTAAGTCTTCACTGTAGGGGACAGTTGAGTCGTCTCCTCGTAGGTTTCGTCAATTGCGTTAGGAACAGCTGAGACACTGATTGACTTGCATCTGGACATACCCTCTCCCAGGCTGTCAGTGGCCACAGCAATGGCTATTTGAAGCTGCTTTAGAGATTTTTTTCATCGGCAATTGCGAGGATGTGCTGTCAGTGTTTCTGGCCGTTAGGGATGTTGGTTCATTAGTTGTGTGAGAGAGAGCCGACTCAAGGTCTCTGATTCTAACTAGGAGGTCCTCTGTATTTTTAAGATCGATGTGAATGCCCTTGTGACAGGAGGTCAAGGAGACTGTGGTCCTGTACCTGCGCCACGGGCTGATCTGTTGGTATATCGTACTCCACTGGATGAGTAAGGCCACCTAGAGTCCTTCAGACCTCTATCTGAGAGCAGCAAAACTCCTGGTCAGGATGCTTACAGAATAAGTGGTAGAGGTTAGGATAATGTTCCTCAGTACAGTTTGTGTAGGAGCTTTTTTTTAGTAGCAAGTCAACACATTGCAGCAGGAGGGTGCGTGCCCACTAATACCCTCTATCCTTTTAACTTTACGGTGCTCACGGACGGATGTTACACTGCTACTATCACTGGCCATGAGTGCAGTTCACAGTCGTCTGTGGCAGCTTGAGGTTGCGTAGCTCCACCATGGTTAATCCGCGATGGAGATGTATGTTCGCTTTAGCGAGGTCAGGAGGTTTGTGTGCGGCGCCAGCCTCGTCTTTTATTGTGTCCGGGAGG
The DNA here is from genome assembly GCF_018991925.1 of Homarus americanus. Taxonomy (NCBI): domain Eukaryota; kingdom Metazoa; phylum Arthropoda; class Malacostraca; order Decapoda; family Nephropidae; genus Homarus; species Homarus americanus. The sequence continues at coordinate 4,129,485 of NW_024721079.1, read as the reverse complement.
AGTGTGGGGGAAGGTATGTCATCCGACGGGAGGCTGAATGGTGTTAATTAACCCAGGGGTGAGTTATCCCTGCAGGTCCTCCAGAGGCTGGAGCAGTACTAAAGTAGAAGAGGGCAAAAAGGAAAAGAATGGAAACAGTAAAGAAGTCGAGAAAAGTCGGCAAAAAGATCTGTTCTGAACGACTGAGGTAACTGATGTAAACAACATGGCAGCGATGACGGGTATTCACCCTGGGTGGTGCAGCTAATTTTCCAGATATTAACCTTCAGGGGCTTAATTGGGAAGAAAAAAAAATCACAAAATTATCGGGTTCTATTTCATGCTCTAGCTTGTACTTAGTCAAGAAGCTGGCTTCTTTAGTCACCCAGAAATCAGGGGGTATAACAGAGCGTGGAGCTGGGAGTGTGGCGCATCCTCTCTCTCTCATATCTGTATGTATATCTGTAAGTATTCCACCACTGGAAACACAATATACATGTGTAAGGGACAATAACCATACGTGGGTTAGTCTGGGCCGATAATGGTAACGAACAGAGAGTCGTAGCTACGTCTCTTTCTCTCTCGTCATTGTTTTGTACTTGTTCATACTTCAGAGTGTTATTCATTCGTTTATACTTCAGAAGAATGTTATTTATTCGTCTATACTTCAGAGGAGTGTAACATAATAACTATGCTTCAGATGAACGCCAATAATTACTCAGCACTTCAGACAGGTGTTCCGGTATTCTCAGGTGCGCCGGGTTTGTTTACCTGTACCTGTTGGGGGTGTTGCTCGTATCACAGCCACTCACACGGTGTACTGAAGAGCTTGTACAGACTTCTTCACGTTGATGTAAACAGATGCATTTTTAAGTTAGACGACCGTAAGAATTTTTAGTGGTCGGAGCAACGAGATGTTTTTAATTGGCGAACTTTTGTTTTTGTTTACGAAAGATGGTGAGATTAAGATGCATTAGGAAACGTCATTATCCTGTTTCGTAGCGTCCTAGACCCAAGCCACCAGGTCCTTGTGAATCCGTAAGGAGGTGTAGGAAGCGACGGAGGAAGGAAGGGAGGTAGGTAGGGAGGGAGGGAGGGAGGGGGGAGCGGCTGGCGGATCTCAGTGAGTCTCTCTCCTCGCCACCTTCATTCCCGCTAAGGTTTATTGTGGAATTGTGGCAGTAATGGCGGACCAACGCTCCTCTGGCTCACCCCAAGAGGATCCCCCTTCTCCACACACACACTCAGCCATGATGCATCTTTATATCTGAGCACGAGATATTGCATCTGGAGGAGGAGGAGGAGGTAAGAATGTATCTGTATTATCCTATTGCCGTCTCCCTCTCTCGTTTATATTACAACCTGAAGCCTCTTGGTCTAAACTTTCCATGTATTACCCTTTTACTTAAATTGCAATATCAAGAAAAGTAGAGAACAGGAGAGGATATAATTTAGTTTTTTATATCATGGGTAAAATTTTTCTTTTTCCGGATGATGAGAAATAATATGCGAGTCGTCAAAATGTGGACAATAGTCCGTCTCCTGGGATATCTCTCCCGTTTTTCGATTCAATATCACATTTCTGAGATTTTCTGACACACTGGAGGGCGAACTTACCTAGGTAGTGAGGATGTACTCCTGAGGCAGTAAGTTGTTCCTTATATACACGATACCAATATACCATTTCCCAATCCCCCTCCTCCCCACCCACTCCCCTCCCCACCCACTCCCCTCCCCACCCACTCCTCTCTCAGTGACCCTCCAGAGAGTTATGCCGTATGTGTGTTGGTGTGGTCGTGTTGATAAAGTTTAGGAAGTAACACATGTTTAGGAAGCTCTGTGTTCACCAACCATGACCTCTCTGTGACCTGGGTTCTCAATATAAGCAGTTTGTTATTGTCCAACCCTCACTGGTGACACATACATACCTCGGACTCAGAACAAGATCTGGCCCAGTTAGCAAAAATGTCGGTTCATAATTCAGGTTCATTCATGCCTCGCGCCCTCCCTTTACCCTCCCTCACCGCCCTTACCCCTCTCACGTCTCCCTCACCTCCCTCACCCTTCTTACCTCCCTCACCTCCTTCTCCCCACCCTCTCTCACCTCCCTCACCCTTCTTACCTCCTTCTCCCCAACCTCTTTCGCCTCCCTCGCCCTGCCTTACCTCCCTTACCTCCTTCACCTACCTCAACCCTCTCACCTCCTTCACCTCCCTCATCTTCTTCGCCTCCCTGACCCCCCCCCACCTCCCACCCGCCGGCCCATCCATACCAAGCATATTTACACAGATGAAATCCAGGTCTCTTACGCTGAACGCTGCCATCATCTCTTCCAACACTGCCACCATTTCTTCCAATGCTGCCCCCATTTGCTCCAACATTTGACACCGTGCCATTATTTTTCCCCGTAACTACCTTCATCATCTGTTCCAACACTTAAACCATCTCTTTTAACACTGCCACCATCTCTTCCAACATTGCAAAGCTGAAACGAATTATTTGTTAGCATGTTACACTTTAAATTAAACTCTCTCTCTCTCTCTCTCTCTCTCTCTCTCTCTCTCTCTCTCTCTCTCACGTAGAAATTAGTTATACATAGTTCTTCTGTTGACTCGAAACATTTTCGTCTCCCGGGCTGTGTTAACTTTTCCAGGTAAGAGCCGAGTTAGTTAGGACAGGTAAGAGGTGACTGGGAGTACCTCACCCACCCACCCACCCACATGGGAATTGACTTATCTACCGAGTGCAAAAAAAGTGGATCCAATAAACTAACCTCTGTAGGTGACAAAACTCAAAATTCGCTGTCTCCCCCACACACACACTTCAGGCCCTGAGACTGTTATTTTTCATCTGTTTGATGGCAGTAGTTACCTCATCCAGGGATGAAGGATAGCTGAGGTGGTTCAGCTCTGGGTGCTGAGGGACCTACTGGGTGACCTGCTGGGTAGTCAGTACATCCACATCGGTGTTTCTGTTGAGCAGCAAATGGTAGTGCTCTTTCCAGCACTGAAGGATGCCTTCTTTTTCTTAATTAGGGAGTTACCGTCTGATGAGAGGGGGGGGGGGGGGCTGCGCCATGGGTGATTGGCCCATACATTCATACAATGTTTTAGTGGAGTTGAAAAATTCGCGCATCTTGTGTTGATCTGCACATTTTTGCGTTTCACATGCTTTATTTTTAAGCCAGTCGTTCTTTAGATTGCGAAGTTCGTGCTGGGCTGCGGCTTTCTTCTTGTGGAAGGTGTCAGCTTTGATCCAAGACTGAGGGTTGTTCTGCCATTCAGTTAAAGCAGCACATTTATCATCGACGAGTATGTCGATATCCGGATCATTTTCATCAAACCAGTTCTGGTGTATTCTTCGATCTGGCCGAGGGTCTCTCTGCAGGTTTTTGTCCTGACAGTAGAAGGCAGAAGAAGGTAAATGGCAGACCCCCGTTCTGTAAGTCAACCCTCGTCTGCGAATCGGGACTCGCTAATGGCTGCTATGTCGATGTTACACTTAGCCAGCTCTTTTGCCACAAGGGCGGTTCTTCTTTGAAGATGCTCATTTGTGCCAGTATCCAGAATGGTTCTGAAATTTCCATGCAGAGACCATAAGAGGTTGTATAGTTTGTTTTTGTTTTGAGCTGTGATTATGATTGCGTTTTCGACCGCATAAGGATGACCTTATTGGGTGCGGTTGCCCAGTCAGGTTGTTTCTTTAGGCAGTGGCTCCTCGAAAGGGCTGCTCAGTCGCACAGACAGGACCAGATTGCACTGCTGCCTAGATCCCAGTGCATAAACGACCATCTTACCTGTGCCGTCCATGTGCAGAGTTGTGACGAGACTCCAGGCAGTCATCTCTGCCTGTCCCCGTCGTCACTCGTTCGTCGCCATAGGACTTTGGGGGTATAGGGGTTTTGATGATGATAAGTATGATGAGCTGGCTGATGGCTGCACGTGAGTTGATTTATGTGGTAAGGCTGAAGCTCAGGCTGCAACCACACAACTTGGTTCTCCTTTTTCCTGATCCAGTGGGGTAAGTGTTGCAACGACTGGGGAGAGGGGGAGTTGTAATGGACTGCCGATAGCCCAGTTTGTTGGGTTTCGCCTTAGTAGCTTGCACATCATGCATTGCCTTCATCCGCCGGTGTAGTCGTTGGGTTCCCATGTTTGTCATTCTTCCGCCTATACTGCCGTTGGGGTCTTGTTGGAGCTTTGTAAGCATGTCTGCCTGATAGGGTTCCATAGCAGATTTTTCGTTCGGGGCAATGGTTGGTAGGCGTCAGTACGTGTCCACATGCCGGTGGGCCTATGCGCCGTCTCCGGGGTCCACTGCTGCTGCTCCGAAATCCCATGCTGGTCTAGCCTGGGCCCACGAGGTACCCAGTTACCCTGTGTTGCCGTGAGGAGGCACAGCAGGAGTCTTGATGGTGAAGAGGCTGTGTACTGGCAGGGGAGGACTTATGCAAGTTGCTTCCCTGTTCGCCACGAGGGCTAGCCAGCGACGCACACACACACACACACACACACACACACACCTACACACACACACACACACACACATTATGAAAGATTATGTATCTAGAATATGTTTTTGAGGCATAACTCGTCATACCAATATTGACAATTAATGTCCTTTACATTATCGGGAAAATTAAGTTCAATTTTTGAGATCTAAATTATCTTGCCCTTACCTTTCCCTACTCTACTTCACTCTTATCCTCTCCCTCTCGCCACACTCGCTCTACTGTACTCATAGTTCACTCTATTCTTCTCTACGTCTCACCATACTCTAGTTCCCCTCTTCTCTCACTCACCACACTCAATCTAGTTCCTCTCCCTCCCAATCACCACACTCACACTACTTCCCCTCTCGCCACACTCGCTCTAGTTCCCCTCTCCATCTCACCACACTCCCCTCTCACTCACACCCACCACCGACAACACTCAATTACGTCACCGTTTTTTCTTCACACGTAAATACCAAACGAACAGAGACAGGCGGACAAAGAGAAAGAGAAAGGGGTTAAAGACAGGGAGGGAGAGAGAGAGAGAGAGAGAGAGAGAGAGAGAGAGAGAGAGACTAATGTTGTATACAGAACTGGCCGACTCGGGTGAGGGGTAGCGGCGCTGCTCAATAGTTAAGTGTTTGTTTTTAAAGTTACCAACCCTCGATATTTTTGTTTCTGCGTCACTTGTAGTCGAGGTGTGTGAGAGAGAGATAGAGAGAGAGAGAGAGAGAGAGAGGTGGGTGTCTATTAGTGTGTGTGTGTGTGCGCGTCTGTGTGTGAGGGGGAGAGGAATAAGTGGGTGTCGTCTGTGTGTGAGGGAGAGGAATAAGTGGGTGTGTGTTTGTGTGTTGTAGGGGGTCAGTTTGTGTGTTGTCACGGCCACTACTGAATATTCTTCATCTTCCAGCAGTGCTTCAACCCCTAGGCCCATTAGTTAGACTCACGTTTTGAAATAACAGCTTTGGTTCACAGACCAGAGTCATGCAGACAAACCTTTGCTAACCTCCAGCTGACAATTGAAGATATTTCCATACAGTTACATTGTGAACATGCATCCAAGGACACTGTTCCTTAAATCGTGTAATCGGGGTTCAAAGTAACACCAGCTTATAACAACTAACACTTAATATATTTACGATAAACAAGAGTACAGACAATAGTACGGCATGGTCCTGCCTTAATTCCAAAATATGGCTCCCCCTCCGTCCACAAAGTATCACCCAATATTCACCCTTAACACTGGTGAGCAAATTGATACTAAAACATGAGAAACACTATGGATGAAATAAGATAGTCACACATTCCTGGGTCCTGGTTCACACCCTGCGTCTGGCCAGAGAGAGAGAGAGCGAGCTTCAAGAAGGGCAACAGCAGTACATCTTTCATAATAATTAAAATAGTAACTTAAACTTAATACAAATACAAAATATTATGTTATTACAAAATATTAAGAATTACATAGAACCAAAATAATTCACATCCAATGCAAAAAATTAACTAATTACAACAAAATTCATACACCTTTCGTTAATGGTTGGTTCATAGAAAACTGCTCTTGTAATGGTGACTAATACAAAATGAATAAACAGCACGCATCTTAATATGTAAACACATACACATGTAACACTCTGTATGTTGTTGTGTTATGTATATCTATATACTGTACTGGTATGTATATGCATATGTGCGTATGTTTCTGTGTACATTTACGTGCATGTGTGTGTACTGTACTTGTAGTGAGTCTGCGTTCATATGTGTATGTACGAATATTAGTATATGTGTATTTCTCTGTTTACTTGTGTGTATAACTAACGCATATATTAAGGCCATTTAAGAACAGTGTGAAGTACAGCTACTATCACCACTCACTTCCTTGATGGTAATACCCGGAGTGTACAGTGATGTTGACATGAATCACCACTGGTTCCTTCAATAAATTCTTTAATATTTTCAAGCCTCGAATATAGATAGATTGGCCCTTGTTTACGAAGAGATAAAAATGAAGTATTCAGAGCACAGACAGACAGACAGACGAATAATAACAAAGGTCTACTGTAACTCAGAGGCAGTATATATATATATATATATATATATATATATATATATATATATATATATATATATATATATATATATATATATATATATATATATATACATAATATAATTGAAGCTCAGAGACAGGTTGATACAGATACATTGGGAAGGATTCTGTTGCCGCTGCTGGTGGTGGTGGTGACATGGGCGTTGATGAAGGTGGCATCTAGTGCTGGAGGTAACAGTGTAGTGATCGTGTGTGTGTGTCTAACAACTTAGTCCAGGTTTGAGACACACTGTTGATGGATCCTTCTGCTGCCGACGTAGTTAAGGATGGAGGAACCAGACTGTGATGGAGGAGAGGATATTGACCCATTGTTACAACTTAACGAACGAGGCAGCTGTAGGTGACACCTGTGGACGAGGAACGATGACATGTCTATTTAACTTGGGAGGTTGGGGAGACACATATGGTGGGGGAGTTAGATACTATATAATGTCGTTCCTGTGAGGTTCAGTGTTCCTGTCTCGCCACTATGTCAGGATGGAGTGAGGTTGTGGGGTTGGTAGGATAAACCAGATAGGAATTTTTACACGAGGCCGACAATCTGTATCTCGACACTGACCACAAGTACACACAACAGTCACCCGGATGTCTTGGGGCTGGTGAAGAAACTTGTGACTTATAAAGAGATGAAGAGAACTCGAGGGACACTTCACTCTTTTTCGTCTCACCAGGCGTTGATTGTGTCTCGCGCTCAACTAACACAAAACTCACACATTATGTTGAAACTTATGAGGGATATTGATGTAGACTTGTGTTTTAGTTCGTGTCTATAATTCCTAACACAGGGATGTTTTATGGTCTGATTTATATAATTGACATGAAAAAAAAACAACTTTGGAATATAGCTGAAGTTGTGTTAATATGATTTCAATCCATGAACCATTAACAGGAGTAACGGAAGGTCCATAGACCACAGTACCTCACGACAAAGCCTTATGACAAAGCTTCTAATAGTGACTGGTGCAGGTGTAGAAATTCCCAACTGTACATGTCGTGAGGACCAGCAGCAGTGTCCCTCATGTTCACACGAGCCGGACACACGGTGATACTCGCTCAGGATATGAGAAATCTAGTTGGCATTGCACTGATAGACTGAGAGAACCTGATGAAACTCCAGGCAACATGGCGACGTAGATATGGGATGAGTAGCAATGGATATCAAGGCAACTATGTCAAGGTTTCATAACTTACGTGAAGTTTAAATAAAAAACACAAGGTGACCAGGTAAAGGAGCTTCGGGTAAATAAACGGAGCGGTCACCTGTAACTTATATAGACGTGTTGAGAGAACGTGTGTTGGTCTAGCTGGCAGAAGGTGATGATGCTGCCAAATGTAATGTTTTGATTAGACCAGAGAAAGCGAGAGAGAAAGGGGAATCATACGTAATCAGAGAGAGAGAGAGAGACTCATCCCGTACCTTTTTAAAGAATATATACAGTAATTTTATAGATTTTAAGAGTTTCACGTTACTACACACCGCCGAAGCAGAGTACCACGGTGAGGTGAGGTGAATAACAGATGAAAGAGGGAGAGAAAATGACGTCCCTACCGTGGGGCCTTTTTTCTTTCTTTTTTTTGGTTTGTGTTTTGATGTCGTAGATATAGCAGTTGAAAATTGATCCTTCTGCAATTGAGTGTTGAACATGAGAAGATTGTTAGTTTGACTTTAGTGAGAATATTGACAATTAAAATCTAGCATTAAAAAAAAAAAAAAAAAAAAAAAAAAAATATATATATATATATATATATATATATATATATATATATATATATATATATATATATATATATATATATATATATATATATATATATATATATAATGAAGATTATATTATATTTTGGTAGGGTCATTAGTCAACATGGTGAAAATTAATTATACCTCCTCTCCCTCCTCTCCACTTTTTACCTGCCATCATTATTCCCCACCATCACTCCCATCATCACGCCATTTTCCTCTCACCTCCATTATTTTCTCCACCACGCTCCCTTTTCCCTTATCACCCATTCTAACCCCACCATCACCCCCACCTCACCTTACCTCCTGTGGGTAGCAGCTGGCAACAATCAAGAGCGAGCGGGAGTGAGGTGCACAAGACAGCCTCACCACATACAGGTACCTCTCACCTCACTCTCCTCACCATACACCACCCTTCCTCTCTCTTAACCTCACTTCCCACACATCTCACCACTCACTTTTCCTCCCACCACTCCTTTTTCTCCTCACCACCACTTTTCCCCCCCACCACTCACTTTTCTCTCCCTCACCACCACTTTTCCTCCCCACCACTCACTTTTCTCTCCCACCCTCACTTTTCCTCCCTCACCACTCACTTTTCTCTCCTCACCACTCAATTTTCTCCCTCCCCACCACTCACTTTTCCTCCCACCTTTTCCCTCCCACCACTCACTTTTCTCTCCTCACCACTCACTTTCCCTCCTCACCACTCACTTTTCTCTCCTCACCACTCACTTTTTCCTTCCTCACCACTCACTTTTCCCTCCTCACCACTCACCTCTCCTTTCTCTCACCCAGATCACGAGGAACCTGAAATCATCTTCCATCACCGAGACGAAACAAGAACCAGACAACAACATTGTTTTTGTGTAATGAACATCAAAATCAAGGTAAGAAATATGGTATCATTTTTGAAGGTTAGTCATAAGTAACTTTAAACTAAACTAACCTAACCCAGATTGATCAAGGGCCATAGGTATCTCTTCTCAAGGACTTCATATCTTTAGTATTATTTGTGAGGCATTTGTATCGGAGTCTACCCAACGCTTGTCCAGTCGTCTCTCAACGTCGAACCCAAATTAACCAAGAAGGGCGTGAAGCGTTATCAGGATTGTATTATTATTATTATTATTGTTTTATTTTTATTCTTCGACTGTCAAGGTTTCTTTAAGTATCGTTTTCTGAGGGTTTTTTCCGTACACAAGAAAACAGTTTTGTTTTTTCCCGAAGAATTATAAAAGAAAGTGATAAATAATAAAATTGGGGAGTAAATAAGCTATTCTGTTGTTGTTGTTGTGGAGTTTATCGTTGTTGTTTCTTGTTCTTTTCTTTTTCTTCTGTTTGTCATTTTTCCTCTTCCTTTTTCCCCCTGCCACTCTACACACCTGACTCCCTGCCACCCCTACTCTCCCTGTCACTCTACACACACACCTCCTCCTGCCACCCCAACAATACTTATTGCCCCACCATTCCTACTCTGCCTGCCACACTTACTCTCCCTGCCACTCCCAACCTCCTGTCACCCTACCCTTCTTACACCCCTAAATGCCTACTAACCCACCACTACTCTGCATGCCACCTTACCCCCTGTCACCCTTACCCCATGTCACCCTTACTCCCTGCTGTCACCCTTACTCCCCTGTCACCCCACTCCCGCTGTCACCCTTACCCCCGCTGTCACCCTTACTCCCTGCCACCCTTACCCCGCTGTCACCCTTCTGCTGTCACCCTTCCCCCCGCTGTCACCCCACTCCCCCGCTGTCACCCCACTCCCCCTGCTGTCACCTCATCCTCCTGTCACTCTTACCCCCTGTCACCTTTTACCCCCTGTCACCCTTACCCCTGCTGTCACCCTTACCCCCTGTCACCCCCACCCGCTGTCACCCCCATCCTGCTGTCACCCTTACCCGCTGTCACCCCTTACCCCTGCTGTCACCCCTTACCCCCTGCTGTCACCCCTCCACTCCCTGCTGTCACCCTTACCCCCTGCTGTCACCCTTACCCCTGCTGTCACCTCTTTACCCCGCTGTCACCCTTACCCCCTGCTGTCACCCTTCCCCCGCTGTCGCCCCTTCCCCCGCTGTCACCCTTCCCCTGTCGCCCCTTCCCCGCTGTCGCCCTTCCGCTGTCGCCCTTACCCCGCTGTCACCCTTACCCCCTGCTGTCACCCTACCCCGCTGTCACCCCTACCCCCGCTGTCACCCTACCCCCTGCTGTCACTCCTTACCCCTCTGTCGCCCCTACTCTCCCTGTCATCTCTGTTCTCTCTCTCTCTCCGCCACCCCCAGACAGGATGAAACTTTCCTGTGTCAACACTAATTGAAAGTAATGAAAGAACAGGAGAAACACCTTGAAATTTGGGCCGTAAGAACGTAGCTTTAGAGAGAGAGAGAGAGAGAGAGAGAGAGAGAGGAGAGAGAGAGAGAGAGAGAGAGAGAGAGAGAGAATAAACTCCTTTATTTACCTAATATGCCTGTAAAGCAAAACTCCTCAGAATCATCCACACGACTCACTCTCTTCACTATATTCACACGTGTATATATGCAGGCTTTTCCTCCCCCCTGTATGTGTGTTAAGTGCTGGTGAGGTGAGTCTATACTGGCGTCTCCATCTTGGTCAAGGCTTGGTATACATCCCTACTGAAGTGACTACTATTACTACCTACATTACCACCACCACCACCATCATCTCTTCTACCACAACCACCACCACCTGCCACTACCACCACCTGCCACTACCACCACATACCACAACCACCAGACACCACCTGCCACTCCACCACCTGCCACCACCACCACCTGCCACCACTATTATCTGTGTCTGTTTGCTTGATTATTACTCCCTGCCTGGCCGGCTTGCTACTGCTGGCTGAGACAATTAACCCCAACCAGCCCCACAGTGTTGGTTCCAGGGTGGTAGTAGTGGTGGTAGTGATGGTGATGGCAGTAGTGATAGTAGTTGTAGTCCCAGTGGTGATAGTAGTTGTAGTCCCAGAGTGGCAATGACCTGAGTGTATATTTCTGACTAGTGAAGAATATCTGATTCTAAGATGGATTCGAACCCTCTTGAAGACTTTGCGCAGACTATAATAATCTAATCCATTATAGACCAACACGATTAAATCCAGCTAACCAAACCTTACCAACCTATAACCTAAGCTAACCTAACCTAACCAACCTATAATCTAACCTAACCTAACCCTCGACACAACCTACGCAGTTCCTCCTTCATTCCACCACATTTCACGGGTCAGGAGCTTCACTTAAGAGTTGATGTGTTGACCTGAGGAGGAGGAGGAGGAGGAGAAGGAGGAAGAGGAGGGATGGAAGAAGAGGAGGGGTGAAGGAGGAGGAAGAAGAAGAGGGTGAAGGAGTAGGAAGAGGAGGAAAGAGGAAGATGGAGGAATAGGAGGAAGATGGAAGAGAGAGAGAGAGAGGGGGGGTGTCTACTCTGCCCCAGTACTCTTCCTCCTCATCCAAGGGAAGAAAAACGGGCAGAAATAGTTTGCCAGGAGAGGATGGAGAGTTGGCGAGAAGCTTAATTAGTGGGGCGCTACAACAAGTTTTCACGCCAGAGTTGACGGGGATTCTACTTAGTGTTATGTCCTGGATAACTTCTTGTTGACAGATAAAATGCCAATATTTCAGCATTACCCAAACGATTTCTTGCTGTTATTATTTTCGTGTTTTCTGTCAGTTTTTGCCCACTTTTATCCAGACATATTTTTAACAGTATGGTATGATTTTTTTTTATGATGTGTAAATTTGTTTTAGCATTATTTTCGAACGTTTCTTTTATGATTTTGCCAGTGATTAGTAATTTGGAAATATTTTTTAGCATAGTGTGATTGGTGTGTTGTCGTCAATCGGTCAAGGTGCCCTAAACACACACACACACACACACTGTAGAGTAAGTCACAGTAGCACAGCAGCAGGTAGGACACGGGACAACTTTAGGGCTGACTTAATTACAACAGGAGGTGGAGAGGATAATACTGTTGGCTGGGTGTAACTAAGTTGTGGTGGCACTAACCCTGGCCCTCCTCACGCCTCCAGCTGGCACTACCTGGCTTCACATCTGCCTCCTCGTCCGCCCCGCTGGTTTGGTTACACACGACGGGCAGTAATAATGTTATTGATATGACTGAACGGGAACTACGAGAAGTCATACCTGGTTCCCCTCTCTAACCACCTACATCATGGTCTCAAGTGTGTGTGTGTGTGTGTGTGTTATTGACAAACTTGACGGCGTTATAAATAATTTCATTATTCTTCGGTAAAGTGACTTATGAGCCAATCTGTACAGTATATAACTGCCTCTCATTACTTTGCTGAAATTAATTAATATTCTTACACAACTTTATACAAGGTGATCGAAAAGTTCCTTTGCACCTGAACTCCTTAGCAATATAGTTTTTCATTAATTATTTTTTCCTGATGAAGATGGATACCATTTCCCATTGTGACTGTAAGTAGAGCAATGTGAATAACAATGAAACAATAATTAGTTAAAACGATATTATTATTTAACTCCAGGGACAATTCGATTACCTTTGTATTTATCACACGAAGGCTTTACCCAGCTCAGATACTGGAGAGGGGGTTAGGTTTGGACTGGGATTTTGTTCAAACTCTCAGTATAGGTACTTCTGAGCATAACGATTCCGAATCTATGGTCGACACTTCGATTGCGGGGTAATTAGTGGTCGTAATGACGCTTGGAAGATTTTAATGATTTTTCTCAATGCTAATTACTGTAATCGCCAACTATTGGTTTCCCAGGTGATTGGTTGGTGTTATGCTTCTGGGTGTACTTTATTACTATAGTTAATCTCCCAAATGTCAAGTCTGAGAGAAAAATCACATTTGGGCGAATGAATACGTGGTTTGTTGATTTCAATTTAAAGTTTTAGTGTAATGAGATTAATTTTGTGCATATATTTAATATGAATGATGGAAATAAAATTGAGTGCTCTTTGTTTCATGGGCAGCAATTGTATACTATTATAATTATCTTTATTATTATTATTATTGTAATTATTATTTGTTTATTATTATTATTGTAATTATTATTTATTTATTTATTTATTTATTATTATTATTATTATTTATTATTATTATTATTATTATTCAGAATGTTGTTGGTGTTTCGCCCGTCAGACCCACAGTTTCGCCCGTCAGTCCCACAGTTTCGCCCGTCAGTCCCATAGTTTCACCCGTCAGTCCCACAGTTTCCGCCCGTCAGTCCCACAGTTTCGCCCGTCAGTCCCACAGTTTCGCCCGTCAGTCCCACAGTTTCGCCCGTCAATTCCAGTTTCTGCCCGTCAGTCCCACAGTTTCACCCGTCAGTCCCACAGTTTCGCCCGTCAATCCCACAGTTTCGCCTGTCAGTCCCACAGTTTCGCCCGTCAGTCCCACAGTTTCGCCGTCAATCCCACAGTTTCGCCCGTCAATCCCACAGTTTCGCCCGTCAATCCCAGCATTTCGCCCGTCAGTCCCACAGTTTCGCCCGTCAATCCCACAGTTTCGCCCGTCAGTCCCATAACTTCCCCCATTATTTCCATAGTTTCATCCCATTTTCCTCTCCATAAGTTTCAGCAAATCATTCTAACAATTACAGCTTTCGTCTATTAAACCCCCATTCGTCACCTACCCCGGGCTCTTCAATTTCCAACCACCAGCAATCAATCTTGGACAGCCAGCCATTAGTCTTGCCCTTCCAACCATCAATCGTCCGCTCCCATCCCCCCACCCCACCCCACCCCTCTCTCTTACCACCACCCTCAGTCTTCAGGCGCCACTGATTCGAGAGGTCCTTGATTTTGCAGCAAGTTCAGTGGGCTGTGTGGAAGGTGGGTGTTAGTATGAATGAGGGTAGTGTAGGAAGAGATATCATAGGTTGGGTTGGGTTGGGTTGGGTTGGGTTGGGTTAGGTTGGGTTTGGTTATTTTTAGAAGGTTGGGTATTGTGTGTGTGTGTGTGTGTGTGTCAATAGGGGAAAAGCCAAAAGTGTTATGGAGATGTCACTCAAGCACTCTCATATCACCGAAGGCACTGACCATAACTTTCAACTCTCGGTGAAAATAATATTAACAATAATAATGTTACATAGAGTAATTCCTTGGTCCAAATAGTTATATAATATTTACTCTAGACGACTAACAGAAATAAATCCTACATTATTTTATTTTATGGTTGAGAATTAAATAATGTTGAACCAAGGAGAGAATATACAGTACACCTGTTGCTTTAAGATAATTTAGCCAGCACAGGACGTCCAATCATGATCTCCTCGTTAACTAAAACTCTGTAAAACATCACACACTCAAAATAATCAACTCTGAATTCGCGTCGACTCGTCAGCTTGTCTTATGAATTTCTGACAACTTTATCATCACATAGCGAGAAAATGATTAGTGGAGGCTTGCGGGTACGAACTATTGCAAACGAGAACTTGATAAGTAAGCCAACCCCTAAACTGACTTGCCGCCCCCCCCCCTCCTCCTCCTCTCTCCTCCCACCTCCTACACACACACACACTCCTGTCTTTATTAATTGCAACAAATTTTACTTTCAAGACCTTTTAAAAATTCTTAGATTATTTTATATTTATTTTCTTAGCTGGAAATATGAGAAAGGACCTAGATGGCTCGTTTAAACTACGATCCAATTGGTTAAAAAGTTGGGTGTCGAAATTCGTAACTTAAAGTGATCGAAAAGTCCTTGTGCACCTTGTTCTACTTATAACATTGAACATACATGGTGTTTGTTATTAGAAGTGCACAGGGACTTTTTGTTTTACCCGTAGATGGGTTCTCGTATCCCCTGTAAAATATTGAGAGATTTTGTAATATAAATTATTGTGAATCTGAACCTAAGAATCGTAAGCTTTTGTTGATTTACAGTATATAGATTTTTTGTTGTTGTTAGTTTTTATTTGTTTAATTATTAAGCTATTCATTTATAACTAATTTATTTATTCATACAACCACACTTCCTGTTTCTCTCTCACACACACACACACACACACACACACACACACACACACACACTCTCTCCCCATCGACGTATATATAAAGGAAGAAAAGATTATTGATGATACTCCCCATTGATGGATTGCTTCTCAGTCCTCACCTTAAGTGCTCCATACATTACTGAACCATTAATTAAACTTCCCCTATACTTATTTAAACGATAATAATGATATGATAACAATAATTACTTTTAGGATACGAAGACTGACAATAATGATGATGAACGATGATGATTATTTGAGGAAATTTGAATAGAGAAATGATAATGATTATTAATGTATGCGTGATAGGTCCCAAACTAGGCACGGCGCTCTACGCACACACACACGCCCACGGGGCACCGCGCTCTGCACGCCCACGGGGCACCGCGCTCTGCACGCCCACGGGGCACCGCGCTCTGCACGCCACGGGCACCGCGCTCTGCACGCCCACGGGGCACCGCGCTCTGCACGCCCACGGGGCACCGCGCTCTGCACGCCCACGGGGCACCGCGCTCTGCACGCCCACGGGGCACCGCGCCTGCACGCCCACGGGCACCGCGCCTGCACGCCCACGGGGCACCGCGCTCTGCACGCCCACGGGCACCGCGCTCTGCACGCCCACGGGGCACCGCGCTCTGCACGCCCACGGGGCACCGCGCTCTGCACGCCCACGGGGCACCGCGCTCTGCACGCCCACGGGGCACCGCGCTCTGCACGCCCACGGGGCACCGCGCTCTGCACGCCCACGGGGCACCGCGCTCTGCACGCCCACGGGGCACCGCGCTCTACACACTTACAAGGGCGGTGGCGCTACACACATACGGGACACAGCGCAGCCTTGAATCACAGGATCATTTTTCTCAGTCTTTTTAATTTCTTTAATGAATTTTCTCTGGTCTTCTTAAGTTGTCCGAAAAGGTCGAGTCTAACAACCTGAATAAATATGAGTAGGTGATGGAGGGTGAGGGTGATGGAGGGCGCTGGAGGATGAAGGTCGTGGAGGATGAGGGTGGTGAAGGATGGGGGTAATGGACTCCTCTCTCCACTCCTGAAGACCTGCTCCTCCACTCCTAAGCTCAGATGTTTCCAATTTGAGGAGAAAATGGGAGCAAGGAATGGATGAAGTAATCTTGTTTGTATGTATGACTCTCACTAACGACCAAAATAGACCTTGTTATGCATCCCCGCCCACACGCTGCGATGCATACGGTGTGTGTTTTAAAATCTGAGAATATCTAGCGACGGGAACTTTATATAACTGAGAATAAACTGACACTGGAGCCTGCCAACTGAGAAACTAAACGGGAACCTGACACAACTGAGAATAAACTGACACTGGAGCCTGCCACAACTGAGAATAAACTGACACTGGAGCCTGACAAACTGAGAATAAACTGACACTGGAGCCTGCCACAACGAGAAACAAAACGGAACCTGAACAACGAGAATAAACTGACACTGGAGCTGACACAACTGAGAATAAACTGACACTGGAGCTGCCACAACTGAGAATAAACTGACACTGGAGCCTGACACAACTGAGAATAAACTGACACGAGCCTGACAAACTGAGAATAAACTGACACTGAGCCTGACACAGAGAATAAACTGACACTAGGCTACAACTGAGAATAAACTGACACTGGAGCCTGACACAACTGAGAATAAACTGACACTGAGCCTGACACAACTGAAAATAAACTGACACTGGAGCTTAACACAACTGAGAAACTAAAACGGAACCTGACACAACTGAGAATAAACTGACACAAGACCCCCTACCCCCGCATCACAACAACGAGTGCGGTTTGGAACATAATACGGTTATGCAAATGTTGTCAAGGGTGAAATTGCCTCAACATTTTTTTATAAGATATAACCATTTTCACCCCACAAATGGTTGACATGCCAAGTAAATAGATTACTGTTTTAGCGGCATTTTTAGTAAAGGTGTTTTTCGTCTGTGTTAAAATGCACTACTGTTATGTTAAAATGCACTATCCATTGTTGCCATAACGTGTCAATTTGTCGTCTTATCCATCATTATATGTTTGTGCAATAAGGTTTATTTCCATCAAACTTAAATAACATTAATAAGAATTCCAGAGAGAGAGAGAGAGACCTGTAGAATCTCCACCCCAGGTTATTTCACGTAAAGATTAACCACACCCTGATATGGGGTTGGATGAGGTTAGGTTAGGTTAAGTTAGGTTACCGTTAGGTTGGTTAATCATAAGGTGAAATAAGCTGGGGTGGAGATTCTACAGGTGATGGGAGATGTATACATAAGAAAAGGTAACAGGGAAGTGGGTAAGTTTGCAGCTGAATATCACAACAAAAGAATGAATCTAAAGGTAGAGTGACTGGTTGAAGTTTCAATCCGGTTTCTTCCGCGAAGTTTAGAAACGCAAAATAGACGAGAGAACTGTGATAAAGAAATTCGTATACCTGGTACAAACGAGAGGACATAATTAGTAATACTGAAGTTTTATTTTTTGTTTATTAACTTCACATGAAACGAAATAATCAATTAAATTACTAACTTGTCATAATTACTTTAGTTAGGCATGAACTCCCTTACTAGGATACAGAGAAAACGGGATCACCAGTCTATTAAAGGTAAACTATTGTACTGTATGTCACTGTTCCGCAGCTCTACAGCCACCCATCCTTTTACTTTTATCCTCTTCGCCACTGATCAGATCGTTATCCAGATAGGCATACAGATTACATGTATGTTTATTCGGGTCATCTAGTCACACTAATTCGCACTTAATCAACATGAATAACATAGAACATGACAAGAACTCCATGATTGCGAGGTTTCTTACCAATGACAGTTCTAATGTGACGACAAATTGATTGAATGGAGTTATGATGACCATTTAGTTACAGTAGACTTAAGAAGATTACTCAGAACATCTAAGTGACTACTGTTATGTTAATTTTTACACTGACTTATCTTAGTACATTAATAGTATATTAATAAATTGGAAATAGCCTCTCTTGCTGTACTGTAATTTCATCGTTTATATAGTTATGTATTACCTGAAGGAAAGATAGTATTTGATGCTTAACCACAAAAATATAAATATTCGTTATTTTTTCCCTTCCAAGACTCGTTTAGTCCATCAATGCAACTCACAAGCCACAACCATTTTAATGTTTTCCAATATACTTCTGAATTAACGGGGAACTAAGTAACCGATCACTTTTACATTTATTCATAATTTTAACTACGTACTATAATAAACAAACGGCCTTGAGTTGTCAGCTGTCTCCAGCAGTGTTCGAAGAATCTTGAACGAGACTGTATAATAATAATATACCTGCTGGTTTGATTGACTGTTGTTCTTGTTGTGTGCTTCAACAACTAGGGTGAACATGTGTTTAGTTAAGGTAGAGTTTCCTGGGTAATTGTGATGCTATTGTTATTATCGTTAATTTTTGTGCTTTGAGAACCTTAGGATTAATTTGTGTACACTCTTATGTAAATATTCATTGACATATGTAGTGTTTATATATAAAGTTATGAGAGTATTTGAGGATATATGTCGATAGAAACTTCTCTTTATTAACTAAGTGGTATTACAAGTTCTCTTATTTATGAATCAATCGCATAAATCCGGTCAGTTTTATTTCTTTAACTTTCACACTGACTTCCACCTTACCACACCATTATTTATGACTATTACAACCGGAGTGTATTTTTGTGGTTAGAATGAAGATAGAATATATTTATAAACAACTGGACCAGAATATATATCTAGTTCAACAGAGTTATTTTGGAAATGCGTCACACCAGTAGCTACTGCAGTCCACCCGTTCATTATATACACAAAGTGAACCTTTATCATGCAAATACAGAGGCATCCATCAATCACAGCTTCCCGTGTTGAAAAGTATATATATATATATATATATATATATATATATATATATATATATATATATATATATATATATATATATATATATATATATATATATATATATATACAGTATATCACACAAACACACACACACACACACACACACACACTGTACATGCATACATATACATACATACATATACACAC
The DNA here is from genome assembly GCF_018991925.1 of Homarus americanus. Lineage (NCBI taxonomy): Eukaryota > Metazoa > Arthropoda > Malacostraca > Decapoda > Nephropidae > Homarus > Homarus americanus. Next base: position 4,110,076 of record NW_024721079.1, on the reverse strand, counting down.
ATACTGTACATACATGCATACGTACTGTACATACTCACTAAAATAAGCACTTGTTAAAAATTTATGATAAATAACATTATATATAGCACAAACAGAGATTAGTTTTGAGAAACTATCTAAGTATTGTACAACACTGGGGAATTATTTGTTTTAGAACATGACCAACAGGCCTGGACCTTGGCATAAAAGCTGTTTTTTCTGGTGCAAATAACTGCGTTTTGTGGGATTCAAACCTTCATTTCAAGGTCACTGAATATGGTTATATAACTTAATTTCCACAAAACCCTTATAAGTTGATATTAACTTGCCTTCATTTTTTATCCCTGGAAAAACGGTGGACTTTCAGATGGTTGTAATTCTCGTCTTTCCCATACATGACACAGTCATGGGTACTTGCCTTCCGAACTATTTTTACACATTTGATAGGTGTAAAAAGCCGCTGTATTTTTCCAAATGTAAACAAACAGCCGACACTCAGCAAAAGACTCGGTCGGATCAGCTCCATAAACATTTAGTGCAACATACTCCAAGGCATCTATACTGATATTTCTTGCTGCTCGTCACAGTACGTCGGCCGCCAGCAACACATAGGCGAACACAAGACAGAAGAAGATGCTGAACATTATGAGTATTGCACAACAGTTAAATCTCAAAGCCATGTTCTTGTTCTTCTCAACACGACGAGGATATATGCCGTGTTCCTTTGGCATGACGAGACTCACAGAATGTTTCTTCTTCATGTTGAGTAGAGCGTGAACGATCGTATTGACGACGACCACAACGAAGCAGAGAGCTATAAGTGCGGTGTACCAGACGTCCAGGAGCTTGAAGTAAGGTGTTTTGACGGAGGCGCTGCTAGCCTGGGTAAAGAGAGCAGCCAGCACCACCAGCACCGTCAGAGATACCATGATCCTCTCGTTGAAGTCACTGAGAGGGAAGAACAGCGTCGTCAGGGAGATGAGGAAGACGATGGCGCTGGGCACGAAGCTATTCAACACATGGTAGTCGTAGAGGCTCTTGAGGTGGAGCTTGACGACGATGTTACTGGCGTCGTAGTTGTAAGTGATGTCCAGCAGCTTGTACTCGAGGAGGTCGTGGTTGCCGCTGTAGTCGACGGTGTTTCTCCTGGACACCGAGTGGAACACCATGCTGGGTTGGCCGCCGTTGAGTACATAGAAGGTACCTAGACACACCTGGGAGCCAAACGGGTACCGGTGGAGCTTAAAGTTACACGGGATGGTCATGCGGAACTTCATCTCGTACTTGAGCGGCTGTTCCCACCCGTCGAAATACTGACCTGAGGAGACGATAACATTATCTTACTATAAAGTCTTCTTGTAACCTGTCGTAGTGATTGATCTTCCATTATAAACAACGCGACACAACATGTTACAATTTATTACATGTATGTGTCTGTTTGTCTTTTATCATTATTGACTGATGTAAAGACGAGTTTAATTTTATAGACGTAAAACGAGATGGAATATACAATCGGCAGGATATATGGAATCAGAAATACAAAAGATAAGAACAGAATGGTATAATGGTAGGGAGAACACAGTGATGAAATAAGAGAAGAAATAATTATTATGCCTTTTTCCATTAGTCAAGCTTAGGAGAATAACAATACTGATGAGAAGAAAATAAACACCCCAGACCTTACAACTGACCCATGTTAGGATCCTCCATGTCACGATGTTGAGGTACACCTTGAAGCTTCTCCACGTAGCAGCTGGCGTGGTAAACATCCAGGTCATAGCCCATCCCTTGCGTGTCTCCCGCCATCACCGTCAGCTCCGGCACCCAGATCTCTTTACAGTCCATGAAGTTAGGTTCCTCCGTCAGCTCCCAGTAGGTCATGCGGTCCTCATACCATTCAAACACGAAGCTCATTTCTATGGTCGCTTCACCGTCCAGAGTGTTGATGGGCCCGATGGAGTGAACACCGACAGAGAATGTGAGTTTGCTGTGACTTTGAACACCAACGGCCTGATTACTATTCTTACTCTTGACGGGGCTGATGTACTTGTTGTAGCCGCTGGCCCTTACCATCAGGTTGCAGTAGACCTCGTCACTGTGATCTGGACATTGTTCTATTCCGTCACATTTCTGGTTGCGTGGGACACAGGTGCCGTCATCACAGGAAAATTGGGCAGCTCCACAGGGGGTTAGAGTGAGTTGGTCTCTCTTTCCTGGCGTCGTCCAGTAGTGTCGCCCCACTGGTAACGAAGCGTCCTCCAGCCTTAACCTCTGGGCGTGAAGATTTGATTGTAGGAGCCACGAATTACCGGTATCCTGGATTTCTGAAGCTCCTTTACCCCTTAGATACATTTTCCAGTCGGGTGAGGAACGTAAGGTGTAAAAACGATCCATATTGTGTATTGGACCGTAGAGAGTAAACTGGAGAGCGGTCGGTACCAGACAGATGCTGCACTCGAGTTCAGTGATACAGTACCGCTCCCCAACACTACCGTCTGTTAACAGTACAGAACACTCTGACCACAACCCTTTGCTCGTGTCGTTCCTCAGTCCCAGCCACGACAAAAATTCACCATGTGTGTTACAGATCTCCGGCAGCCTGGCGGATACTCGGAAAGCCTTTGTCTGTATCTCACTCACCAGCGGGAACCTTCCTCCAAGCAAATGACATTTCTTTAGCATTGTGTCATGTCCTCCAACAACCTTGAGAGCTACCTGGGTGTACAAGTCATCACACAGCTCCTGGTTATCGTAGTTGATCACGTCTACTTCACCAGAACTGTTTTCCGCTCACGAATGTAGGCCGTCATCTGCCGGGAAATTATGTTTCCTTGGTAAGAGTGATTGCTAGACTAACATCTAACAGCATAGTATTGATTGTTAAGTTTAACTTCTGCTTCATTATTGATTCTCGTTTATTTCCTCTACACATATCTATATAAAACGTAAAACAAAGCCATCAGAACAATAACAGTCACCGTTAAATCCATAAACAAACCACCTACATAATTCTTTCCATACAAGACCACATCAACGTCATGGACACACAAATCATCGCCTCGGTACACCTCCCTACCCCCCCCCCTCAATTGTCCCTGCAGCGCCTCGTTGTAACCCCCACCCCTTCCCGGCCTTAAGTTATTTAATATTACTTCTCTAGATTTCACTAGCTGTAAATTTTAAGATCGTTATAGCTAAGAAAAAAAAATCTATGAAAAAAATATACATAAAGGATTTGTTGTAGCATTATGACCACACTAGACAAAAGAGCATCGGGGGTGACTTACTGTGCCCCAATCGTGTCGGTACTTAAGACAAAGGGTCCGCCAGGTGCCCGGGGGGAGGACGTCGTCGAAGGTATAACTCCAGCCCAGGTACTCCACCTGCAGATGCCACGACTCCGTCACACCTTTGATTAAGATTCGAGAGAGGAGTTTACATTTTATACTCCTGGTACGTCCATGTTCATAAAAGAGCTGATAGTTGTCTTACTTAAATATTCCTTTTTTCTTTTTTACATTTTGTCTATTTCAGTGTTACGTTAAGTTTGTTAGTCTGGAGTACTGTAAAATATATAGTAGACGATTATTATCAACTTACGGCCATTATATTTAACTGGATGGGAATCATCTGTAACTGATATATGATTATAAAAGTGGCATATAATCTCGACTGATTAGACATATAATCATAATCAATTGAATTAACTCTCAACACTACATAATCATGACGACCTGACCTACTCTGACCTACACCGCGACCCGACACTCACTGGCGGTCATAAGACTCTCCCTGACTTTGAGGGTGAATATGACGGCGTTCGGTTCCTCCTGGTGCTGCTGCTTCTGCGTGTGGTTCCTCTGTTGACCTGGGGTAGGGAGAGCGGGGGAGAGAGCGGCACATATGGTGTAGTCGTCCAGGATGTGCGGTACCTCATACTGGCAGTAGGAGGAGTTGAAGCCACCCAGCACCACCCCGACCACACCCTCACCTGTACGGTATAGGGAGTGAGGGGGATGGGTGTTTGAATGGAGATGGATGGATAGATGGATGGATTGTCAGGAAGAATTATATAATCGATAACCAACTTGAATATTACCAGACATAAAGGAAAAACAAATAAGAGTGAGGTGAGGAGGAGTGTTGGAGGAGCAGTTTACTCACCAGGTGTAGGGAGGAGTAGGAGGGTCAGCAGCAACACCACCACACTGAGGACGACCACTGTGGTAGGTCGTCCACCACACCGCCACACACCACCACACCTCCACACACCCCTACACCTCCTCACACATCCGCCATCACCACCACTTCCTTGACGCCGCCTCTTGAACATGTCGCCTGTCACCGCCTCTGTTGTCTGAGATTGAAATCCTCTCACATGATGACCTGGATTGTGAAGAAAAAAAAAATAGGCGGACTTAAGAACCCAGAGTTGCCCATTTAGAGGAAGGTGCTGTGGTGATAATCTGAGATGGTGATCGTGTGTGTGAGAGTGTAGGATCGACTAGCCAGTGGTGGTCTGTCTATTTATGGAGGTTAATTACTTAAATCAGAATATTGGCATTTGGGTGCGGCTTCTTACATGAGATCCAAGGCCGCCTTCTTGCCTCCTTCCCTCCTCCTCCTTACTCCTCCTTCCCCTTACTCCACGAATACCCCCCCCTTCACCTGACCACCACTACCTCGTCCCTCACCTCCTACCTCCCTCTCACCCTCCTAACCTCTCTCACCTCCTAACCTCTCTCTCACCCTCCTAACCTCTCTCTCACCCCACCACCTCCTCCCATACTTGCCATTGCACCACATTGACTTACCACCCCTACTCCTCCTCCTCTTCCCTCCAGCCCCCCGCTTTCGCCCTGACCTCGTTCATACCCCCGAGTCATTATTACCCTTAAGTAGGTCTAATTGGGCTAATTGTTACTGGTCATGACTAATTACAGAGATTACCTCCACGATGGGAGCGATACACAGGTGAGTAAAGCTTAAACAGGTGGTCTTAAAGTGGATCAGATACTTTGTCTAAAAAGAGTTGGATCTTCTTAAACAAAAAATAAGTATTATTCTTGAAATATTTGAACTTTTAAAAATAATTTGGTCTTAAAATTTGATGGTTTTTTTTAATAATTGGATTTTTTTAACTCGGGTGAACCTCGAACACCTGCTGATTAATCTGGCTAGTTAATTAATCATTGTTTATTGTTGTCTGTAATGGTGTTGTACTTTTTTCGTGGAAATTAGGTTAGGGTAGGTTAGGTTAGTTTAGGTTAGGTTAGGTTAGGTTAGGTTAGGTTAGGTTAGGTTAGGTTAACTTGGGTTACTGTAGGTTTGGTTACTGTTGGTTAGAGTAAGTTAGGTTTGGTTAGGTTAAGTTAGGGTAGCTTGGGTTAGTGTAGGTTTAGATAGGTTAGGTTTGGTTACTCTTGGTTAGGTTAAGTTAAGTTAAGTTTGGTTAGATTAGGTTAGATTTCTTTTGCATGGGAATTTGTTTTTTCAATGTACCGATATTTAGCTGAAATCTGAGGTCATTTAATTTAGAGAGGAAAGGAGATATAGTGGGTGGAGAGAAGAATAGAGAGAGGGAGAGAGAGATAGGTGAGAAACAAGATGGAAAAGTTTATAGAGGAGAAAATTGAAAGAAGAAAATTGAGAGAGAGAGAGAGAGGAAAACAAAAGAAAGTATAGAAGAAACAAGAAAGAAAAATATAGATACTTTCACTTCAAGTTTTGAGAGTTGAAACCCAAACTAATATTATATAGGGGGATCAAATTCCACCCCTCGTGACCACCTTTACAAATCATAAGCTATTGAAGACTACAGATTACCGACTTGTAAGAACACCTCCATTGCTTCCCGTTATTGTGAATCGTAGGTTACGTTTGATCTCTCTCTCTCTCTCTCTCTCTCTCTCTCTCTCTCTCTCTCTCTCTCTGTCTCTTCTATACGGTATACTGTTTGCAATGAGACTAAGATGGTGTAGGGAAGGAATCCAGAATTAATTTGAGAGGTTTATGAAATATTACCAGTTGGTCGATACAGTTCAACCCTGAGCATTATGTCTTGTTGTTGTCTACTTACTTGACCATTACTGTCTAATGACCTGACTTGACCATTACTGTCTAATGACCTGACGTGACCATTACTGTCTAATGACCTGACTTGACCATTACTGTCTAATGACCTGACTTGACCATTACTGTCTAATGACTTACGTCTAATGACCTGACTTGACCACTTACTGTCTAATGACCTGACGTGACCATTACTGTCTAATGACCTGACTTGACCATTACTGTCTAATGACCTGACTTGACCATTACTGTCTAATGACCTGAGTTGGCCATTACTGTCTAATGACCTGATGTGACCATTACTGTCTAATGACCTGACGTGACCATTACTGTCTGCTGACCTTACTTGCCTTGACCATTACTGTCTGCTGACTTGACCATTACTGTCTGCTGACCTGACTTGACCATTACTGTCTACTGACGTGACGACCTGACCATCACTGTCTACTGTTCTGCCTTGACCTGACTATTACTGTCTGCTGTTCTGACTTGACCATCATCACCAAGATGACCCTGGCTATTGGCTACAACAATTGGTAATGAATGTCGTTATCTGTGTGTCGGTGGTTTGTTTAACACCGTGAATAGTTCTTTGAAAAGGATTTACACACACACACACACACACACACACACACACACACACACACCTACCTTATCTGGTGAAGCCCTTCCCAAATCCAGTAACAATAACACACCAGGGGCGGACCCAGGAATATCAAGGGGGTGGCATTTGGAGGCCATGTACAGTCTTGTTCAAGATTCTTCGAACACTGCTGGAGACAGCTGGCAACTCAAGGCCGTTTGTTTACTATAGTACGTAGTATAATATAATACGAAACAAAAAAGCCCAACCATTAAATTAAGGAACGGGGAACTAAGTAACCAATCACCGATCACTTTTACATTTCTTCATAATTTTTACTACATACTATAGTAAACAAACGGCCTTGAGTTGCCAGCTGTCTCCAGCAGTGTTCGAAGAATCTTGAACGAGACTGTACATATTAGGAGATATTCTGAGGTCAATGGTAATTACTTTTTGCTATATAAAAACACCTGAGTACAATACTGCATTGAAGAAAAAGTATTGTAATTTTTTTATGAAAAGGGAAGGTCCGGACTCCCTGGATCCGCCCCTGCACACGCAAATGAATGTGTGTGTGTGTGTGTGTGTGTGTGTGTGTGTGTGTGTGTGTGTGTGTGTGTGCATTAAGTGAAACAGAAGACTGGAACAAGATATATATTTACAGAAACAATAAGCATTTCTCTATAAACATGGTCATTGTACAGTTGGTCGAAAATTTTATGTGCACTTGAAGTAGTTAACAATATAACTACTTACCTTGTTCTACTTATAACGCTATAGTATAGTAGGTGCACAAGGACTTTTCGACCATCTTGTATGTGAGGAAATAGGTGCACAAATAATCTTATGATAACACAGCAGCAGTAAATGACAGCCAATCATATCAGTGGTATAATTGACGTCACCAATGCACCAGCCTATCATTTCATTGACGTAATGAACGCCAACAATGCACCAACCAATTATTTCAGTGGAGTTAATATCATCAATGCACCAGCCAATCACATCAGTGAGGTAAATAACGTCATCAGTGCATCAACCATTCATTTTAGTGGAATCATTACGTCACCATTGCACAGACCAATCATATCAGAGGAGTAATTAACTTCACCATCTATTCACTTTAGTGGAATAATTGACGTTATCAGTGTTACAGCCAAGTATTTCAGTGGAGTAATTTCATCACCAGGAATAAATAACTTCACCATTAAACACGACAACTGTTAACGTCACGATTTCACCACAGTAACGTTCATTAAGTGTTGATATATAGTGTATGAAGTAACTTAAACACTACACCTGTAAAACGCTTTAATAACATCACTAAACACTGACAATGAAAGTAAACATTTGGATGAAACGTATAAACAAGACTTGACATGGGGTGAAAATGATAGAGAGTAATTATTAATACGTGAATAAAAGTGTAATTGAGAAACATGACAATGATAAGAGCAGAGACAAACAAAACAGTGATAGCAACATTGTACAGCAAAATTGCAGTGAAATGAATAATATCTTATGAACAAATTAATAGAGATTAGTGACATTGCATAAGTGAAATTAAAGTAACAGTTAAAGTGATAATTGACAGTCACACGATACAGCAGCAGTCACAGCAATATTATTACAGCAAACAGCAACAACTATAAAACTGGAAATAAATGTGATATAACCTTTTCCAGGATGATTCAGTGGGTAGTAATCCAGCGAGGAGGTGTGGGAACAGTAGCAGGTCTGGAGGTAGGAGGGGGAGGTGTGGGAACAGTAGCAGGTATGGAGGTAGGAGGAGGAGGTGTGGGAACAGTAGGAGGTATGGAGGTAGGAGAAGGAGGCGTGGGAACAGTAGCAGGTATGGAGGTAGGAGGAGGAGATGTGGGAACAGTAGCAGGTCTGGAGGTAGGAGGAGGTGTGGGAACAGTAGCAGGTATGGAGGTAGGAGGAGGAGATGTGGGAACAGTAGCAGGTCTGGAGGTAGGAGGAGGTGTGGGAACAGTAGCAGGTATGGAGGTAGGAGGTGTGGGAACAGTAGCAGGTATGGAGGTAGGAGGAGGTAGGTGTGGGAACAGTAGGAGGTAGGAGGAGGAGGTGTGGGAACAGTAGCAGGTATGGAGGCAGAAGGTGGTGTGGGAACGGTAACAGGTGTGGAAAAGCAGCAGTTGCAGGTATGGACGGAGGAGATGTAAGAACAGCAACAACAGGTGTGGTGGACGTAGGAGCAGCTGTTACAGGTGAGTAGGGAAAGGCTGGGTGTGGTACCGACCCCTTCACCTCCGCCCCGTGTACAAGACCTGCGCACCACCACCACCATCATTACTACCGCCACCACCACACACACACACACCCCACCACTACCACCACCACCACCACCACCACCACCACTACTACTACTACTACTACTACTACTACCTACTACTACTACTACTACCACCACCACCACCACCACCACTACTACCGACTGTACTAAAAAATATGAGGAATGATGATCTTGAAATTATTAGAGGGGTGAGAATATCATTTGTGGTATATGAAACATTTACAGGCACATATTCAGTATTCTCATCTTGCACATTTTAAAAACTTCCGCAAGTGAGATGTAACAAGATTTGAGGTAGAAACATCGGAACAACAAGAATCTCCGTTACGAGTCTCGCAGTAAGCTTATTGATAGGAAAAAAGAAAAAGAACCATAATATTGTGTAATTGTTTATTATTTTACAAGAAATATTTAGTATGGCATATTGCTTATCAGCAGCAATTCAAGAAATACACGTGAAGGACTTCGGCTGATGTCCTCAAGAAGTGCAAAACATATATTGTTATCATTACACACGAGAGCTTAAAGATATACACATGTTTCTTGAGTTATTTCTGTTATCCAGTTATGAAATTAAGTACACTGTGAATATGGCAAGTTGTTTAGGTATTATCCTGGAGCAAAGGCCGACTCCTGTAGTTAACAAGAGATGTGTGTATGTTTACCTTAAGATGTTTACCAGATTTAAAACAAGACCGCTGTGCAGTGTTGAGAATTTTGTTATATAAGGACAAAAATCGTAGTTAAACTGGTATGGACAATATTAAAAAAAAATCATCGAATTTGTAATACTAAAATCTGGCAAAGAATCGTTATTCTGATAAGCTTTTGGCTAAATATTACTGTAAATGACGGATTCCTCCTAATTTTAATGAGTATGTGTTATGTGAATAGTTTATCCTAAACCGTCAGTTTTAAAGCTTGTGACTCCTATGTAACAAGCCGTTTCGTTAAGCGCTGGACTATACGTCGACAAAATGTAATGTTAAATTGAAATTGTTAAAACTACTAAAAAAAAAAAATGAGCGTTAGGAATCATTGATAAAGAAGCCATTGGTCAAGATCGGACTTGTGGAGTACCAGTAAGGACAGCAGGTGGCAGTCACGCGGCCCCACACACAACACACAAGCTGGAGCGGCGCGAGAACACCTCACCATTTGACGAGCTGACGCAGTGCACTGTTGTTCCCTCAACCGTGGACAGTTCGATAGAGATTATGAATAGTTATTTTTAAACTCTTTTGTGGATAGCAATTATTTCGTTGGTCTACAGTAGATATAAGCTACATTGTTTTAGAATATTCGACCTGACCTGTGTGCATTATAGCGCTTTTGCTACGTGACATTTTTTACGTAGATGATGTGCTGTAGGCATTGTAGTGCAAAAAATTTCCCCAACAAGATTTGAAGCAGCCGCGTATTGAGGTCACAGCTGATATTCCATGTTTTTTTTCTTCATTTTCACGTAAAAGAAAGAGCTCGGAGGATCATGATACAGCTCACTGATCATCTCGTCAAATGGTTTCAGATCACTGGAAATATTTCCATACAGTACTGCAGTTACAATTGCAAAGTACAAACAACCTTATTATAAAGTCCTAATGTTGGAATTTATGTTTGTATAAAGTGTGGTCATTCTACACAAAATTTACCCTTACATACAAAAAAATTACTAATCCAAAGTAACTAATTTTTGGCTCATTTAGCTTGAGATGACAACCTCAAGTAACATGATAAATTAACTTTGGCTTCCTAGATGACAGTAATCACTCAGTTGTTGTTGACCCTCCACACCACCATCCATAACATGATCTAAACATTTAATATATTACATTTGATAAGTACAGTTAATTATAAGGACTACTACAGTATTTATAAATGATCATAAATAAAATAATGGTTGCTATGCATATAATAAACAATATATAACAAAACAATAAAATAACCAATTCAGACTATTTTTCTTTAATCAGTTATTTCAGGTTTAAATCCCAAAATATACAAGGCTAATATTTTTTCTTCATAATTTATCCTCCCCTCCCTACCAAATTAACATGTAATAAATGTATATATGTTTAATTATCTGTCTGATGCGATAAATTTATCCTTTGCTGCGTAGTCTTGACGGCTTCTTGATGGCGTTTTCGCTGCCTGGTGGGTTGAGGCGCATCTGGCGGGGGAGAGAGATGATGGGTGAGGCGAGGCGGCCCACCGTGTGTCACGGTCTGGCTGACTGGGACTTCTGACGGCTAACAACCAAGACATGCACCAGGTACATCAACATCAAACTAAGTTTCTCACGGGTAGTTACTGTGTGGTTCTAATATTATTTACTTAAGTAATGGTTAAAAACCACAGATGTTTATCATGTAATTCCACGGAGCTAATTGTTCTACTGCTTGACATATTACCAAGACTTGCTATTGCATGCATGTTGTCATCAGCACTTGAAATAATTTACTAAATCATATTTTAATTATGTATATCATTGCGATATTGAGGAATTTAGAAAATTTTGTTGAATAATGGTAATTAAAAGATTCCATAACATGCAAGCAGTTTACTACTACACTGCATTGTTGATGGTGGACCAGTGACAGTGTTGCATGGGGTCGTGTACCAAGCACATACATGCCATCTTGGGGACGACGCTGAGGCAGCTTATCATCACCCAGGTTTAACTACTGTGTACTTCAGCAACCCCCTCTTAGCATTACTTCATAATCTCATTAATGGCAAAAAATAAAATTATATATATATATATATATATATATATATATATATATATATATATATATATATATATATATATATATATATATATATATTAGTTATTGTCGATAAATCCCAAAGACGTTCTTGCCTGGATATTCAAAAACGCTGCCATAAACACAATTCTGGGTGAGAATCAGTCTAACCGACGTCATTTCCCAAGATGTCTGTATCCTAAACTATTTTTTTTACTACTTCCATATCCCGTACGTGATTAGTGCTTCCCGTACGTGACTAACACTTCTTGTACGTTAATTAAGAGCGTGAGTTAACCTGTGTCCGGTGGGTGGGGGGCCGGGAGTTAGTGTGCCTTACTCGCTGTTGTTGGTGTTAGGCATTTGTGTAGCCTCAGCTTCGGCCAGTTCTTCCTCCGCCTCCTTCATTCGCATCTGTAATATTAGTTCACTGCAGGTCATGGGGGTAGGGGGATGAAGGGGGTCCCTCTGGGTCAAGTAAAGGTCATGCAGACGTTCGGGGGACAGGTAGATTAAGGCTTAAGTCACCTGGTCACGTCTAATTAATAGTAGGAACCTTGAGTTAAGCTGCTAGGCAATAGGATATAAACGAAAAAGTAAGACTACATTTCTATTTATAATTACATGACTAACACATTATTGAAAAACTTTGAGGGCAAATTTACACAAGCTCAAAGAATTCAAAGCATAAATGCAAAGAATAGAATCACATGACTGACAAGCTTTTGGAAGATTATAAAGATATTCACGTAAATTTAGTGAACATAAATATTAAATAAGATCAATATTTATGGTTACGAGGTTACAAGAATTTCACAGAATTTAGTGTTATTGGTTTAAAAGTTACTGAAAGAATTAGATTTTTAAAAATAGATTAGGTACTGTTTAGGGTTAGTCATATAGTTCAGGAGATATATTAGAATTTTTCGTTCCTCGTCTGACTTAAGGAATGGATTTCTCGGGGGTGGGTGATCTGAGTGTGGGGGGCAGGATGTGTCAGTAAGGGATGGGTTTTGTCAGGATGTGTCAGTAAGGGATGGGTTTTGTCAGGATGTGTCAGCAAGGGATGGGTGGTATGTCAGGTGTGTCAGCAAGGATGGGTGGTATGTCAGGGTGTGTCAGCAAGGGATGGGTGGGGTATGTCAGGGTGTGTCAGCAAGGGATGGGTGGTATGTCAGGGTGTGTCAGCAAGGATGGGATGTATAGGGTGCGTCAGCAAGGGGATGGGGGGTGTCAGGTGTGTCAGCAAGGGATGGGGTATGTCAGGGTGTATGATGGTGTGTCAGCAAGGGATGGGGTACTGTATGTGTGTCAGCAAGGTGGGGGTACTCATGCAGCAAGGGATGGGGGTACTGTATCATGGTGTGTCAGGGATGGGGGTGTCAGCAAGGGATGGTGTGTCAGCAAGGGATGGGGTACTGTATGTCATGGTGTGTCAGCAAGGGATGGGGGGTACTGTATGTCAGGGTGTGTCAGCAAGGGATGGGGGTACTGTATGTCATGGTGTGTCAGCAAGGGATGGGGTACTGTATGTCAGGGTGTGTCAGCAAGGGATGGGGTCCTGTATGTCATGGTGTGTCAGCAAGGGATGAAGTTTATCAAAGAAAGTCAGCAGGTAATGACTTAGATCAAGGTAAGTCAACAGGTAATGAAGTGCTTCAAAAATAATGTACGGCTGTTTTGTTAGGTCATCATCTACTAGTCATTTACCTGTATTTACAAGTCGTTACAAGTTAGTGAATATTTTTTCTTGGGATTTCGTCATTGCATCTACATGGAAGAGGAGAGTTTGTAGTTCAGGTGTTATCAGTAAGCTTAGATCTATCAGTAAGCTTAGACCTGTTAATGCTGGTGTGAGAACATACAAGCGAGCGGTGGAATAAGATAAAAATAAAAGGCTTTGGGTTATATTCTTGCCATACACGAAAACAATATCAAAACATCTGATTGGTTGATCTTCATGACGTCACGGTGTTTTGTTGTTGCCACAGTATCAGCTGACCAAGCATTGTTGGAGGGGAGCTGTTATTGTTTTAAGCTGGGATTGGTTAAAGTAGGTTAAGATCTTCCTCTCAGTTCCCGCTTGCAACACCAAAACCAAAATTAAGCTATGAGACCGTATCATGTAAATCGATCAATCGGAAGACTTCAAACCCTTTCAAAAGGCTCCCCAGAAATCTCGTCCTTTCCATTTTTTTGTTTACTTAAAAAAAAAAACATAACTACCCCCAGTGATAAAAAGTAGTATATATAAACACTGTTATTATAATTAAAGTAGAGAGGTTAAAAAGCAACAGTTGTGATAGCCCAGTTAAGTGAAAAATACGTATCCCTAAGTACACATGTGAAATATTAATAAACTGAAGGAAATTACTATTCTGCAACAAAATACAAATAAACAGATGAAATAAACGCCAGAAGCCTTGTAGAACAGCGCTAAAGCAACCGATCAACAGCAGCAAAGTGATCGTTGGAAAATTAATGTTCAGTACCACCAGACTTCACCAGGAAGAAGGGAGGTAGTTTGTGTGTAAAAGATTCAAAATATCTTTTATTATACAAATTATTGTCTAGTGTATCAACTGACTTATAGAACCCTTATTGTTTAAAAGATGTTGTCCACGGATGAAACTGATTTAGCGAACCATTCATAAAAGACTTGACTGATGAAAAGTAGGATCCTGGTGGGTGTGGATGTGTTTATATTTAGATGGTAGGGAATATAAAGTAAATCCCAGCATGATTGGAGACTTCAGGAACTCCTAAGAACTTGAGTATGAGCTTGGACTTTCTTTACACTGGAGGAACACACGATTTATAACAGTGTAAGATAACATGAGAACTGTATACGATAATATTATAATGAAAGGTATGATGTCATTTACGAAGACAATGAAATAACAATGCAATAACGAAAGATAACAGATAGGACTATATGAAGATAATGGGGAGTATTTTTGCATGTTAATTAAAATTAAACCGGGGTTATAAAATCAGACCTGAGAATAAGAATTAGGATTAAACTCTTAAACCCGAGGCCTTACAAACCCGCGAAAGATCAGAAGCCAACGGGTCTTCAGTTCCCTATTGGTAATTTCTGATCAATTCTGAGGACGTAAATTCAAATCAATGCCGTTATGATTTTGTGAATACTGTAAACTAAAAATAACTGATTTATTTTAACTATTTACATTCACGTATATTAATTTCTCTCATAAGATTTACATGATTCACAGAGACTTAATATTTTGAACGTGAAAAAAAAAAAACTCGACGATTTTCGAATCCAGTGAAAATTCTCAGGTCCGGAAGGTTGAGTAATGGTAGAAAAGTAATATACAATCAGTAGAAGTAGATAATATAGTTCACCATATCAGGAGGCCAGAAATATAATGTACAACAGCTAGTCATGGAATATATACTTCTCTGTGAGGACATAGGAAATATACTCCAATAGAGACAGAAAAAATAGACTGAACTATATCCCATTATGGAAGTATAATGGGGAAGATTCTGAACCCAAATATACAATGAATAAAAATAGTGGATTTGAAGATACGAAAACCAGGTTAGACTTCAAGGATAGATAATTAATTGTAAAGTAAAAGACACCTGTTGACAATAGATAATTATATTAGCATATCAGTACCTGTCATGGTGGTTGTGATAATTAATCATTAATTACTATATATTTCCCTGATTATTGATATTAATCACTCCACTGTTGCGTTATTATTCTTATTAATTCATCCAGATATATTAATTTTAATTACTTAATAATTTTTCTTAATATAATTCATACAGTAATTAGTATTTTAATCTATAAATATAACTTGTATATTATTCCACAGTTATTAATATATATTGCGTAAAACTCTACGTTATTGTTTAAAAAAGTTAACCCTTTCCTTAATTACTATACAGGTATTATTTTATCATTAGGTACGTTTAGTAAATAAAAAGGTTTACTCTATCACTAATTAAATTATCGGTAAACATTAGTAAATCTAAATTACTGTTAATTATCAAAGTTCGTAAGGGTGAAAATTTTTACTGATTATCTGAATGCTACAGATTATCAAGACTTAAAATGGTTACTACTGAAATTTTTTTGTAATCTAAAAATTGGCGTAGAGGAGTGAGCGGGGGGAGGGGAGGGGAGTAGACGTGTGGGGGAGTAAAATGTGGGGGTAGTAGAGGTGTGGGTGTGGGGTAGTAGTAGATGTGGGTGTGGGGGTAGAGATGTGGGTGTGGGGGGTAGTAGAGAAGTAGGTGTGAGAAGTGGGTGGGGTGTGGTGTAGGAGATGTGGGTGTAGTGTGGGTGTGGGGTAGTAGAGGTATGGGTGTGGGGGTAGTAGAGGTGGGTGTGGGTGTAGTAGAGATGTGGGTGTAGTAGAGGTGTGGGTGTATGAGAGGTGTGGGTGTAGGGGTAGTAGAGGTATGGGTGTGGGTGTAGTAGAGGTGTGGGTGTAGTAGAGAAGTGGGTGTAGTAGAGATGTGGGTGTAGTAGAGGTGTGGGGGTAGTAAAAGAGTGGGTGTGGGGGTAGTAGAGTCGTGTGAGTGTGGTGAAGCAGAGATGTGAGCGTGAGAATGATGGGCGTGGGGGATAAGAAGCGTGGGAAGGACAGAGGCGATGGAAGTCATACCAAGATGCGCTTCTTCTCCTTGCAGGCGTACTCGCTCTCGTCCACGTCGTTGTAACAATCGCTCTTGTAGTCCTCGGGTAGCTGTCGGGACATGAAGGTGTTATAAGGCTGCGAGCCATAGGGGGTGGGGGGGGTAGGAAGGATATAAACGCGTTTGCTATATATCTATCTATCTATCCCCATCTATCTATAGATCTATTTATCTATATCTATATGCTTCTCCACTAACCAGTCAGTATAGTGACATTTCCAGTGTATGGGATTTGGTATTCTTTAAGTGAATCTAGATATAAAATATTGATATGAAATCAGTGCTCTAGTGAATTGATTGATAATGTAAGATTAGCTTTGTTCTCGTTTTTGAGAGTCTCCCTTTCAAGGCTCAGTTTCTCGGTTTTCCCGTCAGTTAGAATGTTTCAATGCATATTTCCTATCTTTCGAATCTCCTGTATTAAGCTTTTGAATCTATGAGAGGGAATTGAATGTTTTTGGGTGTATTCATTAACATAACTAATTTGTTCACCTAATAACAGGGACTTGTAGTTACATGTTGCCCCCTTTGTTCAGTTCCTAGCTATGTCTTACACCTAACTGTTTATATCTTGGTCAAAGCTTTCCTCTGTTTATCCCCGACAGTTATTCAGTTTCAGGGTAGGACTTCGAACCAACCATTCCGGGTTTTTTATAATGTATTTCCAAATTTCAATCACCTAATACCAATTTCTCAGTTCCCATGAGTCTTCCTTACACCTAACATCACTTTTTTTTCAATTCCTGGCCAGCTTCTGATGCCTTCAACCACTTACCCCTGTGCCATCGAACTCGCAGAGCTTGTCGAGAGGTCTGGAGCGGACGAACATCTTCTCGAAGGAGGTGGGCTTGTCGAGGGGGCAGTAGAAGACCTCGGGCGTCGCCTTGTCAAACACAATAGATTTCCTCATCATATCGCCAGCCAACGACGCCCCGACCTGCCAATAACCAAAACCGACTCAGTCTCGCAGAAGAATGAGGTATTCTTTTACTGTTCTCTTATGTAAGGTAAGTAACCCAAGGCTTATTAATTTCTGGTCACTTGACAGAAATTCGGTCCTAAATTGACAGTAGTGTTAAAAAGTTTAATTTTGGTCTCTCTGATATCTACAGCACCCTATTGAAGGCTTAGTGTAACCCACTCTAAAAAAATATCTTTGCGATTTTGTGAAAGTATGACACAACAGACAAAGGATTTTGACAACCCCACCGAGACAACGGGAGTCGCAGTGGTCATTTCAAAATCATCGGATCTCTCCTTAAAGATACTTTATGGAGTAAGTTACATGGTCTAACAAAACTCTCTATTTCCCCACTACCACCCCCCCCCCCTCGGCTCCCTGTGTTACTGCATCGTAACACAGTAAGTAGTGGAAAGTGACGCCCCAATTGCAGTTGACTTTCTCGACCCCGGAGCAGCGCCTCGGGCACCGTGATGGTCGTGAGAGTGGTGATAGTTATGGTTGTGTGCGTGGTAATGGTGGTAGCTATGGTCGTAGTGGTTGTAGATGAATCTGAGGTGGTCGTGATGGTCGTGTTTGTGGTGGTAGTTATTACTGCAGTCGTAAACGTAATCAAGATGGTGGTAGTTGTAGCGAAGAAGGTAAAGATGATAGTACTGGTGGTAGGGATGGCAGTGGTAGTCTGTTTCTTATAGTACCTGTTGTCACGGAAGTAATTACAACAGGTTACAAGATACCGTAACTTTGTCAGCATTAAAGAAATCACGATATGACTGTCATACACGAACCAGAAGGACAAGTGTGTGTGTGTGTGTGTGTGTGTGTGTGTGTGTGTGTGCCAGAAAACGAAGAAACCCAACTGCAGTGTGTATACATAAGCGAGGACACGTCTCTCCCTCATTACCTGCTGCAACAGTACGAAATTTTATAACGGGTTAATTTAACTTGGTCTTGATTATTACGAACCATTACGGAGTTCTTAGGAGATGTTACAATGTTAATATAAGTTGTTGGGAGGTTATGACACGCTGTTACATCATTATTATATATCATTATGTTGATGTTGGATATTACTGGTTTAATTAAGATGTAAACACAAATGTAGGTATGTTTTAGTTATTCTGTATTAGTCTTGAGAGAGTAATGGGTCATAAATATTTTCAAGAACACACACACACACACACACACACACACACACAGAACCAACAAGGAAGCAGGGGAGATAAATAGCAAGACCCGCATGAAGTCATCCTCACTGACTCAACAAGGACGTCACCACCACCAGGGGTGTGTTAGAATAGACAATGGAGATGTACCAAGCCAAGGAACCCCCTCCTTCCCTCCTTCCCTCTGGCCACGAGATGGAACCTAGAGAAGATGGAGTCACCTCTTTTGTGAGTAAATGGGGCTGAGGGTGAGTGAGAGCAGGGACGAAGACTTAAAATAATTACCACAGATTACGGGTGGAGAGATGTCGAGAAACTTAGTGTTTTATCGTTCACAGAGAAGAAAGAGAAGTAAAAATGTTGAAGTTTCCACTTCCCCACCCCTTCTTCCAAGGACGTAATGACGTAAGGAGTCATGAGAGTGGGTGGAGGGGGCGTGAGGAGAAGGGAGAGTGGTGGAGGGGCGTGAGGAGATAGAGAGTGGGTGAGGGGCGTGAGGAGATGGGAGAGTGGGTGGAGGGGTGAGGAGATGGGAGAATGGGTGGAGTGGGAGAGGGTGAAGGGACGTGAGAGAAGGGAGAGTGGGTGGAAGGGTCGAGGAGAAGGAGAGGGGTGGAAGGGTCGAGGAGAAGGGAGAGCGGGTGGCAGGGACTTGAGGATGAGGGAGAGCGGGTGGCAGGGACGTGAGGATGAGGGAGAGCGGGTGGCAGGCGTGTGGGTAGGAGGGAGGATGGAGAGAGGAGGGGTCAACACCGCTACTCGGGGAAGTGATGACCCGGTGAAGGAATGTTATGACTAATACGGTGGGGCTTTGGTGGGGTGGGCAGAGGTTGGGAGGCAGGAGGTGATCACTGAGGGCGGTGGACCACGAGAGAGAGAGAGAGAGAGAGAGAGAGAGAGAGACTGAAAATTACAAATAGCTGGGAAAGGAAGGACTTGAAATTACCAAAGGAGCATTCCACAGAAAGGTTCATAAGCAATAAATTATATGGAAGAGAAGGAAATTATAGCGGACATGAACCATATATAAACAATGGGTTAGTGATTGTACCTGGAGTGGTTCATAAAGACAGAATGGTAACTGTGCTACATATTATTTTTAAAGACTGATAACATAAGAATCCATTGTAACGTTCTCACTACCTCCTGCGTCACCACCACACACACACACACACACACACAAACCGCTGGTCTGTCTCTCGTTCCTGTGACTCAGTTTACGTGTGCCAGAGGGTGAGAAAGGGGTGTAAAAGGCCAGAGTGACTTGTATTGTCACCGCCACCTTGACCTTCCACTCACCAGCGCCAAGACAACAGCCAAACACAGCTTGTCTGAAAAGAGCAGAAAATGTCGAGGGTTAATACAGTTCCGGTAAAAATATTAATTGTTTTTTTTCATGAATAATAAAGCGTGATTCATTGGATTTTCGTGAGCTAAGTTTTATAGAGTTGCATCGAGAGTTTCCTAAACCAGTGAAATAGATAAAATGTTTGATGCTTCATAATAACAACGAAATATAATACATAGACATACATATATATAAATACAAACTAAACTCTTCCAACAGAAGGGATTATGTCTATATGGGTGAATAAATATAACCAAAAACCAAAGTCATATTCCCAGACTCAAGGTTTATGACTGCATATATAATAAGAGAATGACGTCCTTGATAGTGACAATAATGACTGATGGCAAGAGATGAGTGTCCCTCCGCCCATCTCCATCATTGTGTGTAAGTGTCTGGAACTGTCAGGGTCATTATCACCCTCAGGAGTCACCTTGGTGATGGCTACAATTTGACGAGGATCAACGTACAGTACACCCATTTTACCTGGATTACATTAATTTACCCAATTTTCGAATTACTGTAGTTTTTTGTGACTATTGCAAGTTCACAAAGAAAATATACATATATCGTCCCATATATGATTTACTAAAAATTAATTGATTATTAGCATCCTGTATAATGTATTTCACGAGGTCGGTAAAAGTATTTCTACAATTAAAATTCTTATAAAACCTTTCGCCTGGCATGAAGGAGTAAATAACTTTATCGCATATATTGCATATTTGTCTTTGATGCAAAAAAAAGTTGAATCGGTATTTTCTTAAATCAACACAACCAAAATAAGGCAAGAGTGTAAAGAACTATGCCTCGGGACGTCTAGTTAGGGCGGGTCTGTGGTCGACTGCTCACCACAACTCAATATTGCATTGGTAACTACCACACGGTGATCACTGTCGTTACCTGAGACCATTAACTGCTGCAATACAATAACAAAACTGACGGATCCTGTTCTGAGGAAGATGTTAAACTGTTCTTCTGATCAGTTAAGAGAAGCTGTTGTGGATTTCGGTGTTGGCGACGTGAGTGGAAACCTACGTGTGGTCTTGGCATTCTCTCCACGGCCTTGGGGGGGCCTGTCTACCAAGGTCGTGAGGCCCGGATAGCCTGGACAGTTTTGGGTGTGTGGGGGGGGGGTGTTTTAAACAGGTTAGGTTAGGTGTGGTTGAGTTTCGATGAGTCTCTGTTTTTGCAGCATTAGGGCCAAATCTCTTTAGTATAGTAATGTGTGTTTCTTTCCCTTTATGTGTGACCTTGTAATTATAACAATTAACTTCCCGTGATTGTGTGATGCTGTACAAAGAGAATAATTATTCAAACAATAGTCAAAAACCTGAAAATATCCTATTATGATTGTCCTAAATTGCTTAAGGACAAGAAATTGCTATAGCTTTCCTCGACACTCATGCGAGGAAAATTTTGGATTCAAAATATCAACACGTTTTTGTTTTTATTGCTGTATCACTGTCGCATATTTTAGTTTACGGTCAAGGCTGAAGATTTACCCGGGGTTTGTGGGCTGTGGCGGGAGAAACTGAGGAAGGCTGTCGATCGCAACCTTGCCCTGACGGTGCTTAATCTGATAAAATAAACTGACGTTCTTAATCATCACGTGAAATAAACTAGGGTGTCTAATCTACAGATGACTTAAGCTGGGATGTCTAATCATCAGGTGAAATAAACTGGAGTGTCTCTTCTTCAGGTGATCCCTCCCTACCACCAACTCCCATCCTCTCGGTAAAGATGAGGCGGGAGGAACAACACCAGATGGTAAACAACGTTGACGTGGAGGCCATCCTCAGTAACACATGACCACGTATCTATTTTCGGTAACACGTAACGCAAACATTTCAGCCCCGGACAACTCTTTTATCACAAATAACATTCAGTGTTTGTTATTATTAATCTTCATTTAAAACTGACATTGTTATATGCAATTTAGTACAGCTTAAAATATGGATCAAAGAAAAATTACCACGTTATCAAATTGTTTTCAGATACAATAATAAAAATATATTTCTCTCTCTCTCTCTCTCTCTCTCTCTCTCTCTCTCTCTCTCTAACGGGACTCCCACCTCTAACCAATATTGACTTGACGAGCATTTCAACAGGAGCAACGGACCTTTCAACACCGTGCAATGACATTATAAAATAACAGAAGGATGTCTGCTGAGAAAACCCACACATTCCCACAAGCAGTGTGAAGGAGGCAGGTGGTGGGCGGGCGAGGCTGTTTAGGTGGATGGAGGTGGTTTTTGTAGATAATAAGTGGATGAATTACAGGGTGTATCTAGAATGGGTGGTGGGTGAAGGGGTTGGTCCTGTGTGTTGGTGTGTGGATGTGCAGGTGATGGTAAGCTGGTACGTGGATAGATGGTAAACAGGTGGGATGTGGATATAGAGTGAGGATACAACAAACAGGTTGTGGCTAAAAAGGAGGTTGTATGTGGATGGTGTGTGGAAATCAAAGTATCTGGTATGTGGATGTCATTTGGATGATGGATGAACTGGCAGACGGGTGTTACTCTGGTGGTTTATGGGAGATGGGCAGACAATAATAATCCTCTGGGCTAAATCCACACCAGTTAACTTCCTTTTGGTCAAAATCCCATCATAAATATCCTAAACTGGAGAGAATTCCACCAACTCGAGTTATACCCTGTGCTAGGACTCCTGTGAAGGTCGGTTAAGTTTGGTTAAGCTAAGGATGAGATTAGGTTCCGTTTAACTCTGAGAATAGGCTTGATGAGATAAGGTTAGGTTATCTTATTTAAAGAGATGTTAAGGTAGGCTACGGGCTATAGGTAAGGCTATAGGCTAGGTTACCTTAGGTTTGAGTTGGTTAAGATTAGATTAACAACGGTTAGGTTAAGATTGAGTAGATTAGGTTAAACTATGCTAGGTTAACTCAGGCTAGAATTAATTAGTAGTAATTTGTCCCTTAAGCTACCTGGAGTCGTCGTGTGGGTGGCAGAGAGAGAGAGAGATGCGGGAGGGACGCTAGAGACTTAACAGTCAGTGAATTAATAATTATTTAGGGCGTTGTCGATGAAGGTGGGTTCTAAATCATCATGTGTGGGAGAGAGGGGGGGTAGGGAGGGAGGAGCTGCTTGCGAGACGGCTGATGAAAGAAGAGGAACGGACGAGCGTGTAAGGCGGACAGAGAGGAAGAGAGATGAGCATAGGTATAGGACGGGCGTGGGCGGGTCGGAGTAACAGACTACAATTATTATACATTAGTTAAGGTGTTTGCATATCCCCCGTAGCTCTCGGTATCCTCCTAGTGTGTGTGTGTGTGTGTGATGACAAAACCTGCAGAGACCATTTGTCAGATCGAAAGAATACACCAGGACTGGTTTGATGAAAATGACCCGGAAATCAATGTACTCGTCGTGCTGCTTTAACTGACTGGCAGTCTCGAATCAAAGCTGATACCTTCCGCAAGAAGAAAGCGGCAGCCCAGCGCGAATAGAAAAGTCTTGAATAAAGTAAACATAAACATCATATCCGCTGTGTGGATAAATTTTTAATAATGTCTCTAACATTATTAATATTTTACCTAAACTTAAGAACATCAGACTACCTACCTGTGTATACCATCATTTACGGCAGCAGGTAACTCGTGTTGAAGTAACCGGGTGTATCTGCTATTGTTACGCTAAATTGATCCCTCTAACATCTTAGCCTTACTGGATATACAGGTGTGTTATCTCATTGGCTAACCTCGGCAACGGTAAACATAATGCAGGTGGTGAGGATGGCTCTCTCTCTCTCCGCACTGTACATGACGTCTAAAACTGGACTTGAAATTGCCCTAAAAATTGAGAGAAGTTTGAGGTGTTCTCTTACTCTCAATTTAGAAAATAAGAAAAGGATTACGTTGATGGGATTACCTGTCTGAAGATTAAGCACCCCAGCTTTTTTTTTCCACCTGATGGTTAACCACCATAACGCTAACCTTACTTAACCTCCTCTAACCTAACCTAACCTAACAATCTTATTCAATCTAATATAATCTACAATCGAACCTAATATAACATAATATAACCAAACCTAACCTGTTACCTAACCCTCGCAGGTAGCTTTAGAGTAGTTTATCTTTAGGTGAAACAAAAATGGGGTGCCCTAATCCTCAGGTAACCCGAAAATAATAATGACACTGACGTAACAACCTGCCAATCTTCTGTGAGAATTAGGAACAAAACACCAGGAAATACCTCACCGGAGCACAAACAATGATGTGAAGCGATTCATTTCCTAGACGTTGTTTATCTGTGAGATGCTAGACGGGCCGACATACACATTCCCACCACCCGCCTTCCGCCCGGCCCCCGCCAACTACCGCCCTGCCTCACTCCACTCGACCACTACCTCCCCCACCACCACTACCGTTCTCTCTATTGTGTTACCTCCTCCAGTTACCTGAGGCTGTTACGATGCGTGAACTACCTCCACCCCCCCCCCGTTCACCTCTTGTGTTTGTAGCTGTTACAGTGTATGAACTCACTTCCCTTCTTCCTCCCCACATCATCGTCAGTGTTTATGGGTCTCATAATGTCTTTCTTTACTTCGTGTGGTGCAGTGTGTAAACTTTTCTTCCTCTCCATAGTAGACGTGAGTGTAACTGTGTGTATAACCCCCTCTTCCCCACCCTTCAGTCACTAGCTGTTATATAGACACGTGCGTAAACATCTATACACACACACACACACACACCGCCGTAACGAAACAAGCAGCAGAAATATAAACGTACGTACAGTGCACGTCCACATACGTGCATGCACAAATGAATGAATAAGCAAATCTTATATTTATACTGTATATCAATGTTGTGTTGATTTTTCATACTTATCAAAAATATAGAATATTTAGATAATAACAAAGGCTTGATATAATTTACAATATAATGCTTTAAAGAATCGATCTATGATATTCGTAGCAAAAATCTAAAGTTTTTCCCACAGACTGGAACCAACGAACCAAACCAAAAATATTTAATTGGTTCATGTGGTCCGCTTCAGTTACGCCGTATAGATGGTATGTCGCTACCCGTTATACAGTATTACCCTTTGTTTGTGACTGTGGTCTACTTCAGCCAATCAGTGGTGAGAGGCGCTAAGTGGCCATGAGAAGAACTACACGTAAACAAGACTCGTCTGTCATCGCTGTACTTCTGGTGTCCTCTCAACTTCAAACTCTTTAAAATTCGATAGCATTATGAGTAAGAATCGAGAGTTATAAAGTGGTGTAGTTAAGTGGTCTGTATTGGTTGAAAGCTTATGTATGCGCCAGTGGGAAGAGAGACGTCTATAAGACATGGTCACCTTATAACCTCCGGGAGATGAGAGACAGGTAGTGTGAGAAAGTCATAGCATCTTTACCCAGGTTCCAACCTCTGCCCCCCTACAGGTACCCAAGATGGAGGTACACATGTTTATAAGGTGTCCATTTTGACACAAACACAGCACACGTAAATATAGGTATTACTTCCTCTGCCTTGGCTCACACAATGTCGAGGCAATGATTATCTAAACTTTTTTAAGTAGGTAGAGGAAAACTAACTAAATCTTTAATAAAGAAAAGTTTGTATTCTCTTGTGTGAGATTATCTATAAACCGCGGGAGTTAACTTGGAGATATGAGTAAACAAGGGGATGGTCGGACACACACACACACACACACACACACTGTCCTACTACACTACTGTCACGCAACCCCCCCCCCCTCCTCCTCATCCCTCCCTCCAGCGTCTACCGGCCACTGACATCATGGGTGGTGGTCACGAGGCGTGGAGGACGCTCACCCAGACACACGGACACCTCACGTACACTGTGACAAGAATACATGTCCCTTCCATTCTGGGAATCAAAACTTAAAAAAAAAATTTTATTTGGGATTACTTTAAGTATTAGTTCATTATGTTGTTCGAGAAATTAGCAAAAAATGTCTGTACATCTCGGCTTTTACCCTGACCTACATTTATCCTGATATAGGGCACTTCTCGATAATATTTCATAAATAAAAAACATACGTCAAAGACTTTCTATAAACTAAAATTATACACTAATGATTACAGGAAACTTGATTATTTCCTCTAAATAGGCTGTGTCTGTTTCCTTTACGACAGTCGAGTCATGCTAAAAATTATTATTCTTCAGTTGTAGTTCAGAAGGAGGTCTGTGATCACGACGAACACGATCTTAGAGGAAGATGAGAACACTGAAGGTTGGTTGTACGAGTTGGCCCCAGTACAGGTCAACATCTTTCCCATGACCCGCAATGTTTCCTTTCACTTGGGGATGTAAGCCGAGTGACAGTCTGGGGGGGGGGGTGTATAGGAAAAGTATCTCCTGGGGTGAGTGACAGTCTGGGGAGGTGTGTAGGGTATCCTGGGGTGAGTGGCGGTCTGGGGGTGTGAAGAGTGTAGGGTGAGGCGTTTCCTGGGGTGAGTGACAGTCGGGGGGGGGGGTGTAGGTGAGTATCCCGGGGTGAGTGACAGTCGGGCGGGGTGTAGGTGAGTATCCTGGGGTGAGTGACAGTCTGATGCGATGTTCTCACTGTGGTTCACCTGAGGCGTGAAGGACCCGGACGCCACAGCTCCCATCTCCACCCCCATCCTACTCCCTCACACCCACCAATATCTCTCCTCCTCCCTTATTGCTGAAGCATGCATTGTCTTTGCGTTGTTTAGGTGAATGAGAGTTGCTTTGCGCCGTCCGTATTTCAGTGTACAGCGTAACGTGAGTCGTGGTAGTACGTGAAGGTGATGGGGAGGTTCATGTTGCTCGGTCCGTGACCCCGCCAGGCAGGTCTCCAGATGGCCCCCGGCGAAACTCGCTCTGTTGACTCCTCCACCACCACCTTAACCTCCTTCCCCAGCACCTGGAGTTTACCTGGCCTGATATAGTCGTACATTTCATTCCACAAACTGTTCACCGATTACAGTAATTAGTACAGCGCAGTTTTACAGTTGTGTTGACTCCCTCACCTCTACAAACCCCACCAGTCACCACCACAGCGACACAATCGCATTTTACGTCACAAGTTCTTTAATGATTACAATGTTTAGTTCAGCAGAGTGTCATTTATTCCTGAAACTGGGCAATGACTACTGGAATTAGAACAGTTCACTGGAGTATACGACTACCTTCAGGCAGTCACACACACACAAACTTTTGTGCCAGAGCTCAGAGGTAAACTGATGCTCACGTATCGAATCCCCTCTAGATTAACACCTTTTAAACACAAAAAACATTCATAGACACTGGAGGAAGAATATTTCCGTCGTGGTGGCATCAGTTAATAGGGGTATCTGGCAGTCATAACTCGCTAGCGGATACGTCTGAAAGTGGATTCGTCATTCAAGTCTCACGGGCTCAAGGGATCATGGCCCTCTCCCTCACGTTCATAAAACCAACTTCATGTACTGCGATACTCTTTACTAGAATTATAAGGGATGATGAGTTAACCTGGCAAGAAACCAGGCGATAATAGTGATGATGAAAAGTTGGGATTGTTATTAGTAAGCTTTTAGTGATGTATGGATTCTCTTTAATATATGTACAGTAAAACGTATATTTTCTCTCATTGGTATATTTTTTGTATAGGTATTGTGGGTTTTTTTTCTTATGTGATACTATATTGAGTTATGTATATTATTTTTCTTAGCATACACTATATTAGGTTCAGGCCACAGCTGTTTGAGTGTGTTAGTTCGTGTGTGCGTCAGCTGGCCACCATGAGTACGACACACACTTGACAAAGGAGTGCGTGAGGGAACTTCCGAAGTATGACGTTCACATGGGAGTATATGTATAGGTAATGACTGGTCTGGTCTCACTACACCAGCATGAGTCAAGGTCGATACCTCGTGATGGTACCGTACTCTCCAAGCGTGTGATATGTACACACTACACACAAAAACAACAACACGGTCATGTTCACACCACAATTTGCAGACTTTGCCGCATATTTACGTTTCAATTTCATTTTCAATTGTTTATTCCTTGATAGAGTAAGCGGGATCCTAGTGCTGTCACTAGGTACCCCTGTACAATGACACCAGAAGCGTCTGGCAAGTGTGACAAGTATATGCAGTATAAATATTATAAAGGGGCTTACTAAAGCCTAAGGAAGGAAGGATATTCCTTTAACACATAATCAATATTATTTACAAAATATCTGGCCAGTATGGGGAGGATCATCGTGTCTCCGTCAGGGGGTCGTGGAGTGGTGGTCCAGCAGGCGTCACGGAAGCGTTGTGTGTGGGGACATCTTAGGAGGTAGTGGATAAGGGTGCGGTTGTCGGGTCTTCTGCATAATGCACAAGAGCGTTGCTCAGGGAATGCAGGGATACCAATCTCCCAAGCAAAGTCATACCCA
Source organism: Homarus americanus (assembly GCF_018991925.1). Taxonomy (NCBI): domain Eukaryota; kingdom Metazoa; phylum Arthropoda; class Malacostraca; order Decapoda; family Nephropidae; genus Homarus; species Homarus americanus. The sequence goes on along the minus strand of NW_024721079.1, from coordinate 4,081,842 downwards.
ATGATGATACGGGCAGCAATCACGTCCCCTTTCCGCGACCCTTTCCCGTAGACGTACGAGAGGTCAGGAAGTTTACGGAGGACATCGTACCAGGTGGGCAGGGAGTCCAGGGGGATGGCTGTTTCCCGAGCTTCTCTCTGTTTGCGGCGAATTTGGGTCCTAATCTGTAAAAGTGTTCGAGGAACAACGTAGTCAGGTGTGGCCTTGTTGCAGCCAGTCGTGGGTATTTACGTTTACGATGCTTTGTTTTCCCGCTATATTTTCGTTATTTTCGCAGCTGCTTCTCACTGTTGGCCGGCCTACTTAAACATTATGAGTTATTATGTATATTTTATTTGCGCTTTCAAGATAATCCTCAGTAGAAGTCAAACCAAAATGTTAAAAAGTACATTCATAGTTCACAAGGACAATTCTAAAGATGTATACTGACAAAGTACAATTCTATATTTACTTCATAAAATATAAAACAAAACTAATTTTATCAAACCAAATCTTCCCAACACACCTGCCACTAAATTTAATTCACACCCACCTATTCCAACCTTAATGACAATATGAATGAAAACTACGAAACGATACTTTTTCATTTTGTTATTGATACTCGGCTCTCTCTCTCTCTCTCTCTCTCTCTCTCTCTCTCTCTCTCTCTCTCTCATATACAGTCACCGTGTAGTTGTGTATTAGACATAATTAGTTGCTGCAAATATCTAACTGCAAATAGGATTTTTTTTTTATTTTTTTTTTGGGGGGGGGCATAGATGTTTATAGTTTTGCCTTATTCAGTAAATTTATTTTCGTTGCTTGCGTTGTCATTAAGATCACTTGGAGAGCCACCCTTCAGTCCTAGAAGATAGTAGTCATCATGCTCGCTCACACACACATATATATATATATATATATATATATATATATATATATATATATATATATATATATATATATATATATATATATATATATATATATTTACGAAATAAAAGTGTGTAAATATTATTTTTGGTGTGGCACAACCTGTGTTTTAATCTGAAACGCCAGCTAATGATTTCCGATGGAGGTAAAGACGTGAAGAGTGATCGCTTCACGTATTTAAATAATAATAATAATACAACCAATAATAATATTTTAGTGCCTGTGATCTTTTATCACCGTGGTAATGTATGCATCTTCCCGTAACGTATGAATAAACTTAATAGAAACAAGCGATCAATAGTTAGAATTCCAATTTAAAAAAATATTATCTACGTTTTATTTTCAAGGGGAATCATCTTTAGAGATATATGTATTTATGGAATTTAGAATAATGAGTTCAGTTTGGCGTTGCACATCGACATAGAGGCAACATGTGTTGTTATTGAGTAATCCCCCAACAGCTGTGACCTAAAACAAGTTTTGGCCGTCCCCAGATGTGAGTGGTGTTCCCAGGGTCCCTATGCAACACGACCCTGCTTGTGACCCAAAATCAATAGAAAGTATATCTCCTAATTTTTTTTATAATTTGAAGTACGTTTATTCATTATTAGCAGAAACGCCGCCCTCCGGGCGGCTCATTCGCTAGACCACGGTAGGACGCCACCCTCAGGGAGGCTCCACATTGTCTCACTGTTCAGTCCCCAAAACTTCTTCTTCCATCAATAGTTCATTAACGGTACAGCAAAGTATATTTTTTTTTGCATTAAACTGTTATTATTTTATTGTCTAATCATCACTACATATAACATCATCCATCATCACTACATATAACACCATCGATCATCACTACATATAACACCATCCATCATCACTACATATAACACCATCCATCATCACTACATATAACACCATCGATCATCACTACAGATCATTAAAGTAGTTTCGGAGATTCTCGTGCGGACACACAAACAGACAGACAGAAAGACTTCTTTGTTTTATATAGATAGATAACATCAAATGGTTATTGTCTAGAACCTAGACAATAATTAAGTCTCTTCATAATCTAGACTCTAGATTATGAAGAGACTTAGTTCACCAGCTTTAAAGTATTAATTGTGAACTGTACAAGAACTCGGATTTCGGAGTACCATTTTTTATTTTCAAGGTTTATTATCGTTTAGAAACTGAATTTGTGTACGGTGCTTGAAGAACCTGACATTTGAAGCACATTAAATTTCTTAAGACAACAAAAACTCAAATTTCCTACAAAGTAAACTTGACATTTGCACTGTCACTTACCTTGGTTATCAGCCTTTTTATTTTGTTGTTAGGTGCGATGGTTTATTTTGAATTTTATTATTTGTATATGAAAGTATTTATTATTTATTGCTTTAGTCTGTTAGATGCGTTTAGATATTGAGTTGTAATTGCTCTAAGTCATAACTGGGAATTACTATAATGACACTATATTAATGACATCTTATGGTGATTAATGTGCCTGTACCGACTGTACTGTTGTTTCCAAGTAGCTTCAAGTTCACTTTCACAACTAGTCAAGGAGACATCCAGCCCTGGCAACATGTCCGTGTAAGGAATTGGAAAAAAAAAGTACCCTGGCTGCTTACCTTGCGAGCCAAAAAAAAAAAATACGCAGTCAATTTCCGTGATTTTGTTCAGTAAATACAACATTACATGTACAGTAAGCACGTGATGTTGGTTTGGATGGTGGATGTCGGTAGTCAGCGTGTGATGGTGGGTGTGGGTGTGGTGGGTGTAGAAGTCAGAGAGCGTGATGATCGTGTGGGTGGTGGGTGTATGTATAATATTGGCTTGGCTCCACTGATGACAGGAGTATTGCAACCCTCACGTATAGATAGATGAAACTGTTATATATTGATTAATAAGAGAATGTTTTGACTGTGACAAATACATGATGACAAAATTCGAAGTTAAAAGGATGATGAAATTAAACCGGTAATAATAATAATAATAATATAATAATGCTCCATATCACAGCAACGATTTATATCTACATTCTGTGCAAGATACAATCGTTACTCTCAAGTACCCGAGACATGAGTCACTCCCACTGTACATAGGTATCGCTTTGTGTACAGTAGAGGAGGGTTTTAAAGATATCCAGATACTATAACCAGGTTCATATTCAGAAATTTGCCCAGAAAAAAAAGGGGGTTTAGGTATAAAGTACTGTACAGGTAGATTAACGAAATTCACATATGGTGATGAATTCATGAGCCTTGACATGATAGAAACGTTAGTATGTTTCTGGTAAATTTTGATATAAACATTGTAGTACCAAGAGTCCACAGTACCCCGGCTCGGGATAAAAAGTAAAGGCGGAGAAATCAGACAACACACCATTCTGTTAAAACCTTGTCTAGCCACTGCTGTCACCAAGAAATGCTCTCCCGGGCGTACTTAATATAGGTTACACCATTAACTAAATTACTTATCATACCCCCTTAAAATATATTACAACCTTGACTGTAAAAATAAGCTCTAATTGCAGCTCGATTGGTAATAAGCGAGGAGGCAAGCAGAGGGCGCGGGCTGAGTGGAGGGTAGCGTCGGTGTGGGGAAGGTTTCACTCGCTGACCTACAAGTGGCCACTGTGCCTCCCACACCACACTTACCTGCCTCAGGCCTCCACTCTCACTCCTGTACTTGCCTTACTGATGAACTCCGATGCAGTTTACAGACAAACTATTCGTTATCGTTATCATTACAGCAAACAGCAGCAATTGGTGAGCCTAATTTGGCAGATAAGTAGTGTGGGAAGCAATTTTTGTGCGGAGTTTGCGGTTTGATAGCATCACCACTGTGATCCAGTCCCTCAATAGATCTGCAATAATTTTGTTAGAGGTAGATATACGGACAATTGAATCACTATTGTAGTGGAATTACCCTTTGATAAGCCTTACTTCACTAATGTCGTCATTGGCTGTTCGGGTGCTTCAGTGCTTGTAGGTTAAAGCTCTGGATTAATTTGCAGTTTATTTATTACAAAGATGATCTACAGTATACTGTTATATAGACTGATATAAATAGAAAGACAACGTTCATTGTGTGTGCATGTATTTGTGTATGTACGGAAGCTGTGTGTGTGTTTAGTAAACTTCTTCGAGAACCTAAGACAGCCTAATATTTTATACTATAACCTGTGAGAATATAATAGCCTCGCATAAATAAGATAATAACCGGCCTGATATAACTTATATAATTATGATATAACCACTGTTAAAACTATAATACGTATACCAGCCTAATAACATCTAGTACACCAACCTGATAAAACAGAGATGGTCACGTAGTCATCCAGCCAGTCAGACTCGAGAAAGCGGGCCTCCTACATGAAAACTAACTCGATATTTTCTCCCACGCGGAGATTGTGAGGTTCGAGTACAGTACAGTACAGTATGTTTCTCTGCTCGGTATTTATGTATTTATACCTACTGAAATGAAAAACGGTAATAATGGTAGAAAGACCTTTATTAAGAAATGTTTAGAGACTGACTGATGGTGATGAAAATGTTGCAAGTTATATCTGATATAATATGACAAACATTAAACTTTTTAGGACCTGGAGAAGAGACCCGCCGATTTGTCAATTATCTCAAAAGGCTTCTCTTTCAATAATTACATAGATTCCTTTGGGTAATATCAATGGTAATTTTATAAACTAATAGGTAAAACAACACGGTAACACTCAAGAAAGTTGTCGTGAGTTGTCAAACTCTGTCCGTAAGTCAAAATTAGCATTCATAGAGCTGTTTAGTACAATTTCGAAATAAATATTGCGACTTTAGTGAAAAAATTTCGAAACCGAAATGTTCCTGGCCTGAGATTGGACTAAAAGCCAGCCTAGGCAATCTACTGCATAATCATGGGAAATACCAATACAGAATTTAAAGCCACGAAACTGCTGTCATTGTGGCCGAGAGAGAACGTGATAAGAACTATTATTTTCTATGCAGGCTTGAACCATCAGTTCCTCTCCAAGATACTTAAAAAGAAACTGAATTATCGCGTTGCTTTGAAATGATTACTGGGTAATATAAAAGGCATAGTCGTAGTGAAGTAAATTAACTTATATACTGTAGAATGATAACGCATAAATTACCAAACTGCCCTCGCTTGAAGATTATTATCTCCTGCTCGTTACAAGAATGATACCAATAAGTTTTTTCATGATTGCTTATTTATGTATTTATTTATATATTTATTCTATGTATATATTCACTTACTGATCAACTCATTCGTTTATTCGTTCATCTATTTGTTTCGAGATAAGTGCAAATGAAATTATACGTTTAATACATAAAACATACATAAAACCTTAAAATAAACACAAACTCGTACACCTGGAACTACATTCACTTAGCAACACACAACAACGAACCATTTAGAAAGTCCTCATAGCTGTCTCCGTCCTTAGTTTGGTTTATGATAGACAATGGCCGTTGTTATTGTTAATATTTTAGTATACGTACAGGCCTCAACTGCTTGGGTCATTACGCACCAAGCACGTCTTTATTTATTTTAATGGGAGAGAACTTTTACAAATTTGGAAAAGTAAAAGTCAACATCATTATTACCGTTCTTTGATAGTGGAAGAAGCCTGGTGATAGCGTTATGGTTCAGGAAATGAAACCTATGTGATGCTAAGTGAAAGTATCTAGTTAAAGGCGAGTCTCGGTGTAATTTTAATGTCACGGTGTACGTTATTTTTGTGCTTTGGCTTCTTATGTCATCCAGATACATTTAAAAATTATTTTAACGTATGTAACTGGTGGTAAATAGAGGTAGTTAAGTAGCCTTTATGTAATTCTGATGTCATATTTTATGTAATTTTTGTGCTTTGGCTTAAATCCCGCCAGTTAGAAAAATTTCCTTCTCCACGTAAGAGGAAATTTAACTTATGCAACTGATGCAAAGTGAAAGTAGTTAGGTGCAGTCTCAGAGTAATTATATTAGCATATTGGACGGTCTCTTTGTGTTTTGGTTTAAAATTATGACAGTCAGTCAGATACAAAATATAACGAACGAAGCTTTGAAAACCCGGTAGCCTTGTGGACAGACATAAAGAGATCGACAAACCCACTGAGAGAGAAGCAGACACAGGAAGAAAGAACTAACGACTGACAGACAAACATAAAGAAACAGATACAAGGAAGAAAGATGAAACGACTGAGAGAAAGGATGAAGCCAAAACGACTGACAAACGGGAAGAGAAGATAGCTGACAGGCAGATAAACAGGAAGACAAAACGACTGACAAAGACAAGTGCACAGTAAAACAGCTCACTTTGCGTCGCCCACCTGCTATCAATCTCCCTCTTTATTTTCCACTTCCTAACCTTACCTTCCTCCTACACCGTCCTCCTCCTTCCTGAGCTAATGGCTCTCTTCTCTCCATCCCATCATCATAATTATGATGGAAAGAAAACAAACGAAAAATAAAACAAAGATAAAGCACATATAGGTAACACAACATACAAATTAATCAGATTTTAAATCATTGAACTAAAAGATGCAGATGAAAAGTTGTAAAGGCCAACAAAAACTACTAGGTAGTGAGTTCCAAGTAAATGTTGTGACGCTGGACTCGGGAGACTGTAAGCGGCTGACGGCGCACGCTTCCAGCCCAGTGATCCAGTGAGAGGAAACTGCTGTCATTACCGCCGGACAATTGCCAGTGCTTGAGCACGGAAAATTTGGTATTACCTTCGACGATTACACTGGTTTAAAACCTCCCCGGAGAATAAAGTGAGGTTCAAGAGATCATGGCCGATGCTATTGAAGGAACGAAACTTATGGTGAGTGGTACAAGTTTTGTGAGAGTGAAATGTTTCCTTTGTACACGACATAACTTTTATATTTTGAAACGATAATGTGTCAATTTTAAGGAAAGTACGATTTATTTTCTTTGCAAAACGTATGTAGCATTTACTCCTGCAAATGTATGTCATATATTTTGTAAAGACATGATGGGTAGACTGTTAAATTCACGTTATCTGGTGCAAAGTGACTACCATCTAGTTTGTCGTTGTGGTTCAGACGGCAGAGCATCAGCTGGTGGTGAGTTTCTAGTTGGCATAGGGACCACAGTTCGACCCGAAATGAAGAAAGTGGATGACAATACCCTTATTCCGCTATAAATGTATGGGGCTTTATATATACCTAAAAATAGAAACACTTTGGGAAGTGTTGAAGTAGAGAAGAAATCAGCGAAGACAAGAGAAAAACGGCGTGCGCGGAGAAGACAGCAGCATTGCCCCCATCCACATACAGTAGACCTTGATTGTCCCGATCTGTTCGAAACTAGTGTCGCGAATTGGTGGAAGGTCGGCAAAGTCTGTATATGTTAAAAGATTTTGAACTTTATTACCCTTTCTGGTTGAGAGTTGCAGAGGCCAGCAACAGTCTTGGCCAAGAAAAACTAGCTTTAGATTAATTTTAAAGTTTTTTTTTATTTCCTCCAATATCAGGGTGGCATTGGTACAAGGCACAGAAGGGCATGGGCAGCAGTGTAGCTTGGCACAGAGGGGCATGGGTGGCTGGCGGCAGGGCAGCATGTTACAGAAGGGCGTAGGTAGCAGTGCAGCATGTTACAGAGGGGCATGGGGGGCAGTGCAGCATATTACAGAGGAGCGTGGGCGTATACATTTGTAAAGGATACCGTGAACTGGTTGAGAAAATGAAGAGTGCTTACACATGACATTTTCTCAAGAGCCGAGGCAGTTCACAAGCACAGGTCGGCCTTGAAACACTGGCTGGGTCTTGAAAGGAAATTTTAAATACCTATCACTGGGCATGGCTGCCGCTCCTCTACCAGGCTGCATCGTCAAGGACGGAGTGATCCACCCACCTGGCGTTAATTTGCATAGCCGCCCACGCCTAAGTTTTACGCGCCGTATGCCATCCTCTACTAATACACAGGTTCACGCCCCTGTTCACCAAACTACACTATTCTACACCTAACTATCATGCGCTGTTGCTTACGCGAACGCCACGCTGCACTTCGACACTATCATGCACTACCACCCACGACCACTTCACCCTGCACTTGACACTACCATTCACTACTACCCACGCCAACGTCACACTAAGCTTGACACTTATCATGCACTACCACCCATGACAACCCCATAATACACTTTGACACTAATAATTCACTACCACCCACGTCGCACTACACTGGACACTCGTCCACTACTGCCCACTCATATCACAACCTCCTCGCTATCTGTGGTAGGCTAACTGTACAGACCTGAGACTTAATTGCAATTAGAAAATTTCAAGTCCGATTTGAATGGTCGTTCATTTATCACTACACAAGTGTTAGATAAGCTTCTCAATTAACCAATTCATCTAAATCCTTTCACATATAGACAAACACTCAAGATCCTTACCTCATCCACCTACTATTAAAAACTCGTCACGCACTTGCACATATCCAGTAGCCTGCCTACATACACACACACAAACTCGACGCAAACCCGTCCATCTTCCCACACAAACCCCCTACCCCCATCACAAACCCATCCGACCACACACACAAACCCCACCCTTACCCAAACCACCACCACCACACAGCAATGGGGCAACGTAACAGGACGGGACCCGACAAGGCCAGTCGCCCACACCACCACACTCACCCCAGCAGGAAGCACCAACCCCTATGCCCACACTCCAATCTTTTATATACAACCGTAGCTAGTTTTAGCCATTTCGTTCGAGGATATGGTATTCCACTTATAGTCGACAGATCTTAGAAGGTTGCGTTATCTATAACTACATGAACACGGGCGATTTCAAAGTTCATGGGTCGGCTGTGAACCTTGAGTCGTCTTATTTAGCAATAGGATCACTACGTAGACGCACCCAAATCTCCATGAACCAGAGGTCTCTTGCACTCTGAAAACTTCCCCATTTTATCCATGACATGACGGAACTGGACCAATCATATACTTACTCATTCTTGCGGAGTTTTGTGAAGCACTATCCTTAAATAGGAACGAGTATCACGAGGCAGAACTACCTCCTCACTCCTCTCTTACACCTGTGTGACTGACTAACCAGGCTCACCGTAAGTCCGTCATCGGGACCGAGAGGCTCCCAGTCCCATCACCAGCTGAGGCAAGAGAAAACGGGAAATGAAGTGATCTCGCGAGATGAAATTCAGTCAAAATATAAACAAAACTTCAAAGCCTGTTTCTTGCTAGAAAAAACAATTATATAAACAAATCTACTTAACTGCATCTTAACAGTAAAAACATATTTTACATAATTATCATAAATCATGGGTTTCAAGACCATCTTGCAAACAAAATATCCGTTATTTATTTTATTAATGCCTTTTCATTATATTTTTGATAGGGGAACATGTCTCCACTGACTCCATTCTACAGAGCAGCACATAAACCAACAGCGTCTGCGATAATAATGATGGCGTCAATGGCTGTAAGTCATTACATCAGCGGTATTCACCCTTAGTATCTTAGACTTAGTTTTTTTTTTTTTAAGAGCCGTGCAAGGCGCCTTATGGTGGTGTGTGGCCGCCCACCTGTATGAACGGTGAGGGGTTTACCCGGCGTGCGGTTCTTCAACACAATTATTGTAGATGCCTGTAGTAGGCTTGTGGAACCGACAGATACGTGGATATGTACTTAATCTATGCAAGTGATGCATTGGCTCAGTTCTCAAATATTATACCATTGTAATTGTTACGTTTGGTCACCTAATAGTTAATTTTCACATTAAGTACATCCAGAAGAACATAAAAACACCAATCAAATCACCTCGGAAACCAATAGTTGGCCAGTTCTGTAATTAGCATTGAGTAAAATGTCATAAAAATCTTCCAAGCGTCATTATAACCTTTAATTGCTCTGCAACCGAACTGTCGAGCTTAGATTCGGAATCGGCATGCTCAAGACTGCCTGCACTGTACTGTACTGTACTGTAGTACTGAGATTTTGAACAAAATCGCATATATCACGATTTTTTTCGGCCCTGAAAAGGGGACCCTTAAGCGTATTTTTACCCAGAGATGATTTTCTCTCGGACTTGAAATTTGGTGGGATTAACTACAGTAATTAAGAACATAACACCAACCAATCACCTGGGAAACCAATAGCTGTTCGACACCACAAACAGTCCATACGAGAACGTACCCAGTTCCAACCATTGTAAAAATTAATATTATTAGTTGACGAGTAGTGATTAGCATTGAGAAAAATTTCATTAAAAATCTTCCATTCAACTGCTTGAGGACAGCCATGCATGAAGCAGCCAGTATCTATGCAAATGGCACTGCTGGAGGCGGTGTTGAACGTTGATTTAGCTTTCGTTAATAGTTTTAGCTGCATACTATCATCTCGATAGTACTTTCTTAATACTGAATGAGTTAGGTAGTAAATTACAGTAGTTGTGTTCTATTTATTATTAGGTTTTTTCATGTTTGTGAACCGATTTATTTGAAACTACTGTAGTGTGATGCTTAACAATGTGAAATGCATGAATATCCTCTACAGCAGCAACAGCATCTTCTAATTTACAACCTGGTTTTACAAAATAATCTCGGCTTTCGTGATGAGTTCTCTCCTCGAACTGCTTCTTTGTGCTTGTCTGAGTTTACATATGTTTGTAAATCATTAATGCCTTTATTTACCACAGAAACATAAGTTCCTGGTTTACAGACCAAACATTCTTCTCTACCACAAAGGGAGTTTGTTTTATAAATATGCAGTGAATTTGCATTTTCCGTTTTGGAATTATGTTTGAGGGCAGTATGCTACAAGCAAAAATATTGAGCTTTTGAGTTTACAGGAACTACTGCAATGCTCTGCTCTCTGTAACGCTATGCACCGAACTTGGCCTCACTGCAATTGCAAAGGATAAAAAGAGTTGACAATTTTAATTTCTAATATCTCTAACCGCTGTAGGCCTATTTGCTCTTACAAGTCACTGGAATATTAAAACAATTTCCACCAAAAATGACAAGACTTATCAGGGAAATATAAGGAAATCATAAAAAAATTATAAGAATGTCTTAAACACTTCTTTATTTTATATCGGTAGTTGTAGATGTGTTGCTAAATATAAATGAATACTGATACATCTAGCTTCATAATCACTGAACTGGCCTTTCTGCTGCAGACCAAAATACAAACGTTCCTTTCCAGGATGAAAACTGAACGAAGCTCTCTCTTTCTCTCACACGTTTAACACTTTTAATTTTTCTCAAAAGGTACATTTTTCACAGGGAAAAATTATGAAGGCAGCAATCCTGGACTTTTTAACCAATATAAATATTCCTCCCAGACAAAGATTTAAAGAAAAAAAAAATCCCGGAAAATACCTAAGAGGGTATGGGGTAGCCACTCTAAACCACCCCATTCAGCCATCAGGTACCACAGTCTCTTTGGTACAGTAATAGTGTATCCTTCCTGCACTCCTTTATGTAAAAGCATTACAGATTTATTCTTATCTTCTCAATACTCTATTACAATACTGGGATCTCAAACTGAGAAATATACTGTACTGTATAGTGTATTTCAAAATACCCGTAAACTGGGGAAGGTGTTACAGTATACAGAATGGTTTTTCCATATTCTTAGCAGGTCTTCCTTCAAAAAACTAAAAGGTGCCATTGCTGAAATCTTTCTAAATAAGTGCATCTGTATTATTCAAGTCAAGACTGGGGTAACATTTATAGTTAAAATATACTGTACAGCAATCTCTATTTTATTACAATGCTCAATACAGTAACGTTAATTTCATAAGAAAATTATCCATACTTTTTTCCTATTGAAATGTTTTTTTTTACACCTCATTCTAACGCAAAATCTCCCCAACTGGCAAATGCCAAAATTTCAACCTCATGGAGATTAGATTCATTCATTGTTAAACCACTTTGCATCTGCATGGTACCTTGCAATATGCAAGAAAAGACTTGGAAAAAGTCACCAAAACAAATATATTTTAATTTATCAATGATTTCCTGCAATTTACTTTAATTGCTAAAATTTTGATTTTTCACTTGGGTGTATTATACTCTATGTACGGGTACTGTATAAAAAAAAACCCTGCCCCCTTCTCTCATTGATACAATGACACAAAGGACTAATAATTCTGATCACTATTTGTGAATCCTTGAAAACAGAAACGAAACTGCTGTACATTGTGTTCATTTACAAACACATCAGTCCAAGGTGGGCAGTTAAGTGTTTTTTTTTTTTTAGGTAACCCTTGATACAAATGGGTTATCTGGGACGAAAGCAGATTTTGTGTGTGTACAGGTAACCTTGAGATATGAATAGGTTAGCTAAAAAAGGGGGGGGCATTCCTTTGGTGAAACATGAGGGAAAAATAGGGCTTGGTTCCTCAATGACAAAAATGCCCACTATCATAAACCAAAAACACACAAACAGTTCACAAACAAGAAAAATCTAATGATAAATAGAACACAATTACTGTAATTTACTTTAACACATTAAGAAAGTATGATCTAGATGTAAATATGCAGCTAAAACTATTAAGGAAAGGCTAAATCAAAGTTTAACACGGCTGCCAGTGGTGCTACGTGATTGCATAGATACTGGCTGTTTCATGTATGGCCTCCCTCAGGCAGTTGAATGTGTCACACAGCCTAGAGGATGATTTGCATATGGAAGCTATTCTTTGTACATAAAATGTATACTGTACCAGTAAATGCGAGGAATAAATAAAATAAAATATACAGTACTGTACCATGCGTTAGCATTCGGCAATCTTGTCAATAGCATAGCTTGAGAACACCATTCCCTCTGTGCTAGCTCCCACATATAATGCTTAATCCCTTTATGTTTTTGACCTTTGATAATTATTTTCTTTTGCACATTCTGTATGAACTTGTGTGTGCAAAAAAAAAAAAAAAAAAAGAACGAACATTTTGTTTACCTACCAGTAAATACGAGTTGAAAAATAACAATATAGTAACAAAACTAGGCTTGGCAGGAGGCTGAGATACTGTCTCTCCCACAATTCTTGGAGGCCTAAGAAATGTTCATCCCTAAATGTTTTTGACCTTATGATAGTTATTTCATTTACTTTTTTGCACATTATGTATGATTGTGTGCATATAACTGAATAAAAAAGTGAAGAAAGCTTATTTTATCTATCTGAAACTACAAATTGAAAATAATCATAACATAAACCCCCCCCCCCCACCTCATCCTACTAACTCTTGCTGGTGCACTAAGAAATATTTATTCCCTTATGTTATTGACCTTATAGTTTTTATTTATTTTTTTCACATTCTGTATGCAGGATTGTGTGTGCATATAATTGAATGACAACAAATATGAAGTTATGTTTCTATACCCAAAATTATGATTTGAAAAATAACCATAACTCCTACCTCAGCCAGGTAGGGAGAGCACTAGTGTGTGTGGTCACCCTCGCTGACTCCCAGGGAAGCACAATTTGAATGTTTGCCTGGACCCAAATTCATATAAGCAGGGAAAGATTTTGTGACCCAAAACAGTGGTGTCAATTTAGGAAATTCGTACAAGTGAATTTTCATATCTCGAAGGATACCTGCACCTTGTAAAAAAATCAACACAAGTATTGAGTATAATCTTTTTTATGAATTACTTTTTGGCAGAAAAAAAGTTAGAAATTCAACCACGGGGAAAAAAAAAAGCAAGCTTATGACAGAGATCTAAAAATTTATTAAACTCAACAATCATATCCTTCAACACATGAAGTACCAAAAGATAACCACTTTATAAGAAGGTACAATACTATAAAGATAGAAGGCTCAAGAAATTTATTGTGGATTCATGTGCAAAAACTCTGGATTTTTTACATGTTTAAAGTGATGTATTCCAATATATAATTATTGAATACCAAATTTTCTGCAATTTAATAACAAAACAATGATTGGAAAGAATACTAGATATCCTAATTAAAGGAAAAATTTTCTTCTGGAAGTTTCCATTTCATGTCTCTTGAGAGCCCATTCATAATCTCCTTCAAAGGCCCCTTGCTGTAACCACTGCAGTCGTAAGGTAAATCTTGGACCCATCTCTCGCAATTTTACTCTCTCTTGGTTCTTAAATTCATACCTGGTTTAAAGAAAGATATTAATTATAAAGTATTCCAGCTAAGATTAGGGTAAACCAGCATAAGAACATAATAATAAAAATTTGAGGTGAAGATAACCAGTATAGTACAATGCTCTAACCATTGATCATAAGTTGGATTTTGCCTTATCCCAGAGGAGGTAGAACCCTTACTGTGTTGCATAATGGAGGTTTTACTGAATACCCATTACAGGTATTATATATCCTTCAGTAGTCAACTGGTAGCACATCAATTTCTTATTCATACTCTACTTCAATTGTGTATGGGAGCCCCTCTCTGCTTAATAAAATCATCTAGCATTAACCATATGAATATTAAAAGTGGCATCCCAGTAGCAAAGGGGTGAACCTCTGAGTTGCAGCACCAAAATAATTTATAAAATTTGGTTAAAGAAGTCTTGTTTATTAGTTTGGTTTCTTAAGTGAAGTTACACCTACTTGTTTGCTATGAAGAAAATATGTAAATATATGTAAATCCATGCAGAATGACTGATGCCAGATGGAACAATAAAAATTAAATGAAGACAAAATTATAAATTTAAGCAAAAAAATTACATTTATTGAAAATTACTGCTTCAGACATGTCAAGTGCAGGCATGTTTTGTGCCAAGCTCACAAAATATACTGTACTCCAAGGAAGAACGTTACTCAAGAATAGTGACAGGAGAAACAAGACTTGTCACATTACACTACTGTAATTGATGACCAAGCTCAAATAATCTACCATAGTCAATTATAGAAAGTATCAAGGCCTTTAAACACTCAAGTATGTTTTCTTGAAGGAAGAATCTCCCCATCCCCTCCTCTCCAAAACCTATCTGAATAACATAATCGGTAGCTGGTTATTCTACATCTGAAGATAGTAAGGCAGCACCATAGTTACTATATATAATTGGTTTCTAAAGCTTATTAAGCCTGAGTAAAAGTTAGTATACTAAAGTGTGTGGTGCATGCAGGCAACTATGATTCAGCAAAACCATTAATAAACTGGGCAATTATTTTCTGGAATAGTGAAGCATCATTGACATTTGTACTTACAAATGGTCAATGGATGTAGTCCACAACACCATCTACTTTGAATATGACACACACTGTATAAAACTGAACAATAAACTTACCTATGGTGGCGGAAGAATATATAATCTCTCTGGTTATGGAAGGTACATGCTCTTCGCCCCTTAAACTCTGGTTCATAATGGAAGAGGGCACCCAGCATTCGAGCCACAACTCGTCCCAGCCTAGTCTTGAAGTTATTGAGAATTACCTCGGGTCTGTTGACATTGAGATTTTATTAAGAATTACCTGGGGCTTGTTGTTAGTAAAATTTATTATTTGTATCCATAAAAAGAATAAATGAGAATTAGCAACTCATAATAGTGTAACAATTACTCCAAGTAACACTTTTTTGGAGTGGAATTGAGGGGGAAAAATCAGCAATATGAGCAGCAATACGTTTTCAAACCAAATGAGGCAAGATGGAGTAAATAGAATTAGAGTTTACAGATCCTTATGCATACAGTTAAGTATGGATAAAAAAATAGTTAAAGCTTCCTATATTTACAAATTACACATCTTTTTGTACAGTAATAGCTACTTATCTTACCTATGCCCTGATATTTCTTTGTGGTCTCTATGGATTTCTTTACAAAGTTTTGGATTGCTTAGCCTGAAAAGTGCTGTGGGTCCCTCTGGTAAGTGAACAACTAGGAGGCCATCTGTAAATAAAAATTCACATTCCTCTATCAGGGTTTCACCAACAAAAAATAAAATTGGTCTTATTTCAAATATATCTTGTACAGATAAATATAATTTCACAACTAATGAACACTCAACAAAAATAAACACCAGCTTAAAATAGTACAAAACTTTAGGAATAATGGGGCTACAATAAAATTGAAGAGCATGAAACCTTCACCAATTTTCATTTAGATAGAACATTTAGATTTCATGAGAAACACTATGAAAAAAAGATGGACTGATCTTGAAAACCTATTTAATACCAGTACCTTCAGGCAAACTGCTTACTCGAAAATCAAGATAAGGTGATCGGGCAATATTGTACAGTAATAGCATTTGTTTTACAGAACTCTAGAAACTGCCAATCAAATAAAGATCTAAGACATCTGCTTCTCAATAAAAAAAAATAAAAAAAAATAAACTGCCATACCATACTAAAAGCTTTGTTGAAAGAAGCTAAATTCAATTATATTTGGGATAGGAAACTGTTATACTTAGTCTAGCAAGTCAAATATCCTACTTGGTATTCTTTTGTCCTCATTAACAATGACCACATCAGTGAAGCCATTCGCTGTTGCCCTTTTGATCATCTTATTAATACTAGACCTCTTCCTCCACATTGGTTGGGAATTGGGAATCATACGACACAGCTCACGAATAAATGCTATACTTTTCTGAAATTGTTAGAAAGATTACAGGTTTGTGTGAGACAGTAAACATACCGAAGTATATGTATTACACAATGCAGATGTAAAGCTTATTTTTCTAATGATGCTGAAGCTGGGGAAAAATCACATTTACTGTAATTGAGATTGAAGGTGTAAACACAGACTTTTAACTTCTGAACACAAAATACAGTAATTCTAAGTTTAACTTTTCTGAATTTTTTTATATAAATTATTCACTCTAAAGTGAGTTTTATAACTGGTAAATTAAGTACGATTTATATAAAAAAATCTACTTTTACAAAAAGTTTATTCTTTTTGAATATCTTGCTAAGTTATTACACCTTGCACATTATAAGATGAAAACACAACTCCTTACTGTATGTGGGTTGTCACTGCATGTTACAAGAACCTTTGGGACATAAGACTTGGAAAAATAAGAAGCAAAGGTATCTGTTGCTTCCTCTTGCTCCAATTCATCGTCTTCATCATCGACCATAGTCTCGTCTTTCTCACGTAAAGACTCAATAGTGTGGGGCTGTTTTTTTGGAGGGGCATCATCTCCAAGTCTTTTAGCTTCTTTCTTCCTATCCTTTTTTTCCTTTATCTTTTCCTGAAAAGAGGAATTACAACAATTATGTAACCCATTATTTATGATGGAAAATAATTGGCGGCAATCATAAACCTAGGTAAAAATAAGGCGGATTTATACACCTAGATCATATTGCCCCCTCACTTTACGTCTCTCGAGGGAGTGCAAATTCAGATGCTTTAATCTGCCTCTACACTCAAGGCTCCTAATGCCCAAGATTAGCCTTGCCATCCTCCTCTGTATGCTTTCTAGGGATTAGATATCCATTCTGTAGTAATGTGACCAAAACTGAATCACATAACCCAAGTGAGGTCTCACAAGTGCAAGATATAGTCTTAGGATAAACTCACTTGTCACTAACACTACTTTGTACGAACCCAAGTACGGTAGTTTGTTAGTCTTGGTTCGAGCAAACACACACTGTTGTCTTGTTTTAAGATTCCTACTTATCATTACCCCTAAATCTTTCCGTTTAATTTCTCTATACTGTAGAGTATCAATGTTGTTCGTCTGATATCTGGTTTCTATATTTACATCTCCTAAGCTAAGTACTTTATATTTTTTCAAAATTAATTTCATCTGCCATTTTCAGACCATGAGAAAAATTTGTTTTGATCTTCCTGTAGTTTTGCCAAATTCTCATCAGATTTAATTACATGCCTTATTTTAGGTTCTGGTATCGTGTATCTTGTAAATAATGTAGCTACAGTATAACTCATAACAAACTACAGTACAGTAATGCACATCTTAATTGTACTGTACTGCATTTGTAATGTAAAGAAAAGTCCTCGTTTAATGTTGTCCCCCTGAAACGTTGTTTCGTTATAACGTCGCTATTCTTTAGACACCCATGATTCGGACTACGTCCCGCCGATTCAGTATAACGTCGTCATGGACTACTTTGTATGGCATATCACCCTCTCTCATCTTAGCGCGACACCTTTTCTCGCAGAGCGTCACAGCGTCCCCAAGCGTAACCAGTCTTTGTTAGGCTTCCACAGCATTCGTGCGTGTTTAAGTGTTTTTGCTCTAAATACTGTACGTACTCTAACCATTCGAAATGGCTTCCAAGCGCCCATCAAGTGCTACTGATGCTAGTGTTGTGAAGAAGCAACATAAGACCATTAGCCTTGCTATAAAAATGGAGGAGGAAACCCAGTCAAAGCGGGAGGAGGAGCAACCCGCCAGGTCTCAGTGACTCGGCACCCTCCTCCTCTCCACTACCCACCACACACTCGCTCCACCTCCGCCCATCAGTGAATGCAATACAAAATGATTTAGTTTATTTATATATAATATTTTCTATAAAAATGCCTTTGAATTTATGTATATGTAATGTATTTTATGGGGCAAATGGAGGCTGGGGAACGTAACTCCTGTATTTTATCTATTTCTTATGGGGAAAATTGATTCCGTTAACGTTGCGGTTTTCAGGAACAGAACCACGACATTAAACAAGGGCTTACTATATAGCTATTATTGTAATGTATACTCATGAATATGTATGTAAATAAATTTGTGTTTTGAAAATGTATTTAATTTAAATGCCTAAAAAATACTGGAGGTTGTTCTGGTACAGGTATTGTGTACCTTGTAAATAATGTAGCTACAGTATAACTCATAATGAACTACAGTACAGTAATGCATAAGATCTTAATTGGGTAATTATAAATTTTTTGCCCATTCCCTTATTTTGTTTTGAAATTGTTTTCTATTGTATTTTGTTTCTATTGTATTTTGGTGTGTTTTAGTCAAATATGACCTTCATTTCTTGTGCAAACGAGCCACCTTTTCTAGAAAATTGGCAACCCCCCAAAACAGCAATTTTTACAAGAAATCAAGGTCATATTTGATTAAAACTTACCAAAATACATCAGAAAAATAATTTCTCATAACAGAAGAAGGTAACCTAACTTAACCTCACCTAACCTACCTTTGCCGACAGAATTGCTGCTAACCATGACTGCATTGTTGCTAACCTGGACCAAAGGTAAACTTATAATTCTACCTAACCTAACCTACCATGACGTCATGGCCTACCCACTCTGGTGGACTGCCAAATCACCTTGGCGGAGATGAAAGCAGGTCGATGTTTGAGGGTAAATATATTAAAAACTAAACAGTTGCACAAGAAACATTACTCTTAAACATTGATTCAGAATTAAAAAAAAATTATATTTGGATAAGTCAGAAAAACTAGAAGAGGAATGGGTGAGACATATATTAACCCTTCAATGTAGCCTACTAACTGAATTGTATTTTTCTAAGGAGTATTATTATAATGTCCAGACACTATGTTAAGGATACAATAATGTATCAACACCATTAGAACATTATAACAGAACACTATACAGTATAAGAACATTATTTTTATATTCCTAATATATTAGGCTGTGGATATTTTGCTGTGACCAGCTAAGTTCCTACTTACGCTATTTTACCAAGTGTTGGAATGCTGGAAAGTTTTAAAAGGAGGTTAGATAGATTCATGGATGATAGAGAGTGATTGTAACTCTAGACAGGAGCTGCCATGCACAGGCCAACTGGCCTATTGCAGACTCCTTATTTTCTTATGTATACTGATTTCATTAGTGGTTATTTGAGAGGTATATCTGGACTTTCCAAAACTTATTACCTCTGATGACAACCAGACAAAATATCCACAGCATTTAATTTCTGCATAATATTGGAATCTGGCCAATTCTGGAAACATTCTTGGTATTAATGTATTGGAATTCACACGGTGTCATTTTAGGATTAACCAGGCCTCATTATAGAATTTTCCAGTACGCTTTTTCTTGCCTCCGCTTACTATAATTTGACCTGCCACAACGGGAATACAAGGTAGGTCCTCAAAATGGCCACAATTTCTTGTAATGCACAGCATATGGTATTATTTTTGGTTAGGTGATCTTAGGAATTTAACTAATGGAATAAGTAGCTTAAATAATTCTACCAGTAAGACACTTTTCTTCTATGACATTTCCCTTGCAAACGATTGATTCCAATAATATAATTATTATGGTAAGATTCCCCGGATGACCGAAAGTAAAACTTTACCCAGCCTAATTCCAGAATTGCCCTTTACCTACAATATAGGAATTCCTAAAGTACCCATTAACACATTGTGGGTTACTCCAGAATTAGCCAGATTCCATTCCACAACTTCATATTAATAGTGAATGTCTTGTAAACTTATGCTGGATAGGTTTTTCATAATTTAAATGAGTGACATGACGCTGCAATACACTGAACACCATAACTCTAACTACCAAATATTACCACGTGTTATTGTTGAACTTTAATCATAGTGGCCTAATAAATCACCTGGGATTTGTTTAACACATTGGAAATAAGCACTGGTAAATACTTCGTGTTATCCTCGGTAAATGACTATACTGTATATGTACTGCATAAATATTTACTCACAAATTCATATCAAAAAACAATATTCAGACAATTCTTACCACCCCACCAAACAGTCACCTACCGTTCTCTTCTTCCGTTTCAACTCTATACATAATTTTTTCCTCTTGTTTTTATTCTTAATATCACTTATATTGGACCTAGCAGGCTTGCATGGTCTAATCTCAGGTACTATTTCTTCCTGGGTCTCCTCTATCTCGATCTCCTCGCTGGGGGCGGCCATGCTTGTCTTCCTCTCCTAGTAATACCGGAACAAACCAGTGTATTGTACATTTCCCTCTAACAAAAAAAAATACCACTCAATATATCAAAATCAGTGAAAAAGAGTCAATTTAAAGGTATATTTTTTTTAGTTTAATGGGTGTTTTTAAAGAAATATTTATATATGGTTAATGAATATGATGAGCCATGTGTAGACCGAGCCAGACTTCTACCAGTCAGTGTTGGATCTTCAGCGTTGGGAAGTATTGCCTTTGTCAGTTTTCTTCATTAAACGTCATACATCATGCCTAAAGGTAAATAACATATCTCTCTTTGTGTTGTATATACTACTGTGTGATTTATTAGTTGTATTTATAGTATACTGGGAGGTAGTTTTAGTGTGATGTGTGGGGAAAAATATTAGAAATGGTCATACCAGATGCTTTTTCCGAGGAGTTGCACAATGTAATGTACTTCTCTTAATTTCTGTCTCTGATGTGTTATTTTAGGCAGTGATTGAAAGAAATAATGATTTGAGTAGTGATAGCCTGTTGTTGGTAACTCCATATATATGAGTTAATAATTAAAATCAATAGCATGTGTCATATGTTAGTGGCTTATATGTACAGATACCGAGTACTTTTTAAAAGCATAATTATTGTAATTTTATGCGTATAAGGTTGGTTAGGTTGGGTTATATTTGGCTCGTTAAAGTTTTTGAGGAGTAAAAAGTCAAGTTGATGTCTAGCTGCTTTTCTGAGATGATGCAACAGTGTACAGTACTTACAATCCAGAATTTCCTAAATGTAGATTGCAAAATAGGGAATTATAGTGCGTTTTCCGGAAATTTCGCATGGCACCAAAATTGCACATATGTGTGTCAAAAGGTCGTATAGAAGCGGTTAATATTAAGACTTTTTTTTTACGGGAATTAGCCCACCTGGGCACAGGTCAAACGACCCACAACAGGGCCTGGAGGGCGAAAAAAAAGAACAGACAGAAATTGAAAATAGAGAAGAAAAAGGGTAAATTTTTCTTGTCACTCCGTTCATTTTTAGCAAGTTAAAATATATATTTTTCTAGTGTAATTGTGTGTGTTGAAACCGAATATGACCTTCCTTTTTGGCGGAAATTAGCCGTTTTTTTTTAAGCGATTTTTTTTCGTTTGACGTTTTCCGAGAAAAAATTGGCTAAGCGACTAAAAAATACACACAAAAAAACACTAGAAAAACAATGACCAAACCAAACCTAACCTAACTTAGCTTAACTGACTCTCACCATATGATGGAATCGCCTATTTCTTACCTGATTGGCCTGGTTCTTGTTCGTCGTTGCATTCTGGGATTCTTACACAACGCCACACATGTTGGTCTTTGCGATATTTACATTCAGTCTTACTCTTAGTACACTTTACTGAGGTTGGAAGAACACCATGCGATCCAAAAAATGCTATAGTTTCTACGTTTTTTTTTTTCCAAAAACTCGCAATCAGCTCCATATACTTTAAGTGACATCCATCGCAGACTTCCATGGTCGGAACTGAACTTGAATTTCAAAATATGAGACCCAAAATAAAACTCGATTTTGATTGGGCCAAATATACTCTGAATTAAACCCAAAACCATTTTAATTGGTTCCAAAAGCAAAAAGGCTTTTGATTGGCCGCGTGACGTGTGTAGCAACGCATGCGCAGGATGATTTATGAAGGAGACGCAGGAGACAAGCGGTGTTGGAGGAGAGGCAGACAATAATGGCTGAATGTTAATGGAAGAAAATAGAAAATATTTTGGAAAAGCTATCTCCGTTATTTTACATTTCCGCCGGTAATGTAATAGATGAAAATTATCTTATAATTAGACGTCTTATTCGAATATGATAATAGATTAGTGGTAGGAATGAACGGTGTGTAAAGAAAATAATACCAGAAAAAGGTAATACTGTGTTAATCTACACCACGAAGATGCCGGAAAACCAGCTTTTTAAAGTGAGACATTGTATAAGTATGGAAACACAGAAGAAGGCAGAGCATTCCACAGTTTGGCTGTATGAGGAAAGAAGGAGGCACTATAACGGGTTATTCTCGTGTGACCGACATCCACAGAGAAACGGTGGGTACCACGGGCAAGATGTGTGTTACGAGTCCATGGCCTTGCCGGCGGTACACAGGATGCCAAATCCACCGAACATTGCCCGTTAAAGTACCTGTAAAAGAGAGAGAGTGAAGCAACATTGCGGCGAAGAGAAAGGGAAGAGAAATTGTCGACAGTGAGTTCTAATATGATAATCATTTCTTGTGCAAATGCTTCGTTTGGTAGATAATTAGGTGCCTAGGCGCGCACTACTTAGTCTTCTCGGCGGTAATGTGGTGGACATCTCATCCCAGGATGTAAACAGCCGTTCATATTGACATATTTCAAAACATTCTGGCGACCGGGCTTGATGATTTTGATCAACGCCGATGCTCAATGTATGCTTATGAACCATTTGGTTTTGGGTGGCTGCTCTCACGTCCACAAAAAACGTAAAATTATATCATATCATATGGTAAGTTCTTTCTGTTTAATATACTGGGGGGAAATTGGGTAAGGTTGGGTAGGTTTGTTTGATTAGGTTGGTGAGGTCTTCTAACAACGCTTCTGCTGCTTCCGGCCAATCAGCGATCTGTTGGAGATGACACTGGCCTACGAATGCAAATTTAAATTAGTTTGAACATGGAACCATTGTGTACTGCTGATAACTGTTCTTTCATTGCAAAGTACAGTACCACGGCAATAATGAGGCAGCTGTTGAATTCCTGAGAAACCACTGTTAGGATTAGGTTTGATTAAGTGTGGTTTACCGAGGTTTTTCATTGCAATTCTAGCAATTTTTACTCAGGTTTCTATTGCAAACCACTTGTGTTGTGTTGGTCTCATAAAAATACTATTTCTATAAAAATTTTGTGGTTGTACAAAATTGCAAATTTACCTTTAATTATTCCTAATACTCTTAATTTATAACTAAATGAGGTTAGGTTAAGGTTTGTTAATTCATGTGTTGGTTTTCATAAATGATTTAATACTGTATACAGTAGCTTACTAACGAGACCCTGGAAGGTTCTTTCTGGGGCTTTGCTACATGTTACATGTTCAGTGTGAGGTGTTATTACTGATGCAGTGGTAACAACCCTCACACACATTGCTAACATTTCCACTGTATTTATATCATGTTCTGTTTGCAGTTTCTCGAAAAATATTTAAAAGAAACTGAATTTTGATCATTGGGACCTCAGTAGTATCTTGTGTTATTGTGAAAATAAAAAAGCTTTCCATGTCTATGTCTTTGAGGCATAATTTAAAACATGATACGGTAATAGAATTCTTCACATGTCAAAGTCTTATTGCCATGATTGAAAATTTCAGTCTACAAATGTGACAGATTTGTGTGCCGAAACTCTTCTCAGATATTCAATATTTATACTGTTATAGTGTATTTATAAGTTATTCTTGGCTAAAATTCATATAAAAGAAATGGTAATTTCACGTTAATGACCCTCACATTTTCCTGTAACAAACCTCACAGTCGCATTAAATAATCTAATTTGCCAGTATGGTCATGAACCTTATTCATTGACTTACTACTGATATGAAGCACTCTTTGATTGAACCAGTCATTTCACAGATATTATGAAATTAACAAGTGGAATTAACTTGATGGGTAATAGCCCTCCCAGTAGCTTTGAAATTAATAATAAAATCATATTATAACAGGGACATTCTTTTTAATGGCATAATGTAACTGAGTGTTGGTAACACTGTACAGTATATACTATAAGAGGCATTTGATCATACAGTTTACTTTAGTACTGTAATATAACTGGGAATACATGAATAAGTTTTCTTCAAATGTAACGAACCTCGCGATAGAATGACCCGGTACAGGGGGCTCCCCAAATTTGCAGATTTTTATTTTGTGGTCCTCTATTATTCACGGACGACACTCTGGGTGTACCCAAGAATGTCTGTGGGTAACTTGAAAGTTGCTGTCATTTTTGCAGCTGGGACAGGGAGCCATTCTTTCTAGAGACAGTCATTTCATTTACCTGTACCGCATTGTAAATGTGTGTGTGTGTGTGTTGACACACACACAAAACACGTACAAATAAATAATATTGGGAAAATTCTCTCGCAAATAATCAGAAACAAGTTTATTAAAATTGTGAGTCTACCCTCAAGTCCGTGCTTTATTAGTCTGTGTCTGTGTTTTATTAGTAAAGCACGGACTTGAGGGCAGACTCACATTTTTAATTAATTTGTTTCTGGTTATTTATGAGAGTATTTAACCATTTTTATTTATTTGTATGTGTTTTGTGTGTGTGTGTCTACACGTATATACAATACAGGTAAAAAAATAATTGTCCTAAGGGTAAACACATAATGGGAATGAACATTTCTTTGTACACAAGTAAAAATGTTATTCGCAGAATTGGCGATTCGCGGCCATTTTGAGAACCTAACACCCCCACGAATTTGGGGGGCCCCTTGTATGGTGTTTTCTTTCGAGCACAGTATGAGGAGCTATGAAATAGTAGCACCTCAAATTCATAAGTAGAGCATAAAGGAACCTCACTGACATGTTCGTTTCCTTGCATGAAATTTTAATGTGGTATGGGAGCAAGGAAAACTGTGACCAATCTTAAGAAAATTATATGTAAAATATTCCTAGAAATGTCAATATTTCATCTGTTTACATGTTTGTCTGCCTATGGCATTAAACATTTCTTAAATTAGATGATACTAACTACCCAAAGCTAACCAAACCTAACATTTGTAGGGGGAATGAAAAATGATATTGACCCATTTGACTTTAGAAGCACTTTTGATGTTGATTTATTTTGACTATGTATAGACGTTTTTCGTGTGATACAAGCTATTAATGCAGCATTATTCATAATTGACTACCCATGTAGGAACTGAAGCCTTGTTACTCTTTTATAAGATGGCAGATTATTCACTGATTAGATACTACTGTAACTGTACTGTACTTATATTGTTGAACCTCTAATGAAAGTGATAAAGTTTCAAATAGTACAGTTATTATCAATGTGTACATTGATCAATAAAATTGAAAACAATATTTTCAGGAAAGCATAAGGGAGGCCGGCGCCAGTTCACCAACTTTGAGGCGATGGAGGCACAGAAGAAGAAGGAGGAGAAGGAACGTCAGTGGAGAGTGAGTTAAAAAAAAAATTGTATATCGAGGCTAGGCTTTACAGTTTAAAGAAATTTAATTCACTGGTTTGTTATACAGTATAAAATACTGTAATATACAGGGGGGGGGGATATATATATACAGTATATATATAAGTTTACCAAAATGGCCTCTGATGATGATTAAGATTGATTCTCAAACTAAGACTTTTCAACTTTTCTTGTACAGCATAAAATGTTACTCCTAACCATGTTGTAACATTGACAAAGTAACAAATTCATATAGTTTTTTTACATAAAGTGCTAAATGCTGTACAGGTAGTTCTGCTATAACGCGATAATTGTGTTCTTGTAAAATATCGTGTTATAGAAAATCGCGTAATAGAAATAACAGGACTTATGGAGAAAATAGGGTTAGGTGCAGATTACTCGAAATCGAAAAAATTTAGTAGTTAGCCTAACACAAAGGATAGCACAGTCTAAATAAATGTTACATTCATATCTAATAATGAAATCATACAGTAAATGTAACACTTTACTTGATGGGGGAGAAGGGTGATTTTGAGGTTGATAAAATCGAGCTTCTCTTCAAGTGTTATATCCTTTCTTTTACGATCATTACCGGGAATTCTATCACCAGAACGCTTCTTGTTGATATTCTTCTTTACTATATTCACAGTTAATACTGTACGACAAAATTGGAGAAATAGTAAGCAAAAATCACGTTATAGCAAACAAGCGTTCGCGTTATACAAATATCGTTCCTAATTCATAAATCGCGTTAGAGCAAATTCGCGTTATCAAAACACGCGTTATAGCAGAACTCACTGTACTTAGTGCAAAAAAAATACACTATTACAGCTCTGAGTATTACTGTACTGTAATATGGTACACTAGTGGTTTACTTAATTGGAGTTGTGGTTTATAAGTAATTTTTACCTGGCCTACATTCTCACTCCCTTAAACTGGATAATTTCATAATTGGCTATTGTCAGGTCCCTAGGTTGCCAAATTTGAGAGATTTAATCTCTATTAGATTATAAAGGAGGTCTGGAGTTTACAAAAACATACATTTCAATATTTTGTTAGGATTAATGCATTTACCTTTTGAATTTTGCAGAAAGAGCAGGGGGAGGAGACAGACAGTGATGAAGAAAAGGAGAAATCAGGGAGTAGTTCCTCTTCTGAGGAAAGTAGTAGTGAAGAAGGAGAGGTAAAGGAGCTGAAGGCAAAGGGTGTTGGGGGTTTGATAGAATGTGAAAACCCCAACAGAGTTGCCAGTAAACCTAAAAAGGTGACCACCATTAATACTACTGCTACTGGTTCAGGTGGTGCTTCTAGTACTGCCAAACCTCATCTATCTCGACGTGAGAGGTAATAAGCTGAAAGACAGTAAACTGTGTGTACTGTACTGTATTATCATTATGTTGACAAAAATTGTATTTATAAATTTGCATAACTACGTCATTCATGTTTATAGTACAGTACTGTATATGTTATTGTGTGAAGTGGATTGTCATTGTGAATTTGGGGTTGTGCTGCTTCAGATGTAGTAGTAGTTTTACTCAAAGTGGCCAGCACCCAGTCTCTTAACAGATGGAATATCTTAGAAATAAGAAGCATCACTTAATATTGTGCAAGCACATTAGAAGCTGGCACTATTGAATTGGACTCTAAAGGGTTTCTTCTCGATTAAAGGTCTATTTTACTGTACAGTACTTTGTTTTCTTCCATTACTCTGCGATTTAATTCATCACTGACACGTTTGCTCCCAGACATGATGGCCTTCACATTCTCCCTTTTTCACCATTTAGACTATCATTCACTTTTCCCGTTATTACACTCAATTTTAATTTCCTCTTAGTACTGTTAATGCACTAACATTTCTAACTCGCCTGAACTGTTCATGAGAGCAGTATCATCAACAAATAGCTGGTGACTCCCCATCCATTTGGATCCCATATCACTATCTACCACATATCTACCCTTTTCACTATTCTTGCTTTTACTTGTCTATACTTCCCATCCTTGAAAATATTAAACAACAACAGCTGTTTTATAAATCTTTGACATAGTCCTACTATCACTGAGAACCAGTTTGCCTTTTTCTGACACTACAATATGTCTCACTCACATTAAAAACTGTAGACCGAATTCAATAATTCACCATTTACATCTTAAATTTTCAGGACTTCCCACATCATATTTCTTTCTTCTCCATCATAAGCATTTTCCAGATCCCAAAATGCCACAATCAAAATCTTTCCTTTCTTTGGGACACATCCCCTTTCTGAACCCACACTGCTCTCCTCTAATGAACTGTGTTTGCAACAGTTTTATTCTTTATTGCTCAACTATTCACTATATACATGCACAGTAAATAAGGAGGGTTTTTTTATAATACAGAACTGTATGAAAATTTTATAAGTATGCAAATGATATTATGCGGTTTGTTTATTTTCCAGGGAAGAGATTGAGAAACAAAGGGCAACAGCTCATTACCGAAAATTGCATGCAGAAGGCAAGACTGATGAGGCTCGAGCTGATCTTGCTCGTTTAGCGCTTATTCGACAACAACGTGAAGATGCTGCTAAAAAAAAGGAGGATGAGAGGAAAGGTATATACTGTACTGTATGAATATTGCTTTTCTTTGAAGGTTGGTTTTATTTTTAATTTTTGCGTGCGATTACAGCTCCTCCCCGACTTAACAACGGGGTTAGGGACCCAAATCCAGGTCGTAAGTCGAAAATGCTTAAATAATACCCTGTACATAGAAAATCTAAAATGGTTGTCTCTTTTTCTTCTCAGCACCACAAAACTCTCACTTTTAAGCTTGCCAGCCATTTTAAAGTGAATTACAAACAAAAATTTTGTCTGTACTGACGTTGGGACTCGAAATACGTAATTTGACAAAATTTGGGTATGACTGAGGCAGTTCGTAAGTGCTGTATAGTCCCATTTGTGGGGGCTGTATAGTCCCATTTGTAGGGGGCTGTATAGTCCCATTTGTAGTGTCTGCTGTTTGAATCCTCACTTCTGTCCTGGTACAGTACATTATTGATTTGCACTCCTCTGGCATTGACCGGAATGTTGCACTAATTCTGATAAACCTTGCTACCTATAGCTATTATTTACTGCTCTTTCTTATTATCATCAGTGTAGTTCTACTGCATTTCAATCCTCACTTCTGTCCTGGTACAGTACATTATTGATTTGCACTCCTCTGGCATTGACCGGAATGTTGCACTAATTCTGATAAACCTTGCTACCTATAGCTATTATTTACTGCTCTTTCTTATTATCATCAGAACTGTAGTTCGCTACATACATTTCAATACAGAAGGCCTTGACAATTCACGGATTTTTAATCCGCGGATCTCGATTATTCACGGATTACACCCTGGATGTACCCAAGAATGTCTAAGGGTAGTTTTAGAGTTGCTGGCTTTTTTGCAGCTGGGGCAGGGAGCTATTCATTCCAGAGACAGTAATTTTTTTTATCTGTATTGTATGTAATAATAATAATAATAATAAACGGTTTATTAATAGAGTTGCAGCCTGTGGCTGAAAATATACAGACTTACATTTGATTTAGACATGATATAATATGCATTGAATGCATTTACAGGGCTGTACAGTACATAAATCATGAGTTGTTTATTATTTTAGCAATAGATGGGATGGTGCTGTTCTTATATCTATCAGTGCGGGCTCTTATGGGCTGAATTTTGTTGTAGTGGCGGACTGCGCGAGTTGGGTGGGGGGCTGCAGGAGGTGGCAATGGCGAGGGTGGTGCAGTAGTCCACGGCCAAACCTTTCCAGTGCTTGGTGGTGGAGGTCACTGAGGGATGGCATTTCCAGGGTGGAGAGAGCGTTGGTGTAGCCGGAGTATTCTGCGCCGAGCATGATTCTGCAGGCCCTTTTCTTTACCTTCTCTAGCTGACGTTGTTGGGTGGAGTTGAGAGAAGACGTCTGTGTGTGCTTGTAGACACACGGGCACAAAACACATAAAGATAAATAATAATGGGAAAATCCTATTGCAAATAGTCAGAAACAAGACAATAAAATGTATTAAAAATGTGAGTCCACCCTCAGGTCAACTCTGTGCTTTGTTAATAAAGCTATTTTTACCCTTATTATTTATTTGTATGTGTTTTGTGTGTGTGTGTGTGTGTGTCTACACATACACACATATATACAATACAGTTAAAAGAAATAATTGTCCTAAGGGCAAACACATAAGGGAATATACATTCTTTGTACACGAGTAAAAATGTAACTGCCGCCTTCTCCCGGTCAGCAAATGTTATTTGCAGATTTGGCTATTTGTGGCCATTTTGAGAATTATCTCCTACGATTTTTAAGGGCATACTGTATTCAGAATTTTTATTTTATTTTTATTTTATTTTTTTAATTCCTGTACTCCCCAATGATAAGTAACTAAAATATTCTCTTCTCAATTCGCAAGGGATTACACATTACAGCAATGCATAAGCATCATTGGTTTGCTGCATTTTTCAATATATTGTTGTACATTACGGTTTCTGGCAATTCAACTGTTATTGAAAAAATGCATATTGTATAAGTAAACCATGTAAGGCAAAAGAATGTAGGTTTAGGGGCAACTACACTTTACTCTCTATTTAGCTGAAGGAATTTTTGTCCGTTATTTTTCCCTCAATTTAGTGAACTACAGTAGTTACCTAAATCGAGATTAATTCCGTTAATACACTCACACCTACGGAGACACCTCAGATGCATGATATGTACTATCGTGCACAAAAGTTGTGTTCACTACCCAGCCACAGTTAGGGTTCGAATAGCCTGAGTCTGAAGTTTTGAAACAGCTGGGGGAAATGCTATGGTCGGCCAATAGATGTCGCCCTGTGTTGTGTGGATGGGGATGTGGGGCATGGAGAGGGGAGGGAGCAGGAGGTGGGGGTTAGTCTAGTAACAGGCTGTATGTAGGTGGAGCATAACATCGTGAATTCCGCAATCACTGAAAACAAAGAATGTCATGAAGATACAGTGATCCCTCGGTTAACGAGCGCCTCGGTTAATGAATTACCTTCCATAAGATTCTTAATTTCGGTTAACGAGCAATCCCTCGATTAACGAATTCCTTATGAGCGCCCCTCAACATGTTTTCGCTTGCACACTAGCTGTCATATTAGTCCGCCAATACAGTAATCGGTTCTAGGGCTTAAATTCCTTACTGTTTTCGTAAATATCAAGAAGTTTGTACTATTCAATAATTTTAAAAGTCTTGTATTAAAATTTTTAGTAATTTTAACAATTATTTAACAATTTAAGTACAGGGAAACTAGTTTTTAGCGCCCCAAACAGCCTGTCAACACACCATACAGGCGTCAGTCTCTGTGTATTTTTAGTGGAGGTAACATCTTGCTTCGGACTCTCTTCAACATAAACGATATTTTTCTGTTTTTCCAGTCAAATTATTGGTTATTTTGAAATTTATTTTACATATTGATGATATATAGCGCAGTGCAGTATTGATTTAAAGAAAATATTCTTTATTTACAGCAATTAAACTTAAAATATCACATGTTGAAATTGTTTTTGAATCCAACATGGGTCCCAAGAAATCAAGAAAAGCGATTTCAATCCAGGTGAAACAGGAAATTATTAAGAAACATGAAGAAGGCATTAGAACAAGTGTGCTTAGCAAAGAATATGGCATGTCGACATCAACTGTGTCGACAATTCTTTCACAAAGACAAATTCAAGGAAGAGAAATTGAGAGACAAATCTACCAGAGTGTTCAAAGGTTGATCCCTAATAACAGAAACAGAGAGGTTACTTCTCATTTGGATTAGGGAAAAACAGATGAAAGGTGATTCAGTTTCTACTGAATTTATTTGTGAAAGAGCCAGGGAAATATACGAACATTTAAAGGTAGATCAACCTGGTTCTTCAGGCACAGACTCTGAAAAGTTTAGGGCCAGCAAGGGGTGGTTTGAAAAATTTAAGAAAAGAAGTGATATTTTTAGTGTTGTTAGGCATGGTGAGGCTGCCAGTGCTGAAAAGGAAGGGGCAGCAAAATTTTTAGTGGAATTTAAAGAACTGGTGGATTACAGAAAATTATCTTCCACAGCAAGTGTTCAATGTGGAGTTCAAGCAACAAAAAGTGGTAGAGGACGGCTTGGAGTTTATTGGAATTCCAACCGTAAGGCATGGGTAACAAGACAGCTCTTTTATGAATGGGCTGTTGAGGTGTTTTGCCGTTTTGTGAAGAGCTACCTAACCACCAATAAACTCACTTTAAAGGCTCTTCTCCTTATGGATAATGCCCTTGGTCATGACCCTTAACTTGCCAGCACTTTGGAGTCTCAATTTGACTTCGTGAAATTGTTGTTTTTGCCTCCCAACACTACATCAATCATACAACCAATGGACCAGAATGTGATCAGCAACTTTAAGAAGCTGTACATGAAGAAAATGTTCAGGAGGTGTCATCAGGCAACTACCACTGATCCTGATCTAACACTGGCACAGTTCTGGAAAAGACAGTTTAACATCCTGGAGGCTGTAAAATTGATTGTGTCCTCATGGCAAGAAGTCTCCACTAGATCCCTCAATTCTTCATGGAAAGCACTGTTGCCATCAGTAGTCCATGATTTTGAGGGATTTCAGGAAGAAGCACAGTTGGACCAGGAGATTGTGTCCATTGGTCAGTCATTGGGCCTTGAAGTGGAGGAGGATGATGTAGAAGAGCTTGTGATGTCTCATGTGCAGGAACTTACTCCTGAAGACTTGCAGCAACTGGATGAGATGTTAGAGGCTGACAGTGGTGAGGAGGAAAAGGAAAGTGATGACCAAATGTCAACTTCAGAGTTGAAAGATGTTGTTGACCACTGGGAGAAGTTCAGGAAACTGGCTTCAAGGCACCCAGATGTGGAAAAATCAGAACTAGCTTTGTGTAATGTTGAGGACACAGTGGTCTCCTTCAAACATCAGTTAATGATGAGGAGCGGAGATGCCCCACAGACAAAAATTGGCAGTTTCTTTACTAAAAGGCAGTGGGAACAAGATGCTAGCTCTCAGTCTTCCACTTCAAGAAGGAGAGAGGATGTTCCTGCTGGAGAATCTGTCAGTCCAGAGGTTCCTGACATTTTCATGGAAGGTGACTCGCCTTCCAAGAAGCAGTAAAATTCTTCTCCTCCACCTCCACTTCCTTCTCTTCTCCCTTCTCCTCCTCCACCTGCCACTTCAAATTCACATCAGCATCATCATCCAACACCTCAAAGTAAGTGTACTTTACTACCTTTTTTGTTGACCTTAGGCAATTTTCAGTGAGCTGGAACCAATTGCCCAAAAACCCATTGAAACAATGGTTTCGGTTAACGAGCAACCTTCAAGAACGAATTATGCTCGTTAACCGAGGGACCACTGTATATAAAAGCCTGCATCAGTTACTGCAGCATAATATTACTCTGCCATTTCAGATATGCCTGCAGGACGAGCAAATTCGTCGGCAGTGATTGCTGAGCGAGGCCAAATCATCGGGATGTGGAGAGCCGGGGCAACTGTGCCGGACATTGCTCTCGAAGTGGGGAGGAGCACCAAGACGATTAGGAGGTGGATCCGCCGGTGGGAGGAAGAGGGCTCATTGGAGACGAAACCTCGAAGTGGGAGGCCACGAGTAACGTCGGCAAGGATGGACGCCATGCTCGTGGCAGCTGCAACGGCATATCCAATGCGAACATCAGTGGAGCATACAAGAAATCTGGGCCTCAACTGCCATCACATGACGACGAGACGCCGACTTCATGAAGCCGGGATCGACTGCCATATTCTAGTTCACAAAGGGTGGCTAACACCTACTCACAAGGAGTGTTGACTCGGCTTTGCATTGGAACACCTTCCACATAGATAAGAATCCTGGAGAACCATTATATTTACCGATGAAACGGTGTTCAGGTCAGTGGGAGCCGAAGCAAGGCAGTGCTGGCGGTCTCCCAACACATGCTACCATGAGAAAGACAACATCGCCCAGTGAGTGGTAGGGTGTTAGTGTCATTCTGGGGGTGGATGTGGGCACATGGGCCAGGTGAACTGGTCATGATCAATGGCCGTTTCACTGGTGAGCAGTATGTAGACATCCTGGAGCAAGTGCTAATTCCTACAGTCTGGGCTATGGCAGTTCCAGCCCCCCACACTATCAGGCTGGTTCATGACAACAGTCCCATTCATACCAGCAACATAGTGAAGGACTACCTCCAGGATCACCCTGAAATTGAGGTCATCGACTGGCCAACACTAGGATGTGATATTAATCCGATTGAACATATTTGGGCCATGTTGAAACGTGATTGGGATATTGGGGAGCAGCGAACCTGTGCAGCAATAGAGGCCAATGCTTACGCCGTGTGGGAGAGTATACGTCGACGACCAGGGGTGTGCCCGAAGCTGGTCGACTCCATCCCTAATCGCCTTGATGTAGTCCTGAATGCAATGGGTGGCTGGACCAAATACTAAGATGTGTGTATTGGTGTATTGTTTTGATTTTAGTATTGTTTGTAAATACAATTAATATATATTAACTCACCTACAGTGTTATCTTAAATCCATGTCCTTAATGATGTCTTGAACTATCTCGCATGAAAATTCATAACAAAGCAACTTAACAGCCACAAATTATGTATTGTGTGGTATACAAAGATCTGTTGACACTTCGTGGAATATGTTGTCTTATAACACAATATAATTATATCGTTACAATTGCTACCATCATTGAAATGCTCATGATTTTCAGCACACAATATTAATGGTAACTGAGCACACTCCAAAATATATGAAGCTTGCATATTGTGGTGGGGTGTTTAAACACTGGAGACATAATGACGAGTTGTCTAACTCCTGGGTCTTCACTGTGGGTGTTCCAGTTATGGGTTGAGGAGAACCCATGCAAGACCATGAATAATGCTGCCACGGCCGCCTCACGTTCCCTTACGAGAGGAGAGATTGGCCAAAGCCTTATTCTTCTCTATCAGCAAGAGCTGAGAATAGGATGTATAGAATACGTCGAGGCGACGGTAACCCGAAACAAAGTTCACATGGATTCGATGTGGGTCACTGAGTTTTGCTGTAGTTGGGTGTGTGTTGTGACGGGCGGCCAGTCCTCGCACCTGCTCCCCCCCCCCCCACACACACACACACACACACAGAGGCTTTCAAGGTCATGAGGGGCAGTGGTTGGAACTTGGAAGAATTGGAACAGTCGCCTAGATTAAGTCTGAATACTATTTTACAATACTGATAACTTTTTCACTCCACTCTTTTTAACATACTGTAAGTATATACAGTAATACCCTGATTTACGCGGTTCTTGTTTACGTGATTCTACATTTACGTGGTACCTCGCCAGAACCGGAATTTCATTTTACGCGGTGCATCTACTCATATACGCGGGATCATATACGTGGGAAGCGGCGTGGGCAGGATGTGCACAAGGTCGCCCAGTCATCAAAACATTACCGAGTTCTTCACCCACCACAGCCTACCCAAGTCAGTGATAGTGAGGAAATGGACTTTGAGGGGTTTGACAAAGAGGCCCTGCAAGCCTCTGTGGTGGATAGTGATACAATTGATACAAGTGAGGGCCAATAATCTGCCCTCTGCCTCGGAACCAGCCCCCCATCCCCATGTGCCCAGCCATCTTTTCTATTAATGTAAGTGTTAAAAACCTAATATTATTGTTATTTCTCTTAATTATTAATTGTGTGTGCATACCATCATAAAATTAAGATGTTATTTTTACTATAACGTAGGTATTGTGTCTGAAGAAGTGGAGTTTGGGGGTCGGGCCAGTCTCTATTGGAATTAATCCCATATGTTCTGTTATTCCATTTACGCGGTTCTTGTTTTACATGGTACCCCGTGGGTTCAATTGACCGCGTAAATCGGGGTACAGTGAGTTCTGATATAACGCACGTTTTGACAACGCGAATTGGCTCTTATCGCGATTTATGAATAGAGGAACGATATTTGTAAAACGCGAACGCTTGTTTGCTGTAACGTGATTTTTGCTTACTATTTCTCCAATTTTGTGGTATTAACTGTGAATATGGTAAAGAAGAATATCTCCAAGAAGCGTTCTGGTGATCGCATTCCCGGTGGTGATCGTAAAAGAAAGGCTATAACACTTGAAGAGAAGCTCGATGTTATCAACCTCAAAATCACCCTTCTCCACCATCAAGTTATATTTATATTTTTTCAAGGTAATGTGTTACATTTACTGTATGATTTCATTATTAGATATGAATGTAACATTTATTTAGACTGTGCTATCCTTTGTGTTAGGCTAACTACTAAATTTTTTTCGATTTCGTGTAATCTGCACCTAACCCTATTTTCTCCATAAGCCCTGTTATTTCTATTGCGCGAATTTCTATAACACGATGTTTTACAAGAACACAACAAATGCGTTATAGCAGAACTGACTGTACTACTGTAATTATATAATATTACATATTATCACAAATATTTATTAAGCAAAGGATGGGTGGAATATAAATAATATATTACCATAATCTCTTTGTCAGAATAACAACAAAATTGTGACGTGGTCGCTGAGTAAAAGTAGCTGACCAAGGCCCTTCACCCTGATCCTTGCATATTTCACTTTTATCCTTACTATATTCCATTCTTTA
Source organism: Homarus americanus (assembly GCF_018991925.1). Taxonomy (NCBI): domain Eukaryota; kingdom Metazoa; phylum Arthropoda; class Malacostraca; order Decapoda; family Nephropidae; genus Homarus; species Homarus americanus. The sequence goes on along the minus strand of NW_024721079.1, from coordinate 4,045,300 downwards.
AAAGTATCATTGTGACCTGAGCGGCAATAAGCACCCAGGGCACTGCACCTGTTCAATGAATTTGTAACCATAAAGAAACAACTTTAAGACAAAACGTAGTTAAAAATGCAGCTTGAAATTATGGTGGTATAAATAATAAATAAACCACTCTTTAGTGAACAATTTAAGACCATATATCATGTAGCAGTTTGGTTGAGGCCAGACGGTTCTTTTTCCTTAGCCTTTATTCATGTTTGTAACTTTTTCTTCTTATGCATAATCCCAAACCCCAGCCATCCTACCCTCCAAAGGGTCTTGCACCCCAGAGTCCATAATCTTCCAATTACAAGAAATCACAGCTTTTCCCTAAATTTACTGCAGCCATCAGTGTCAGTGACAATGCCAAATACTGTATATGAATGCTCGTCATAAGACGTCGCATATGCCGCACAGTTGTAGAAGCATGCATGTCCGAGTGACATCATAGGGAATAATGTGGGGAGGTGAAACGCTGGGGCCCAGGGAGCTTTGTCGCACATTTCCACAGAAAATAACGTTTTCTATACTGCTGTTCTAACACATGAGATACTGCTACGTGCAGTAATATTTGTTCTACAGGACTATACTAATTATGCTGCTTGAGCCTCGTTTTATCTTTCGGTAACACTGCATTACAACTTATATAATTCAATCTTATCAGTAATATAAACCATTTCTGTCACATTTCTTACTTATCATTACCGTGTATAGGGTTCGTGATAATGCTCCACTCTCACACAACCTGCCTCTCATCCAGCCCCCACCTCCTATTCCTCCCCCCACACACACACACACACACACACACTACAGTGGGCGACATCTGTTGGCTGACCATAGCATTTCCCCCAGCTGTTTCGAAACTTCAAACAGGTCATTCGAACCCTAACTGTGGCTGGGTAGTGGACACGACTTTTGTGCACGATAGTACATAGAAACATTATTCATGGCTAACTTTAAACTAGGGTGTTCAGTGTGTTTGTATTTTTTCTATTATTTCCAAACTTTTTTCAAATTGATAGCTGCACTCTTTTGACTCTCCTCCACTCCACTTCCATTCTGAGACTTCTGAGAGACTTTTGGCATGATGTCTAAGCGCAGTAGTTAGTTGACCAGTGGCAGCAGGACACAGACTGAGTGGATGTAAACAAAACCCGTGCACTAAGCGGTGCAGAATTGAATAGAATCACGCTCAGTTTAGCGGAAATTTTAATTTAACAGAAAGGGATGCCTCGAATTAGTTTATTAAATTGAGAAAATACTGCATACTGTACAATATTCCCAGATTCTTTCCCCTGTTCTTCCTTTTTAACAATAGAATCATCTACCTGTAACACAACTTATGGAGCTCCACCCCTCCTCCTCTGTTTTTTTCCCTGCTGTGTCTTCATTATCAACTTTATAGTTGATTATGCATTTGTTTCATATGAAAAATACAGTGCAGTAGTTAAGAGTCCTCATCTGGAAATTTAATGGGAAAGAAGACCTGAGGTTGTGACAAGGTTTATTAATATATCATTTTCATTGCACCAGTAAGATTAAGATTTTTTGTTTTTTATAAAATGCCAATCTTCCTTCTTCAACTTTGTTCAATTTGGTGATATAACATCGCAATATTTTCATGTTTTCTACTAATTTATATTGGCTAGTGTAATTATCACTCACACTATTCCATAATCTTCTTTATCACCATTTAAATCACTGTTTGTGGTATCATTTGGGAAAATGATAGCCATCTTTACCATGAATTCCTAATATCATTAACGTTCTCTTTCGGGCAAGATGATTCATTGATTACATTTGCACATAGTTGAATTAAATATTTTCTTTTTAGTATTCATATTTTTCATTTTTAATCTTTTGAATGTACGGTTGTGAACAAAAAGAATCTGGCAGGGAGGGAGGGAATAGGTGTATAGGAGGATAAGGGTAGGTGAAGACTTACCACCATTGCATAGAGGTGGCAATTAAAAGTCACAATTTTTTTTTCACTTCATTAAATATATATTTTTTTTACTAATTATGAGTCAGGTGCACCTTACACTAACAATATGCTGTAAATAACTCAATGCAGTGCACCAAAACCTCACAAAAAGCCATAAAAGCTGAATGTTTAAGGAGACTTCACTGCCACCCTAATGCAGTGGTTTTTTAAGTCTCCACCTACACCCTTACCCTCCCATAACCTCCCTCCCTGCCAATTTTTTTTTGTCCACAACTGTACATCCCAAATTACATCAAAACCGTTAAGTCTTATGTTCCACCATCCACATGCAAGTTTGCCATGCTTGGATATGTATTTTCTATAAGACTGTGTCATTAGAGTGAAGAGTTCAAATGACTGGATACAGTGGCATGAAGCATAATTTTCTGTAGTTGTCAACATTGGTAAGTTGCACTGAAAAATATTACATTACAGTAATGCCTCAAATAAGTATGGTACAGTAATATGTCCTCCAATATTGCACTGTAAGGTAAATCATTGTATCATGAATCATTAATTACTACAGGTTGATAATCCCTTATCCGAAATTCCGAAAACCAAAAGTTTTTTCGTGGTGAATCACACACCCCACCCTCATTTCCCCCCCCCCTACAGGATCAGCCCATCCGGGCACAGGTCACCGACCCACATTGGAGCCTGGGGGGGCCTAAGATGTAGTAATAATAGTAATAATAATAATAATTCATGGTTAATAAAATTTATAATAAAAAATACACAATAAAATAATAATGATAATAAGAACAATAATAATAGCAATAATAATAATAAAATAACAACAGCAATAATAATAATAAATACAAGAATGAAAAAAAGACCAAAAGTGAGAAACACGACCTTGTAGTGGATTCCTCCCCTACAAGCACTGAACCTTCTCGAATTCCCCAGCCTACGCCTCCAGCGCTGCCCACGGAGCGGGGGTCAACTATCTACCCACGCCTACCCCTGCCTTATAAGGCCTGTCACCGCTGTGACCAGCCTCTTTTCTACCCAGTGCCACCAGCAAGCAACACCACCTTCTCCGCGCCAGCCTGGCAGCTCCCGCTCCCGCCGGTGACCTAGGTTTCCTTCAAGCTGCGTGCCCTCACTCTGGGCACCCTCACCACCCAGCTCTCTCTACTCAATGCTTATTACCATGCTACCTACCCAGCAACAAGCTGCATTGTACATCCAATACAATACGTATACAGTGAGCACATTGTGAGTTTCCTTTCTCCATCCCATCCTGAGTGTGAACCAATATCACATACCCCTACAAATGGTGACCCCGGAGTGACCATTTGTGGGGTTATGAGATATTGGTTCACACTCAGGATGGGTTGGAGAAAGGAAACTCACAATGTGCTCACTGTATACATATTGTATTGGATGTACAATGCAGCTTGTTGCTGAGTAGGTAGCATGGTAATAAGCGTTATAAGCGTTGAGTAGAGAGAGCTGGGTGGTGAGGGTGCCCAGAGGAGGGACACGCGGCTTGAGGGATGCCAAGGTCACTGGCGGGAACGGCAGCCGCCAGGCTGGCGCGGAGGAGGAGGTGTTGTTTGCTGGTGGCACTGTGTAGAAAGAGCATGGTCACAGCGGTGTCAGGCCTTATAATTGCCATAATTACGAATGTAATTTATTTACACACACACACTGACCGAGAACTATAATATACGAAGATACAATGTCTTGACTGACAAATGAATGTACAGGGGTATTACAGTGTCTGCTCTCTAACTTATGTCAAAATATATTATGTAATGCTCACATTGTAAAGCCAATCAATTCCTTCATGAAACACTCAAGATTAAATGTAGAACATACTGTATATTCTTGAAATTTGATGTGAGAATCTCGTGGCAGCCCTGGTTGTAGTTGTGTTGCCAATTCATTGATATACATTAATTTCTTAATTACTTAAGCAATTATGCAAATATTTGGAAACCTGTCATGATCTTAAATAATGATGAATAATTTATTATTGTAAAACTGCTACTTTTGGATTGTTTAATATTTATCCTAACAGTGATACAGCCAAAAATAAATCCACCAATCACAATCCCCATTACATACAGCCTTCTTTCCTTCAAGTATTGCCAGGTAAAATTGCATCTTTGGCTGACTGTACATGTGAAAACATAGCATCATTTCTCTACATAAGAATATGAAAGCAAACACTTGTTACTGTTCATATATGTTTGAAATAATACTTACTAAAGTAATACAAAATTCTACTCACCAATGTGGTAAAGTCTAAAATATAAGGACAGCCAATGAATATTGTGCGAACAGGTTCAACTCTGGCTGAAGCTGTAGCTTTTCATAAAGATGTCATAGCTGTTGCTGAAACTGTTACTGAACCTGAAGTTGTTGCTGAAGCTGCTTCTGAACCTGAAGTTGTTGCTGAAGCTACTTATGATGCTGAATTTGATGGTGTAGCTGAAGTTGATGGTTTAGGCCTTCGAATAATAAAGCTAAACCTTGCACAGCTGCTTTCTTTTCTCATTATACATCTTTATGTAGAGGTCATATGCGTGTTTCACATCCGTGTTAATTTTAAGGCTTTGTTCTGTTAATGGATCCACTTCAGAAAATATGTTTATTGCTTGCTCCATATAATATCCACAGACCTCTCACCCTTTTCATACCGTATAGTTTTAACACATCTAGTTTCTCGGCTAAGCTTTTACACTTTCTTTTAGCTTTTGAACCATCACTACAGTCACTTGCTCTCTTGCTCATGTTGAATAGGGATGCAAAAATGCCATAAAAATCAGATAATTTTTTCCTTTTCCTGTTCAGATACATGAAAACAAAAGGCCCGCCAAGCTGCCACTGTTTATACTAGTGATGCTGGCGTCACCACTCACAAGCCCGGCAGCCTCCACATGCATTTAGTTATTATTTAAATGAAAATATAATTTTATTATATTTTTGTCATAAATACAAAGAAAATAATGGTGTAAATTGAATTGGGTCCTAAATTAACCAGGGTCTTAAATAAGAATCATCGTTAGTAGAACCGTCGTTATCGGAGGCTTTCCTGTACTTCTATTACCTTGTCTATTTTAGCTGTGGCAATGATTGCCTAAATGGATGGAGCAAGTTATAAATGATACAGACTAATAAGATTGCCTCTATTAAATTCTTTTATATATTGACTCTCATTAATGCTCTCACTCATTCAGCATTAACCCATGCTCTCCATCTCTCAACATCTTGTACTTAATGCTGTACATACAGCATTTTCATATTTCATTATCACATTTTTAATCCCATTTGTGACCTGCTGATATTTTTTACCTGTTTTGAAAATATTTACCATTTTCTTGGCAATTTCTTATGGAGGATCATTAGCCCTTTAGCACTGGAATGGATTGGCAGTCTGGCACATGAGTGATTTTTATGTTTGAAAAGGTAATTTGTATGAGTATGTCACTTGGACTAGATTAGAAATGGATCAATTATACATTGATAATAACTTGGATGGTAATTTTCTTTACTAACCATTTTGTGAAATGCAAATCGAATCTTGTCATAAAAGTTTGACAGGGTGTATTGCCTTTGGTGTACTTGGTGCCCATCACTGTTAGGTCAAGATATTGATGCATTAGTAGTCACTAATTTTCTGTGGTGTTTGTTGTCATAGTACAAAGTGAGAACTGTTATTTCTTTTGCAGCCCGTGAGGCAGCAGCAACTGCGAAGAGAGATCAAATGGCTAAGGCGCTCAACAAGAAGAAAAGCTGATCATATCCCACTATTAGCTTCCACTGTAGTGTAGGCACTCGACAGCTGTAACATCTCTTGTCAAGTGGCTTTGTGCAGGAATCAGTATTTCTGTCTTATATAGTAATAATTTCAAAGCCTAATATTTTACCCTCTTATTACCCATTTCCCCTGTCCTAATATTACATGAAATAACTGATTTTTGTTCAGAGTCACTTTTCGAAGTTACAAAGGCATTTGTTTCGAAGTTTGGGTTTCCCTAAAGTATTTTACTTCATGTAAGTGAATGTAAAATACATATCTTTTTTAATGCCAATACAGTACTTTTCAGATACTGGTGGTAATTTTTCCATTTACTGTATTGTATAAGTGTTTCCTGTACTTATACTGCTTTTTTGTTTCATACAGTTTGGGAAATGCTTTGGAAAAATATAACTACAGTGTCTGAGGTTAACAGAAAATTATCTTATATTATTCAAGTTATTCAAATACAGTATATGAAATAAAGTACAATTTCCTTTAGTGACCAATATTAATTTGGTAACAGACAATATATAGTATAATTTATAAATTTGTGTTTTAACCAATCGGACATCCCGTAGCTTACATACAGGGGTATATCTTCTTTTTTCAATTATTGTTAGTATTACTGTGTTTGATAGTTTTCATTGGTAGATTTTAAAGTTTATTTCAGTGTGATATATTGATTTGGCAATAATCAACTTTGGTAAAATAAAATTAAATGAAGTATTTGTTCCCTTTTTTCCATACATAATGTCTTGTACACTATGTATACAGTGATGGCATTGGAGGTAATGTGTCAGTGGATATCTGAACACCTGGGATATTTCTAAAATACTGTACAGTACTACAGTATATAAGAGGTACTGTATATGTGTTAATCCTCAGCTGAGAAATAAAAATCAATACAGGTTTTGTTACTACTTGTCTCAAATCCCTAAGCTTGATGGCATGTATATGCTGTATGTGCTCTTAAGGTTAAATAAGAGCTGATGCTTGAGATTAGGGAATGCCTTGGATGTTGCAATGCTTATCATCAAGAAGTCCAATAGGGCTGTTGCCTTAAGTTAGTCCAATTAAGGTAATGACATATCTAGCCAATAAACAAGTGCTGTAGACTCTTTTGCTAAAAATTATACTCCAAAGCAAGGATTATGAGGTCTTTAATCATTACGTAACATGAATACGTACTAGCAGAGGCTGAATATTTTAATTTGGCTGTTGCTGAATGTATTTGTGTTCTTACTGCTGGCATAATCATAATAGGCTACAGCATGAATACCAATAGCTGAGAGGTATACTTTTAAGTGGAAAATAAAGAGAAGAAGAAAGTGGAATAGTAATCAGGAAATCATTGAGCTAAAGTGTTTATCCTACACCCAACTGATCAGTCTAGAAATGAAAAAGAAAAAAGTAAAATTCATTCCCCCCTCACAAAGACTCATCCTGGATACAGCAGTTTCTTTATCATTAGTATTTTTTTTTAGTTTAAATAAAGAATTTTATAACCTTCAATTGTGTGAGATATTGTTCCCTTTGCCCTGTAGTGGATTATCTGAAGATAACATTAATGTTGTAATTGGTTGAAGATGCAAAGTGTTATTTTATAAATTTTCCATCTTGTTAACATCATGCGGATTGTTTGTATTAATTGTTGTAGCACATCATTGTATTCTTCCTCCACTTAAAAAAGGTGTTGGGTGAAGGTTTTCATGCCATAATGGCAGGTGTGTTAACACAAAGCAAGGAGTGATTTGGTTGGCAACATAGATTTTGTTCTAAAGTCAAAATCTTTCCTATGTTTCTTCATAAACCTCTCCGAGGCAGGAAAGGCTTCCAGTTAAGTTTAAAACATGTAATTGATTATAACTAATTAAGAATCCTTTACAAACATAAAGCCAGTTTGATCAACCAGGGTTAGAAAAATTAATTCATATAATTCTTAGCATTCTTAGTCTTCCCCCTGATGTTCTTTTATCACTACCAAATCCATGACCTTTTAACCTGTTGTACTTCCTCGAGAGTGTTTTCTTACTTTTAATAGCCTGTAATAATCCTACAAGGTTATATGTTTGGAACTGTTATATCCAGCAAGAGTATAATTTTCTCACCTTTCACTTCATATTAATCTTTCTCTTTCAAATCATGGCACAGCTTTTCTTTCTTTCATATTTTTGGCAAAAACTAGTATTGATAAATAGTACCAAGGAAGTAACATGATTAGGAATTTTTTCTTGTCAACCTGTTGAATTAAAAAAAAAAAACATGGCTGTCTCTTGTTTGGTCTACTGTGGCTGAAGTCTTTATCAATAGCTATATTGAGTAAAGATGTTGGCTGATATGATGGCATAGTACACTTGAACAAAAGCAGCACCCACTGGGCTCACACTCAGTCAACTTCTTTGTTTTTGTTCCATTATTTTCCTTGGCAAAAATTGTCCAGCTTGGGATCTAGGCAAAACTGACAGGCATCAGCTATAATTAAATCATTAAACTATGCCAAGAAATTTAGTTAAATATTCAGTACGGTACTTACAGGTTGAACTAGATGAAATATACAATAATTACTCATTCAGTAATGTTGATTTCTCTGATGTTTTTAAGTGATATGAATACAATACTCTACACTACTGTACTGTACTGTATATGGTTAACATAACGTAAATAACAAGAGATGAAGAGTCGGTTATAAAGTTGATGCTTTGCGATTAATTAATAACTATAATAGAAGTTTATCCACTGAGTTTCTGGAGTTATTACACCACCTTCACATACTGTAGTTGTACGTTTTTCTTTTTTTTTATGTAATATTTTCATCCTTATCCTTTCCAACTTTAATGTGTGATAACCAGACAAGAAGTAAATACTGTATACTAGTACTGTACTGTACAGTATAAAATAAAACACTCATATCAGGTGAAAACAGAAATGTCCTCATTTGCACCAGAGTGAGTACAGTTTTTAGTGTTGGACTGAAAATCAATGTGATTAAAATGTAAGCACTGTTGAATTCAGCAGTTGAAAGGAGAAATTTTAATTTTTTCACACATTTTGTTGATTGAAAGGAGTTGCCATGGTTGCTGATAAGTTTTGAAACAACCCATATGGAAAGTTTGAGGTTAATAAAAAATAAATCTGTTTGATGTTGACCTTTTGATTCATGTGATTACAGTATCAACTAAATTTGTGTGTTGTTTGATGATGATTATCATTAGTAAATAAATCTGAAGGTTTTTTGTGTAAGCACTGTTGAATTCAGCAGTTGAAAGGGGAAATTTAAATTTTTTCACACATTTTGTGGATTGAAAGGAGTTGCCATGGTTGCTGATAAGTTTTGAAACAATCCATATGGAAAGTTTGAGGTTAATAAAAAATAAATCTGTTTGATGTTGACCTTTTGATTCATGTGATTACAGTATCAACTAAATTTGTGTGTTGTTTGATGATGATTATCATTAGTAAATAAATCTGAAGGTTTTTTGTGTATTGTTACATATTAAATTATTTATTAAACATGCAAGCATCTTTCATGTTAGGTATGTTATGCATAAATTAAAGCCTTCAATAAGATACAGAATGATCCACCACTGTTAATCTCATTCCATTCTTTAACTAAGAGGATGATACATTTGCATCATGTATCAAGCCTCTGATTTATTTTTTTCTCCTATAGAGTGATGCAATGAATCAAATTTCAATGCTACATAATATTTCAAAACTTTACTTTGCTCACTAAGTTTATTAAATAAACCCCTGATATTAAATGTGCAAAATCAGTAAGCAATACCTAAACTTTTATTGAATGTGTCCCATGAAGATAAAATGCACTTCAATCATTGGTGCATAAATTTATAATATCAGTACTGTACACCATGGGTTGTGATAATGTTTGCTGTGTATAATTAGGTTTGACAAATCGCTCCCTTATATACTGTATGCTAGAGCTACTTGGATGGCTGCTGTTTAGCAAATCAAGCTTTAAAGAATGTAAGATGTGTTACAGCATGTATTTACAATGGAGAATTAAAACGACCAAAAACTGTTCCTTGACAAATTCTCAATTTATCCCCTCTTAAGATTTTAATGCTTTTCAAATATTGATTGATTGATAAACTCTAAAAGTACATAAAGGATTCAAAATTAGCAAGTTGATATAAATACTATAGTACTGTACATTAATTATCGGTAGCTCTTATTCTACCTCAGTCATACACTGTGCAATAATAACATTGACATTTTAGGGGCATGTAATCCTCTACACCTATACTCTGTGTCATGTGCCCCAGCTGACAGGGTCATTTGTAGCCTCTCATCTGGAAGCTTTTTATGCCAGACTTACTCAGTGGAATGTGTACCTAAACAACTTTTCAGATACAGTATTTCATTTGTTAACAGTATCCATTTAGTGATCTTGTTATATTTTACTGAACCATGTAATCTACTTCACTGTTGTACTCACTTAACAAATTTAACAAGGGGTTTATTTCATGCTTGTTTAGTACTTAATATTTGTGTGTGTAGAGTATTTGCTCATCAAGCTATAATTATATTTTACCATTGCTGTACTTATACGTGTATATTATTTCAAGTGGCCCCATTGAAATACAATGTTTTAGTGTACTGTTTATGTAGACCAATGTAATTGTATCAATATCAATCCCTGTAGAAATTAATCACTAATCAAATATTCCTTATGGTGCTAACTTACAATTTCTCGTGGTATGTATTTTCCTGTACAAATTAATGCAGTTAAATTAATGGACGGAATCATTACCATAATTACTTTACCATAACATTCAGCACATTGTTTCCACTGGTGTCATCAGTGAGTATACAGAAAGGAGAATGTTAAAATGTTTGCATAACTGAGGGTGATGGTATAATGTGATTGCTGTAAAATGAAATAAAGTGTCAACCATGATTCTGAGCTATTAACCAGCTGCTGCACTGACTGAGACATATTTTATTACACCCCTGATGAAGGTACTGTGATCTTCTGTTGACCCTGACAGGCTCATCACTGTTTGATCCCACCATAGTACAGTACCATACACCATAGAGAAGACCTGCCATAGTGCCTCCCACACACCTTGAAGTAGACCAACCATAGTACCACACACACACCTTGTTATAGACCTGCCATAGTGCCACACACCATGAAGTAGACCTACCATAGTGCCACATACATCATGAAGTAGACCTACCATAGTACCACACACACACACCTTGATGTAGACCTGCCATAGTGCCCCACACACACCATGAAGTAGACCTGCCATAGGGCCACACACACACACACCATGAAGTAGACCTGCCATAGGGCCACACACACACACCATGAAGTAGACCTGTCATAGTGCCACACACATCATGAAGTAGACCTGCCATAGTGTCACACACACACCGTGAAGTAGACGTTCCATAGTGCCACATACATCATTAAGTAGACCTGCCAAAGTGCCACCTATCATGAAGTAGACCTGCCATAGTGTCACGTACATCATGAAGTAGACCCACTATAGTGGCACACACACACCTTGAGGTAGACCAGCCATAGTGCCACACACACACACACCTTGAAGTAGACCCGCCATAGTTCCACACACACACACCGTGAAGTAGAGCTGCCATAGTGCCACATAGTCATTTTTGCTATAACGCATGCTTTGTCAACGCGATTTGGTAATACAGTAATGCAATTGATGAATAGGGCAACGCTGTTTGTAAAACGTGAACTTTTGCATACGAATGTTGGCTATAACGCAATTCCATCTTCAACATTTTAAGTGTAGCGTGGCGCGGGGTTATGCAATGTTTACAGTTCACGTTCGACATCACATGTTCAATTGATTCCTGTGTTTTGTTTGTGAAGTGTTTTTTGAGAGGTACTCTATAAATTTATTTATTTTATTTTTTTGCAAATTTAGCTGTTACCCATAAATAAGTAAAAAGAATGTTTCGCAGTGCGGACTAATAACGGTATACACCAGCACTCTCTGTTTACATCACGTGATCTGTTGAATTATCTTTGAAGTGTCCTCCGTGATTTTTGCTGTTTTCTCCAATTTTGTTGTGTTAGCCATGAATATGGAAAGACAAGGTAAGAAGAATGTTTCCAAGAAGCGTTCTGGTGATCGAATTGCCGGTGGTGAATGTAAAAGAAAGGCTATAACACTTGAAGAGAAGCTCGATGTTATTAAGCATTTTGAACTGTGCAACAGGAATAAAGGAGTCTACGTTATGCACCATTAGAGAATGTAGAAAAGATTAAAGCAAGCTTTATTGCTGGAACAAGCTTGAGTGCTTGCAAATCTGTGAAATCACGGCCAAAGGAACTTAAGGAGATGGAACGGCTTCCAAGTGTTTGGATAGAAGATCAAACGAAAAAGCGATATGGGACCAGCTTTCTCACCATCAATTTACGAAGACCTAAAAAAAAAGGCTGAAAATCCTGCTGATGTGATTGCCTTTACTGCTAGTAGTGGATGGTTTTCTGGTTTTAAGAACCGCTATGCTTTTCATAATGTAAAGTTATGCGGCGAAGCAGCCAGTGCCGATGAAGGAGTGGTGATGACACTTCCTCCCATAGTGAAGAAATTGATCGAGGAAGAAGGCTACACCTTAGACCATATTTTTAATTTGGATGAAACCGGATTATACTGGAAGCGAATGCCATCAAGAACTTACATTTCTAAGAGTTAAGCACATGCTCCAGGCTTTAAGGCTGCGAAGGATCGTATGACAGTGCTGTTGGGTGGCAATGCTAGTGGAGACTTAAAACTTAGGCCTGTGGTGGTGTATCACTCTGCCAACCCTCAAGCTTTAAAAGGTTACCTAAAATCTACTCTAGGTATTTACTTTAGGTTAAGCAAAAAAGGTTGGATGATGGGGAAAATTTTTTCTGGCTTTGTGGATGTTTTCAAAAACATTTTTAAAAGATAGTGCAAGAAGAAGACTATAGATTTCAAGATTCTCCTCATTTTAGATAATGCATCAAGCCGCCCTCCCACCATTGCTGAGCTTTCTGACAATATAAAAGTGCTCTTTCTATCTCTGAGTAAAACATCTCTCCTTCAACCAATGGACCAAGGTGTAATAGTATCTTTGAAAGCCTATTATTTAAGGCGCACATTTACGAAGCTGATACAGCTACTGAGGAGGGGGATGATAAGGCCAGTGTTCTTCAATATTGGAAGCGTTTTAATATCAAGTATGCAATTGACATCATTGTGGAGGCCTGGGGTGAAGTCAGTAAGGACTGTTTGCATGGAGTATGGTGGAGGCTTTTCCCAGATTTCATTCATGATTTTCAAGGCTTTGATGCATCAAAGGAGCTCCCAAAAATAAAAAAAAATTGTTTTGCTCTTGCAAAGCAAGTTAGCTTTGAAGAAGTGGAGAGTGAAGATGTTGAGGACCTGCTGGAGTCCCATTGTGAAAACTTCTCTACAGCTGATCTACAACAACTTGTTGCTGCTGGGGAAATAGAAGAGGATGAAGTTCAGGATGCAAAATCACAAGAGCTTCCCACTTCTCTTTTGTTTTCTATCCTGAGGGAAGTTGAGAAACAGTTGCAGCTCTTGGAAGTTAATGACTATAATGCAAAACGAAGCAGGATTGCAGTTCGTGGTGTAGGATCTTATTTGGCACCTTATGAACAACTTCTTTATGAAAGAAGAAAAGTGGCAAAGTAGCAAACATTAGCTGTCTTTTTTAATGCACCCCCGAAGAAACAGTCTGAAGACATCGAACCACAGCCATCCACTTCTGGAATTAAAAGTTTTTTCGTCCAAACCATGCAACCACAACTGCACCTGATGATGACGACTCTCAGCCCCTGTCTGCATGACATATCAACCTCAAAATCACCCTTCTCCTCCATCAAGTTATCTTCATATTTTTTCAAGGTAAAGTGTTACATTTACTGTATTATTTAATTATTAGAAATTAATTTAACATTTATTTAGACTGTGCTATCTTTTGTGTTAGGCCAACTACTATATTTGTTTCAATTTCAAGTAATCTGCACCTAAAGTTATTTTCTCCATAAGCCCTGTTATTTCTATTGCGCGAGGTTTCACAAGAACGCAACTATCGCGTTGTAGCAGAAATAACTACATCATGAAGTAGACCCGCCATAGTGCCACACACACACACACACACACACACCGTGAAGTAGACCCGCCATAGTGCCACACACACACACACACACACACCTACCTTGAAGTAGACCTGCCATAGTGCCACCTATCATGAAGTAGACCAGCCATAGTGCCACACACTTTGAAGTAGACCTACCACAGTGCCACATACCTCATGAGTAGACCTGCCATAGTACCACATATATCATGAAGTAGACCTGCCATAGTGACACACACACACCGTGAAGTTGACCTGCCATAGTGCCGCACACATCTTGAAATAGACTCGCCATAGTGACACACACACACACCTTGAAGTAGACCTGCCATAGTGCCATACACACACACACACACACATACATGACACACCGTGAAGTGGACCATACACCACGAATGCTCACCCTGGTGCCGTGAAGGACGCCCATCTTACAAGGATGTGGACGGTGTTTGTACGAAGCCACATGTGTTAACAAGATTATCACATACCACAGGTGCCTTACACAAGAAATTAAAGTCATACTAAATAAATGCATACGTAGTTCCGTCGTTTATAGGATTTTTCTATAATAGTAAAGAAAAATACGTATTGTTTTAATTAATTTTATTGTATGCTGTTACACCAAGTACAAAAGTTACAGAGCGTTAAACAGAATGCATATACTCGTAAAACGAGTTTGTGCCATTATTAGACCTCACCTCTAATGCGGACGTTACAAGAGCATCGCCTGCGCTTTCAAGGGAAAATTTCTTATTTTCCGGACCCAAACTTTCCGACTAACACAAGAAAAAAATATACCCTTGTTTCTCTTCCCTAGGAAATCAATGTTGTCACAGAGATTCACAAAAGAGTAAGGTTACTAACAAGATTCACATTCTTAGGCAGAAACGTACTGGTATTTAACAAAATGAGGGGCGTAGTGAAATGGGTAGTTGAGACTGTTTTGATGAACAAAATGGTAGTACGGTGTAACAGGTTTGTGGGAAATTTCTCTTGAGGGTGCTGGCACGTTGAATAGTATCGGGTTTGGTAAATGGAAGTTGTAAGCACTGTACGGGAAAGCCTTGACGTGTAGTGGGGACAGAGCTCCGTTTACGGAAGTCGGGTATTTAGAGAATGGGGAGAGAGTAATACTTAAATCAGAGTCCGGGGCCTCAGCAGCAGAGGCTTCGTCAGCGGCCTGGGACTCTTCTTCTATAGCACCCACCTCGTTGATGTCCAGGACAACTGCGGGAGAAGATTCTAGCCCCGGGGAAACTTCCACCGGGAATTTGAGCTCTTGAATGGATTCAACATTTTGAATTTCCCCCACAATTTGCCCAGCTGTCCGATGGCTTACGCTTAATGTTTCCTTGGCAGCGTCGTCAGGGGCCGGTGTTGTAGTTTCAGGCATCTCAGAAATCTCTACTTCATCGGTAATTTCTTTCTCTTGGTGGGCGCCATCAGTTTGAGGAACCTTTTCTTCCCCGATAACTTCAACAGGGGCCTTATCACCAGTATCAGCAGCATTATCGGTACCAGTGGACTGTGATTCTTCTCTTATAGGTTTGGGGACTTGTTTCACTTCATGAATGTCCGCCACCGCCGGCAAAACGGGAATCTCTTCACCAGTCTTTTTTGGAGCTTTGGTAGTCACAGCTGAGGAGTCATCAGATACGACTCCAAGTTGTGTTGTACTAGGGATCTCATCTGTCTCACTCATAAACATCTCATCATCAACGCCACTCTTAGTCTTAATGACCAATTCATCGTCAGGGGCAAGAGCAGCAGCGATAGCGGCAGCATTATACGCTTCCATGAAGTCCAGTTTAGCGGCAGTGACCTTGGGCGTGTCTAAGACGGGTTCCGGACCAACAATCGTAGCAATTCCAGCGGCAATTTCCTCAGAATCTGTGGCTGCTGCGATGGCAGCGGCATTGTAGGCCTCCACAAACTTGAGCTTGGCAGCAGTGACCTCGGGTGTATCCATCACAGGCCCGGGGGCGTGCGAGGCGTCAGGACCCACGGGGAGGTTGTTGCTCCTTACCTGGAAGCCGTCAACGCCGGCCGTATACTCCACGTGCACGGGGTTGTTGTCGGCGTCGATGTAGGTGTAGGTGCCGGCCACATTACCAAAGGCATCGCGGATTTCGTTCTTGGCCTGACCAGGATGAGCAAAACCATAGTTGACTTGGCCTAGCTCATCCTGGGCGTGGTAACGGGATATGTACGTGACAGGAGGAAGGGCGTGGGCAGGCAGGTGGGCAGGTGAGGGCGCGGCCACCAGGGCACTCGCATAAGGAGCCACTGCCGCAGGAGCTGCGTAGGCGGCGCAGACTACAACCAGCAACACCTGCGGGGACAAAGTGTTTTAACAATAATAGAACTCACTTTCAAGCTCTGCCTTTTGCAGACTTGAATTAATTAAACACATAAATAAGATTTGTGATTGAAAACTTGTGTTTGCCCTTAAAACCTATGGTACATGTTTTTGTAGTGCTTCGTTATATTCTTAAAAAAACCAAATTTTGGATTAAAATCAACATACGGTAGTTCGATAGAGTAAAACTGAATACGGAAAGCCTATATTCTTAAATCATTCCTGCATTTAGAATATCTGATAACATCAACTCTTATTCTTTACACTGTAAAACGATGACAATACCACTGAAAACTATTCTTTAAAACCTTTGCTGTCAACAACTACGCACCACATCCCACATCTATCCTAGAGTATCACAGCACATCCCACATCTTTCCGAGACTATCACAAAAACACTTCACTATCTTTTGCTGTCTGTACTCGGGATTTATTTTCAGAGATGAAAGCCATCTGCAGACAAATTCTAGTCATCACGTACAGTGCATATACAAATGTTAGGAAAGAAACTTTGGATCACTTACCAGGCCCTTCATCTCTCGTCACCAGGGAAGATTTACTTTTCAGCAAGATGCTCTCGAATATATATATAGGGCATCCTGGACGGTCAACAGGAGGTGCCACTTGCTCTGTTCTTACCTTATTTATCCTGCTAAAGAAATGTATGTCTATTAATTCTATAAATCGTACGACATAAAATCACATATTTGTTATAAATTAATAGCATTAATAGAAGAAAAGATGTGTGATAAGTTAATATGCATTGAAAGCAAAGTTGGAATCCGATGTTTATCCTACCGCGTCCTAGGATGTGCTGCAATTACAATAAGACGCCCTAGGACGTGAGGATGAATGACGCACTACGTCGTATAAAGGTGTACGGCAGTCAGCGACAGGTGTTTGTCGCCCCCGTGAAGGAAAATAGAGGAGGGCGATGGTCATCTTTTGTTTTATCACGGGCGTGTTTTGTTGTAAAGTGTGTGTGTGTGAGACTAAATATATCTGTATGCAGTTTGCTTACATATCACAGTCTTCGTTTGATGCAATAAATGAAGAGGTTATTATAATTTATTCGTCTGTGTCTGTGTAGCAAAAGTTTATAAAATTTCTTGAAACTGAGTCTGTCCATTCATCCTCCAAGCTCTCGGAGGTGACCGTATTAGGTAAAATCTGATTAAAATCTTGTAATTTCTTCTATTTCATGAATTTTCCTTTCACACACCACTACTTGGTGAATGTTGTGTGGGCTTAAGAGCGTAAACCTTTGGAGTTATAAAGTGCGTTCGAAGATATATCGCATGTTCGACTTTAAGTGTCTTTTTGTTTCATTTAAAGGTGAAGGTCAGTTGACTGTGTGACTGAGCAAAATATTTCACAGACAGTTTGACCGATTCTGAAGGAACCTGGTAGATCGATTGAGGGTTGGCCAATGAACAAATACGTTTAAAGAGAACGTTTTAGGTCAAGGTCAAAGTGCTGCCTCAGGGTTGTAACCTGTGTTGCGACGACTATCTTTCTAGTTACTTATGTGTGGGTAGGTTAGGCTAGGTTAAGTACACTGTTCCTTTGGGGTGTTGTCTCAGCCTGGAGAAGTAACCTTGAGTGGTCACACCTTAAGGGAAGAGACATCGCCTACTGCCCCTCCTTCCCACGCTCTCCATCCACTGGTCCAATTTTCCTTCATCTCTCTCTCTCTCTCTCTCTCTCTCTCTCCGGTCCACCCTTCCACCATCTACTCTAGATTCTACAGTACCTCTATCTCTGCCTCTCTCTGGTCCACCCTTTCATCATCTATCTCTGTTTTTCCATCCCTCTCCCTTCCTGACTTTGTAAGCCTTATCAGAACCTCCCAGAGTTGAATTTCGTGATGATGAAGTTCACCGAATCCTAATTTAGAGGGATAATTAATGACGCTTTTCTACCCTTTTATTTTTTCGTAATTATTCTTTATTTAGTTAATATGGATGTTTGGTTATAACTGTACGAGTATATCTTTTGTTTCGACAAGGGTACAAAAATATTAATGATAGGAGGTACAATTATAACGATGATGGGAAGTATACAAATACGAAAATTATGGGAGTTAAAAATATAATGGAGGGGTAGAAATGTAACAAACAAACAGATGCGGTTGGCTGGTGTGACTGACGAATTCTGTACATGTATGAAGAGATGTTCGTATAAATTAGTTATGAGTAATAATTATAAGGTTGTATGTTATTAGCATTGTATTAATATTAATCTCCAACACCTTTTTATCGGATTATTATTTGATGTTAATGTGTGTATATGCAAATGCTATAAAGTTTAGATCGGCCGTCTGAATCTTCTGAAAATGGTTTGGCAGGTTAAGTCAACACGTGTGACTCACTCACTCCCGCCCAATAAGGGTTCACGGGCGTTACCTTCTTGTTCTTAGCTCACGTCTGGTGGTCTGGTGGCGTCTGTCTTGATAGACAGACAGACAGTAAGATCGTCATACAAGTTCACATTAATTCGGCATAAACAAAGGGAGTGTAGGTATACAAATATTGTGCATAAACGGTACAGGTATACAATGTACAGTTGCCAGCAAAAGTCCCCCCACAACTTGCTACACAGGGCTGTGGGAGAACTTTTGCTGGCAACTGTACATACACAGTATAGGTTTACAATGTACATAGACAGTTCAGGTATACAATGTACAATATATACACATACACATTGTAGGCATACAATGTGCAACACATAAAAAGTGCAGGTATGCAGTGTACGTAGTGCAGGTACAGGTATAAACTACATCATTTATTAACAGTAGTGCTATTTACTATCACTACAACTATTTGGGTTAACCATTTCTATATTCGCATGTTTTTCACCGTCTGTAGCTTTTATATTCAATGAATTATGTTGGAGGTTCTCTATTCATCTCTGCATAATACCAAAACATTCACTAACAATTTATTTTTAGACAACAAAAATCGCTGTCCCTCTCGCCACAAACACGTATTTTTTCTTTAATGTTATATGGTAAGAGATAAGAATATTTTTAATTCCTTGCTCCATTCAGCAGGTGAGTCAGTAAGGTTCGGTTAAAAATAAATGGTAAGTGTACCCTTGACCCTGGCGTGTGGTGCTCGGTTACTGTACGAAGTTGCTCACCACAGTCTGCTTGCTGCCCCTTGCCCTGACCACACCCTACTAATGCCCCCTACCCCTCTCTCTCTCTTTGACTCACGCGCAGGGCCGGCGCTACCCACTAGGCGAACTAGGCGATCGCCTAGGGCGCCAACATCTGGGGGCGCCACAAATTCAGGGCAAACTTGGATAAAATTAAAAATGAAGGGAAAACTGTGGTGGACACTGTGGTGGAGCCGTGGAGGGTCGGAGCAGGATGTTAGAAGGGTGGGGGGTCGGAGGGAGGCGAGGGTAGGTAGACGGTAGCCGACTGTGTTTTCTTTTTTAATATTATTCGTTAACCCCCCGGAGGGACTAACCCGGGTCCTTATCTTTGGCGGCCTGGAGATCTGTCGAGCAGTGACCTGAAGGCTGACATCTGAGGAACCCTTCTCCCAACCCCACCACCCCCTCCCCTCCCTTACTGCCAGGGTGGCTGAGCCGCCCCTTCCCTGTCTTTGTCGGGATGAGGCAAGGTTACCTGACCTCTGAAGTTTATGTCAAGAATTTATTGACTTAATGTAATAACAATAATTGGTTATTTGCATGGGTGAAGTAATAAAGCCACAAGATGAAAACAATGTAGTCATGGGTTACTGTACCTACATTAGCTTATCAAAACTTTCAAGGGGGCGCACATCTAAAGGCTTGCCTAGGGCGCCAAATCATCTTGCACCGGCCCTGCTCACGTTATAATTGGTTGACTCAGAATGTTGGTCCGGATGACGCATCCCTCCGAAGACTCGCTTTACATATTAATTACCCATAACCACGAGGTCTGAAGTGGACAAGGCGCTTAGACACCACTTTCAGCCCATTTGTTTTATATCGGTTGGTAGAGGTTGGATTAGAGGAGAGAGAAAAACAGATTCTTCGTGTTCTTGCTCTCATCGGTGTTGTCACGTTTGTCACGTGTCATATACTGGTGTCATCTACTACATACCATTCTCCTGTGACCTCTAGTGTTGTCGTGTCATATAGAGTTGTCATATAGCTATACATAACATTCTCCTGTGTCAGTTAGTATTGTCGCGTGTCACATACTATACCATTCTCATGTGTTATGTTACCAATATTTGTTGTTTGTCGCTTCGACTCTACCATTGACTACAGTATTAATACAGTTAACTACAGTTTGATTACAGTTTGATTCTAGTTTGAATCCAGTTCGACTTAATTTATAATCTGGTCAGTCAAGCCAGGATGCCGATTAGCTAACAAAACTGACTACCTTGGACCACCTCACTCCAGCCTTAACCAGATCCGGTAGTGGGCCAGGTGTTGCCTCCTTGTCTCGGGTACTGATGATTAGGTTATATTAGGTTAATATTAAGTTAGGTTAGGTTTAGTTAGGTAAAGTTAAATTTGGTTAGAACTGGTTAAGCTCGGATGAAGAACTGGGTACATGAGCCTAACTGACATCTTTGCCTTGAGAATACGAAGGACAACCATCAAGGGTTGGCCTGTGCTAAGTAAATATACACATTTATTTCATGACTGTAATAAAACTGGTCACTGTTGATTACTGTTGTTGTAGTTTTGAAAAGTGTTTCAGCAATAACGGCTATATCGCCCCTATAGAAGCCTTGGTCAACAGGTATCTATTGTCTGTTGCAGCGAGTTATGGTTTGTATAACTGTGGTATATAATAACTTTGGCAGCTGATGAACCTGTTGTGATCTTTCTGGCTTGAGTGTTTGCGTGTGAGTCTTGTTGTCTGTAGTTCCTGTAGTTTATAGGTAAGAATTATACGGCTTAAATTTCTAGGTGATTTACTCTTCTTAAACGACTCTCTCTTACTCTCTCTCTCTCTCTCTCTCTCTCTCTCTCTCTCTCTCCCCCTCTCTCTCTCTCTCCGGTCTTCTCTTATTTCCTTCCTCAGCTGGTAGGTCGTTACTTATGCTTAACAGGGTAAACTATTGTAATAAAATTTTCAACACGCTCATAAATTTTATTAAGAAGGATGATTTTTACATAGAGTTGTTTCAATAATTCAATTTCAGAGAGATGTAGGGTTTTACAGGAGGTTGATGTCTTGAGGGAATGTTATTTGCTGTACAAAAATCTCATACACAGGTACCTAACATAGTAAAGTAGACGAGGTCTTTACTCTTTGGCCTCAGGGGCCTGTACGAAGGGAAAACCAGGGAAACCGTAGGCACCAGGAAAACCAAAGGCACCAGGGAAACCATAGGCACCAGGGAAACCATAGGCACCAGGGAAACTATAAGCTCCAGGGAAACCATAGGCACCAGGGAAACCATGGGCTGCTGAGAGTCCAAGACCGCTGTAGGTCAGTGGGGTTCCTGCAGCTGTTGGTGTTCCAGCAACTATCTTGTTTCCAACAACCACTGGGGCTCCACCAGCAAATACGGGGGCGTGGATACCGTAGGCACCGTATGGGAGGCTGTTGGTGTAGAAAGGAGACAGTTTGCCGTCGATGGAGGAGAGGAAGCCGGTGTAGGTGGAGATTTTACCATCCAGGTCGGTGTCGGGGGCGGCTTCAGCACGAGCTGCAGCGGCGTCAAAAGCGGCCTGGAATTTAACCTTGGCAGCAGCGACTTCTGCAGTGTCTTCCACTGGGAGGGGAGCACCTTCGGGAACAACCACTTCAGGGACCTCGTCAGCAGCAGCAGCGGCGGCGGCGGCCGCGAAGGCTGTCTTGAATTCAGCTTTGGCTTGTACAACTTCTTCAGTATCTGCCACGGGTACTGGGTCCGCCACAAGATCTGCTGTCTCAACAGGAGCCGCTTCTTCAACAGGAAGGGCAGCGGCGCACGCGGCACCCACCAACGCAAGAATCACCTGAAAATACCAGAAGACTTGTTATTTGAAACACTGACATGATTAACGACAGAGTATTTTTGACGAAGAAGTGAATGTGGGTCCCTGAGTCATGATGGCCTGTTAGGACAGTGTGTATAATATACACAGTGCTAGGGAGCCAGCATGGCCGGCACTGCGCTGGGCAGTCTTCACTTCCCCAATTGTTAAGTACCCATTTATAGTTGGGGGATTAGAAGTAGCCCGAAATTGAACCAACACCCTATAGGACAAGAAGGGAGGAGCGTTGTAGCCATTCTTCCATCATAACCCAAAATATTAGTAACTACTATTTGATTCCTGTTAAATAACTAATTACTGAAATTATTACATTGAAATCGTCATTATAGATAAAAACTATTTCAGAACGAGAATTAATCTGAATCACGATAAATAAATTACACTTAGTTCTGAGTAAACAGCTGGTCAATAGTGTTCACCATACCTCAGATAATTAATGATACGGGAGAACAAAATAACTTAAAACTGTTTGTAAAATGAAGACTGACTGCAAAACGTCGAAGACTTAAAAGGAAAAATTATGAAAACAATTCTAAATTTTCCCAAATAGTACAAAATTATCTCAGAAGTTCTGGTAAGGCTGGATATATTAGTTTTTGGACAATTTCAAATAAAGTTAGCTGGCAGAGATGAATTACTGACTCACTAACAGTCGAACGGACAGATAAACATCAGCATAAATCTATATCAACTTTGCTTAAATTTAAATCTTGTGACATCAACAGACTAAAACACTTTGGATATTCTCACAGCTGAGTGAAATAGATAGAAGATTTATACAATAAGTTCTTAATTCTAGAAGAGGTCAAGGCAGCACTGAAGACAACGAGAGGACGTGGTACTGTATTGGGAGGTACTTACGAGAACCTTCATGTCGGGAGTCGGTGTGTGAGCTAATGTACGGATGAGAGAAGCGACGCAGGCTTTAAATATCCAGAAGGACCACCGGCACCACGACACCGCTGCTTCTGTTTTTCAGGGAAAAAACTGTCGCCAACACCACGCCCATAGTGCTTCCTCCTGCCCTGCCTGCGGGCATTTGAAGGACCTATCACTAATGCATTTGAAAACAATGTATCATCTTTATGAAATATACCGTGTACAGTTAAATATAGAAAAAATCGGAAAGAAGGTATCTAATGCGGGCGTCCTTGGTAGACGGGCGTGGTCACTGCTGGTGGTGCAGTTTTTGTGGCGAAAACTGTCGGGGCATCTCCTGACCCACCCTACTAACGGTGAATCTTCACTTTGTTTTTCGTTCGACGTGGTGAGGCTGTGAGTTATGCATATACTCTACAGTGATAGTCAATATCATGAGGGTTATATCATAAAGAATTATTTAATATAAAATAACAGAAACAAAAATTGTTAATGACTCATTTCCTGTAAGTATCGTATACCGTCTTTTTCGCCGTCATATGTTATAATTAAAATCTTAAAGGATTAAAGAACATTTAGTTCCTATTTCAAGACAAAACTATTTGTACTAAAAAAAAAGTCTTTTAGAATTTAAAAATTTTTCTCACATTTTTTTTAACCATTCTCAGTTTCAAAATAACTGATTTTTGAGCCACAAGCAGTAATTCTTGTAAATCAACTTGCTGATTCATATCATCACCCTTTATGACTTACGCAACGAGAGAGAGAAAGAGAGAGAGTAGTCTGGGTTACCTTGTTGTTCCTCATACAGTACAAGAATAACATTATCAGCTCATTATCACATTTTCCTGTAATGACCAAACTCTGGGAAAACAACATTTCTTTAAGTAAAAAGTAATGAGAGTACCGATATATCTTTTGGCGGATAAAACTTAAACTCTAGAAATACAAATACCATTTACTTGGTATTTTAGATGCCTCAGATAGTTGGTATTTTAGTTTTTAAGGCATATTAAAATGCCGTAGAGTGTGTTGATCGTCCAGTGGAGTGTATTGGTCGTACAGTGAAGTGTGTTGGTCGTACAGTGGAGTGTATTGGTCGTACAGTGGAGTGAGTTGGTCGTACAGTGAAGTGTGTTGGTCGTACAGTGGAGTGTGTTGGTTGTACATTGAAGTGTGTTGGTCGTACAGTGGAGTGTGTTGGTCGTACAGTGGAGTGTGTTGATCGTACAGTGAAGTGTGTTGGTTGTACAGTGGAGTGTGTTGATCGTCCAGTGAAGTGTGTTGGTCGTACACTAGAGTGTGTTGGTCGTACAGTGAAGTGTGTTGGTCGTACAGTGGAGTGTGTTGGTTGTACATTGAAGTGTGTTGGTCGTACAGTGGTGTGTTGGTCATACAGTGGAGTGTGTTGATCGTCCAGTGAAGTGTGTTGGTCATACAGTGGAGTGTGTTGGTCGTACAGTGGAAGTAAGTGTTGATCGTCCAGTGAAGTGTGTTGGTCGTACAGTGGAGTGTGTTGGTCGTACAGTGAAGTGTGTTGGTCGTACAGTGGAAGTAGAGTGTGTGATCGTCCAGTGAAGTGTGTTGGTCGTACAGTGGAGTGTGTTGGTCGTACAGTGAAGTGTGTTGGTCGTACGGTGAAGTGTGTTGGTCGTACAGTGGAGTGTGTTGGTCGTACAGTGAAGTGTGTTGGTCGTACAGTGGAAGTAGAGTGTGTTGATCGTCCAGTGAAGTGTGTTGGTCGTACAGTGGAGTGTGTTGGTCGTACAGTGGAGTGTGTTGGTCGTACAATGGAGTGTGTTGGTCGTACAGTGGAGTGTGTTGGTCGTACAGTGAAGTGTGTTGGTCGTACAGTGGAGTGTGTTGGTCGTCCAGTGAAGTGTGGTCGTGTGGAGGTGTGTTGGTCGCAGTGGAGTGTGTTGGTCGTACAGTGAAGTGTGTTGGTCGTACAGTGGAAGTAGAGTGTGTTGATCGTCCAGTGAAGTGTGTTGGTCGTACAGTGGAGTGTGTTGGTCGTACAGTGGAGTGTGTTGGTCGTACAATGGAGTGTGTTGGTCGTACAGTGGAGTGTGTTGGTCGTACAGTGGAATGTTTTGGTCGTACAATGGAGTGTGTTGCTCGTACAGTGGAGTGTGTTGGTCGTACAGTGGAGTGTGTTGGTCGTACAGTGGAATGTGTTGGTCGTACAGTGGAGTGTGTTGGTCGTACAGTGGAGTGTGTTGGTCGTACAGTGGAATCACAGCCTAATATCTGAAGGAATGTCATGCTGCTGTGTTCAGTTGTGTGTTATTTTTTTTTTTTCGTATGGGCATGAGCTAAGACACCAGGTTTGTGCAACACCCAACCAAAATTTACAGTGTCACTGTTGTGTTCCTGGCTGTTTATGCACGAGTCTGACACCGCTATGACCTGTGGCCTTTACAAATGACATTAAATACTGAATGTATCATCAGGTACTTAGAGAATCCAGCAAGCCAAAATAATGCGGAAGTGATTCCCGGCAAAACTCTTGTGACCTACACCTGATCTTTGCAAGTAACCTTAAATTTTCAAGGCTGTTGACAGGTAAATATGAGAACAAGGATGACAACGTTCTCCACTTCAGACCACAAATAACAAGATGGACATAACTAAAAAACACGACTTTACTTAAACACTACAATTTAAGAGCGAATCTTAGAATTTGAGTGAAATTGTAGGGAAGTTCGGGCATTCTTTCTTGTGGAAATTGAATTTGTAGGTGACTTTCATGTCTTATTGAGCGCGTATGTACGGGGGGAAAATGGCCCTGGTAAACAAAATGAGAAATTGGAGTTTTGCGAAAAAAAAGGAGGAATGCGAAAAACACGTTCAGGTTTACTTTAGATGAGTAAATGGGACTATTGGTATGAACTATTAGAGCTGGTTGAGTCCCTTACCAGTTGCTGAGATACTAATTAACAGAAGAGCGTGTACTCTTTTATAATAGTGAATCCAGCGCCTTGCTCTTGTTACTGCCCACACCCCCTCCTGGGTATAGTGGACCGGTCTCTATATTGACCTTCTTGACTGGACCGCTCGCATTGGCCTCGATGTCTTTATGCACACGCACTGGGGTGAGACTCAGTCCTCCAGCACACACACACACAACCATAATATCTTTTCTCCCAGTCTCTGCTTCAGATCAAGGGCCACGTCTTTGGCTCTATCATTGCGCTCGACTCTTACCCTTAAGCGTCGGGTCTGTGACTTGTAAAGTACTGTATATAAGAGAAACAACGCGTGTATTGTCTACTTTTGAGCGAATAATATTGTCTTTATACCATTTTATCACATGTCACGAGACTTACTCACTGAATGAAGTTATGGAACGGTGACCTGTTAGTTAGACAGACTCAGTAACCTTTAATTGGCTTAATTCTTCATCAGTACAAAAACTCACACATTAAACATCTTAACTCTAATTGGATCATACAAAGGTTTACCCCTGTTGCAGGTGTGGTGTAAAATGTTGCATAATCCACTATGTTATTTCACTATTAATTCGGTCAGGGGTCGATAAAACAACGTGTTAGTGAAATTATTTTTGGGTTCAAAATATTGTTGGCAATACAGTACAGTATTTCATGACTTGACTTGAGACCATGTTGAGGAGGGATGATGCAATCTACAGGCTATATTAAAATGTTTTTGGACATATTTACGTCGATCTCTTACATTTAATATGGAAGAATTCGGCTTTCTTTAATCAAATATCATACATAATTAAATCGTCTGGCAATTTAGCTATAATTAGGTTTTGTTTAATTACGTCTTAACCATAAAATATTACTCTCTTTTCCAATACAAAGCTATTGTAAATTTATTCATGCTGTTCTATATCCAAATCCGTCTATAACTAACTTAAAAATGGATACACTTCAATGACGAAGAAATTATTGTAATATATTCATATTATTGAAACATACTTATTACAAAAGTAAACTTGAGTTGATTGATTTCCGAAATACGTAAAACAGTTTGAAACACATGTCAGTGACGTCACGTAAGGCTTTGGATCCGAAGAAGGGTTTGGTGGCCAAACTTGTCTCGTGTTCGATTCGTATCACTTCTTATGAAATCCAAAATATAAGATACTGAAATCAGAATATTAATGTTCTTCCTTACGTAACGTATCACCATGGAGCCATGGAACCCTGTTGCGTAATTAAGTGCAAATATGTTCACCTTATAGCTTGGATATGTAGTCCTAAATATGAAGAAAGTCATGAGAATTTAATGAGACAACGCACTACGTGATGGGTGAATCTCCGAACTGATGGTTTACGAAGTAGTTCATGAAATCGGATCTTTAGACTCGGCCGACGCTACACGCGGATACGCCAGCGCCGCCAGTCTGCCATAAGCCACCCATCTAATAACATTACTTTGTGTCGGGAAGTGCTCTGCCGAAAACTAATTTGAAAATTTCTACAACATAACAACTGCGTGAAAAAAAGTTTAGTGAATAATGCCATAATTGGGTTATATAACTCATAAAAACAAATTCAAAGGTTAAGGATTTACTTAATTGAATAGGTTGCCGGCTTTATTGCCAAAGTATTTAGAATTGCCAATTTGGCCAATTTATTACTCTAGATTTCTAACTGAACTTTGCCGTACTCATATGTTCATTCACTGTTTTTGTTATTGTATTGTCTCTTAATATCACAAAGACTTCGCCATGTCTATCCGTTCACAAGTTTTATAATCTGAGCGTCACGAGGAATAAGAAAATGGCTCTGTGAAAATCGTAGATATACTGTACTGTAATTACTTTTAAGGATTTCAAAAATCTTTTAAAAAACGGTAAATGAATAATGATCTTACATTATGTTCTCAGTTTCCATAATTATTTCCCTTTTACTGATGATAAAACTCATGATAAATAATTCATGAAGCCACCCATCACACGTCAAGATGGTAGAGGGAGCTTGAGTTGTCCTACACTTCGCGGGTGTTTTGCGCAACGCCTAAACTTTATTGGTTGTCATTCCTCGAGGAAATACTGACCCACACGAACCTTAGTTAAGAAGTTTGTGGTAATAGTTATTTACCTTATTTTTGTAATGAAATGTGATATTCACTATTAGTTACAGGGTTATATGTACAGAATACGAAATCTCGCTCGACTGTATTGCGGGTAGTACAGTAGTTTACAACTACTATTCGTGTTGCGGAGCCACTCAAAGAAAAACATATAAAAGGGAACTTGGTCAATTTGATAGTAGCCAGGTTTCCTTTTTCTGTAAATACGTTATCACATATTTCAAATTATTCTGCGACCCTTTTCTTCTATGGCATTTCCGTCGGAAATTAAAATAGTTAGAGTATTTTAATTAGATATATTACCAAGAATATTAGGTATTATTGTATTTCCGCACACATTCTTACCCGTAATATGTTATAATATTCGAATAAGACGTCTAATTACAAGATAATTTTTTTCTCTTACCCTACCGTCGCAAATGTATAATAACCGAGATAGCGTATCCAAAACTATCTCTATTTTCTTCCATTAATCTTTCGCCATTATCGCCTACCTCACCTCCCACACTGTGTCTCCTTCATAAATCATCACGAGTATGCGTTCCGTACACGTCACTCTGTCAATCAAAAGCGTTTTATTTTTAGCAACTAGTTAAAATGATTTGTGGTTTAATTCGCAGTATTTTTGGGTGTCATTTCAATTATATGGAGCTGATTGCGAGTTTGAGGGAAAGAAAAAACACAAAGAAACTATAGCATTTTTTCGATCTCATGGTGTTCTCCCGACCTCAGTAAAGTGTCCAAAGTGCAAGCTGCCTGCTTATACGCCCCGTTAAACGAGAATCAGCGTCAGCAACTTGTACTAATCTCAGAATCCAACGACGAACGAGAACCAGGCCAGTAAGGTAAGAAATAAGTGATTCCATCATATGGTGAGAGTCAGTTAGATCGAATTGAATTGAAACAGTTTATTTAGCCTGAAAAACACAGATACAAAGTGGATAATAAGAATAACAATATTAACATGGCTGAGCCAGTTGAGAACCTGAACTCTCTTTTAGGAACCTGATATATACTATACGTCTATCTCAAGGAAGTATTATGCAACATTTAGAAACATCTGGAATAGTACAATAGCATGGTGGTAATAAGATCATCTCATAATGTTACCACGGTTATCACTTCAATATTTATTTATTTTATTTATTTATTATATTTTCTTTTTTAGTTTAATTTTTATTTTAGTTATATTATAAGTATATACATAAATTACAGTGGAATTAAAAAAACATAAGTATAATGGGGGAGCAGTACAACATGGGTTGTACAGTATTAAGGTTGAACAAGAGAACAGAGCTGTCAGGATTATGTCTAGTTGGCAATTATGTGTATTGCAATGGTAATTTCTTATCTATTTACATGATAATTTCCGATAAAACAGGTTTGATGGTACAATAAAAGCAGGTACTGTAAATATAGTAGGTAATACAAGAAATATTGATACTTCGACAAGAGATATTTTTAAATGATGATTTAAAGGAAGGGAGCGTAGTCTTTGCTCGGGTGGGTGGGGGTAAGTTGTTCCACACCTTCACACCGTGATATTTTATGTAGGTCTGGGACTGAGAGGAGCGCATGGGGGGGTGGTCTTAGTAGCTCTGGGTGCCTTAAGTTGTATCTCTGATTACTCCGGAACTGGAAATAATTATTGTCAAGCAAGTGATTGATAGATTTGCAAACAAAGAGGGCACAGCAGTAGGTGTTAGTATCTTCGAGTTTTAACATTTTCAATTTAGCAAATTATTCGTTTTGTGTGATCCCTTTTTTTCAAGTAGGTCATTGTCCACACAACTCTCTTTTGTGCAGTAACCAGATAATGTGTTTTTGAAGAGCCATGGGCCCCATAGTGTGTGACAGTGTATCAGGTGTTAGTAAACAAGATCATGATAGATTTCTTTCATTGCTGTGAGAATGAGTGGCTGTCGAGTGGGATACATGATACTGCACTGTTTATTGACTTCACTGTGAATGGCTTGTATGTGGTTTCTCCAGTTAAGTTTCTCATAAACAATAACTCCGAGGAATTTAGTATTTTGTTCGCGTTTGTCCGGTTAAACAAAGGTGAAATAACAAAGGTACTTAAATTATTCAACAAGGAACGAATTTGTAGCAATGGTTTTAAATTGGATAAATTTAAATTTGGGCACGAAGTAGGTAAGCACTGGTTTGGAAATAAGAGTAGTGGATGAATGGAACAAGTTACCGAACTAAATCGGGGGTTGGGTGTAAACTGGTCTGGTCAGTATGGGCCAATAGACCCGCTGTCGTTTCCTCCATTCGTATGTTCTTATGAGCATTGAGGGAGTTATCGGATGATACGTACTGTATAGTAGCGATATTAATATTTAAACCGGTACTAAAGCATAGTGTCAACCTTCACTGGTCTAATAGTTAGCAGAAGGTAAAGTTTAAAGACCACGAGTTTACCATAGTTACTACTCTTACTGTCGGTAATAGAGACGGTAATTCACAGGCAAGATATTTCATATTTATAGAACTAGTGCATACCATTCAAAAACAGTACATAAAGGTTAAAGATACGTGGTGGAATGCAAAAATAAAGTAACCTAAATATTTTGGCTGTTTTTAATTAGAAGAATTTTATCAGTTTTTATTTGAATGTTTTTTTATGAATCTGTTTAAGAAGTGATCTTATATTACAGTTCGGTATTATATGCAAAGAAAAGTTATATACAAGACAAAAATCTCACACAGTGACAAGGTAACCAAGAAGAGGAGGTCTATGCCTCAGCAGCTGCAAACATGATGAAAGGATATCCCTGGAGGCCATAACCACCGTGGAGGCCATAGCCTGGGAAGCCAAGACTGCTGTAGGCCAAAGGGGCTCCAGCAAGTGCAGGAGCGTGAAGACCGTAGGCACCGTATGGGAAGGTGTTGGTGTAGAGGGGAGACAGTCTGCCGTCGATGGTGGAGAGGAGGCCGGTGTAGGTGGAGATTTTACCATCCAGGTCGGTGTCGGGGGCGGCTTCAGCACGAGCTGCAGCGGCGTCAAAAGCAGCCTGGAAGTTAGCCTTGGCAGCAGCGACTTCTGCAGTGTCTTCAACAGGGAGGGGAGCTCCTTCGGGAAGAATCACCTGTGGGACCTCGTCAGCAGCAGCAGCGGCGGCGGCGGCCTCGAAGGCTGCCTTGAACTCTGCTTTGGCTTTCATCACTTCCTCAGTGTCTGTCACGGGGACCGGAGCATCCGCAGGAAGAGCGGCGGCGCACGCGGCGCCCACCAAAGCAATGAGTACCTGAAGATACAAGTCATTTGTATGATACTCTGATGATACATGTTAAGACCAATGTCTTTTATTGT
This sequence comes from Homarus americanus, assembly GCF_018991925.1. Taxonomy (NCBI): domain Eukaryota; kingdom Metazoa; phylum Arthropoda; class Malacostraca; order Decapoda; family Nephropidae; genus Homarus; species Homarus americanus. The sequence continues at coordinate 4,013,793 of NW_024721079.1, read as the reverse complement.
TACTATCTGGGGAACCCAGTACACTGGACCAGTGGTGGCCATACTAAGTAAGGTGAACTACTTCTTCCAGGCTCCCTAACTAGATTCACCATCTCCCGCCACTCCTGTAATAAGAACAAAATCATTAATTCCAACCACTATGGTTACCTTACTGATGTGATGCTATAAAAAAAGTGGGTGACTAATGATCCCTTAACATAACAGATCGTGCACCAACTGTTGGCTACCGGCTTTTCTGTGCTGCAATCTACTAGAAATTGGGGTGTGATCGACGTTTTGGCTCCCTTTGCAGGTAGAATATCATCTACATTACAGTACTTTACTATACTATCCATTTTAGATGGGGAAGACGTACGTGGTGCATCCCCATCTCCATGTTAAATTTCGGCTTACTGTTTTCGAAAATTGCCAGAGATCACGAAAACATACAAACGCTGTTCGGTATAAATATGGATAGCGACGAAAGAAAACCTTAAATGAATGGTAATTAAACTTATTAACTAACCATCGCATCGTGTTCGTGTAAACGGGGGGAGGGGGGGTGGACTGCAACAGAAGGCAAGACTGAACTGGAGTTCTTTTTAAAATTAATATTATTTGACCACTGGTATGGTTGTATACACATGTGCTAGCTCAATAATATTAGGCTATGGAAATGTTTATCTGAGCGACATCTTCCTTGTTGAGTCCAAACACCTGGACCCCCCAGACTAATGTACTCCTGTAAAACACGTACTCCTACGACGTGGCATACTTCCACCGTTTTAGTGTATACTGGACAGATGGTACAATTTTTAGTGTAAAAACCTGCGAATATCTTGCAGCTTCTCTGAAACATATTTTGCGTGTACAAACAATCGGGGACTGCCCGATGGAGGTTCACGTTGCTTAAAAAAAACTAATAAACAGACTTTGTGTGAAATAAAACAGTAAGATTGCTTTTGTTGTCCTTGTGGCGCGGTGGTAACGATTCCCGACTTGTGAATAAGATCAAAGCTGTACAGTATTTCATAAAGCGAAATGGCAGCACTGTCAGGAAGACTGTTCACATGTTCACTAGACAAAACTAGAGAGGCACTTACGAGAACCTTCATGTCTGGGGTCGGTGTGTGAGCTAATGTACAGATGGTAGGAAGACGCTGCTCTTCTTATATATTCGGCGGGGCCACGATACCGCTACTGCCAGTCACCACGCCCTTGGGACCTTCTGTGATCGCTCCCCTGTTTATAATTATAATGATCCTTTCATTCAGTCAAATAAGAATACTAGATAATGCTTGAAATATACTGCATGATTACATTAAATATAGAATATTTATGAAAAGAGTATGTTATGTGGGTGTCCTCGGGAAGAGGGCGTGGTCACTACTGCTGGTGTTAGTATCTTCATTCTTCACTCTACGCGGTGGAGCTGTGTATAATGCCTACAGTGATATTTAGTATTGGAATTATAAAATGATTCTAATTTATACAACGTGAAACACTATGAAGTATTGTGTGTAGGAACAATAGATATGTGTGCTTATTACCGACTTACTCTAAGTATAGTATTGTATACCGCCTTGTCGTCCTTAAATGTTTTAAGTAAACTTTTAAAAGAGTTCAGACGATTTATTTCCACTTCCAAGAAATATTTTTCGATCCAGAATTTATCTCTAGAATTTAATATTTCTATTCGCCTCGGTTAAAAAAATCGAAAGTGATTTTTAAATATTCTATTTGTCTTGGTAAAAAAATCGAATTAGGGAGTTGAAAATGCCATTCAATTGTTTTTAATAACTGTAAAGTAGTCACCTTCCTCAATTCAATTTTAAATATCAGTTTCTCGGACTCATATTTTAGAATTTAACACCCAGAACTTCAGCGTTGTATTTCCACACTAGACGATAGAAATGTCGTTCAGTTCAGGAACACCACAACCATAGCCTCACCTGGACCATTTACGAATTTACTTTGATCATGTATACCACTTGTAGGCAAGAGTTTCTCCTAAACGTGGCTTTTTTATAATAATAAATAATAATAATAAAATGAATTGTTTATTGAAATTTATTTCGGCTATAAACTGAAAATTAAGATACACTTGTGGTACATTTTTAACGTACTCACATAGGGGAGAATCGCTTAACAGATTTCAGCGAAGTTACAATAAATAGAAATAGGCGAGGACTGCAGGCACAATTTATTTACTAAACGCTGATTATTTTAACAATGGCTGGAAGGGGACTGTTCTTGTCGCGATCAGTGGTGGTTGTGGTGAGTTAACGGTGCTGATCCGAGTTAAGAAAGCCAGAGTAAGGAGCTCCTCCTGGCGTAGAACTAAGTCTTTTACGCTCTCTCCGGTGTGGATTTCATTATAAACAGGAACAGTTGCGGAGTAGTGATAATTTCTCCATGCTGTACTGTATATGTATTTTCTTTGATAATTGAAACTGATTCGTTTGTTAGGACAATCTTGTAGATAAGAATACTAGTAACACTCTAAATTGATAGTATTATTATTAAGCTAATGTAATCTTACCCTTTTTAGGCGTAATTTGTTTGCAATAAACTGCAACTTAAAAAATCAAATTTTCGTACAGGTATATACACTGATTTCCAATAAATTATAGTTGTTCATATTTGGCAAGAATGTAATATGTGAGGTGATTTTAATTATTAATGCATAATCGGATGAGTGATATACATGTATGTATGTATGTATGTATGTATGTATATATATATATATATATATATATATATATATATATATATATATATATATATATATATATATATATATATATATATATATATATATATAGTAGATGAAATATCACTATACAATTGCCCACTTATATTAAAACATGGAAATTGAAACATAATCTGAACAACTAAAAGAACAGTACAAAGACAGATTTAAATATTCCAACTTTTCTACAGTACGGAATATACTAAACTGTATATATAGTAGTTAAACAAGATGCAGCGTTAGTAATTTATACAAGTTTGTCGTTTATGGTTCACTTTGCATATACATTTTGTTAATCATACATTTTTTACATTTATTTATTTGTTGTGGCAAGTCACGAAATAACTTTTAAAAGAAGCATCATAGTTCAAAGATTCCCTGTAGTTAAGTATGTAAGAGGCCTTCCACTTCTACATCACGGGGCTGAGGTGCTGTAATATGTAACTGCTAACTTTGGGGTATTTAGTGACTTCAGTAAGTGTGAAGCCCAGTTCATTCAGGAAGTTCAGAGCTTTAGCGCCCCCAGTCTTAAAGCTAATCAGGACAAAATAATATTTGTTGATCTGGGTCCTGCACCCTGACACCACCTGTTTTTCTTCAGTTTGCCACCTGCTGAGGGGTGGATTTTAGGGTCAAGCACAGGTGTAATCCCTCCACCTGTTTGCCACCCATCTAGACTCTAAAACAACAGTAAGGCGCTTGTTGGCTGATCTGTTAATTTGCAGTTCCCTATGGAGTACACTCTTGGCGGTCAAGCTACTCTTGATGATGTAAATTTCATCATATCTCGTATGCTATAACCCACGGGTAGATAAGAGATAATCGTCGACTAAGCTTTAAAAAACAAACGGCGTTTTCGTCAAATATGGTATAATTTTTTATTGTTTTTTATATAACTTGTGGAAATTAATTGTTACATGGTAAAATGTGCTCTTGCTTCTTTTAAAGTCGTTTACGATCATAAGATGAACGCGGCGGTCTAGTGGATAACGCTCGCCTCCCGTTCCAGGGGTCAGTTGTTCGATTCCTGGGCGCTCCCAGTTCACCCAGCTGTAAATGGGTACCCAAGTTTATAACTAGAAGTGAATGCGGTTGAGTGCAGTACCGGCCATGCTGCCTCCTTGTGAACTGAAGGCTTAGTATAATGTGCTGTATCCAAACTGTCCCTAACGGGCAGTCATGCCTATGGGACCTACTTTTTTTTCACCATAAGATAGACAGATTATTTCTACAGTAGGTTACGTTTGGGTAGGTTTTCATTAAATGAAACTATTCATATTTACATTTAAATGTATCATGATGACTTGCATTATCGTTGACGGCCAGAAGTTTCCCAAAAAGAGGAATACTATATAGCAATACGATCTTTAGGTTGACACAACACTGACAAGCAACGTATTGACAAGACAACACGAGTTACCTAAATGTTTGTCTTCTCGTCAGTGTGGAGACTGACACCAGGGAACAGTTGTACAATTGTTACTCACGTTAAGTGTAAACAAAGTGTAATTGATGGATAATGACTGGTCAGATGTACTGTATTGATATCCGCCTATACAAATAACATGAGAGATAATCTTAAGTCACTTTCCTGACAATTAATAGTTAATAAACTGCTGTAGTATAATGTCAACCCTGCAGTGACTTAAAAGTAATAAAGATAAATGTTAAAATTCGAAAAGGATTTTCATATTTAAAGTACTTGAATACCGTTAAAACATAGAGCATCAGGGTGATGGAATACGAAAATAAAACGTTTGCAGCTTTAATTTGAAGAAATTTAGTACAAAATTTTCATTTGAATAATGTTTGTTTTTCATGCTGTTTAAGAAGTGATTTTACAATGCAGTGATATTTACAAAGGAAGGTTATATACAAGACAAAAATCTCACACAGTGACAAGGTAACCAAGTAGAGGAGGTCTATGCCTCATCAGCTGCAAACTTGATGAAAGGATATCCCTGGAGGCCATAGCCACCTTGGAGGCCATAACCACCGAAGAGGCTATTACCATAACCACCGTGGAGGCCATAACCTGGGAAGCCAAGACCGCTGTAGGCCAAAGGGGCTCCAGCAAGTGCAGGAGCGTGAAGACCGTAGGCACCGTATGGGAAGGTGTTGGTGTAGAGGGGAGACAGTCTGCCGTCGATGGTGGAGAGGAGGCCGGTGTAGGTGGAGATTTTACCATCCAGGTCGGTGTCGGGGGCGGCTTCAGCACGAGCTGCAGCGGCGTCAAAAGCAGCCTGGAAGTTAGCCTTGGCAGCAGCGACTTCTGCAGTGTCTTCAACAGGGAGGGGAGCGCCTTCGGGAAGAATCACCTGTGGGACCTCGTCAGCAGCAGCAGCGGCGGCGGCGGCCTCGAAGGCTGCCTTGAACTCTGCTTTGGCTTTCATCACTTCCTCAGTGTCTGTCACGGGGACCGGAGCATCCGCAGGAAGAGCGGCGGCGCACGCGGCGCCCACCAAAGCAATGAGTACCTGAAGATACAAGTCATTTGTATGATACTCTGATGATACATGTTAAGACCAATGTCTTTTATTGTTACTATCTGGGGAACCCAGTACACTGGACCAGTGGTGGCCATACTAAGTAAGGTGAACTACTTTTTCCAGGCTCCCTAACTAGATTTACCATCTCCCGCCACTCCTGTAATAAAAACAAAATCATTAATTCAAACCACTATGGTTACCTTACTGATGTGATGCTATAAAAAAGTGGGTGACTTATGATCCCTTAACATAACAGATCGTGCACCAACTGTTGGCTACCGGCTTTTCTGTGCTGCAATCTACTAGAAATTGGGGTGTGATCGACGTTTTGGCTCCCTTTGCAGGTAGAATATCATCTACATTACAGTACTTTACTATACTATCCATTTTAAATGGGGAAGACGTACGTGGTGCATCCCGATCTCCATGTTAAATTTTGGCTTACTGTTTTCGAAAATTGCCAGAGATCACGAAAACCTACAAACGCTGTTCGGTATAAATATGGATAGCGACGAAAGAAAACCTTAAATGAATGGTAATTAAACTTATTAACTAACCATCGCATCGTGTTCGTGTAAACGGGGGGAGGGGGGGTGGACTGCAACAGAAGGCAAGACTGAACTGGAGTTCTTTTTAAAATTAATATTATTTGACCACTGGTATGGTTGTATACACATGTGCTAGCTCAATAATATTAGGCTATGGAAATGTTTATCTGAGCGACATCTTCCTTGTTGAGTCCAAACACCTGGACCCCCCAGACTAATGTACTCCTGTAAAACACGTACTCCTACGACGTGGCATACTTCCACCGTTTTAGTGTATACTGGACAGATGGTACAATTTTTAGTGTAAAAACCTGCGAATATCTTGCAGCTTCTCTGAAACATATTTTGCGTGTACAAACAATCGGGGACTGCCCGATGGAGGTTCACGTTGCTTAAAAAAAACTAATAAACAGACTTTGTGTGAAATAAAACAGTAAGATTGCTTTTGTTGTCCTTGTGGCGCGGTGGTAACGATTCCCGACTTGTGAATAAGATCAAAGCTGTACAGTATTTCATAAAGCGAAATGGCAGCACTGTCAGGAAGACTGTTCACATGTTCACTAGACAAAACTAGAGAGGCACTTACGAGAACCTTCATGTCTGGGGTCGGTGTGTGAGCTAATGTACAGATGGTAGGAAGACGCTGCTCTTATATATTCGGCGGGGTCACGATACCGCTACTGCCAGTCACCACGCCCTTGGGACCTTCTGTGACCGCTCCCCTGTTTATAATTATAATGATCCTTTCATTCAGTCAAATAAGAATACTAGATAATGCTTGAAATATACTGCATGATTACATTAAATATAGAATATTTATGAAAAGAGTATGTAATGTGGGTGTCCTCGGGAAGAGGGCGTGGTCACTACTGCTGGTGTTAGTATCTTCATTCTTCACTCTACGCGGTGGAGCTGTGTATAATGCCTACAGTGATATTTAGTATTGGAATTATAAAATGATTCTAATTTATACAACGTGAAACACTATGAAGTATTGTGTGTAGGAACAATAGATATGTGTGCTTATTACCGACTTACTCTAAGTATAGTATTGTATACCGCCTTGTCGTCCTTAAATGTTTTAAGTAAACTTTTAAAAGAGTTCAGACGATTTATTTCCACTTCCAAGAAATATTTTTCGATCCAGAATTTATCTCTAGAATTTAATATTTCTATTCGCCTCGGTTAAAAAAATCGAAAGTGATTTTTAAATATTCTATTTGTCTTGGTAAAAAAATCGAATTAGGGAGTTGAAAATGCCATTCAATTGTTTTAATAACTGTAAAGTAGTCACCTTCCTCAATTCAATTTTAAATATCAGTTTCTCGGACTCATATTTTAGAATTTAACACCCAGAACTTCAGCGTTGTATTTCCACACTAGACGATAGAAATGTCGTTCAGTTCAGGAACACCACAACCATAGCCTCACCTGGACCATTTACGAATTTACTTTGATCATGTATACCACTTGTAGGCAAGAGTTTCTCCTAAACGTGGCTTTTTTATAATAATTAATAATAATAATAAAATGAATTGTTTATTGAAATTTATTTCGGCTATAAACTGAAAATTAAGATACACTTGTGGTACATTTTTAACGTAAAGTCGCATAGGGGAGAATCGCTTAACAGATTTCAGCGAAGTTGCAATAAATAGAAATAGGCGAGGACTGCAGGCACAACTTATTTACTAAACGTTGATTATTTTAACAATGGCTGGAAGGGGGCTGTTCTTGTAGCGATCAGTGGTGGTTGTGGTGAGTTAACGGTGCTGATCCGAGTTAAGAAAGCCAGAGTAAGGAGCGCCTCCTGGCGTAGAACTAAGTCTTGTACGCTCTCTCCGGTGTGGATTTCATTATAAACAGGAACAGTTGCGGAGTAGTGATAATTTCTCCATGCTGTACTGTATATGTATTTTCTTTGATAATTGAAACTGATTCGTTTGTTAGGACAATCTTGTAGATAAGAATACTAGTAACACTCTAAATTGATAGTATTATTATTAAGCTAATGTAATCTTACCCTTTTTAGGCGTAATTTGTTTGCAATAAACTGCAACTTAAAAAATCAAATTTTCGTACAGGTATATACACTAATTTCCAATAAATTATAATTGTTCATATTTGGCAAGAATGTAAAATGTGAGGTGATTTTAATTATTAATGCATAATCGGATGAGTGATATACTTGTATGTATGTATGTATGTATATATATTTATATATATGTATGTATATATATATATATATATATATATATATATATATATATATATATATATATATATATATATATATATATATATATATATATATATATATAGTAGATGAAATATCACTATACAATTGCCCACTTATATTAAAACATGGAAATTGAAACATAATCTGAACAACTAAAAGAACAGTACAAAGACAGATTTAAATATTCCAACTTTTCTACAGTACGGAATATACTAAACTGTATATATAGTAGTTAAACAAGATGCAGCGTTAGTAATTTATACAAGTTTGTCGTTTATGGTTCACTTTGCATATACATTTTGTTAATCATACATTTTTTACATTTATTTATTTGTTGTGGCAAGTCACGAAATAACTTTTAAAAGAAGCATCATAGTTCAAAGATTCCCTGTAGTTAAGTATGTAGGAGGCCTTCCACTTCGACATCACGGGGCTGAGGTGCTGTAATATGTAACTGCTAACTTTGGGGTATTTAGTGACTTCAGTAAGTGTGAAGCCCAGTACATTCAGGAAGTTCAGAGCTTTAGCGCCCGCAGTCTTAAAGCTAATCAGGACAAAATAATATTTGTTGATCTGGGTCCTGTACCCTGACACCACCTGTTTTCTTCAGTTTGTCACCTGTTGAGGGGTGGATTTCAGGGTCAAGCACAGGTGTAATCCCTCCACCTGTTTGCCACCCATCTAGACTCTAAAACAACAGTAAGGCGCTTGTTGGCTGATCTGTTGATTTGCAGTTCCCTATGGAGTACACTCTTGGCGGTCAAGCTACTCTTGATGATGTAAATTTCATCATATCTCGTATGCCATAACCCACGGGTAGATAAGAGATAATCGTCGACTGAGCTTTAAAAAACAAACGGCGTTTTCGTCAAATATGGTATAATTTTTTATTGTTTTTTATATAACTTGTGGAAATTAATTGTTACATGGTAAAATGTGCTCTTGCTTCTTTTAAAGTCGTTTACGATCATAAGATGAACGCGGCGGCGGTCTAGTGGATAACGCTCGCCTCCCGTTCCAGGGTCAGTTGTTCGATTCCTGGGCGCTCCCAGTTCACCCAGCTGTAAATGGGTACCCAAGTTTATAACTAGAAGTGAATGCGGTTGAGTGCAGTACCGGCCATGCTGCCTCCTTGTGAACTGAAGGCTTAGTATAATGTGCTGTATCCAAACTGTCCCTAACGGGCAGTCATGCCTATGGGACCTACTTTTTTTTCACCATAAGATAGCCAGATTATTTCTACAGTAGGTTACGTTTGGGTAGGTTTTCATTAAATGAAACTATTCATATAAACATTTAAATGTATCATGATGACTTGCATAATCGTTGACGGCCAGAAGTTTCCCAAAAAGAGGAATACTATATAGCAATACGATCTTTAGGTTGACACAACACTGACAAGCAACGTATTGACAAGACAACACGAGTTACCTAAATGTTTGTCTTCTCGTCAGTGTGGAGACTGACACCAGGGAACAGTTGTACAATTGTTACTCACGTTAAGTGTAAACAAAATGTCATTGATGGATAATGACTGGTCAGATGTACTGTATTGATATCCGCCTATACAAATAAGATGAGAGATAATCTTAAGTCACTTTCCTGACAATTAATAATTAATAAACTGATGTAGTATGTCAACCCTGCAGTGACTTAAAAGTAATAAAGATAAATGTTAAAATTCGAAAAGGATTTTCATATTTAAAGTACTTGAATACCGTTAAAACATAGAGCATCAGGGTGATGGAATACGAAAATAAAACGTTTGCAGCTTTAATTTGAAGAAATTTAGTACAAAATTTTCATTTGAATAATGTTTGTTTTTCATGCTGTTTAAGAAGTGATTTTACAATGCAGTGATATTTACAAAGGAAGGTTATATACAAGACAAAAATCTCACACAGTGACAAGGTAACCAAGTAGAGGAGGTCTATGCCTCATCAGCTGCAAACTTGATGAAAGGATATCCCTGGAGGCCATAGCCACCTTGGAGGCCATAGCCACCTTGGAGGCCATAACCACCGAAGAGGCTATTACCATAACCACCGTGGAGGCCATAACCTGGGAAGCCAAGACCGCTGTAGGCCAAAGGGGCTCCAGCAAGTGCAGGAGCGTTAAGACCGTAGGCCCCGTATGGGAAGGTGTTAGTGTAGAGGGGAGACAGTCTGCCGTCGATGGTGGAGAGGAGGCCGGTGTAGGTGGAGATTTTACCATCCAGGTCGGTGTCGGGGGCGGCTTCAGCACGAGCTGCAGCGGCGTCAAAAGCAGCCTGGAAGTTAGCCTTGGCAGCAGCGACTTCTGCAGTGTCTTCAACAGGGAGGGGAGCTCCTCCGGGAAGAATCACCTGTGGGACCTCGTCAGCAGCAGCAGCGGCGGCGGCGGCCTCGAAGGCTGCCTTGAACTCTGCTTTGGCTTTCATCACTTCCTCAGTGTCTGTCACGGGGACCGGAGCATCCGCAGGAAGAGCGGCGGCGCACGCGGCGCCCACCAAAGCAATGAGTACCTGAAGATACAAGTCATTTGTATGATACTCTGATGATACATGTTAAGACTAAAGTGTTTTATCTAAAGAAGAAAATGCTAAAAAGATAATTAAATTAACTACTGCATAACTCCAAGCTGTGTGTGACATACTTCACTGATTCAATGTACTGGACAGGTTATACAGTTTAACCCTTCGTGAATGATGCAATTAATCCATTTGTTATTTTAAGGACCTGGCCATCCCGGACTTTTTTATAAGCACACAAATTTTAAGCCAAAAATATTATACCGTTTAGGAGCAGCAAACTTGAAAGCGGTCCGTCTGTACCCCGCTCAGCCTTCCTTGTGCCTAATTTGATTTTTTTTTTTCAATTTTTAAAAATTTAGAATAATTTCACACCCACTAGAAAGGTTTTATGGCTCAATTAGGTTGGAAGATGAGGTCCAACCCTATGTGTCGTCAGATAATGAGACAAACATTGACTTATCCGATGCTAGTGCGTATGGAGTGGCTGTTCCTATCTTCTGACAGTGACTTAGTGCGAGTGATGAGGAGGATCAATGACAATATTGTGTTCGGGCGACGTAAATCTACAGTGTGGTGTACCGAGTCCTAGTAGACTTATCAGAACAGCCGTGCATACCACAAATCAGGCGACGTTTTTATTCTGGTATTATATTTCTGCCGAAGCATGTTGTAGTATGTTTGGAGGCATTTGTGGGATGATGGAGCTGCAGCAGCACCCAGCCTCAACCTCAAGAACCTTGGAAGAGAAGATGTAGAAAGTGTCCAAGGAAGATGGATAAGAAGAGAAAGTCCTGCGCAAAATGTGATGAGCCCGTTTGTGATCCTCAAACTTTGGTTATAATGATTGTATGGAGTAACGTTATAGTTGTTTTCTCTATAATAAAGTCACCTTTCTTCGTATGTGTTATTCATTGTTATGTATATGGCAGAAATCCACAGTCTTCGTTGTTAATCAACCCAACCTAGCGCACGAGAGGTTAATGTGAAAGTATGAAAGGCAATTGGTATATTTATGATAATTCTTAAGAGTATGTTACGTAAATTAACTGGTATCATTAATTTCGAAAGTAAACAAATACAAATAATCCCTGCATATATACGAATCATATATATATATATATATATATATATATATATATATATATATATATATATATATATATATATATATATATATATATATATATATATATATATATATATATATATATATATATATATATATATATATGTATTTCACAAAGCGAAATGATAGCACTGTCAGGAAGATTGTACACCTGTTTACAAGACAAAACTAGAGAGGCACTTACGAGAACCTTCATGTCTGGGGTCGGTGTGTGAGCTAATGTACAGATGATGGGAAGACGCTGCTCTTATATATTCGGCGGGGCCACGAGACCGCTGTGCTTCTTTCTCGGAAGGAAACTGCCCGTCACCACGCCCATGGTACCTCATTCGGCCCCGCCCACACCCAACAAAACAGCGTACTCAACGAACTACATAACAGCTTTATTGAAATACCATTTTTATAGAAGAAACCGATAATTAGTTTTGTAAATGTGAAATAATATTGGAAATATGACACCTAATGTGGGCGACCTCGGGTAACAGGCGTGGTCACTTCAGGTACTGTAGGTGTGGCCATCTGTGAGGACGATCACCAGCAGAATGTATTATGTGAACTTCTTAATGACTTAAGATTCAATTTAGTTGTTAATTCTCCGTGGATACTCGCCTTCATCTCGAACACTTTCTCGAGGATTAAGATTCAGTGAAGTTGAATCCAGTTTCTTTTCATTAAGGGGGAAAGTAATTACCCTTTTCATGGCCAACTACAGCGGAACAACAATTTCGAAACGAATTCACAAACGCCACCTAAAACTGTATCCTCAAAATAAAATAATCCATTTTTTTATGATTGTTTTTTTTTCTCGATATTTACCACTAAATTATAGAAGTATTATTTTATTATGATATTCGTAATTAAATACCATATTCTTGTTTCTTAAGTTACGTATATATTAAACCTATATAACTCCTGGCATGATACATCTACCCATTTGTTATCAAGGTTCTTATTTTTGTCGTGGGTAAAAATTAGTTTATAGTTTCTCCGATTGAATCACCCGTAGAGTTTACTTTGTGTTTTATTAGTTTACATTGTTTTAATAGTTTTCTTGGCGTTTTAGTAGTTTACGTTGTTTTAATAGTTTACTTTGTATTTTATTAGTTTACTTAAATTTGTATTAAATTTACTTGGCATTTTATGTCGAGTTTACTTGGCTGTTTATGTTGAGTTTACTTGGCATTTTACGTAGAGTTTACGTGGCGTTTTACGTCGAGTTTACTTGGCATTTTACGTAGAGTTTACGTGGCGTTTTACGTCGAGTTTACGTGGCGTTTTACGTCGAGTTTACGTGGCGTTTTATGTCGAGTTTACGTGGCGTTTGATGCCGAGTTTACGTGGCGTTTGATGCCGAGTTTACGTGGCGTTTGATGCCGAGTTTACGTGGCGCTTGATGCGAGTTTACGTGGCGCGTGATGCCGATGCGTGGCGTTTGATGCGCGTGGCGCGTGATGCCGAGTTTACGTGGCGTTTGATGCGTTTGATGCCGAGTGGCGTTTGATGCCGAGTTTACGTGGCGTTTGATGCCGAGTTTGATGCCGAGTTTACGTGGCGTTTGATGCCGAGTTTACGTGGCGTTTGATGCCGAGTTTACGTGGCGCGTTACCGAGGCGTTTGATGCCGAGTTTACGTGGCGCGTGATGCCGAGTTTACGTGGATGTGTATGCCGAGTTTACGTGGCGCGTGATGCCGAGTTTACGTGGCGTTTGATGCCGAGTTTACGTGGCGCGTTATTGGAGCCACGATCCCTAGAACGGCCTAAAGATGGATGTGTAAACTGGACAACTCATTAAAACGATGATGCCTTAGCCGAAGCACGAGGATAATAATGGAGTGGACGAAGTAAGGACTTAACAGATGAGAGGGGAAGACAAATAACATATATCAAAACTAAACAGCAAATCTTAACACATTACCACCACTTTGTATGTTCCCGGGTCGTGTGTGTGTGTGTGTGTGTGTGTGTGTGTGTGTGTGTAAGAGCCACAAGTGGTATGGTGTACACAATACTTGGCTGGGTGTGGTGGAGTGTGAGTAAGGAGGAATTCCAGAGAGGATTCTGTACTGAATACCAAGCCATCGGACACACTAGGATGCTGCAGGAGTGACACTGTACTTGACTCCCATTCACTTCCCCATTTGTAAAGATAGATTACTACTATTTCCTATTATCTGGGATGATTGGGAGTATATATATATTGCGCGTGTGTTTAATATCTATATTTATAAGTAACAAATATATAAGACATATACAGTATAAACCTCAAGTGTTCTCATGTATATAAAACATTTAGGACAACTCACCATTTCTCCTCGCTGATGACGTATACTGGTAATAACACGATCATAACATTTAAACAATAGATTTTATTATCAACTTATATATACAACATTCTCACGGCGAGACAATGTGCACGCCTAGATATGATAGTTAACTGAACCATTAGGAAGAGGTCCATGTTAGCCAAGACCATGGTAGGCCACGGATCCGGGCACGAAAACAGGACCCGGGGCCACTATGGGACCGGGGGCCACCAGATGCCCTGGAGCTACAAATGGGGCGTGGATGCCATAAGCCCCGTATGGGAGGGTGTTGGTGTACAGCGGGGACAGAGCTCCGTCGACGGCAGACAGATAGCCAGAATATGTGGAGATGGAGCCATCCAAATCGAAGTCTGGGGCGGCCTGAGCAGCGGCAGCGGCGGCTTCATAGGCGGCCTGAAATTCAGCTTTGGCCTGGGCGACTTCAGGAGTGTCCATTACTGGCTCAGGTGCCGCCTCTATGACGGGCTCTTCCACGACCTCCTCCTCCACCGGGTCTACGACAGTCTCGGCGGGAGCTTCGGTTACCTCAACGGGGGCATCAGTTACCTCAACGGGGGCATCAGTTACCTCAACGGGGGCATCAGTTACCTCTTCAGGCTGTTCTGTAACAACTTCATCATCAGCAGCTTCAGCAGCAGCGGCGGCAGCGGTGTTATAGGCTTCAAAGAACTCTGTCTTGGCAGCGGCGACTTCAGGCGTGTCCATGACAGGCTTTGGACCGACGAGGACGGCAGCAGCTGGAGCGTCAGGACCCACGGGGAGGTTGTTGCTTCTCACCTGGAAGCCGTCGACGCCGGCCGTATACTCCACGTGCACGGGGTTGTTGTCGGCGTCGATGTAGGTGTAGGTGCCGGCCACATTACCAAAGGCATCGCGGATTTCGTTCTTGGCTTGACCAGGATGAGCAAAACCATAGTTGACTTGGCCTAGCTCATCCTGGGCGTGGTACTGGCTGGCATAGGTGACAGGAGCCACAGGCGCATGAAGACCCACTACGGTGCCAGAGTAGCCGGAATAAGGCAACACGTAGGAGGGAGCCGCGCAGGCAGCACCTACAAGAGCCAAAACCACCTGTGGGAGGGAAAGATGAGTGAGACATAAAATGGAGACTAGAAATATTATGATCCTCTTGTCAACACAACTACGTAAGGTGACTACCGTGAACTGTATTTCAACAAACGCTGTTGACTTACAAACGCCTTCATGTCTCTGTTCGACTCCGTGAGTTATTGTGTACCTGTATGTCCCGCTCACGCCCTTATATAGCTCTCCCCCCCCCCTTTCCCACGGTGTGCCACGTACCGTGATTGTACGTATATTATTTACTGCGTCTATCTTATCATAGTTTAACGTAATTTCTGACCCGGTATATCTTGGTGGCCTGCAGCTTGATTTAATGTTTCTGACTTGCAGAGGCGAATAATGTCGTAGTTTGAATATTAATGCATTAATATCAGGAAGGGGGTAGCAAAGAGAGAGAAGAGAGAAATAACCTTCTCTTGTCGGGCGTGGTCCTGCCAGGGTTATGGCGATGAGGGGTTGAGAAGGTCGTCTCAGCCACACCATACAGTCTCAACATCTCCATGAGTTTTTCTCTCATCTCATCTTCACGTCTCTCTCTCTCTCCCCTTCTCTTCTCTCTCTCTCTCTCTCTCTCTCTCTCTCTCTCTCTCTCTCTCTCTCTCTCTCTCTCTCTCTCTCTCTCTCTCTCTCTCTCTCTCTCTCTCTCTCTCTCCCCTTCTCTCTCTCTCTCTCTCTCTCTCCTCTCCTTCTCTCTCTCTCTCTCTCTCTCTCTCTCTCTCTCTCTCCTCTCCTCCTCTCTCTCTCTCTCTCTCTCCTCTCTCTCTCTCTCTCTCTCTCCTCTCTCTCTCTCTCTCTCTCTTTCTCTCTCTCTCTCTCTCTCTCTCTCTCTCTCTCTCTCTCTCTCTCTCTCTCTCTCTCTCTCTCTCTCTCTCTCTCTCCCTTCTCTTCTCTCTCTTTCTCTCTCTCTCTCTCTCTCTCTCTCTCTCTCTCTCTCTCTCTCTCTCTCTCTCCTTTCTCTCCTTCTCTCTCTCTCTCTCTCTCTCTCTCTCTCTCTCTCTCTCTCTCTCTCTCTCTCTCTCTCTCTCTCTCTCTCTCTCTCTCTCTCTCTCTCTCTCTCTCTCTCTCTCTCTCTCTCTCTCTCTCTCTCTCTCTCTCTCTCTCTCTCTCTCTCTCTTGTTACACGATACTTAATATAACTTCTGGGTGCTTCACATATAAAATCAACAATACAACCTTCATATAACTCATGGAGGGATATCGTGTTATTAGGAGTGGTTTAAAGGTGATTAAGCGAACATCGAGTTGCCCTAGAGATAATTATGGATTCATGGGGCCTGTCGAGTGTTACCGCTGTTAACACACTTTCCTCACGTACTCTGAGCTGCCTTCCATGAATTCTATATTTATTAATTATCCATCCATTTATTTATCTATTTACTTAACCTAACCTAATGGGCCCTTGTCCTAATAGGCTCCCAAACTGAACTAACCAGTCCCTTTGAATTAGTTACGATTAATGGGGATATTAGAACTGGAGCTGAAGCCCATTAGGATAGGTTGGGGGACTATTAGAAATAGGATCCATCTGACAGGTTATTAAGTCTAGTTCGGATTAATGACCTTTTAAGCTTTTGTAAATGGATTAAAATTTCCAGGTTGAACTGAGTCGCATGTTATAATCGAGGGACTCTGTCTGGGCTTACGAATGAGTGGGGCATCATATCAGATTATTGAATTAACTTGTTTTATATTGAGTTTATTGTGGATTAGTGATTTGCTTACGGATAATATAACATTGTGAATTGTGATGTGTTTTGTCGTGTTGATATGTGAAGTCTGTAACGTGTATTAGGTCTTATGTGTTCTATAATGTGTTTTATGTATTCTGTAATTTATATAAAGTAGGTATATATTGTGCCCTATGTATCATTAGTGATACATAGGTTATTATAGGGATCAAGTTATAGAGGAATAACCTATCAATTGACATACATACTGATGAATAATTTGCCACAAGAGAAATACTATAACTAATTACTTTGGTTTAATATATCACAACAAAGATTAATATACCTTATATATCAAAGGGGCCTTCAGTAGTTAATCACAAGACTTCAGAAAGACCTTCGAGTTTTTTTGTTTTTTTTGTGCTCGCGAACGCACCCATGCACACTCAACTAAACCGCATATACAGTGTTTACGTGTGTGTGGGGGGGGGGGGTGTAAACAACTCGTTCACCACAGTTTAGTAATATAACTCAGGAGGCAGGAATGATCTCAAAGGGCTGCTCGTTAAGGTGAAGAGATGGATAGAAGGATGGTTAGGCAAAAAGACAGATACAGATAGATAAATAGACAGATAAAGATAGAGACAGGTACAGCCACTCAAAAAAAAAAAATCTCTACTTGGAGTGATCGATGAATTTCAGAATGAACACTGTGACTCCTGTTGTCTCAGTAAGTTTGTCAAATCTTTCGTTTATTTTTTCAATATTATTTTCTATAGATATTTTTTGGGGTGTACTTCTTCCACTTGTACTGAAGGTGGAATTAATTACACATTAATTATTTCTAAAAAATTGTTGGTTAAGTTTCAAGTTAATTTAGTAAATATTGAAGGTTTGAATTGTGTTAAGTGTTACAGGCAGATTAGATACAGATCATTCTCCTATGTAATCATTCTATGTTATGAAGGGAGGAAGTTTTTACATCATTATATAATAAAAATATTGCCCTTGATATCATTATTATTATTGTAATTATTATCATTAGTGGTGGTAGTAGTAGTAGTAGTAGCAGCAACTAGGAGTGGTAGTAGTAGCAGCTAGCAGTAGTAGTAATAATAGAGATAGTAGCAGCATTATTAGTGGCAGTAGTACAGTAGTATTAGGGTATCTTTATTATTATCATCTAGCAATAACGAGAGACATAATGACAGCAATAAAAAATGGAAAACTATTTGTCTCTCAAGAACAAAACACTTAAGCGAAATTACAGGGTCGCGTTCCACTGAGTACGTTCAGTTCGGACCTAATTGAGTATTTCTTAATCATTCCCAGCCGACCTTAACACAGAACACGTCCTTTCCCTCCCTCCCTCCGTCCCTCCCTACCTCCCCCTCCCTACCTCCCCCTCCCCTGTCTCCTCCCCCCTCCCCTGCCTCCTCCCTGTCTCCCCTGCCCCTGCCTCCCCTCCTGCCTCCCTCCTCCTGCCTCCTCCCTCCCCCTCCTCCCCTCCTACCTCCCTCCCTACCTCCCCCTCTCTATTCTCCCTAATATTATTGTCTTTAAGATGTGTTTGTGTGTATGTAGTGTGGCTGTGTGTTGCTGTGTTTGTGTGTTGCTGTGTTTGTGTGTATGTAGTGTGGCTGTGTATTGCTGTGTTTGTGTGTATGTAGTGTGGCTGTGTGTTGCTGTGTTTGTGTGTATGTAGTGTGGCTGTGTGTTGCTGTGTTTGTGTGTATGTAGTGTGGTTGTGTGTTGCTGTGTTTGTGTGTATGTAGTGTATTGTGTGTTGCTGTGTTTGTGTGTATGTAGTGGCTGTGTGTTGCTGTGTTTGTGTGTATGTAGTGTAGTGTGTGTGTTGCTGTGTTTGTTGTTGTGTTTGTGTGTATGTAGTGTGGCTGTGTGTTGCTGTGTTTGTGTGTATGTAGTGTGGCTGTGTGTTGCTGTGTGTTTTGTGTGTATATGTAGTGTGGCTGTGTGTGTGTGTTTGTGTGTATGTAGTGTGGCTGTGTGTTGCTGTGTTTGTGTGTATGTAGTGTGGCTGTGTGTTGCTGTGTTTGTGTGTATGTAGTGTGGCTGTGTGTTGCTGTGTTTGTTGCTGTGTTTGCGTGTTAAAACTCCGTCTATGGCATTAAGGGCTTTTCTCTACACTGTCTATTACTTGTTTATCACAGAGACCAGAATCTGATAATCATGGTAATGGGATGAGATACAGTACCATAGTAGGTAAAGTTGCCATGAGAAGCTACAATTTAGAAACTATGAATGTAAAAGGCAGGTGAAGTTTGGGATTTTTTTATTTATTTCAGGGACACTACGTTATGTTTTGCCCCCTGACGTCACATTTTCATACTAAACGACACTGGCCGGGGTGTGGTTCGTTTACCTTCCCAGTTGTGGCCTCTTAGCATAATGAGCCTGGGAACGAGTGCTTATGTAAGACAAAAGTTCCAAGTGTTCGTGTGGGCGAGGAAGGGAGAAGTTGAGAGATATACTTAGTGTAAACCAACAATATCCTCCGACTCTTTTTTTTTTTCCATATCATCTTCAGTATATTTTTTCCTATGTCTTCTCTTCTACACTTCTCATTGCATTCTCTTAAACCATCACCAACCAGACCCTAATACCCTATTGATAAATCGTAACTATCTCCATTCCACGGACTAGCTGCCTCTTCCGTCTTGAGTGAGTTTTACACATTCTTTTCATCATTTCTTGGTCTCATGTATACCAGGTAACAACACCCCGGCAACTGGCTCAGACACCTTCCTCAATCCTTGGAACATTGATCTTGCCCTCCTATTACTTCACCTTCATGTAGCTCTTCCTCTTCGTCAGGTGTTGTGTTATATTGATGGCGTGTGGGACTGCTTCTCTTCCCTACCCTCTCCTCATACACAACTCTTCCTTCTCAACTGCATACACACACACACTCACACACACACACACACTCAAACACACACTCAACCTCCTCCCCCACACCTATTTCTCTTCCTCCCAAACCACACCCTTCCCCCTCCTCCTCCCCTCCACACAGGCTCCTCTCCCTCCCCACACCCCTCCTCCCTCAGTTAGTGACCCTGAGAATGGACCGTCTTCGTCTTCCGTATGTCACCTCCTCCAGTAGCACCTCTCTTTACACACACATACACACACACACACACACACACACACATGTATACGTCCGGTGGTCATGCATGCCTCTTGGTCACATGTTACACGCGTGTCCTCCAAACCTTCTCACTGCTGGAATGTCGCCTCACTCACCTGTAATTACCTGTATTTAGTCCTCATTTATGATGCTTTTTTTTACCTGTAACTTATGACTTGGCGGATTGCAGAGGGATGGAGAGCAGGTAGATAGGTAGAGTAATAAAGGTAGACGGAATGACAAACGGATGGGATGGTAGAATGAGAAAGGCGAAGGAAAGAGTG
The DNA here is from genome assembly GCF_018991925.1 of Homarus americanus. Classification (NCBI taxonomy): domain Eukaryota; kingdom Metazoa; phylum Arthropoda; class Malacostraca; order Decapoda; family Nephropidae; genus Homarus; species Homarus americanus. The sequence continues at coordinate 3,993,641 of NW_024721079.1, read as the reverse complement.
ATAGTGACAAAACCAGACTTACACACCCACACACACCCACAACCTCGTACTCAACACACATACCAGCTCACACACACGCACACACACACACACACACACAACCTCGTACTCAACACACATATCAGCTATTCTGCTATGATATAATGATATGAGATATTAGGTTTGTCACCTAGGTTGGTGAGTTTTGAGGTGACTAAAGAGGCCGATACGGGACCCGCAGGGTCGTTCACATTCGTTGCACATATGGAGCGCTACATCTAGTGCGGGAGGGTCGGTGTTCCGGCGTTGGCGCTTGTCTGCCTCGGTTTGCAGTCGGGCTAACTCGAAAGTATTGACAACTTCTTGTGTGGTGCTCCTCAAAGCGTTACGGTGTGCAGTAATCGTCTCCCAGGTGAGGGGTCCATTTGGCACTTTTTCAGGTTTGTCTTAAGACTATCCTTATACTTTTTCAGTTGCCCGCCGGCGTTACGTTTACTATTCATTAGGTGACTGTAAAGTAGCTGCTTTGGCAGTCTACTGTCGTCCATGCAGTAACATGGCCAGTCCAGCTTAGTTCAAGGATAATGGTTGGGTTTTTAGGCAGGCTATGTTTAGGGCACCTTTTCTAGCCCCCCTCCCCGTGTGGGGTGAGCAGAGTGGCTCCTCGAAAGGGCTGCTCAGTCCCACAGACAGGACCGGATTGCACTGCTGCCTAAATCCCAGTGCATAAACGACCATCTTATCTGTGCCGCCCATGTGCAGAGTTGAGACTAGAGACTCCCGGCAGTCATCTCTGCCTGTCCCCATCGCCACTCGTCCGTCGCCATAAGGCTTTTGGGGGTATAGGTGTTTTGGTGATGAAGAGTGGTATGATGAGCTGGATGATGGCTGCGCGTGAGTTGATTTATGTGGTGAGGCAGGAGCGCAGGCTGCAACCACACGTCTTGGCATCTCCCTTTTCCTGATCTAGCGGTGCAAGTGTTGTAACGACTGGGGAGAGGGAGGGTTGCAATGGACTGCCGATAGCCCAGTTTGTTGGGTTTCGCCTTAGTAGCCTGTCCGTCAGGCATTGCCTTCGTCCGCCGGTGTAGTTGTTGGGTTTCCATGGTGGTCACCTCTTCTGCCTATACCGCCGTTGGGGTCTTGTTGGAGCTCTGTAAGCATGTCTGCCTGATGCGGGGCATCACAGCAGATTTTTCGTTCGGGGTTTACTCCCGTAGCCTTATACCTGCCAAGGTTAATCAGCAAGGAAGCTGGACAATGGCTGGTAGGCGCCAGAACGTGTCCACATGCCAGTGGGCCTATGCGCCGTTGCTCTGGACACACACACACACACACACAGGTACACACATATACAGGGTCATCGAAAAAGAATGGTATTCTTTTTCGATGACCCTGTACATGGAGAGAGAAAATAAAGTGTGTAGTAATAAACTTGGTTGTGTGTGTGTGGGGGCAATATCAGTTACTAAAGACCAATATTAATACTCCAGGCTTAACTGTACACCACAACAAACACTGCCACTCACCCACTCACTCTTCCGCATTCTCAGGAAACTCAAGCGTTAAATTACAGCAGAATCTCCTCAGCGCAATTTCCACATCAGTTCAGCCGGCCATTTACGTGACGAAGTTTACAATGAACCTTTGTGAGGTGAGTAGTATTGGGAGATATTGATCTAAACACTGGACCAAGTAAACACGTCTGAGAAAACCCAAATTGAGGAGTAATAATCACTCTCTTCCTCGTCGTTCCCCTCTCCTCTTTTCTACTACATTTTCAAGTTTTATCTCATTATACTTTTGGGTTGAAATTTTGTAGTGTGTGTGAAGTAAATATAATTAATGTATACGTTAATCTTCCGCATGTTGAGGTTAATTACTGCATATAATGTACAGTTATTACGTAAATGTATACCTGTACTAACACCTGTAATTCCACGCTTGGTTTCCCTATCAAACAAAATTAACAGGTGTTTGTCCTTCCGTGGTCCGGGTAATCAATTAAGAGCTCAGGTAGATATAATGGTGTGTAGTATGATATCCGGGAGGTGGTGGTAGTGGTGGTAGTGCAGGAGGGTGGTGGTGATGGTGATATTGATGGTGATGGTGATATTGATGGTGGTAATGGTGTCTTCTTGGTTGTGGAGGTGTGGTAGTGTGTGTGACAAGGTATATATATATTATTCATTGTGGAACCAGTGATTCGCCTTGTAGGGTGTTGTTGTGGTGACATTGACGGTGTTGATGGTTGCAGTATGAGCCACAGACGGATCAGAGAAGGTAGTTTAGTTGATGATGATGATAATAGCAAACAGTGTTTATAAAATATCTGTTTTTATTAATTCATCACTGCGTTGTTGTTGTTTTTTTTACATATATTTGTTGTAGGTGAAAATAATATATGAATGGAATAAGAAAAAAAAAATACAACACAAGAATTAATAGTGGATTGTTTTAACGTATTGTACATATCACATTACCCTTCCGTCTTCCCAGTCCTTACCTCCCTTGTTTTAACTGTAGTATACCTTATCCCGTTTCTTCATCTCCTTCTCCTTATTTTGTCTTTCTTTCTCCTGTTACCTTTTTGTCATCCGTTTTCTTTCATCTCTGACATCCCTCTTCCCCCCTTCAGGCCCTGGGAGGTGTGGTACATGCCCAGGAAGGTCACTCACTCCCTCCCTCCCTCCTTCCCTCTCCCTCCCTCCTTCCCTCCTCCCTTCCCTCTCCTCCTCCCTCCTTCCTCTCCCTCCCTCCCTCCTTCCCTCTCCCTCCCTCCTTCCCTCTCCCTCCTCCCTCTCCCCACCCCTTACTCTGAGGGACGACCAGATCTCACCAGCCACGAGAGAGAGAGAGAGAGAGAGAGAGAGAGAGAGAAGTGAGTAAAGACTACTGGTAGGTAAACAGGTAAGGTACAATAGAATAAACATTGATAGGTTAATTGGTAAGAGGTTGACTGATTTATAAACGGGCAGTGACGTCATCCTATAAAGTTCTTACGTCACACTTCACCTTGGCTAGGTTACGTTAGGTTTGGCTAGGTTAGGTTTGGTTACGTTAGGTTTGGCTAGGTTACGTTAGGTTTGGCTAGGTTAGGTTTGGTTTGGTTACGTTAGGTTTGGCTAGGTTACGTTAGGTTTGGCTAGATTCATTATTTAGAGAGTTTATTCACAGGTATTAATTGAGGTAGAGGTGTAGAGGGAGAGTAATGCTGTTTAGCGTCTCCTGAGCACCGTGCGCCCTCATCTACATCTTACACACTCACTCTGTTATTCCTGTGAACATCGTGAGGTGATTCAGAAAGTGTTTCGTTCCGTTAATGTGTGTAAATGAGAAGGGAGGGAAGATGGTGGTGAGGGAAGAAAAGGAGAGAAGTGAGATGGTGACGAGGGAAAGGAAGGAGAGAGGGGAGATGGTGGTAAGGGAAAGGAAGGAGAGAGGGGAACCGGTGGTGAGGGAACAGGAGGAGAGAAGTTACCAAAACATCATCATTAACTCGAACACTCTGGATAGCTTCAAACATAGGTTGGATGAATATATGGGTGTAAATGAGACTGCCCAGTATGGACCCGCTGCTGTTTCCTCCATTCTTACGTTCCTATGTTATCTTCTTGTATAGGTAAGGTAGAAGGGGGATTAAGAGAAAGGGGTGATGATATGGGGATGGCTGACAGGTATCGGGGTAACGGGGAGAGAAGCAAGGTGTAAGGTGGGGGGGAGAGTCAACCTTGCTCGTATCCATACAGTTCATCTCTTGTGTGGGGGAGGTTAACTACTCTAGGTATGGCTCGACCCGGATGTGGTTAAGCTTGCAGGGTGTGGCTTAATTTGAGTATGTCTTAAACCAAATATGGCTTGACTAGGAAATGGCTATGTGATGTTTGTTTACAGCAAAAAATCACACCAACAAATAATTGAAATAAGTGATCATAATCTCCTAATAACCCGGAGTTAGTATGATATATTCTCCATCTAAAATAATACTAAACACAACAAAAAACAGACAGACAGACACAGACCCACATGACCAATAGTCAACCAAACACTCGTGGGGAGGGTGGGGATTAAAACTAAACTCACGTACGACTCACAGAGATCTTAAAAAATGTAACACCTCTTGTTTGTTTTTACTATTGTGTGTGTGTGTGTGTGTGTGTGTGTGTGTGTGTGTGTGTGTGTGTGTGTGTGTGGAGTGAATTTATAACATGTTAATATGATATAGAGTCACAGTCTAGTTTTGCCGCCATTACATCCCATCATATTTCTGCTCTAGCGTAAAATTAGACACACACACACACACACACACACACACACACACACACACACACACACACACACACTCTTATTCTCCTGAGTGTTGTAATAAATTATTCACATGTCAATATACAGCTACACCAAGACTGGCATAAAAAAACTACACACCAAAACACCTGTTACTGGGGGGGGGGTGTAGTGGTAGGGTATACTGAGGTGTATCGTCCGTATGTGTGAATGTTGTGGTATGCTAATTGGTTGTTTGTTAGTGAGGTATTTTGGTGGAGTATATCGGTGTTAAGGTGAGGTATTTTGGTTGAGTATATCGGTGTTGGTGAGGTATTTTGGTGGAGTATATCGGTGTTGGTGAGGTATTTTGGTTGAGTATATCGGTATTAGACGTGTGGGTAGGTTGGATAGGTTGTGTTGGTTGGTAGGGTATATAGGTTAGGTATAGAGAGGTGTGCTGGAGGCCAAGGGTGGGATGTCCCAGACCAACGCCCATACGAGGGTGGGACAACTAGGTCTTCACGGTGGAGGTCACAGGGAAGGATTCGTAATAGGGCAATGGTGGGGCTCTAAGGGGCAATGGTGGGGCTCTAAGGGGCAATGGTGGGGCTCTAAGGGGCAATGGTGGGGCTCTAAGGGGCAATGGTGGGGCTCAGGGCAATGATGTGTCTAAGGGCAATGATGGGGTTCCAAGGGCAATAATAGGGTTCCCAGGGCAATGATGAGCACCGAGGGCAATGAAAGAGTCCCTCAAGCACGTAAGCACTTCCAGGCAGGTCAGGAGAGACATTAGGCTAACTACACGGCTGCCATCAGAGGACCTGCAAGTACAAAGAACTGGTAAGACTAATGACCGGAATGATTATTAAGAGTTACAGGTCAGCTGGCGGAGGAGTAACTATGGTCACACGCGTTAATGAACACCTTCCCTATAGTTTTGAACACTTTCCCTATGGTTTGAACGCCTTCCCTATTGTTTGAACGCCTTCCCTATTGTTTGAACGCCTTCCCTATTGTTTGAACGCCTTCCCTATGGTTTGAACGCCTTCCCTATGGTTTGAACGCCTTCCCTATTGTTTGAACGCCTTCCCTATTGTTTGAACGCCTTCCCTATTATGTGAACGCCTTCCCTATTGTTTGAACGCCTTCCCTATTGTTTTGAACACCTTCCCTATTGTTTTGAACACCTTCCCTATTGTTTTGAACACCTTCCCTATTATGTGAACACCCTCCCTATTATGAGAACACCGTCCCTATTATTTGGTAGACACCCTTTTTTGAGCCGTGGTGGTTTTTATTATGTGAACCTTGACTGGACTCCTTCCCTATTAAATCCTATTTTGGGTCCAAGGTCATTAGTTTACACGTCAATTGTCCTAATGGGGAAGAATAAGTCCGATATAACTGACACGTGGCCTCGTTAAATCAGAATCAAGATTTGCATAACGTCCCGGAGTTGAATGTTCATCATACCTGGTGCAGTAATGTAAGTATCTAATTGACCGAAATGGAAAAACTCGTCCACCCTACAAAAAATAACATGGCCTCAAAATTACACGTGAGAATTTAACTGAACTAAATATTTTCACTTAGAAACCAGGACTAAATATTCAGAAACTTTTAAAATCATTGTCTGTAGTAATTTTTTCTTTTAAGTATTTTAAATGGATGTATTGATTCAGTGTAGTCTTAGTGATGTATAATTTTGATACGGGGTCTTAATTATTAGTATTATAGTCATCTAATCAGTCTTTAAATTCATTAGTGCGTTATTAGTCACGAAGAATATCTCCCCCACGGACCTCCTCTTCAGAATCGGTTTAATTTTATTACTATTCCCAGGTTTAAGAATCAACAAAGTGATCCGTTTTAGGTACCTTGATCTATATTCCGGGTTTAAGAATAGATAAAAGTGATCAGTTTACTTTGATCACCATTCCCAGGTTCAAGAATCAACAAAAAGTGATCAGATGTATGGGTAAGAACAATCATGATTTCTTCTCTATAGGGATGAACACACGACTCCAGTAAGTCCGTCACAACTGTCGTATAAATTATGATAACAAGGTCCATATATAATGAGTATTGTGAAAGCGAAGGTCGATAGAGGTTTAACCCTGTCCCTCTGGTTACTGTGTTTGTGTGTGGAGGTGTTTGTGTGTGGAGGTGTTTGTGTGTTTGTGTGTGGAGGTGTTTGTGTGTGGAGGTGTTTGTGTGTTTGTGTGTGGAGGTGTTTGTGTGTGGAGGTGTTAGTGTGTGGAGGTGTTTGTGTGTAAATGCAGATGTGGCGACGTACCAACCAGGATGAGCTACTTACATTGACAAGGCAACCACACACACACACACACACACACACACACACACCAGCATTCTTAATAAGTGTTAAGTACCGTTTAGTGGACGTGGTCTCCTTGATGATCACTGGCTGTGGCTAGTTGAAGTTTCCAGTCGAAATTTCTACAAAGACATATTTTCCTCAGACACATAACGTATATTAAAATTCATAAACAAAGATTGACGGACAGCCAGGCGCACACACACTGCAGCCACTGTTACTTAAATCGTCTCTTAGCTCAGTGAGTGTAGGTGTAGCTGGGTGTAGGTGTCGGTCTACGCTCTACGGTATCTATGTACGTATTAGGATGCTTCTCTCTCTCTCTCACACACCCACCCACACACACACCCACACACACACACACACACACACACACACACACACTTAAGAAGAGAGTTAGAAGAAAACGCGGTGTTAGTTGGTAGAGATGAGAGGGAGAGAAAAAGGGAGGAGAGTGGACGGCTGTTGATCTCCACCTCTCATCCCACTCGACCGCATCTCCATCTCACTCCACGTCAACTCCCTCCCACTCGACTGCATCTCCATCCCACTCGAACCGCATCTCCATCCCACTCGATTGCACCTTCATTCCGTTCCACCCTATCCCCATCCTATAGAGAAAGAGAGTTGACGTCAGAATAGAATGAAAGAGCATGGGACCTGAAGGGCGTGGAGGGACAGAAGGGCGTGGTATACGTGATGGCGTGGAGGGACAAAAGGGCGTGGTGTACTTTGTGGCGTGGAGGGACAGAAGGGCGTGGTGTCCGTGATGGCGTGGTATCCGTGATGGCGTGGAGGGACAGAAGGGCGTGGTGTACGTAGTGGCGTGGAGGGACAGAAGGGCGTGAAATTGTCCGTGATGGCGTGGAGGGACAGAAGGGCGTGGTGTCCGTGATGGCGTGGTATCCCGTGATGGCGTGCGGAGGGACAGAAGGGCGTGGTGTACGTAGTGGCGAGGCAGGAATCATCTGGTGTGGGCAGACAGTCAGGGTCACGAGTTGGTTGATCTCCCGGGAGTCCCTAGGCACGTTTCCTGACCTCGTCTCCTACCCGCCTCCCTCCTCCTCCTCCTACCACGTCTCCTCCTCCTCCTCCTACCACGTCTCCTCCTCTCCCTCCTACCGCCTCCTCCTCCTCCTCCTACCACGCCTCCTCCTCCTACCACGCCTCCTCCTCCTACCACGCCTCCTCCTCCTACCACGCCTCCTCCTCCTACCACGCCTCCTCCTCCTATCATGCCTCCTCCAGACCCACCAGAGCACACTGTGGAGAAAGACACACACACAGATAGATAGATAGATAGATAGATAGATAGATAGATAGATAGATAGATAGATAGAGATGCGTCATCCATGGATTCACAATACAAAACAGAAGAAATATATAAACAGTCTTTTTCACTTTAGAATTCCCCCCTTCCTCCTCATGCTCCCTATGATACCCTGTAATGGGAATCCCCCTTCCCCTTCCCTCGCCTCCCTATGATGCCTGTAATGGAATCCCCCCTTCCCTTCCTCTCGCCTCCCTATGATGCCTGTAATGGAATCACCCCCCTTTCCCCTCCCTCGCCTCCCTATGATGCCCTGTAATGGAATCCCCCCCTTCCTCCCACTCGCACCCTATGATGCTCTGTAATGGAATCCCCCCTTCCCCTTCCACTCGCCTCCCTATGATGCCCTGTAATGGAATTCCCCCCCCTTCCCCTTCTCGCCTCCCCTGTTCACACAATGGAATCCCCCCCCTTCCTCCCACTCGCCTCCCCTATGATACCTGTAATGGAATCCCCCCCTTCCTCCCACTCGCCTCCCTATGATACCTGTAATGCAGATCCCCCCCTTCCCCTTCCTCTCGCCTCCCTATGATACCCTGTGGTAGAATCACCCCCCTTTCCCCTCCCGCCTCGCCTCCCTGGTACCCTGTGGAATCCCCCCTTCCTCACTCGCCTCCCTATGATACCCTGTGGGAATCCCCCTTCCCTTCCTCCTTGCTCCCTATGATACCCTGTAATGCAAATTCCCCCCCTTCCTTCCACTCGCCTCCCCTATGATGCCCTGTAATGGAATCCCCCCCCTTCCTTCCACTCACCTCCCCTATGATACCCTGTAATGGAATTCCCCTTCCACCTCCACTCGCCTCCCTATGATACCTGTAATGGAATCCCCCCTTCCTCACTCGCCTCCCTATGATACCCTGTAATGGAATCCCCCCCCTTTCCTTCCCTCGCCTCCCCTCCGCGATGCCCTGTAAAAGAGTTCGAAAAAAAAAAGTATTCGAAGGGCCTCCAGGAGCTGCTGAAGGACATGTAGCAACAAACAGGACTCAGTGAAGGTTCTCCTGAAGGATCCTGACGGAGATAATGATTAATAGAGGGCAACGTGTAGCAGCTCCAGACCAAGTCCTTGTGTTGTTCCTCTCTCTTTCTATCTTCTATTCTCCTCTTTTTCTCTTTTACTATTTTATTTTCTCTCCTATTCTCTTTTTTTTCTCTCCCCCACTCTCACTTTCTTTCTCTTTTCTGCTTTCTCTCTTTTTCTCTCTCTTCTGCTCTCTCTCTTTCACTGCGTCTGTCTCTTTCAATGTTTATCTCTTTTTCTATCTGGCTAAAATTAAAGATAACAGTAAATATCAACTATATCTCTCTCTCTCTCTCTCAGACACACACACACACACACACACACACACACACACACAGAGGAAAGTTGACTCACCTGTGTGTATGTATGCGTGTGTGTGTGGATCATCACAAATCAGCTTCTCGTGTTCACCATCATACGGACGGACATTCCCAGTAAGCCACCTCTAGTTTTTGTGTGTGTGTGTGTGTCGGTCGGTCGGTCGGTCGGTCGGTCGGTGGTTTAGCGTTAAGGAATGTTAGCTACTCAGTTTGTGGTAGCTTCAACACGACACGAGTTTTATTGTGTTTTTTTCATGGCAAATTTTTGTTGTTTTATTTTGGTTACTTCAGACAAAATGTAACGGGAGTACCAAAGGATTTATTGTTAGTAGTAGTAGTGGTATTACTATTAGTATTATGATGATCTTTAAAAAAACAAAACACGAACATCCCTCAAGCAGGAGAGAAGACTCTATCAGTCAGATCAGTAAAAATAGGTCATCAAAGGCACGAATCAGTAGCTATTGAAAACAAATATAATAGAATCAGTGATTTATTTACATTTGTTCCACGAGGTTATTTTCGTTGATACATAAGATTAATTCATAGTTAGAATTTAAAAAAAATTCAAATCCAATAAAAATCCACTTAAAAAATACAGATCTAATGTTCCTCGATATAATGGACTGCACTCTCCTATTTAATGTTATATGGAGGTTTCATATCGAACGAACCTCGATATAACGAATTACACTCCCATATAGTTCGTTAAATAGGTCTTACTGTAGTAGATCCTTAACTAGATTATATATATATATACATATATATATATATATATATATATATATATATATATATATATATATATATATATATATATATATATATATATATATATATATATATATATACACACACACACACAGCCAGTGTATCACAAACTATGCACCCTTCACCGCCAGTGTACTACAAACTATGCACCTTTCTCCGTCATAATACAAACTATGCACCCTTCACCGTCAGTGTACTACAAACTATGCACCCTTCACCGCCAGTGTACCACAAACTATGCACCCTTCACCGTCAGTGTACCACAAACTATGCATCCTTCACCGCCAGTGTACTGTACTACAAACTATGCACTCTTCACCGTCAGTGTACCACAAACTATGCACCTTCACTGTCAGTGTACCACAAAACTATGCACCCTTCACCGTCAGTGCACCACAAACTATGCACCCTTCACCGTCAGTGTACCACAAACTATGCACCCTTCACCGTCAGTGTACCACAAACTATGAACCCTTCACCGCCAGTGTACCACGAGCCAACTTCTGATCGTAACTGTACCTTACTATACCTAAGTACATTAATAACACGACAATGTTATCTTCCAACCGGAGATGATAGAGAGACAGACAGACAGCCAGCTTGAGTCAGACAGCCAGCTTGAGTTAGACAGCCAGCTTGAGTTAGACAGCCAGCTTGAGTTAGACAGCCAGCTTGAGTAAGACAGCCAGCTTGAGTTAGACAGCCCATGAGTTTGACAGCCCATGAGTTAGACAGCCCATGAGTAGTGTAATAAAAGATCCACTTAGATTCAACCAATATTTCGAAACGTCTAATGGAGGAAGAGTAGGGTGAGGGAGGGAGGGGTGAAGGAGGGGAGTAAAGGGGGGGGGGCGGGTCTCCTACAACCAGCCCATACGAGGACACAGCATTGTTAAAACAAGACACAATCGATGCCTTGAAGGACGACATCTCAGTAATTATGTTTTTCCTGTTTAGATAATGAGAGCGTCCTTATTACCAGGCCCAATCAGTCACCTAAGGCTTAGTACTCGCGGCACGTGTAGTTGATGACGGGTGTTGGGTCTTTGTTTTACTGTTGTCGTAATGAGGAATGTGAGCTGCTATGGGCTACACGGTATATTCTACATGGTGCTACACGGTATGTACGTGGTTACTACACGGGGCTACTGTTATTGGCATCTCTCCTGTTTAACGTCACTGCCATAATCACCTTCAGAGAACACCGCGCCATCTTACCCCCCACCACCTTTAGTTTACTGTCGTATAAAACTCTCTACAACAGCTACTTGGTAACACGGAGCAAGATTCATTATAGTTACATCACCTTCACAACCAAGAGGGCATACCATCCCTTAGCAACGAGACACCACAAGGGGCAGGAAACGCAAAAACTGACTTCCCTCTGGGGCAAAATAGGACCACCATTTTTGCCATACCATTCAAAGGTCAAGATGGCTTCAGACATTTACTGTGAAGAGAAAATGATGTGCCTTAGTTTTCTGTGATTGTAATATATTGGACGTTGAGGTGTGTCATGGTGTGGTGATGAAGTGTTTTAAGTTGGGTGCGTTGGGGTGTGGTGATGAGGTGTGTTGAGGGTGGCGTGGGTCAGGGTGTTGGAGTGTGGTGTTGAGGTGTGTGAATGGGTGTGTCAGGGTGTGGTGATGAGGTGTGTGAGTGGGTGGGTCAGGGTGTGGTGATGAGGTGTGTGAGTGGGTGGGTCAGGGTGTGGTGATGAGGTGTGTGAGTGGGTGCGTCAGGGTGTGGTGTAATGTGTTGGGGGTGTGGTGTTGAGGTGTGTGAAGGGGTGGTAAATCAGGGGGCTAGAGTGTGATGGTATTGACACAGGGACATGGTTGGTGGTATGGGCGCCGGCAGTGTGTTTTTCTTGACGTGGGCGAGGTGATGAAAGTACTTATAGGCGTGGGTAGGGGTTATTAGAGCTGTGGGCGTGGCTAAGGATTATTAGAGCTGTGGGCGTGGCTAAGAATTATTAGAGCTGTGGGCGTGGCTAAGAATTATTAGAGCTGTGGGCGTGGCTAATTGTGGTCAAGGAACGATATTTTTTCTGATATATCCAATGAAAAGTAACGTTAATGTGTGTGTTGTAAATATCATTAGACGATCAACAGCAACTGAATTTTAGATAAAGAATTTCGGTTTATTACGTAAGTGTTGAGGAGTGAGAGCTCTAGTTTTTGTAGGGTGTGAGGGAGGGGCATCCTGGTCCACCGGCACCTCGGCCTTCTAACTCTCCCTTCGTGTCCTGGATGACCCATCTACCCCACTCCACCACCACTCCACCACAAACATTATTTTTCCCTCACGTCTCCTCCGCGGTGGAAAGTTCTTCTGGATTTATTGGATGGACTTCAGTTTTGATGTGAGAATTATATAAGTAATCATGTACGGTTTACTGTATTTAATTTTTTTTTTGTTAATCTACAGTGGGCGTGGGAACCTGTGTTTATCATCACGTTAACTTTGCCTGATAACGAAATATACAGCTTGAATTGCATCAGAAAATGTAGAACCACGCCCAGGTATGTGACCAAGGGCGACTGGGGGCTCGTGTATAGTTGATGTAAGAGGATATGTTACGATCAGTCCTCCTGTGATGTGTCCCAGATAGTTACAGGCAGCAGCAATGTTGACAGAAAAAAGCAGAAATACCCAAAATCTCAGAAGACGATGTATCCAAGGCCATTATGAGGAGGGGGGGGTTGAGACTCCAAGTAATAGTGCAAACTGTGTCAAAACCTCTCCTCTGGTGGTCGCAGGCAGCAGAAATTACGAGAAAACACATTACAATATAAACCCTAAAAGTTAAAGTGTCCAAGACCAGGTGAGAGGGGCTGCAACTCACATAGTATCAGTTAAATTAATAAAATCGACCTCATCTTCCTTAACTTTTTATTTCAGCCCCTGACCAGGAGACGATTCAACCTGTTTTTCATCTTCAATTTTTTTTTTTTTAGTTTCTTGTTGGCGTGTGGGACGGGGAGGTGGTGTGGGTCACTTTTATAGGGTGAAGGGTGGTCTGTAGGGTGGAGGGGTACTGGTAGGGTGCGGTGAGTTGGTGATCAGTGAGCGTGGTTGGTAGTGGTAATGTGAGGTGGTGGCGGAGGTAACACACACACACACACACACACATTAGTATTTTGGTCAAGAGATCACGCTCACTCTTCGATCAGACGGACCTCATAAGCGGGCAAATGGTAGCGTCCATATAGCAGGTGCTCCTGAGGTGGTCTCTTGAGGGCGAAATTCCTGTCGGTAATTATGTATGTGCGTGTGCGCGCGCATACAGCAGGTGGCAGGTGTGCACATTACCCCAAACTCCACATCTTTTCCTCCTCTTTCATCTTTTTTTTTCCATATCTGAATTCTTATCCTTCTTCATCTGTTCACTCTCCTCCTCCTCTTGCTTCTCTTCCTCCTCCTCCTCCTCTTGCTTCTCTTCCCCCTTCTATTCCTCTATACATCTCTCTAATCCATCTATGTAACACTCAGTCAACCAAGACTTTTTCCTGGTGTATATTCAGGTGTGTGTTTGTTTGAGTCATGTGTTTGGGTTTGTTTACATATATGATCTCTGACGTATGTATATTATTATTGTCTTTGAAGGTATATCTCTCCATTTATCTGCCTGTCTCTCTCTGTTAGTCTATTTATCTGTCTACCTATCCGTCCAACTCTCTTACAGCTGATTAAGGTGTCAACCTTCTTGATTTTATTTTATAATGTCTAGGAGAACTGGTTTAGTCATAAGCCCCCTTCCCGCCCTTTCCTCCGCCAACACTATACCCTGCCAACACTATACCCCAACACTATGCCAACACTATATCCTGCCAACACTATACCCTCCTGCCAACACTATACCCTGCCAACACTTATACCCTGCCAACACTATACCCCTGCCATCACCCATACCTCACAACACTATACCCTGCCAACACTATACCCTGCCAACACTATACCCCTGCCAACACTATACCCTGCCAACACCATACCCTGCCACACTATACCCCCAACACTATACCCTGCCAACACTATACCCTGCCAACACTATAACAACGCTTATACCCCGCCAACACTTCTGCCTCCTGCCAACACTTATACCCTGCCAACACTTATACCCTGCCAACAACTGTACCTCGGCCTACATCATGACAACAAGACGTGTCCAGAAGATGTACAGTATTTCTTCACAACACAAGGACACCCACCTTCTTGCGTAACAACAGTGCCATGGTTCTTCTTCTTTCTGTATCACCTGATTAAGCTCCACCCTAGCTTATTTTACCGAAAGACTAACATAACCTAACCTAACCCAACCCCCTCCCTCCCCCCCTCAAAAAAATGTTAGTATGGTTAATTTTTAGAAGAAATGAACTAACGTGGAGATTCTTCATGCGATCTATTACTATTATTATTATTATTATTATTATTATTATTATTATTATTATTATTATTATTATTATTGTTATTGTTATTGTTATTGTTATTGTTATTATCATCTATTCTGGGTTTACCTTAACCGATAAGATGTTAATAATAGATAATCCAGACTACATGATAATGGTAACGACAGATACCAAGTGTATCATTATCTTCCCCCGTCTACTGCACCTTGTTTACCTTCAGCAACAGGTAAGACTGGAAGAATAATGAAAAAAGTGTGTGTGTGTGTTTGTGTGTGTGTGTGTGTGTGTGCGCGCTCTCTTGAATATGTATGTATGTACGTGTGTATGTATGTTATTTAATGGTTCGATCCCCGGGCAGGGTGAAACTATGGGCAAGTTTATTTAAGCCATTAGCCTCTGTCTACCCAGCAGTAATTGGGAACCTGGATGTTAATCGATTTGCGGATCGTGTTCCGGGGTAATGGTTAGCCAGTGCAGTTGACGAGTTGTCCGGTCTTCTCGGACTATTCCTTGACACTGGAACGTGCAGCTCGTTAACTCAGGGTGGCTGTTGTGTTGGCGACTGCTTCTACACCTTAGACAAATTCACGCCTAAGTAGCCCTTGGGCCGGCCTTCCTCGTTACAAGAGAGACAACCATTAGTATGTATGTCTCTACGTATATGAAAGTTGATAATATTTAGTGAACAGTAAGATTAATGAGGAGAGAAAGAGAGATGGTTCGGTAATGGGAGGAGAGGACGGACCTTCCTGCCTCACCACAAGGCCTCGGGGAAGGTCGGCAACCGGAGCACACGACTACCAAGGTCAGTGAGCGGCCCCGCCCACCATCCTAAACTACCCCGCCCACCAACCGAGTCCACCCTACCCAACTCATCCAACCAGCCCACCTTGCCCCCCTCTTGGCTTACGTCATGCCTGTCTCACTCTCTGTTCCTCTCCGCCTGTCTACTTGGATCTCTGTCTCCTCCCTTTCTCTGGCTCTGTTCATCTCCCGTTGTGTCTCCAGTGAATTGTCTCTCACCTTGTGTGTGTGTCTAATTATCTCTCCCACTAAAAGATGGCGTCGTCACTCTCTTTCTCTCCATCTGTGTCTCATATCTCGTCTTTCTCAATGCCTCACCCTGCCAGGATAGAGTCTACCTTTGCCAGGCTAGAGTCTACCTCTGCCAGGAGGGAGTCTACCTCTGCCAGGCTAGAGTCTACCTCTGCCAGGCTGGAGTCTACCTCTGCCAGGCTGGAGTCTACCTCTGCCAGGCTGGAGTCTACCTCTGCCAGGCGGGAGTCTACCTCTGCCAGGCGGGAGTCTACCTCTGCCAGGCTGGAGTCTACCTCTGCCAGGCGGGAGTCTACCTCTGCCAGGCGGAGTCTACCTCTGCCAGGCTCCATCTGAGCCCACCCTCTGCCAGGCTGGAGTACCTCTGCCAGGCTGAGTCACCTCTGCCAGGCTGGAGTCTTCTGCCAGGCTGGAGTCACTCCTGCCAGGCTCACCCTGCCAGGCTGAGACCTCCTGTAGCGGGAGTACCCTGCCAGGCCTACCACCTCTGCCAGGCTGGAGTCTACCTCTGCCAGGCTGGAGTCTACCTCTGCCAGGCCAGGCTGGAGTCTACCTCTGCCAGGCTGGAGTCTACCCTCTCTAGGCTGAGTCTACCCTGCCAGGCTGGAGTCTACTCTGCCAGGCGGGAGTCTACCTCTGCCAGGCTGCCAGGCGGGAGTCTACCTCTGCCAGGCGGAGTGCCTCTGCCAGGTGGGAGTCACCCCTGCCAGGCGGGAGTCTACCTCTGCCAGGCGGGACCTCTGCCAGGCGGGAGTCTACCTCTGCCAGGCGGAGTGGAGTCACCTCTGCCAGGCGGAGCTCACCTCTGCTGCAGGAGTCTACCTTCTGCCAGGCGGAGTCTGCCTCTGCCAGGCGGGAGTCTACCCCTGCCAGGCGGGAGTCTACCTCTGCCAGGCGGGTCTATTTCCAGGCGGGGAGCTCACCTCTGCCAGGCGGGAGTCTCCTCTGCCAGAGTCTACCTCTGCCAGGCGAGTCGACCTCGGGTGAGAGTTGACCTTGGCAGTTCCTCTCATCGTGTGACATTCGAAACAATACGTCTCGTGCCCCTATAATTACCTGTACGATTCGGGGTCGTCAACGATTACCTGAACGTCTCCCACGACTGTAAATAACCCAGGTGTGATCAGCTGTTATACAACCCCTGGTGAGGCTCGGGTAAACGAGAACAATGGGTCTTATGTCAGGCTTGGGATCACATGAAGATTAAGCACCCCAACTATTTTTACCCTATGATTAAACACCCCAAGTGATAACCTTACCTAATCTAACTTGAATCTATCCTGACAAATCTAACTTAAGCTAATTTGTCTTGACGGTAACCTAACCTAACCGACTCACCTGGGATGCATAATTGCAATTGCCATATTACGTTCACTACAGTATCTTCACCGCTGTTCACTCCACTGATATATAAAAAGAATAATTACATCATTGTAAGATACTATTGATACTTTACTGAGCACATCATCAGAATACCATAACGACCAACATACAGTTTACTTCAGTACACCATTTACGCTTGAGTTAGCTTGTGTTATGTGGTATTCCGCAAGAGGAGGTATACTTGTTGTTCTGTCCAGGATACTCGCCTTTGAGAATCCCGCGATTGCAAGGCCAATCGAATTCCTTCATATCTTGGTGAGAGGATTATGAGGAAGGTCGTGTGCTGTCTGACCACCGTTATGAGTGGTGGTGGTGGTGTAAGGGGACTTAAGTGTGAGCATTTGTAAGTAAGGTAAGAGAGAGAGATGAGGGAGGTAAGGATGGTCGTTTACATTATTGAGAGTAGGTGGAGGGTAGGTAAGGACTTCTGTCTACCTTAAGAAGAGGAGACAGGTAAATTTCTTCTTGTCTTCCTATCTTAGAACTAGGAGGCTATAGAATAAATGTAAATACTAAACAACCTTACCTAATTATAGAAGATTGGTAGTAAGGTGAGTAATTTATCTTCTAATTACCTAAACAATAATTGCACAATCTCTTCCTCACCTATTGACGAAAGATAGTAGTAGGAGCCACACAGGTGACCAATAACAACACTACACAAACAGGCACAACAGTTGTTTCATCGTTACCACTTAATTATCAAGGCTTCTGGTGACCATGTTTTTCCTCTTGATGTTCTGATTTAGCATTTCCTCTCTCTCTCTCTCTCTCTCTCTCTCTCTCTCTCTCTCTCTCTCTGCGGTAAGGGTCAGGTCATAAGTTGGGATCCAAATACCGAATTTTTCTTCGAGATTTAGTTATGCAGGAATTACAGGTTGACAGGTTGAGCTATAAATTACAGGTTGGGCTATAGATTACAGGTTGAGCTATAAATTACTATTACAGGTTGAGGTATATAAAGTGCAAGTGCAGGTTGAGGTATAAAGTACTATTACAGGTTGAGGTATACAGTACTATTATAGGTTAAAGTACAGGTACAGGTTGAGATGTACAGTACTGTTACAGGTTGAGGTATATAGCGAAACATATTAAACTGGCTACTCTCATAACTCAGATTTAATAATGAGTATACTTAAAATATAAAGAAACAAGCCATTCATATACATTAATTGCGTCATCCTGCTTCACTAATCAACTGTAACGCAATATATATATACAAGAATTGGTTGATTTCCTACGAGTGATGATGAAAATGTTTAGATCGCTTATACTACTAATATTTTGAGAGCCAGGAGTACAGTTTGTTACCTTCTCTGTTATTTGAGATGATTCTGTGATGAAATAAAAGTGAACTCATAAACCTGTTAAAGTCTAATATAATATACCTATTAGTGCCTATTTTTGATAAATGGTTTTATGTTTGTAAACGTTTTCTAGAATACTCGAGCGTTTCATATTTTAAAGTGTAAAAGTAGCCAAGTAAGTCATCTCGCGTGTGATTTCATTCATTTTTAAATAATCTACTCTATCCCTTTCAGAATATCAAGAAGAATTCATTGATAAATGCTTAAAATGTTCACTGGGGAGCTAAATTAAGCATTCATGGTATGAAAAAAAAAGTTTTAACCAAGGCAACGATAACTCTGAAATCACCATCATCAGGTAACTGTTATGAAAAGGAATGTGTAATAATATAATAATCTTGAGACTTACGCCGCACTATTTTCTAATATTTTTTTTACCAATTATTGAACTGTATTTCGCGTTTAATAATATAAAAATTTAGGTTAAAGCAGTACATGTTGATGAGGTATCATAGAAAATGGTAAAAAAAAGTTAAGGTTTTACTGGGTAACTCGTGTATTTAATGTGTGCTTTAGATGTTACAGTATTTTAACGAATTTATTTTGTCCTTCTGCTAAATTTCAGTTGAATAATACATGGGAGAGAATTGAAACGATTATTATACAGTTTTTGTGATTCCATTGTTCACTTTACTATTTATTTATAATTTATTGTTCTCTCGGTTACATTATTTTATCCGTGATGTGATTATGTTAACCTTATTCTCATCAACTGTCTCTTGTTTTTGTTGTCTCTCTATCTGTATCCGTCTCCCCCCCCCTCTGTATTCTCTTCTCTCTATCTCTCTCTCTCGCTGCGGTGACCATCTATCTGCCCGTCCAGGGAGAGAGAGAGGGAGGACGACAAGCTTTAGCACTGACCTCATAACTTGTACACGGACAGGCAGGGAGGTTGGCCACAACCCAAGTCCATGACTGACGTAAAGTAACACAAAGTGAAATCTTGCTTTAGTCTCTTGTGTTTGTAGTTATGGTGAAGTTTGCTGATCCTACACCTTGTCTCTCCGGTAATTTAGGTTTAATGATATTTATTATACAGTCAGTCATATATAAGTCAGTATTAGAGCATTACAAACAAATGCTACAATGCAAGCAAATGAAAATATAGATGTTAAGAATACCTTGTGTCAAACTTAAGAATAGTTTACCTTGTCTTTGACGCCGTTTTCTCTTGCTCCATCATACTAATATTACTTAGATGTGTTCTGGACGGTTGTTTCAGGTAGGTGTGTTCAGATCTCCTTTAAGTTGATAGATAGTAATCAGTACTACATCAGTGGTCTCTGGTGGTGTTACTACATGTACTCACAGCTCTACAATGGTTCACTACATGTGTGTTAAGACTATTTTTTTTATGATGCTTAGTCAACTATTGGTGTTTTGTTTTGTTTTTCGAAAGTTACCTTCCTTGACGATCCTTAAAATTCCCCAAGAGTCGACCTCCTCGTCGTCAGTTCACCGTTAATGGAGACGAAATAAACCTCACTACTAGCATCACAGCTTCCTCTGGTATACGTGACAGCCAGACATAGTTCCATAAGTGTTTAAACTCACAGTAAAGACAAAGTTTCCATCTCAGGGGATCAGGGAAGGAGAGAAATCATACGTTGTTTATTCTCGTTACACATTAACGGGGTGAGCCAGGGGCATTATGTCCGTCTATTCAGATCAGACTTTTCAAGGTTGTTTGTAATGTAAGTAAAGCAGAAGACTGTGTTTGAGATGTTGATGATTTGCAACCCGGAAGTGTCATGGGGAATATGTTGGATATACCTAAAGAATGATGAACAGAGTAACGTTTAACCCTTACAAATATGTACTACTCCTTATCTCCCCCTCCTTTCCCCTCTTCACCTCCCGCTGGTAGCTCCCGAGGAGACATTGGCGGGAAACTGCTTGGGTAGCGCATTCCAGTTAGGTAATCAGAAAACCACTTGGGTCACGTCTCCCCTATAGCAGATAAATAACTGATTCGTTAATATATTGCTTAAGAGATTTAAGAATTAGTACCAATATTATTAAAGAAGGACGTGGATTATATGGATACGTGTTCTAAATATTCAGTAGTGACTTATAAATAGATGCGTAACATTTTTATACATAGTTGTTTGTTACGCAATGAACAGTTACGGAAGTTTTTGTGAGTGGTGTAGCGTAGGATAGTGTCATCACAGCCTTCACTACAATAAAACTTGATCAGGACAATAGTTTATGATCGAAATTTATCTTTCTGTTTGTTAATGAATTCATCGGTTCTTTATAAAGAATCGTTCCTTCCTCGGACAACCAGCTTAACAAACCCTTCATCCATCTCTCCTCGAGGAAGTTAGATTCTCTATAATTCCCCTGTATAAGCTTTTTCTGTGTTAAGTTAACCATTAGGCTAAGATAACACGTGAACTAACAAGATAACGAACATCATCCTAGACACAATATGAACCCAAGCATTTAAGAACGAAGCTGTAGTGAAGAACAAGAACAGTTGAACAGCACTGAACACAAGAACACCAACACACAAATGTTACAGCCTTCCTGACCTGCATCCATACTGACGACCACATGATACGAAATTAGTATCTGAGTATTGAGGAGGAACCTTGGGGAGCTGATCATAATATATACAGGCTTGATGGCAATAAAACCCAACTGATGTGTAATTTTTTCGTATGTACATTAACAAACGTCATTACCATAAACTGTATAAACGAGGCCTTGTATTCCTTCACGTTATTTATATATCTCTCGACATCTTCCTTCCTTCAGCCATCTTTGCCCAACATTGTCCTCCAGATGTAAACACTTCCTTATAACGAACTTTTCCTCCTTGCTTTCCTCAATTTTGTTGTAACAATTCAATGAGACTTTTCATCTCTTTCGGTGACTAAAGAATGACTGCATTACTCTTACCCATAGTAAACACGTTAATGTCCGTCTGAACACAATAATAAATTTCCTGTAGTCTGCCCTCCTCATCCCAGTCTGTCAGATATTACTTCACTCACACTCACTCCTTCAGCGTAGTCTTCCGCCGCCAGTGTTGTCATCATCACGCGTCTCTCAGCTCAACAATTAACTTTTTTTGAAGTTATTTCCACTGACTGTAGCTAAATCCCACATAATATTACATAGCTAAACATGATATAAGGACTTTGAAGAAACTTAAGTTAATGGTTGTTTGTTTATGTATAATTTGTTATTTTGGTGAATTGTCTAATGGGAAATTATCCGTTATGATCCGTAACTTTCTTCACGGTGGATAAAAAATGGTTATATCTCTTGGGTTTTCAATACATCCATTTTTTCTTCTAAATTCGTAAGTGATTTTGATTGGTGTAAGTTTATAAAGCGTTATAAGAATGTATCAAAAGGCGATCAGAAATATATGTATTTTTCTTGTTTAAAACAGACTTAGCACATCTTCAGAGGCAACTGAATTACAAAGACTCAGAGAGGTTTATATACACAGGGTGACCATACAAAACTTGGTCAGGTCAAAAACATGACATCCACTAATCCACACACAAACCACACAGCAAACATAAGAAGAGCTTATAAGAACGGGCGACGCAACTAGTCATGTCAAGTCAGAGTAGCGGAAGCTATAACACTTGCATACTTTTACTTTGCTACAACAGCTGTTGGGACATTACTGGTTGTTGTACTAATAGTTGTGACACTTAGTGCGTGTGGCATAATGATCATGATGAAAGTATAGAGGATAAGATGATTGCAACGCAGGTAACTTGATACTAAAGACAGTGGCACTGGTGGCCCCGTGAAAGAACTAGGGCGTGAGTGAGTGTGCGTGTGTGGCATTACCGGAAGGAAGGCACGTAATGTGATTCCCCTCCCTCTCTCTTTCTCTCCCAAAATAAGTCAAAACTCTCTGTAAGAGTCAGTGATTTCCCTCAAGGATTCCCCCAACAGTTTCCTCCTGGTCGTCCTCGAGGTTTGCGTTACAAAGGTGTAAATCCCTGAAAATCGAGGTGGGTGAAGCAGGGACACCCAGCTGGCTGGTGAGGGTAGCAGGTGCCCGCCTGTGGGAACCGCCACCCGCCACCATTCTCACACCAAGTCACGACCACCGCTCCCGTATGCCTTCGCTCACCGCTAAATTTCTTCCTTCTGTGTTTTTATAACCCCTTTCCTTGGCGCTGTCAATCGGCGAAGAGTCGATATATGACGGAGAACTAGACACATTTCCGTGATGTCTTGTCTACGGGCAGCACAGGCGGGTGTTAAGGCCTGAGTGCGTGGCGTGTGGGGCGAAGAATAAAAGTGTGTGAGCACTAAGGAGCGGGTCGGCGTGCCACAGTTTAACACAATGGCCACGACGTCGCCTCTACTGTTGCCGCCTGAGAGCTGCCGTGATCACACACACACTCCTGCCGCCTCCTTCACCCTCCACACACCTTTGCCTCACACCTCTGTGTACCCATCCCTCACTACCTCCTTCTAAGACAACAACGACGTCAAGAATGTGAACCAATTCTAAGATCCATTCTACGAATATTCCCTCATCATAACTGTGTAAATAACAATAGAATATCCCCAATAAGTAACTCCACCCTCTCGGAAAGAAAACGGGGGCTGGGTAGGTTCCTTCCTGGGGGCTCCTGACTGACTTCCCCTCCACGGATTTTTCTAATTTATTTCCTTCATTACCGCTAAAATAACACGCTAATTGTCAAACCACAGAATATGCTAAACATTTCTTGGCTTTTGATATGTTCGTAAGAGGCTCCGGAGAAGACGGTGAGAGAGAAGGGTCAGGGAGGGAGGGAGGGGTGAGAGTAGAGTGATCGACAGGGGAGGAGGAGCAGGAGGAGTTTGATGACGACACCATACGTCACCGGGTCTGGTCACGCTGACTGACCGCTACTCCATAACGGCTAAGATGATCCTCACTGACCGCAGGAAGCTCTCGAGCATCCTCCCTCCCTCACTCTTCTCCCTCACCTCTTACCTCCCCAACCCTCCCCCCTATCATGTCGTTGAAGGTTATAGGACAGTATCTCACTTAACCTAACTTAACTATACCATAACTATCCTAACCTAACCTAAACCAACTCAACACCTAACCAAACCAAAGCTATCCTAACGTAATCAATCCATAGCCAACAAAACATATCCTAACCTAACTAAACCAAACCTAACCTAACCTATCCTATCCTAACCTAACTTGACTTCAAAATCTACCCCGACTCAACCAAAACTAACCTATCCAATCCCAAACTATCCTGACAGTATCAAAAACATAAGGAATCCCAAAATAATGGAATATTTTGCTGGTCAACATTTTTAGATTCAATGGGCAATAATCCGGCTGTAATTTTTACGGTTGTAGAAAAAAAAAGTCACTAAAATGTGATATTTAATTTATTTATTCCTGTATTTTTTTTCCTAGCCAAAAATAGACTTTTTTCCTGTTATTGTTATTGTTTTTTTCGTTCACCATTAGTGGGGAAGATTGTCCGTAGGAGAAGTGGGGGGAGGGGGGGGGATCAAGTCCATATACCTCCGTCTCTTCCCCCCCTCCCCCTCTCTCTCTCTCTCCCTCACCCTTGGTCACGCTCCCGGCCCGCATGCATGACTTATCTCCTCTCCTGCTTATGTTTCATGGAGAACCAGGCTGAAAGGGGCTGCTGTCACCTAGCCTACATAAGATGACCCGTATGTCGTTTAAATACCTGTGTGTACGCGCGCGTGTGTGTGTATGTGTGTGTACGTGTGTGTGTGTACGTGTGTGTGTGTCAAAACGCTAATGAGTGCTGTATATATTTAGTGGAGTTCCTCGTGCCTGGTTCTTATGTATACTAAAGTCACTACGGGAAGCATAATTAAGAATAAAGGGACAACTTTTCTTATGCCTTGATCTTACAGTCACTATGCGTCATACTGGTCAGATAATCATTGACTTACCTTGATCGACACGACACACCTCTTTATCATAGCTATATATAGTCCTTGATACGTGTAACTGCTCTCTCTCTTTCTCTCTCTCCTATCATTATCTTTCTTTTTATCTTTTCATCTTTGTCTTCAGTTTTATCTCTCTCTCTCTCTCTCTCTCTCTCTCTCTCTCTCTCTCTCTCTCTCTCTCTCTCTCTCTGTCTTCGTTCGTATCCTAGCATGAGAGGAGGTGAGGGTGAGGACAGTGAGTGCCTTGCATACAGACACACTGGGTCACGGCCACACTGAGGAGTCTTCCCGGCGGCGGCCACGTCTCTCACCTGTAAGAGTCGTGTGACGTCATCCAGGTCTTTAATGTGTGTACCTTTAAGAAGTGACTGACCCAAGACGTCCACATGATCACACTCCTACAGGTATCTATAGATGATTGTTAACTATTATTCTGCTGATTACTTGAAGATTAAATTTGAGTTCTTTTTTAGTTACTAGACACTTTTAATTCGCGGAAAAGAATTAATTTCATGATGCACTTACACACATTGAGTGTTTGTCTGTTAGTATATGAGGGGTGGAAAGTTTTTCTGTGTATAATTAGGAGTTTAGAACTTGTCATTATATTATGATAATTACCCAGTTTCTCTTTCATCGTTCTTACGGTCCCAGGCCCGGGGGTTTCCCGCCTTCCAGGGGTCTACTGTTGTTGTTATTCTCATTGTGGACCCTCACCCCTCCCCTTGCCGCCCCTCCCTCTCTTTCTCCCCCTCTACCGTTCCTCCCCAGTAGCTATACACGCTGCACACGACCTGTTTAAAGGTTTTACCCCTCCCTCCCTCTACCCCCCCCCCCGCTAACGGAATCGAGGTGCATATACAGTATGTATGTATTTATACACAGCATACTGTATATATTTGGTTAATTGTAGGCAGGAGTAGAGGACTGGCTCCCTCCCTACACACAAACCTTTATTCACAAAACAATGACTACACTATCAGGTACTCTTGATGATGATGAAACAACCTCTGGGTGGACCAGCATCCTGCCAGAGTGGTGAGGTAACCCACTATAGCTGCTCAGTGTTAAGACCATCACCTGCCTGGCCACTTTCCCCCAGGGTTAAGACACAGACTAAGAAGAATTCTATTCTGTACAAAGAATCTACTACTGATAATGAACATATGATGGCTTTGGTGTGGTTATCCTTGGTTGAAATGTTATACTGTTTATCATTGTTTGTTTACCTGCACGACTTGTCTTAGCATGTACATGGAGTCGATGTGGTGTGTTGAAGGTCAGTGAGAAGATTGAATGCTTCAGTATGACATCTTGGTTGAGTATGATGATTTCATTCCTTGAGTGATGGCTTAACCCCTTGAGTATGTTGACTTATTTCCTCGAGTATGTTGGTTTAATTCCTTGAGTATTCTCGCTGACACCAACTGTAGGAGCATCGAGGCTACCATTATCCATGAACAACTACGGTGGACTGGCCATGTTACTGCATGGTCGACAGTAGACTGCCAAAGCAGCTACTTTACAGTCACCTATAGTAAACGTAACGCCGGCGGGCAACTGAAAAGGTATAAGGATAGTCTTAAGACAAACCAGAAAAAGTGCCAAATCGACCCCCTCACCTGGGAGACGATCACTCCACACACTAGCGCTTGGAGGATCACCACAGAAGAAGGTGTCAATACTTCAAGTTAGCCCGACTGCATAACAAGGCAGACAAGCGCCAACGCCGGAAAGACGCTGCCGCCGACCCTCCCGCACTAGAGTTAGCCCTCCACATGTGCAACGTTTGTGGACGACCCTGCCGGTCCCGTATCGGCCTCTTTAGTCACCTCAGAACTTCCAACGTGGGTGACATCCTTAATAACTCATATCATTGTATCATAGCTGGATGATTGTCATACTCGATTCCGAGTGACAGCAAAGTAGTAGTAGTAGTAGTAGTAGTAGTAGTAGTAGTAGTAGTAGTAGTAGTAGTAGTAGTAGTATTAACCCCTTGAATATGATGGTTTAATTCCTTGAGTATGTTGGGTTAATTCCTCCAGTTGTTGTTTACTATATTTCTGTATTGTTCCCGTCTAAATAAGTAAACTGCTTTCACATCAATTCGAATTTCTTTCTGTACTTTTTCTTTAATAATTTTCTCCTCCTCTTCCTCTTCTATTTTCTCCTTTATCTGAGCTGTTCGTTTCCCTTAATCTTTCCCACGTAAAAGACAAAGATAAGATGACAGATATAGAAACAGATTATGATAACAGTAAGTCCTTAGAGATGGCTTCGGTGTGAATTATTATTAATAGTAGTAGTAGTAATAGTCTTGGTAGTACTAGTAGCAAGAAGGGGGGCTTCGTATGCATGAGGCATGACGAAGTAAGGGATCTAACAGCAAATTTACCGAGGGAAATCTGCCACGACGTCATGGTGGAACCGCCCCGCCTTCCATTGGACGGTGAGAACCTCCGTCACAGGACTTGAAACACGTGCAACAAAGCCCGTGTGGACGTCAGTGGTCGAGGATTCTGGACGCCGGGACAGCGAGCCTTTTTTAACTTCAGGATTTTTGATCCCATGGCCGCATGTCACCGTAACCTAGCTCTCGATGCTGCACACAAGAGGAACGAGAACGACAAGATTAGGGCATATGGGGAGAGAATTCAGAACGTTGATCAAGGCAGCTTCACTCCTCTAGTGTTCACAACCTTTGGCGGGATGGGACCAAGTGCAAGATGCTTTTACACCAGACTCGCAGAGGTGTTATCTGAACTAAAGCAGCAGCCCAGAAGTTATGTTGCAGCCTGGTTGAGATGTCGACTGTCCTCTCTCCTTAGGTCTGCATTGGTTTGCCTCAGGGGAACGAGAGCATCGGCCCCAAAGCCGACAACAGTCGCAGATATTGACTTTGAGGCAACAGTCACTGAATGCCGCATAGACCTGCGGCTCAACTAACTCAACACAGCTAGGAGAGCTACTTAACTATTAGGATAGTTAATTTTAAGGGAATAAAATAGCGGCGAAGGTGTGGCTATTGAGGGAGGCTGGAGGCCATTATACCCACCAAAAATAGTAGAAGTAGCAGTCGTATTTTCTTTTTGGGGGGGGGGTTAAGTTAGGTATGGTTGCATTAGGTTTGGTTAAGTTAGATGAGGTTATTTTGTGTTAGGTTAGGTTTAGTTAAGTTAGGTTAGGGTTAGCTAAGTTAGGTTAGATTTAGTTAAGGTAGGTTAGGTAAAGTTAAGTTGTGTTGGGATAGTTTAGATTGGGTTAAGTCAGATTAGGTTAATTAAGCTAGTTTGGGTTAGTTTAGCGTTTGGTTAAGTTATCATTAGCTTCGGTTAGATTAGCATTAGGTTAGGATAACGTTAGGTTCGCTAAGTTAACTTTAGGGTGAAATAAGCTTCGGAAACTAATCTTCAGGCGATAAGATTCACAACGGCAAGAGATGAGAACAATCATTTATATAAGACGAGATGACGGTAGTAATGAGGACCAATTAATTACTGATAGTGGATGAGAGAGAGGGAGAGAAGAGAAGCATAGATGGTAGTGATTGAAAGCTAACCCGTATTGAGGTACTTGGGGGTGGGGAGAGGTGGGGGGTGGTGGGGGTATGTTTTGACTGGACATCTGCCATAGAGGAGAAAAGGAGGAGGAGGAAGTGGAAGGTAGGAGGGGCTATGCATCAGTACTGGGTCAGGCAAAAGAATTAATGTCGAGAGAAGAGGAGGGAAGGGGAGGAGAGAGAGAGGAAAGGAGGGAGGGATGGAGGGGGAGGGGGGGTAGAGGAGGGAGGTTGGTGAGGAAGATGGGGGAGTGGTTGGGAACTTCTCACTTACCGTTCACACACACACACAGACAGTCGCGCACACCGACACACGCACACACGTCCCTCACTCGGCCTCAGTCGCTGCTGGAGAACGACACAGGTGACAACACTGCTCACACCTTCACCTGACACTCACCTGGAGGAGGAGCGGAGTCGAGGAGGACCAAGATTAATTACCCTCACCATCGCACCTGACTCATTACGTGTTCAATTTAGAAAGTTATGTGCTAAGGATTTAAATCAACTTGATAAACTTTCACCGAGGACTTTACAACAGTGGATTATACTAAAGCTTGATAGAAATAATATAAAGGATTATTAATTAATACTCAGGTGTGTGATTTACCTGTATTGAGTGACAAAGTCGGTGGTAGTTGTTGTGGTGGAGGAAGGAGTGGGTGTGTGTGTGTGTGTGTACTGTTGGGGGTGACATACGGAAGTTGGTACACCGACAGGAAGTATATACTGTAGAAGGCGCTGAAGATGCTGTCTGTACTTAGCATGACCGAGGGGCACCTAGAGGACGAAGGAGACGATGGCCCACACGCCCACGATGACGATGATCACAACCACGACAACCTGCCCCTCTCTAAGGCCGAGCTCAGGAAGGTATACAGTACACAATCATCATTTTCTTTTCCGTGTTTATTTATCATCAGAATAAACCAAACCAAATTATGGGTCACTTTATTCCTTGCATATATAAAAAAAACACAAAAAAAAACATAAACCTATTTTACATATATACTTTTGGGATGATAATAAACAAAACAATTGGTTTAATTTAATCTTTCTATGGTATTTTTGATATAATATTAATCAATCACCTCAGTCAAAAAAAATTACAGGCTTGATTTATTATGTTATAGTATATCACCTGAAGAATCTCCACCCTAGGTTATTTCACCCCCCAAAAATTAACCACAGTCATGCTATTTGAGGGATGAGGTTAGGTTAGGTTAGGTTAGGTTAGGTTACATTTGGATAGGTGAGATAAGGTGAGGTTAGGTTAGGTAAGGTTAGGTTAGGTTAGGTAAGGTTAAGTAAGGTTAGGTAAGGTTAAGTAAGGTTAGGTTAGATGAGGCTAAATTAAAGCTAGGATGGTAAATCATTAGGTGAAATAAGTTAAGGTGGAGATTCTTCAGGTGATCCACTGTATTAAGACATAATACAGTAAGTACAGGTCACTAACAGATCCTCCTCCTCCTCCTCCTCCTCCTCTTCTTCCCTACAGAGTAACAAACCCATCATGGAGAAGCGGAGGAGGGCCAGAATTAACACCTGCCTCGGCGAGCTTAAGAGTCTTATCCTTGATGCCATGAAGAAAGACGTGAGTTAATTTTTGTCTCTCTCTCTCTCTCTCTCTCTCTCTCTCTCTCTCTCTCTCTCTCTCGATCATCATCACTTCTGTATATTTCCCTCTCTTTATTATATTACCTATAATTCTCGCATGACAAAGATAATTATTTATTACTTGAATATATTTAAATACCCCCAGTGTAGTGGATCAGTGTAGTGGATCAGTGAGGTATTATGTCGTGATGACTAGACCAGGTGAAGCTATAATAATAATATAGGCAAAAGAAAGTCGTTTCATGGGTCATAAAAGTATAAAAGTAACGTCCTCCCGATATAAAAGTAACGTCCTCCCGATATAAAAGTAACGTCCTCCCCCGATATAAAAGTAATGTTCCCCCGATATAAAACTAACATTCTCGATATACAACTAACGTTTCACCTCACAAGACAAAGGTAAAAATTCGGCCAGGTATCACCATCTCTTCCCCAGACATATTAAACACCCTTCAGATAATGGTAACATACCCCAGGTGACACCCCCCTCTCCTCCCCCAGACGACAATACCTCCTCGTCGGATAAAAACTAACGATTCACAAGACATCAATAACGTCAGCTGTGTGGAAAATAACGCTCTTCACAGACAACGTTGACCTCGCGGGATAAAAACTAGTGTTTCTCAGACAACTGTAACTTCCCCTTGTAGAGACGTAACGTTTCACGGTCAACTGTGACTTCTCGTAAACAATGGCCAAAATCCGTTCACATATACTGTAGTGTACTGTACTGTACCAGGGGCGGCGTTACCCAGGACGATCTTCCTTCACCCTCTCCCTCTGTCTCAGTCATGACCACTTATTATGAGGGAACAGTGCTTGAGCTTCAGGTAACGTCCCTTGCTAGGAGAGTCTTTTGTTATTGTTCCTGTGTGTCTCGTGAGGGCCTGACCAGAGTGCCCATCTGTCCCAGCCAGTCCCCGGCGTGGCCACCTGTCCTTGCTAGTTCCCGGGGTGGCCACCTGTCCCTGCTACTCCTCGTGGTGGCCACCTGTCCCTGCTGATCCGGTGTGGCCACCAGCACCAAGGCGGTTTCCCAGTGTTCTCAGTCTACGACTCGTACTTCCCCTGACCCGGCCCGCCCCCGCGCCCTCACTGTCTCCCACGCCTGTGACACCTCCCACGCCCGCTACCAACCTCCTGGCCTGGGGGGAGTGTCACCACACCACCGTCACGCGCCCACAGTGGTAGCCACGCACACAGCCACACGTCCCCACGCGCACCTGCTAACTCTTATAGTTACCCCCTGAAGGTACAGCTAATGCCGCCACTTCCTGTATTAGTCATTGTTCTCTGCTATACTCGAGGGCCTGCACAGCGTGATGCCACAAGTACCGTTGTTCTGCCAACGTCACAGACTTCCAAGAGCGATGGTAATACAGGAGTAAACTTTGAGTGGCAGGTAGTTGAGGGTAAGGCTTCATGACCTGACCGTCCAGGAGCAAGGCTTCAGGAGAGGAAGTTAGTGATAGAGGATCAGCGACAAGGTAAAGGAGAGAGAGAGAGAGAGAGAGAGAGAGAGAGAGAGAGAGAGAGATCAGGACTTGATGAACAGGGACACCTTAGTTTGTTATCCTTCAACATAGGATCTCCCGGAGTTAGCACCGCTGGGGTTATGTGGTCGATGAACGCCAATTGACACAGACATGTTAATGGGTTCTTGATAACCCGGAGAAGGCTGCGGGCGCGGGCGTGAGAAGCTATGAATGAGTACACTGAGTCTTCCCCGCGGCATCCTGGTGTTTCACAATACTCCGTCGTATTAACATTGTTTATGTGACAGAAATCGATATATGTTAAGCGGATACTGTATATAATCCTTGAAGTAGTTGCGTATCGTCTTAAGTTTTCCTAGAGAAAGCAGAGGCCTCGTAACTAAACACGAGTGTGTCTCGGTGTGGTGGGCGGAGGCGGGAATTGTGTCCTTGTTGAGCGGAGGGAAGGCGTGGGAACGGAGGGGGCCCGCCGGACGGATTCCTCCACACAGGTTGGCCCGGATCCCCATCCTACCCACCACCAAGTCCCCCTACCTTTCCCCCTCCCCTCTTGGGCCGCCACTCACTGCACCACAACCACAGCCAGTAACTTTTATGATCTTGGAAGTCGATTTCTATACGACACCAACGCTGTTCTGCGTATCGGGAGAATCATTGTCTGTAGACGACTTAACCCGTGACTTTTAGTTCTAACTTAGAGAAAGTTTGAAACATCTGATGGAAGTAACTTATATGGAAGTAACTTATTAAATATTTTCAATAAATGTCTCACTCAAATAGATGATAGACAAAACATTCTATAACGCATAGATTTCTATGACAACCTCGTCAGTCAGCCGCGCAGGTGAGGGACAAAGAGTCTCAAGCAAATCAGTGCCGATCACCGCACCGGCTGGCGGACAGGTGGTGAGGACAAAGCAGCCGTGAGAAAAATCAACATTCCGAGCGTTCCCGGCCATTCCCGAAGCTATTCCCACCGCATTCCAGGCGAGCATTCCGGCACATAAGTTAGGGAGGGGCCGAGGAGGGGGGGGGGTCTGTTGACAGGTGGGGCGCCATTGTTGTTGTCTGACGTCACAGGTTTAGGCAATGGTGGCCGTGGTGGTGGGTGCGCGCCAGTCGTGTGGACTTTCTTTTGTCCAGCGCTGTTGGGGTTAAGAGTTGCCTACACGTCGGGGGTCGCTGTCGTAAGAAAGACAAATAAATATATTTCTTTATTCATAATGATTCTACAATAATTCCAAATTGTGATATCAAATTATTATAAATGTGTCCAACTAAGGAGCTTCCTGTAGTAGCTCCTCTCCTCTCCTAGTAATTATGCCTAAATCTACCCTGGCTTCCTTCCTTCCTCCCGGGGCATCTGGCTTCCCTCTCCTCCTCCTCCTGGGTGTCCTGGTCACTTTCCCTCCCCTTCCATAACCCAACCTTGCCCTTCCTGCACCTTCCTTACGTCCCCTCACCCTGGTGCCAGCCACCTGCTGCCTCGCTTCTCCTTCCCTCCTTCCCTCCCTCCCTCTCCCAGGAGGCGACATAGGAGGGGAGGGTATAAGTCCTATTGAGTTCTACCCCTCCACACTTAACGTGCCCAGCGGGGAACACACTGGGTATTGGCTGTCATTATGTATGCCCAGTTAGGTAGGATATAGAACTACCAGTCCTCTCAATATACACACAGGACCACATGTTAATACGTAAATACCAACGATATGCAAATTGTGTACATACTGTAGTCTTACTGCAATAAGTAAAGTACATACTGTTTGTACAGACCTAACGAAATATAAGCCAGTTAAATAATATCGCAGCACAATTACCATAAACAAGCCAATCCAACCTAACCTAACCTAACCTAACCTAACCTAACCTTACCCTCATTTAATAAACCTTACTTAACCTCACGTAACCTAACTTAACCTTTGCCTTATTAACATACTTAAACATTAAGTACTTAACGTTATACTTAAACTGTCAGTGCACTTCCCAGACTTAATACACTTATACACTTTACACAGGTGCCTCAGGTGTGTCATAGATGTGTCTCGGGTATATTTCAGGTGTGTCGCAGATATATTTCAGGTGTCTCAGGTGTGTGTATGTGATGGGGGGTGTAGTTCTAGGTGTTGCCTGAGGCGTGAGAAAGTAAGTACGTGGTGGTGGT
>NW_024721079.1:3910646-3955646 GCF_018991925.1 Homarus americanus | reverse complement strand
AGGTATGTGTCAAGAATCGAGAGTGTGGACAATGCTGTACGACAACGCCTTCTGCAGCACCTGGGTCAGTGTGTCTCTGGGCTGACGGCCATGACCCCCATGTCCTTCACGGCCATGGCGGGGCTCCCGATGCCTATGGCCCACCTGCAGGGAAGCTCGCTCCCCCCAGGACCTCCCCCCACACTTCAGCAGGGCCCAGGGGATGTCAACAATAATCAGGCGCGGCTGTTACATGGTCTTGTTGCAGCCAGATTAGCAGCTGCTGGGGACGCTGCAGGGGCAGCTCTCCTTTTACATGGGGGTCTGTCTCTCCTGGCCCGCGTCGCACCGCACCCTCAACCCCCAACCCAGCCAACAGCACCTCCACATCAAGGGGCATCGACAGTGCCGCCTCCCCAAAATGTGCCGCAGCCACCACAAGTTCTACAGTCTCCAGTTGTCAAAATAAATGAGGGTGCATCATCCTCCGGGGAGCGCCCCCTGCGGCCGTCTGCTTTCACAGCTGTGAGACGGGCCTCATCCCCACCCAGAGCGCCTCTCGAAGTACACTCACGCCCACAGGAGACTTTAACATCC
Organism: Homarus americanus; assembly: GCF_018991925.1. Classification (NCBI taxonomy): domain Eukaryota; kingdom Metazoa; phylum Arthropoda; class Malacostraca; order Decapoda; family Nephropidae; genus Homarus; species Homarus americanus. Next base: position 3,955,070 of record NW_024721079.1, on the reverse strand, counting down.
AACCCCACCCAGCAGGTCGTAGCTCCCACAGCAAGAAGATTCATTGGAGGTCCAGAGACTCATCCAGAGACAGTTGTTCGTGCACAGGTTGCCGTCCAGCCCGTGAACCTGACCATGTCTGCCCCTCAGGACACCGAGGTTCGTGCACCACTTGACTTTTCCTTTAGAAAACGAACTTTAAATATACCAACACCGACTCATCCTGCACCAACCCATGTCACGACCACACACACGATGCCTCCACACACTACCCCCATACACAGTGACGTCAAGCAGAGCTTAAGCACACACTTGACACCTTCGCCGTATGTCCCCGCCCTCACCCTGGCCACCAAATACCAACTCACACAAAGTTCACAGACAGCAACCATCAAGAGACCTTTGGAGGTGCAAGACACCTCTTGTTCTCGCCCATCTAAGATGATAAAGACAGAATATTCCTCCCTGGCAGGACCCCCCATCACTGTGCGTCTCGTACCTTCAGGTCACCCTGTAGACCCCTCACACGCGACGCCTCCCTCACACACATCACCTCCCTCACACACATCACCTCCCTCACACACATCACCTCCCTCACACACATCACCTCCCTCACACACATCACCTCCCTCACACACATCACCTCCCTCACACACATCACCTCCCTCACACACATCACCTCCCTCACACACATCACCTCCCTCACACACATCACCTCCCTCACACACATCACCTCCCTCGCACACATCACCTCCCTCACACACATCACCTCCCTCACACACATCACCTCCCCCACACACATCTCCACCCTCACACACATCTCCACCCTCACACACATTTCCACCCTCACACACATTTCCACCCTCACACACATCTCCACCCTCACACACATCTCCACCCTCACACACACTACCTCCTACACACATATCCCCTCCCTCACACATATCCCCTCCCTCACACATCACTCCTCCTTCGCTCACATCACCTTACTCCGTCACATCCTCACACACGTCACCGGGACCCTCGCCGACTGGTCCGACGACGCCCAAGAAGGAGGTGACGTCAGAAGACAACACGTCGCCCGACAGACCCTCCACCTCCGCCACTCAGGAAGATAAGGATATGTGGCGACCCTGGTGAGCTTAACGACGCACCTGTCAAAAAGTTGTAAAATCGGACGGTGAACTTCCTCATAAGACACAACTGTTGTCATCAAGTTTGAGAAATTCACCACCTATTTTTTCTTGAAAACCCAGTGATTTTCTTTAACCTAAGCCCCGTTTTTTTTTTAGTCATATCAACCTTATTTGGCCAACTCTATACATACCATTAGTGTATAAAAACTGGTGATAAAACCCTCTGAGGTACACTCCAACCCGGTGTGACACGGCTAACCTGATCTCTTAACTCCCACATCGTGTATAGATCTCAGTAGCTCAAGTGTCTGGTGAGATTGGACACGGCCAACACGAGCTACGTCCTCATGATACTAACTTGGGTAATATTCGCAACAGAGTCCTATGTAGAGAACCGGTCGAGGTGGTTCATTCCCTGTGTCAGCCCACCCACCTGTGTGTATCACTAATGACAGTAAATTGTGTATTGTTCTTACACAGAAAGCCTCCAGTATAACATTACATTCTTAACAAGATGTTTATATTTTATTTGTTATTTGTAATTATAATGTGACGTTGAAAGTAAGATTGATCTTTGTTGAGGATAGTTTTAGCGTTTGTTGTTTAGTAAAGGTCTCCATCAATGCTTCAAGTGGTGACATACAAGACTGTATCAGAGTACTTGTAGTCATGATGAGGTTCTGCTGTAAGTGTTAGTCGTCTGTGTAATTTAGTTTATAAGTGACTGTATCCTATAATGTACTTTACAGAGATTCCTACTACCTTATATTTTTTTTTTTTGTGTAAACACAGACAGACCTGGTGATATTTAGGCGACACACCCATCATGCTCAGTAGGCCGAAGACTATTCTAATAATTTCTACCAATAACCAAAGTCCATATGTGACTTATCGTGGTTAATGTGTCTAAAACTGTAGGCGAAGTAGTGGATATTTAGTGACCTGATCTCTTCATCAAGTTCCAGATTACAAGGACGTGACATTAACAGTAGTATAGTATATTATATTCGTGAAAAAAAAAAAAATATAAAAATGCCAAAATAGATAAATAATCGAAAGAATACGACCCCAAAAATATGTAAATGTGTATAGTTTTTTATATATAAATTATGATGTATCTTAAAGGAGTGAGAGGCAGACTCTGTTATTTAATTGTTACACACACACACACACACACACACACACACACACACACACACACGAGCCCAACACAGCGAGGAGTGACCCGACGCTGCTATATGGGATACAGCATTACATTATCGGCTGCTGAGTTATTGAGTTTCGTGTTATCGGACGCTGTGTAGTGCTGTGTGTGAAGAAGTCCCGACTCCTACCTTCTCACACACTGCCCTTTCGTCCTCCTCCTCCTCTTGCTGCTGCTGCCTCACCCCGTGCCAACTCTGTACTTACCTCCTACCATAGATAAATGTATCCAATCGGTTCACTTAAGGAACGGCACAAAGACGGTGACTTTAGATGGCGTTTAGTTATGGTAGAATCCTAAGGTAATTTTAATGATTTGACCATCAGTTTGTTTTTTTACTTAAATAAGCCAGTTAATGCGTTTTACATCTCCAATAAGTTTAAACATTATTTATATTTATCGTTGAGAATCTGCGCCTCATAGAAAACGGGAAATATTAGCAGATACTCCGTTAGAAGTTCGTGTTATGAGGTGATGGGTGACGGAAATGAGTCCGTGAATGTTTACTTTGCCTTTGTTGTTTATGAATAAGAAGTTATATTTACACGTTCTTCTGTTTGTTTCAATTTAGAGGGGGGGGGGGTGGTAGTTAATATTCATGGAAGGTGTGAATGGAGGAGAGTTTTGATGAAGACAAGTAAGTGAATGCAGTGACGCGTAACACCATACTGCCTTCATCATCCAAGGAATGTGAACGACGTCACCGAGATGTCGTTCACTGTTCTATGTAGTGTAAGTTTGTGTTAACTCTGTGATATCTTAAGGAATAAATAATATATAAATTGTAACCCTGTTTTTAGTATCTTCCTTACCTCGATAAATATAAATGTATATAGAATTTGTATATAAACATCGTTACTCTCGTGTTAAAGAGGATTTGTTTTGTTATGCGTGGAAAAAAAAACAATCTCACTGAAGTTATGTTTTATAGAATGATAGGCTACTTTCTTTCACTTTGTAAAACTTTCACTTGTTCCCAGGTTACGTTTGGGGGTTATTTAAATTTTATAGGGGTTAAGTAAGTGCAGGTGATGTTATGATATATGTACATAACCAATAGTCTCTCTTTCTCTCTCAGTAACAATACAATCGTTGCCTGTGGATGTAGGTCAGTGAGGCTCTTACCACAAAGCAATAAGAGGGGGAGGGAAGAGGAGGCGTTGGATGGGGGGGGAGGAGGTGAGGAAGATCCCAGCCCGAGGTTGTGTTGAGAGTAATTGCTATCGGGGCTGACTGGACGACCTTGTCTTGCCCGGAGGAAGATTCACTCCTCTCACCGTGACTGGGCGTGGTCGCTTGGAGATGGATTGTGTGTGTGTAGGAGTGCGATGGACGTAGAGTAGAGTAGGATGGGATTTATCTGGGTGAGACCGGTGGAATAGGACCTTTGTGGACTTGAGGTAGGGTAGGGTAAGGTAGGACTTCTGTGGACAGGTTTAAAGCTACCGGATTACCTTTGGGTGGGACCGCAGTGGGTGGGACTAGACCGCGTGGGACTAGAGCGCGTGGGACTACAGTGGGTATGACTAGACCGTGTGGGACTACAGTGGGTATGACTAGACCGTATGGAGCTACTTAGATGCTGCCCCGGTTAAGTGGTTCGCTGCACGACCTCCTATCTACCGGTAAAGGAAGTCAAGGTCACATCACACTGGTAGTCTTGGCCCGGTTTGTCTATTCTCCCGGTTGTGTGGTGGTGGTACTGGTGTGTCCTCCCAGCACTGTGCAAGGAGGGTTACAGTAGCCTTGGTTTTCCTGATCACCTGAAGATTACCTTACACACACACTCTAGTTTATGTCATCTGATGGTTCAACACCCTATTGCTATATCTGGTTAGGTGAAGTGAGGTTAGCTTGCGTATAAGTTAGGTTAATACAAGTCAGGTTAAGTCAGTGTTAATGTGGTTAATCTTTAGGTGAAATAATCTAAGGGTGTCTAATCTTCAGATGATCTAATTAACCCACCCCCAAAAATATACTAAACCTTCACAAAGTCTAAAAAAAAAAACCATAAATAAAATTAAATTACTTGACATTTTACTTATTATTTCCTTACAAAAATAAAAATCACCAAAGAAAAGGAATTTGTCTAAAGTATCTGTGTCGTTCATGGTTACGTAAGAGTCAGGGTGGCGAGCTTTTTTTTCCCTTAAGATCCTCTCCCCTAAGGCGGTGAGTGCCCTCTTCTTTGTGTTTCTTCATTCTTCTTCCTTGTAACTAAATCCTCTTGAGTGTTATTCAGTCGTGTCTGATCCCATTATATAGAGGTTTAGATGATGTTAAGTTTAATTCAATACCCCAGAGTTTTTATATTGATCGTTATTTTGTTTATTTAATAATATATTTTATTTATTTATCTTTATTATATAGTTCTTTATTTTCTATTTGATTATTATTTTATTTATTTGTTCTATTTTATTATTTATTTTTGTTTTATTTTGTATTTATTTACTTCCCTGTCCTTGTTCGGTCCAGGGAAGTGTAGTCGGCAGTCATGTATAGCGCCGGGTTACGCTGCCTCCTTGCCTACCGAGAGCTTCATGTTGTGATGTATCCATGCGAGCCGTCCTTAATGTCCACTCATGCATATAGGATCTACTTTCACACACCCAGAATAGGAAGAGAACTTGAAGCTGTGATTAAGTTGTGGGTAAATAAGCTGGGGTAAATAAGCTGGGTGGAGGTAAATAAGCTGGTGGGAGTAAATAAACTGGGGGTGAAATCCTCAGTTTATCCTAAATCTCTGTTATTTTTTAGTTTTGTGAGGAACAATCGTCACGAGAATACTGCTTCTGTATGTGAGGTGCTCTTGTCTGTCAATCCTGTATAAATGTGTGTAAATCCTGTACAAATGCCTATCAATCCTGTATAATTATCTCTATGACCATAAATTCCATGTTTGAGACAATAAATGTTACCTATATAAATGCCACCAGTAAATTATACCCGTGTCATCATTAGTGGGACTAGTTTAGAATAATACATTATTAGTAATGAGACATATTCAAACATGCAAATTCACTATTACCTGCATAATCAGTAGTTACCTGTTCATTAATAAGATCATTAATGTAGACAGTAAGATGACTGAAGATACGTGTTTTGGTAAATTAGATATGCAAGTTCTTCATAACCTGTGTGTGTGTGGTGCATATTAAATAACCTTGATGTATCCACTTTTAATCAGTTAGACAGATGGAGAGACAGTGTGTAATACGAGAATTAATTAAACAGATAGACAGGTAGACAGTTGACGTCAGAAGTAATATTAAACACCTCAATGTTAAATAAGGGAAGACAGAAAACTACATGAACGAACAAACTGAAATGACACAAAAAGATGATAAAAATGATGACCCTCTCTCTTAACAGGTCATTATTGGTGCAGTGTCTTGAAGCATCATATCACTACTACCTATTGAGCATGATTATGTAACTGAGGTGGCGTGTGTGGGTGCGTGTAGTGCCTGGGGGTTAGATCGAGGGGGGGGGAGGGGGAGGGTATTGACCGACAGGGGAGAGAAAAGAGATGGGGAGAAAGAGAGAGAGATGTGGTGAATTCCAGAGATGGTGACGTTGACTGGCCATTGAGAGAGAGAGAGAGAGAGAGAGGTAAGGAGGAGCTTTGAGAGAATTAGAGAGAGAACGGGGAGGAGAGAGGGGCGTTGACGGACCCATGAGAGAGAGCGAGGGAAGGAAGAGTGTTGAGAGAATGGGAGAGAGAGAGAGAGGAGGAGGAGGGAGAGCCGTTGACTGACCGGCAGATAGGCAGAGCATAGGTAGCGTCTCCCCCTTCAGGATAGCCTGGGGTACGTACTATCATAGTCTAAACCGGACCACGGCCACTCCCTCCTCTCAAGGCCATCCACGAAAGCCCTTACCTCACCCTTCAAGCTCCTTCAATTTTTAACACTTAAATAACTATAAAAATCACCCATTTTATAGATTCCACCCCAAGTGACATTTATTAAAACCCCGTAGAAGGCGCGGATATAGTTATAGCAGGAGGCCCCGAAGGTATAGTGGCGGGGGAAGTTTACGCCACAAGAAAGAGACGCATCGGTGTCGTGGTGTTGAGGTCCCAGCCCAGCCCAGGTACAGTATATAAAGGCTTTCAACAGGCAGGTCACCCGTACATTAGCTCACTCGCCGATCCCCAGACATGAAGGTTCTCGTAAGTGCTTCCTCATTATTTTTAGTTACAGCCGCTGTGTTATAACTTAGTGATGCCGACCGGATTCTCTTCTACTCGTACTTCCAATTGTGAGAATATATTTAGGATTGAGACGTATCTAGGATTATGATAACGAATCTAGGATTGTGAGACGTATATAGGATTTTGAGAATGTATGTAGGATTGTGAGGACGAGTCTAGGATTGTGAGGACGAGTCTAGGATTGTGAGGACGCATCTAGGATTGTGAGACGTATCTAGGATTGTGAGACGTATCTAGGATTGTGAGAACGTATCTAGGATTGTGAGAACGTATCTAGGAGTCATGAGAATATATCTTTCTCTAAGTATCTCTCTCACGATGGCTCGCTATCTCCCAGAGAGTTGATATCTCTTGGGGTGAATTGATGCGCTTCACATACTGTACATTCAATGTGCTATCAGTGTATACCTGGATATATTTAATTAAGATATATTTCAGTTTCACCTGTACAAACACACACCTGTACATTCTCTGACAGTTGATAATACACGTCTTTTACTTTTTGGGTAAAATAGATAATTATTTCAAATCTCGATTAAGACACTGGCATAAGATTGTTACAGTGAGATATGTGCTGTAGCTGTCACTGTAATGGTTATGTTATGATTACCTTTGTTATATCTGTATAAAACTCTGTATTTTGACACCGGTATACAGGAGGTTACACTAGGTACACTTACATGAATACACTTCTTGTCTTGTGTCCAGGAGCGTACTGTGTTCCCCCTATTCTCTCTCTCTCTCTCTCTCTCTCTCTCTCTCTCTGTAAAAGGAAACTACCGCATTTATCTTCTCTCTTAGTCATTGTCATCCATATTTAGTACCTGTACCCTCTTCTTTTTTTCTCTTCCTCTTTCTTCTACTTTATTGCCGTGTCTGTGCTTCGTATTCAGGGTAGAGTGAGTGTTTGAATATCACTTCTTTCTCTGTGTCGTCGAGGTGTCTTCCTCCGCCATGCCGAGGGCTACTTTGGCACAATCGTTGTGGCTTACAGTCGGTAGATAATATATCCCCTTTACCTGTACGGGCGTGGTACTTGTACTTGTATTGGGGATTGCTGGCCACTTCGCCTTTGGGCTATTTCGGCGTGGTGTCTCTTAGCTCGATATATGGCCCACCACCCCAGCTGTTTAAAGCAACACGTCTGTTACTGTTATATATGGTCCACTATACGTGTTGTACAGTGCCAGGTGTTTGATGGTACTATCACTTGTTGAGTAAAATAGTCCAGATTCTGATGTCGCCATACTATTGGTAAATAGCAGACACTCAGTTAAGATGTGTACCCATATAAATGTAATCAAACATGTACGCTCCCGGTGAGTTTGTGTAAGTAGACGCAGTTGTCCATATAGACTGTACTGTGTGTTTGTATGTTCCCGATAACCTCGAGGAAGTTTTGTTCGCTTCCTATGACTATTCTTAGGATCATCAATAAAATTAGTTGATTCAATATTTTGTTGGTATCTTCAGGTTCTTCTCGCTTTGGTGGGCGCCACCTGCGCCGCCGCCCTTCCCATGGAAGTTCCTGTCCCCGTGACGGACACTGAGGAAGTGGTGCAAGCCAAAGCTGAGTTCGAGGCAGCCTTCAAGGCCGCCGCCGCCGCTGCTGCTGCTGACGAAGTCCCTGAAGTTGTTGTTCCCGAGGGCGCCCCCCTACCTGTGGAAGACACCGAGGAAGTCGCTGCTGCCAAGGCCGAGTTCAATGCTGCCTTTGAGGCTGCTATTGCTGCTGACGGTTCTCTCCCCGAACTCGTAGTACCAGAGGGTGCTCCCCTACCTGTTGAAGACACTGAAGAAGTCGCTGCTGCTAAGGCTAACTTCCAGGCTGCTTTTGACGCCGCTGCAGCTCGTGCTGAAGCCGCCCCCGACACCGACCTGGATGGTAAAATCTCCACCTACACCGGCCTCCTCTCCACCATCGACGGCAGACTGTCTCCCTTCTACACCAACACCTTCCCATACGGTGCCTACGGTTTCCACGCCCCCTTGTTTGCTGGAGCCCCAGTAGTTGCTGGAACTAACGCAATCGCTGGATCCCCTCTGACCTACAGTGGTCTTGGCCTCCCAGCAACCTTTGGTCTTCACGGTACTTATGCCTTCCCCGGCGCTTTCGGTCTCCACGGCATTCCTTTCATCCAGCTCGCCGACGCCGAGGCTGAGTAGGACTCATCTAGTTTGCTACCTTCTGTATGTGAGAATTTTGTAACATAAGAACTCAAAAAATAAAATCAGTACCATGCCTTTACAAATTATTTTATTTTTTGTTACATCAATGTTGATAAACCTGTAAACAGCTAAAAATAAAATTTCCCATGGAAACCCAATTTGAAAATTACTTTTTTTTATAATTCCTCGAAAATCGTATACTGTAATCTTTATCTACAAAGGTAAGTAAAGGTTTTGCAGATAAGTTGCAAAAAGTCCTTTAGTAATAATTGTTGGATGAAGCAGAACCTTCCTTACGTTGAGGACCACAGAAAGGCCACCGCTTAACTCTCTGCCTTACCTAACGGAGACGAACGAGTGATTCGCCGCCCTCGCATATAGAGGTCGATCCTGAGATTCATGAAAGGAAGATATGAAAGTTAAAGCCAGAGGAGCTACATGGTGTAATTCATCTGTCTACATTGATCACACTTTTTCCCCACTGTCCATCATAGTTCAGGGACAGAGTGACAATTTGTTCACTCAGTAGGAGGAGATGGAAGGGAAGGAAGAAAATGGTGGTTAAGCTTTAATGGCTCCAAAACCTTAGGGTCCAGGGACGATCCAAGGCCATCAAGGGCCCGGGAGGATGACTGTAGAAGCACCTAAAACCATAATCTAGTGAACCGGTCTTGATAGTCCTGGCCGTTGATTTACCTAAACTTAAAACAACAGGAACAGAAGAATTACAGGGATGGATTGACAGCCCGGGAGATGACAGTACCAGGAGGACCAAGAGAAGAAAGTTACAAAGGGGAATTTTTCAGTGCCGGGGAAAGATCAGCCAAGAGTTTAGAGAGAAGAGGAGTGTTATGTTTGAGGAAAGAGAAGACACTGTTGTGGAATGATGAACCGAATCGTGGGTTAAATTTTAGAGAAAACCTGGAACCAAGAATCTATTTATGTTATTATTCAACAAAAATTTAGTTCATCGGGTTTGTTTTTACGAGTGATTATTTAGATTTTTCCAAATATAATTTAGATGTTTATTGATAATATAATTATGATTTATCTTCCTTGATATAATTTGCGGTGATAAGCGTCAGTATTTTGGGACGAGAGTGGCTTTATTTATTTGTTTATTTACATTTCTGTGTTTATTCCGGTGATGGGCTGAGTGAGGTACGAGCGACCTCTACCCCCCGGAGCTCATTCCAAAATTTTTCTACTGCCTTTAATTAGTCTTCTGGGGCATCCATTCTCATTAATTTCATCCCTTGCCCTTGAACAACCATGGACAGACAAACGATCCTCGGGCGTTCGAGTGTTCCTATTAGATCATCACCAAAAGGTCCAACTGCATTGCCTCCCGTGCTTGCAGACAGTGTGTCACCGAGAGCTAACAAGTACTGTCCGAGCAAAACAAAGCCTTGGACATTAATCACAACTACGGAAAGTTTAAGAACGAACGAGAACAAAATCAAGCTTGAAACACGTGATGAGGGGACATTATATGAGGCTGTTAAGTATACACATGTTTGTGGAGAAATGAAAAGATTGCAGTGGGATATTCTGGGATTAAGTGAAGTAAGATGGTCAGGTTCAAATAACATTAGTGATGAAATTTTTACTTCATATATTCAGGTGATGATAAGCATGAGAGATACTGGTTATAAGTGTCACACTGTTTGTAGTCTATATATATATATATTTCTATGTAATTATAATATGAATTAATAAGCATAGGCAAATAAAACAAGAAAATAAGCCTCCTATAGAAAATATAAAAGCAAAAGAGAGCGTACCATGATAATTTAGCATAGTATGTCATAAAACGTTTTTAGTTTTCTCCAAAACTTCTGGTATTCGTTTTCTGTTATAATATTTAGGAACAACTTCTATTTTATAATTTTTCACTTTTTCTCTGAATTGGTTTCACGGATTGGTATTAAGTTTTTTTGTGTTAACAATACTAAAGTTCCCTTGTGGAACTTAGATAGTCAGTATTTTCTCTATTTTTAGTTAAATATAAATTATGATTGTTAGGATCGGTTAAGTTAATTTGTTTCACGTCATCCTTCATAAACGATTTATTGTTGTCTCACAGAAGCAGAATGTCAAAAAATAAATAGAAAAGATCATACCAGTCCCAACCTAGCTTATCTAACATAATAACAAAACTAAAACAAACGATTAGATAAGGTTTTCTAGATGTCAGGTTCCATTTTTTTTTCATTTCGCCTGTTTAATAGAACTGTAGACGCAACATAATTGAACATATCACTTTGTTACAGTTTAAGTTGATATAGTATTGGCTCAGGTAATTAATTTATTATAACACTCAAGGGAATTAATTAATATTTTTTACTCTAATAAAGACTATGACAAAATAAGCTATCTATTTCAACGCAATATATTATATATCAAATTAAAGTGAAGGTATCTAAAATTAAAGCAAATTAGTAATACTGTACTAACTAATTTTTGGTGCGCAGCTTCATTGATTATATTTTTTTTACAATATGGATAAAAAAGATTATGTTCATATGATAATCGTATAACGAATAAGACTAAAATCCAAGCAGTACTGTATGAAGATATCTGAATGAAATTTCCCGTTGGGTCTGAAATAAGTCTTGTAAGATGAGAAAAATTATCATAACACCATAGTCTAACGACTCTAACCGACCACAGAGTAGTCTTGTCGGTGTGTTAACTGGTACTTTTTTTTATCTTTAAAGATATTGAATAAACATTATCTTGGTTTCTGTAAGAACAGTATTCACCCATTTATCAATTTATTAGTTTTATCGTGACACTGAAGAACGTGTATAAAAACCGTGATCAATTACAGTATCAGACACTATTCTCGGCAGACGACAACAAACTTTATTGCAGTATACTCGGTTGAAATGTTACGCTTTTCCTTTGTAGAGGCACTAATTTATTTTTTATTTTGTATGTTGTAGCATCTTTAATAACATGATATATTAATAATGGCCTGGATATGTATATATATATATATATATATATATATATATATATATATATATATATATATATATATATATATATATATATATATATATATATATATATATATAATATGCTGAGAAGAAAGAAAACAGAAGTTCCCAAGAGCTTTCGTGAAATTCACATCTTCAGGGGTGAGTAGTCTGTACTCACCCCTGAAGATGTGAATTGAAAGCTCTTGGAACTTTTTCTTATACCTAGATCACGCGCACTTTCAGTGATTTACTTGCATATATATATATATATATATATATATATATATATATATATATATATATATATATATATATATATATATATATATATATATAATATATATATATATATATGTATACATATATATATTTTTTTTTTCTCTATCTTACGCTAAAACAAAGAAGAAAGTGTAGCAATTTTACCCAAACATCTAAATATAATTTTACGTTCATATTTCGACATCATGCTGATAAGGATAAGTCCAAAATATTATGAAGAGTATCATTTAAAGGACGGATCCAGGAGGACCCTGGGGTCTGGACCCCCCCCCTTTCACCAGAAATTTTCAATACTGTTTAATACAGTCCTGTACTCAGGCATTTTTGTATAGTGTGACGTGACACAACGTTGAGTCCCGGGAGTAGAAACCAGCAATTAGAAACCACCTTAACAACCACAACAAACTATAGCTAGACCAAGTGGGCATGGAACGTGAGAAGCTGGCTCACACTTCAGAGAAGCAGGTTTGACGTGACCGAGGAAGGTGGAAACGGTGGAAGGAGTTCAACATCGCAAAGACATAAGCTTAAGTATACATTATATTGTTGAGGGTGTGTGAGTGGAGGAAGACTAGGATAGAATATTTTCTGTTTATAAGATGTGATAGTGTAGGATGTAATATTGTGTACTAGGCTTGAAACTTCGTAACATTATACTGGTTAAAGAACGGTGGTGTCGTTATCTAGTCTGTGTATTGTATAGGTTTATGAACCCCCAACCCTCGTTATTGTTTGATTACTTGTCACTGTAATTATGATTAACGTAACTTGTTTATCTGCTAAGTTGTGAATACTCCCAAACCCGTTAACACTTGTAAACTTATCATTTGATTCGTGTTTTTGTACTTGTCAGATACTTTATTTTTTTTTATTAAATGAATTTGTATTTTAATTTACTCTAGCGTATTGCTTATTTATTTCACTGGCGACCGTGTTATTTTTTACTGTTACCGGAGTGGTGAACTATGCGGGTTGACACAATCTAGGACTACCAGTCCGTAACAATAGTTAGAAGTATTTACTATTGACTTCAGAATATCACGTGCGCATGACTTCAAAATGCCTGATAGTGGTCAAATTTCCCCCCAAATCTTGGGTTTGGGGGGGAGTGGCCATGTTTCCCCACCCATGACTTCTTGGACCCTCCCTTTGATATTCCTGGATCCGACCCCGCATTTAATGACATCTGTATACATATATGTAGGTCGCTGGAGCAGGACTTACCACCTGGCTGCCACTCCACCACCAGCGCCCACACACGGTAGTCGCTCACTCGCCACCACCACGATTGATGAAGCCGCTGTGGCAGTTTTATGACCTTTGATGATCTCTTGATTGTTCCTTGACCTCGCGGGCCCAGGACCACACCACACACGGGCTTCACTACACCACGAATTATACAGCGACCTTTGAGTAGCAGGTCCTAGGTATCTGAATCCTAAATTATGGGTTGTCCGCTCCAGCATCTGTTGATAAAGGTACGGAACTGTGATTAATCTTTAGTGCCGTGGGGAGTACTTGACAGGAGACGTCTATATCCAGTCTGGTCACTAATTGTCGGTAAAAAATAAATTGAAAATAAATAGGCTATTATCGTTTATCTCTGGGGGTAAACTGGCCACCAGGTACTGACACTTTAACTATTTGTTCTTGAACTTTAGATCCTAACAAATGTTGACGGAGAGATGGTGTTTGTTTTAGGTTACGCCATCAATAGACCATGGACCAGGTTATGTCCTCCTACCCCTAGGGATTTTTGGAGACCATGTTATTTGGGTTGCCTGATCCGTCTCTTCCGTATCTGCTTGTCTGGAATAAGTAGTAGGCCCATGTTATGCATGAGCAATATGACGTTCAAATCTTCGTAACCTGACAGCTGAAAGCATTGACGGAGGCAATAAAAAGCTGTCTTGACCTATTTTACTACAATAAAGAAATGTATTATATTTCACAATTGTTAATCGTCTTTTAGCTTAACGGTAAATGAAATGGTAAAAAAAGTGCTTCATATCGATATTAAAGGCATGGCTTTACTCGGAGCCGAGACAGGATAATTAAATTTACATAATCTAGTTGTTTTAAAGATATAAATGTGTTTCACATTTGACAATTTTTATGAGTTTCATTTATCTTCAAATTTAACACAAATATTAAACATGTATGTAATAATATAATTAACACTAATCTAATATAATAGAATATAATGGACTGTCGTCAACCCATGTAGAACTAATCAGGTTTTGGATAGTACATAACTTCAGACGTGTACTGTCGCCACACCCAGAGGAGGATTTTTGGCAGACAACCTGAATTAAACAGCTAAGAAGCCAAGGTATATGGGATAACTATCCCATAAAATCCCCCAAGGGAGGGGGGGGGGCCTTAAGGGCTGGCCCGTGGTCGAAAAGCTGTCGTTCTGAAGCTGTTCAATGTTTCATTAAGGAAAATAGGCAACGGCGATGGCAGAATTCACGTGGATCTTACATCCATCGAAATTAACGCCAGGCCATAAATCGGAGGGTGGTATAATATCCCTCGTTTGGTCATAGAAAAGTGAGGTTTTACCTGTCCAATTGATCCTACACAGGAAATGGTTACCTTAATGTAGAATTAAAACTTTAAAATCGCCTTTAAATCATGAAATTCTGTTTGTAGATATTACCTGCTAAAACTAAGTGCTAATATTTAAACTGTAGATCATCATCGTTATTATTATCATTATGCAGATTTTGGGGCTGGGGGGGGGGGTAAATAAAACTCTGATTGGGTCATTCAAGTTCACAGGATCTCGTATCAAGATAGGGAGAAACTTTATTTAAAAATCAAAATACAAGGAATGAGACTTGCGAAGGAGAGTTATCAATGAACATATATGTAGAAACGGGTACAAAGATCGCGGATTGTGTAAGGATGTTAGCAAGGTGTTAGTGATAGGTAGGAAACAGTCGGGCAGCAGTAGGAGTTGGGGAGACGGGTCGACTTGTGACGAAGCGGGACAAACGTCAGGCTCTCACGCACGCTACCTACTCTTCAGTCTTCAACTTGTTCATACACGTCAGCTCTCACCCTGCCCACACGTCACCCCTCACCCTGCCCACACGTCACGTCCCTCACCCTGCCCACACGTCAACCCTCACCCTGTCCACATGTCACCCCTCACCCTGCCCACACGTCACCCCTCACCCCTGCCCACACGTCACCCCTCACCCTGCCCACACGTCAGCTCTCACCCTGCCCACATGTCACCCCTCACCCTGCCCACACGTCAACCCCCACCCTGTCCACATGTCATCCCTCACCCTGCCCACACGTCACCCCTCACCTTGCCCACACGTCACCCCTCACCCTCCCCCACACGTCACCCTCACCCTCCCCACACGTCACCCCTCATCCAGCCCACACGTCACCCCCTCACCCTGCCCACACGTCACCCCCTCACCCTGCCCACACGTCACCCCTCACCCTGCCCACACACGTCACCCCTCACCCTGCCCACACGTCACCCCTCACCCTGCCCCACATCACCCCCCTCACCCTGCCCACACGTCACCCTCACCCCTGCCCACACGTCACCCCTCACCCTGCCCACACGTCACCCCTCACCCTGCCCACACGTCACCCCTCACCCTCACGTCACCCCTCATCCAGCCCACACGTCACTCCTCATCCTGCCCACACGTCACCCCTCACCCTGCCCACACGTCACCCCTCACCCTCCCCACACGTCACCCCTCATCCAGCCCACACGTCACTCCTCATCCTGCCCACACGTCACCCCTCACCCGCCCACGTCACCCCTCATCCAGCCCACACGTCACCCCTCACCCTGCCCACACGTCACCCCTCACCCTCCCCACACGTCACCCCTCACCCTCCCCACACGTCACCCCTCATCCAGCCCACACGTCACCCTCACCCTGCCCACACGCCCATCTTCACACTGTAACTCTTTGAGACGCGAAGAAATGTTTTGGTACGTAACGTCACAGTAGACAGTAGATCACATCCGGTATATTGTGTTGTGCTTCCTGCAGTGGTGCCAATTGTTCATAAACTCTCCGAATCTTTTGAACATTAAGATAAACATAACTTGCATCTGGTTATTGAGGAAAGAAGTACATTGAATTAATTGAAAGTTTATTTATACTAAAATTTGAATGTTATATAAGGAAAGGATAAAATTTGAGCGTGTAGGCCCAGGAGAGCCTCAGGCCACCAGATACGACACAATATCCTCCCAGAAAAGAGCGACAACGAACTCACGCTGTATCTGATTGACAGCCCCTCCTCTCCTCATCTTTCTTTACCAGAATAAAAAACTAATTCATTTACCACATTTAAAGAGATAATTAAATAGACAGATTTTGTACTTTTTTTTTGCTTCATTTTGTTGCTTAATTTTTTCATAATGTTTTATAAAGTATTCGATTTTTTTTTGGCCAATTCAGATTCACTTTTATTTCCCATCCCTTCTCACTAGTTTAGGCTTTGTTGACAATACTCGCATGTTTTATTGTTGTTGTGACTCGTGTGTGTTCTAGTCTAGATACCCGACTTACACGGCTCATTTTATGGTATTATGAACACATTAACAAACCGGGAACAAAAAAAAACACAAAGTCAAAGAGTTATGGTCGTCCTAAATCATCTTTCCATTAATCAAAATTATATCGGCCATCTGGTAACAAATCAATCGTCTGCCTTAAGGTTATGTCTCCGAGGCTTGACGAAATTATGGCCTAGGTTCAATATAACTCACTTATCTAATGGGTTGTCGCTGATATAAAGTGTGTGTGTGTGTGTGTGTGTGGTAACTTAAAATCAAGATCACCTTAGGGTACAATAAAGAATTAATGACCGTATATTTATTACCAGTAACTCTTGTTGATTAATGGCTAAGATGTGCGACTCCCAGCTGACGGTTTGTCTGTGTGTGTGTTACTTGTCTATACTGCCCAAATTTATATCTGTCTTTTTCTATCTCTCTCTGTCTATGTTGCGTATTCATCTGTCTATTTCGTTCACATACCGGGCTATCTGTCAATCTGTTTATTTTACCTGTTGGACACCCGTTTCAGTGTTACCAGAGACTTTCCTTACCGCACACCAGCTTATTCCACGTAATGATTAGCCACTCTAACCCTACGTGGGGGAGTTAGGTTATATTAGATTATGTTGAGTTAGGTTAAATTATATCAGGTTAGTTTATGATAGATTAGGTTAGATTAATTGACCTTAGGTTAGGTTTGTGTTTAACCATCATGTGAAACAATGTGAAATATTGGGGATAAAAATGATAATTTGCCTTAGGTCTTCCCTATTGAAATACCTTGAGTTTGAATGGCTATCTTTAGAGTTATATTATACAAATAACTTTCTAACTTTCTCAAATTGGTCACCATTAATACCAACATCCGGCTAACTAGTATAATTTCTTTCTACAAAATTATTATATATTTCCCAGTTACAATCACGCTGGATAATAATACTGTATTTTCCGTTGCTTTAAATCATCTTTTGAATATTGTACTGATTCCACATTTCGAAAGATAAATACATAAATATACACAATGTCATAAAATAAATCCGCAAAGCCTAGATTACATTTCCAGATTTCAAGAATTCTCCTCAAAAGCTAACCCACAAAGCGAGCCGGAAAGTTCCCACAGTTTGGTCAAGAGAACCACCTCCTCCTCCTCCTCCTCCAGGGCATAGGCAGGAGCACCACCTTCTTGAGAGACGACCACCTCTTTCTTCAGGGATCACCAAAAATAGAGAAAAACCCGGGAGATTGACAGCTGATACGCGGGAACATTGAGCTGAGAAAAGGCAGGAAAAAGGAACCGATTCTCAGACAGTTGGAGGTCTTATTCCTCTCTCTCTCTCTCTCTCTCCTCTCTCTATCTTACGACTATTTCACGCGCGTAAACTACATATTTACCACTTTTTACATATTTATCTTGAAAATACTAGTTCATTAAAATCAAACTAGTGTGCAAACAGTGGAGTTATCTTAATAAATGAGCAACAAAGTGTTAAATGAAAAACAATTGATAGCGATTCAAGTTTTCGTTTTGGTGACAGGATTTCAATTTTTGGAAATATATTATAGGATATTGACTAACTCGGAAATTTATGTTTGAAAATAAAATTAAACTTCTATTTTAAGAAAGGTTTGGGATATAAGGAACCAAAAGAACATCATGGGCATTAAATCCTTTGCAATGAATCAGTTATCCCAAGAATTAAATCGGTTACATGGAACGGAATTAATAACACCATAACTATTTGTTTACGGTCCTAACACAAAATATGAAGATGAAAATGATTATTAATAAAGAAAAAACAGCAAAAGTAGAGAGGAAGAGAAAATTGAAGAGTAAAGAATAGAAAATTGATAAAAAGAAACAAAATTATATTGATTGATAAAGTAAATGACTACGAAAAAAATGGAGGATATGGGTTAACAAAAGATAAAAAAAGAACACAAAACTTAGAAAAAACGGGAAACATCGCTAAAGGGAGTGAAAAAGAGAAGTGTGGGTGAGGAGGGAGGATGGGACGAGAGAGACAAGGAGAAAGAGAGAAGAGAGAGGAAAGACTCATATTTCTGGAGGCTGTTAGAGGCGGCTCAGAGGGACGGAAAGGAAGAGCGGAAAGACTGGATAAAGGAGAGAAGAAGATAAGGGAACAATGAAGTGACATGTGTCAGTCAGTCAGGCTAGGTTAAGGGTTGTGTGTGTGTGTGTGTGTGTGTGTGTGTGTGCTTTCCATGTGTGTGTGTTTGTAGTGTGCGTAAGGGTAGGGGATATGTCTGTGTAAGTGTGTGTGCAAAGCAATTTTTCCCTGTACATATAAATACATATACAGGAAAATATATACTGTAATTGTCATTCATATAAGTGGCTTGTTACCTGTGTTCCTGTGTGTTTGTTTGACTGTATGTTTGTCAGTCACACGTTTCCATGTTTGTCATGTCTTTGTATTTCGTTTATATTTGTTTGTTTTCGTGTGTGTATGTTTGACAGCATTCCTGACTATGTGCGCATGTGTATGGATGTGAACGTACTGAGCTACATGTGTGTCAGCTCGTGTACATGCTTGTGTGATTATGAACGCCTCTGATTTTGTTTTTATTTGCGAAGGGTTGAATCAATTGTTTGTTTGTGTAAGTATAAACCACGTGCCTGTTTGTGTAAGTATGAATCATTTGCTTGCACCAAGTGATGTACCATTCTCCGTTATAGGGTAAACCCAGCCCACCATAACTTAACATAACCTAACCTAACCTAATTTAATGTATACTAACTTAATTTAACTTAACCTAACCAAACTTAACCTAATTTAACCTAACAGGACAATACGATTTATACCACGTTTATTTTAGCTGTTATTTTACTTTCAACTTTATTTATTTATTTATTTATTTATTTATTTATTTATTTATTTATTACCATCTTTCTTGTTTTAATGGGTGACTGCTGTAGATCCTCTTTAATGGCTGGTGCAGAAAGTATACTTGTTTTTGTTTTTTTATTTGTTGTCTTGCGTTCAAATTGACCTCGTAATATGTTTAAGGACGTCAGTAGTGTTTAAAGACGTCAGTGATATGATTAAAGACGTCAGTGATATGATTAAAGACGTCAGTGATATGTTTAAAGTCGTCAGTAATATTTTTAAACAGTAATATGTTTAAAGACGTCAATTGTTAGAGTACAAAAACACATTTTAGCAAGACGGGTATGATATTGGTATGCTCATACAAAATTCCTAACTCAGAAGCGAAAGGAAAATCTCGTAAAAAAAAATATTTCATAACTAAGATTTGTCTTATACAAATTCATACAAATATAATCGATTGTAAAAAATAAACAGTAAATAAATTATCACCATGTTAATAGAATATGGAAAAATGTAAAAAAGATGAAGAATTTTTCAGACGTGGTTGGCCTGACAAACTTCACCTTCCCCTACACCGCAAAAGCCTAACTTCAAAGGAACTCTTCCAAGCCTGAAATATCTGACGTAAGGTTATATGGAAACCAGAATCCAACTGTTTAAATAATCCGCCACATTCCCAGAGTGACCAAAGCGTCGGTCAAGTCCCAGTTATTGAGAGTGTGCGGTCTCGCCTACCCTTGACGCATCACAACAATCACACCTTGCACGACAACAACACAATTCCTTCCATCCTGCTCACTAGGGACGAAAATCTTACGAGTTTTACATTAAATAAGAGTCATGGGGAAATCGAGTTTTAGTCTACTTTCTGCTTTCGAGTTGCATTCTTCGTGTGAGTAGGAGTGTGAAATAACAATGCCGTGGGAAGATGGTGACAATGAATGACAAAGAAAACGGAGACTGTGTGATGGGTGACTAAGAAAAGAGTGGGAAACTTCGGCTATAGGTTTCCAGTAGCACAAAAACCACAATAGATGGCTTAAAGATCGGGCTAACAAGTTGTGGAGGAGAAGTACAGTGAGAATAGAATAATGAAGAAGATTTAGGAACAAACCTTAATCTGTGGTGAAACAATCTGTGGGAAAATTTGGGTCTTACGAGTGGGAGCAATTCTTAAGCCAGTGTCACACGGCGCTGTCCGGAAGAGTCGAGTGAGGAGGGAGAGCGAGAATAAAGGAGTTTAAGTATGATATATAAGAAGCATAAAAGGAAATATAAATAAAAGGAAATGTAAAATATAAAGAGTTAAAGGAGAAACAATTGAAATTTATGACTAATTGGGGAGACATGTGTAGGTTACGAGGGAGTGCCTTTGTTTCTCATCATCATCAAGGAACATCAAAATACCTTACTGTATATTACAAAGGAATTAGAAACTTTGACATCTGATTATAACACCACTATATTTTTTCATGTCACTTAAAAAACTAATAATTGTTTAACTATATTTATTTGTTCATAGTTATTGTGTTATGTACTGAGTAAATATTGATTTTTTTTCTGAATACATAACGTCAATCTTATTCATTATGCTGTAACTGCACTTCCTCTAACTGGGTATCAGGCTTATAGAACTCACTTTCAATTTTATATTCCAAACAGCTAACTTAAAAAAAATAAAAAATAAGGGGTAAAATTCTTAAATCTCTGTATTGTGATGAAACAATTGTTGGTTTAAAATTGTTTGACCATAATACTCATCCCAGTACTGTGCCTTCTTCTCTTTGCTCCACTGAAAATTACGTAAGTTTTTTTTTTTTACAAGTGTGACCTAACGTAACCACTGACCAGTTCTCGACCATTTTAGTTTTTACAATGTCTTCCATAATTTACATATTATTCTTTACCCTCAGGAAACCCGATTTTTTTCAGAGATCTTAGTAGACTATCTCCTCCTAAGTAAATATTTGGATAACTATTGGTATAGAAAGTTAGATTTACCTCCCATTAGCACCTTGACGCCCTAACCTAACCTAACCTAACCTTTTTTACGGCTTGTTCTGGACGCAATATCCGGCTTATGAACTTCTATGGAGGCAAGTAAGGGAGGAGAACATGTCCTCTTCAGCGGTGGGTCAAACGTCCGTATCCCTCAGGTAGGTTTTGAAGAGCCACGGAGAGTAACAGGAAGTTGGTAGATCAGGTGTCGTCTGGTGCCTATGAGGAACATCCCCGTTAACTGGTACTACAGGAATTCTATCTGACCCTCGGTGTTCTTTGTAGTCTCTGAGTTGGAACTTGGTGTATTGGAGTAGATGGGGTTGGGAGGGCAAGGAGGAGGAGAGGAGAAGTGAAGGAAGAGATGGGAGGACATGGAGGAGAAGAGAAGAAAGGGAATGGGAGGGTAAGAAAAAGAAGAAGAGAAAGGATGAGAAGGAATGGGACGACAGGGAGATAAGAGGAGAAGTAGGAGAAAGTAGGGGACGACAACATCACCTGTTGAATCACGGAAAACATAAGGTCCTCAGAGAAGAGGCCATCACCAGGTGCGGCTTTGTCCTGTCTCTGTGGCAACACCTGAGTTATTGTGGCCTGTGTTGCAACGGTAAGAACATCTCCTTTGCACCTCTCTCTCTCTCTCTCTCTCTCTCTCTCCCTCTCTCTCTATACACCAGGTTACGTAACATTAATGTATATGAATGTTTACCCAAGGCTACTTAATGAAGACTGATGTCACAGGTGTTCTTCTCAAGGTGCGGTAACACACTACCACCAAGTCCCGATTTCTCAAAAAGTTCGATAGTTAATTTTTCCCTTTACTGTTACCATGGAAACACGAGACTAACTTCATGTAACAAAAATATAATTTGCATAATAATGTCTAGATTACAATGGGGTGTTACCGTAACTAGGTACTGTTTTAGTTAAGTGAAAATTAAACTGACCATCAACATTTTCAGAATCCGACTCAAGCTCGAAGCATTCCGAATGTCTTACTCAATGACATTTTTTTTTATGGCAGCAAAGAGGTGATTGATTCGAGATGTTCCTCACATATTGGACACAACCTTAGCCGGAGGGAATATATGAATTATTAGAGAGTTGTTTATGGACTCGTTTTTTGTTAGATTCACTCAAATATTCTGTTTATGAGATGGAACACGAACCACAGGTAGCGAACCGCCAACTTGAACGTTCGAGTCTGAAAAGATTTATCAGTATAGATGAGAAAATAATTAGATAGTAGGTAACGTAAACTATATTACATATTAAAGATAAAGGTAAGTGAATAAACACAATTAAATCTCTCAGGGGTCGACGTTCAGGTGCTCCGTTGACCCTTGAACGACCTGTGAATGCCGTTTACCGTCCATTACTCGTGAACTAGTCGTTTCCAGGGAGGAGGCAACGCGTGGCCCGACACAAACAAAGGCTGGAGGGGACAGGACAGTAAGACGGATCTGTGTGTTGTTGTTGGTGGTGGTGGTGCAGTGGTGGCTACACACTCCACTCTGTATTCTGGGAAGAACTTTGATCGTCACCGCCAAGAAGCGTATTTTTATTACTATCTAACAAGATCCTACTGTTTACACCCCGCAAAGAGAATGACTGGTGAGTTACAATGTATATCACTGCGGGACTTGATCTTCGAATTTTGTGAGAAAAAGATCGAAGAAAAGTTATCGTAGTGGGGAGAGACACTAACGTCTTCCTCTAAAGTTAAACCATAACGAGATGTTGAGAATGGCCTAGACTTAATTAGCTCGTGAATGTGAACTTGAGATAATCATACACAGGTTTCACGGTTTCTCTAATCACAATGGCGACGGAGGTAACGGGACTAAACCATTTACGAAAGCAGACAACAACAACGTGACGTATAGATTAGGTTTATATTAGCTCCTGTCATCTTTCATAAGTGGTTTAATCCTATATCGTCCGCTTAACTAAACCTAATGACCCTTGGCCAGGTCTGGTAAGTTGTGTAGCGTCGGTTTTCATGATTTTATAACGTAGCTTCAGCAGCCACCAGCCAGCCAGTGTCAACAACTCCCTCCGGCTACTCTTCCAAAAGGGATTTATCACATAAGTTTTATCTGCTGCCATACACATTTTAATACACTGAGATTAAATATTTAGTAACACTTAAAAAAACCCATGAAACATTCAGTAAATTTTCCCCGTCAAGTGAAGTAATGTCAGGCTGTGATTGGCCAGTTTGGTCGATTAAGTAATATTTCAGGTTATTATCAATATATTAGTATTACCAAATCTTACCGAACCTTAATGTAAGCTAACCCATACTTATCTTTTATTTACGTTAACTTACTTTCCTTTGCAATGCCTAAGTGTTGGGAGAGGAGGACAGGTAACCGCTAACTTTTTTGTTCGAGTTTGTTTTTACAGCATTTGAGCGGACGTGTAAATAAGGGAAAATGGCTTTGCAGTTTCTTAAGGAAACAGCAAGCAGGTTATGGCCTCTGTGCCTTCAGTGTATTGACAAAGCGAAGGATAAATTGAAAGTAAAGTTACCAATGCATAAATTATTTACAAAAACAAGGATCCACCCCCTCCCCAGACAGCTCTGAGTGGAGGGAGATTCTTCAGGTGAGGTTAGGATAAAATGGGCGTGCGATGTGTAACCTAACCTACATAGCTAACGCATATATTTATAGATGACCTTGCTTGGGGTTAGTTTAGGTTAGGGGAGACAATTTTCAAGTAAACATTGAGGGGAAATTCTTTAGTTTAGGTTAGGTTAGGGGAGGTAATTTTCAGGTAAACACTGGAGGGGAAATTCTTTAGTTTAGGTTAGGTTAGGGGAGGTAATTTTCAGGAAAACACTGGAGGGGAAAGTCTTTTGGTGGTAACTAATTCTTCCTTATTAATGTGGAAGGTAGCGAATAATATTTTTGTTACCATAAAACTATTCATAAACATAGTAGTAGTTTAAGACGAGTACGTTAATCATTACATTATATACATATTTTTCGAACTTTTGGTCAGAATTCTTAGAGTTGTGTGATCAACTGTGGTTAGTTCCAGTATCTTTATAATTCTTACTACTTTTGCTTTCTCAGTCCTTTGTTTTTACTGTTTTTGTTTGCTGGTTTTTTTTTTTACTGTTTAGGTTTTGCTGTTTTTTTTTACTTTTGTGGCTTTTGCTTTTTTGTTTTTAACCGTTTTGTCTTGCTGTTTCGGTTTTATCGTTTTGTTTTTTGTTTTGTTCTTTTTTTGTTTTGTTTGAATTTTTCTTTTTTCTTTATCGTTTTTATTGTTTTGCTTTTACGATTTTCTGTTTTTCTTTTATCTTCGCTGTTTTCTTTTTAATTTTTATTTGTGAAGGTGATTGGTTCATCTTTCACAGGTGCGTGGCGGTGTGTGTTGGTGGTGGTGGTGGGCGGGTTGTGGGCGGCAGCGATGGACAGAATGTGGGCGGTGGAGGGCGGCGTGAGGACGACGGAGAGCAACTTGGTGCAACCTAACGCCCAGGACAACATCATCAACCTATATACAGAGGATAAGGAGGTGGGTGTGTGTGTGTGGGTGGGTGAGGGATGATGGGTGAGTGAGGGTGGGTGAGTAAGGTTGGAGTGAGCGTGGGGTGAGGGAGGAGGGAGGGAGTGAGTGAGTGAGTGTGGGTGAGAAAGGGAGGGAGGGTGTGTGTGGTAGTGAAGTGGTGGGGGAGGGAGGGAGGGAGGGAGGGAGGGAGTGAGTGAGTGAGTGAGTGAGTGTGGGTGAGGGAAAGGGAGGGAGGTAGTGAAGTGTGGGTGAGGGAGGGAATGTGAGGGTGGATGCGTGTATGGAAGGAGGCAGGAAGTGTGTGCGTGTTAGGAGGCGGTAGCTCCTCTTAGGGGGAGGGGTGTGTAGCCGTATAGTCCAGCACATTGATACACTCAAGGTAAATTAATGTTCCCCAGCAGGAGGCGGTGAAGGGGACAGTGAAGGAGCCATACGTCCCAGGTTCTCGCTCCCCGGTAGAGATCGTCATCGGCGCCTTCAACAGACTGCTCAGTAATGTGTTGTCCTCAACGTTCACCCTTCATCCCCTTTCATGTATATCTAATTTAGTTTTCTCCACTTGAGCACATAGAGCACTCCAGCTACCAATACCACTGTGGGCGTTAATATGTCCCTCCTCCAGAAGTACCACCAACTTCACATTTAGTATTCTTTCTATTTCGCTAAAGAATCGATCCGCCATCTTGAGTATCGTAGCACTTGTTCTTCCATTACAGAATCGCTTCACAGGGAGCAGTGCCTAGAACATATACTGTGTGAGGTCGGGGCGAGTCTGAGTCACATAGAGATGGTGAGGCTGGGGTCAGGTATGATGATGGCTCAGGTGCCCTCCCACTACGCCACTTACGCCCGCGCCTTCCTTACGGGGGTGATGAAGACCCAATGTGACTACCACTGCGTCATCCTTTCACCCCGTGATGAACTATAGGGGGGTTGAAGTCTTCGTGGAGTTATCTTCGATGAAGCGAGACATTTTGTAAACACGAAGATCATTTACGGAAGTTCTGTTCGCTGGAGTGAAGTCTTCTGGTCAGACATTGCCATACACGTTAAGTTTTCTGGTCGTGCAGTGCAGTTTTCTTAGTGATGAGGAAACAGTATCCTCTTGGTCACCTTTGAGGCATCATTAACGATCAGCAAATGTAAACTTAATGATTTAATTAATTCATTTTCTTTCTAGATACAGAATGTTGTATTAGAAAAAATACTCTTTATTTGTAACATAACTCCTCAAAATAAAGATCAACATAAGTTAATATAAATTACCATAAAAATTTAGAAATAGTTATCTATGAACCGATACATTAATACTCTGTGTCTCAGGCATCGTGTACCATATGTCAATAATATTGTCATTATATAATGTATATTGCAATCATAGTTTTCGCCAATTTTGTGTCCAGGAATTTAGGTATTTAAAAAAAATATTGCTATGAACACAATTGTTTCCTTTCCTTCACTACTGTGTCTGCAGGAGAGAACTACTTGTACATCACATGATAAAGATGCACAATTCGGGTCAAATCTCGAAACAAATTTCAAAAATTTCAAAGTACCCCGAGGACGTGTAGTATACAGGTAAAGATGTAATAGTCCTGTACTTGTTAACATCACCAACTGCCTCTTAGTCTTATCCAGAAGTGACGTTATTGATTGTTGTTATTAAGTAATGATTAAGATTGTTGTGGTTGTGACAATTAACCCTGTTGTAATTACCACATGGCTAGTTTTTCATCCAAACCTTTTACTGTAGTCTATTAAGATTTGGTTGAACTATCACGTCTGGCTCTTGTTCTCCCGTTCATAAGAGGTGAGAGAGAGAGAGAGAGAGAGAGAGCCGTCAATATAGAGATAGTCTAGGTGAGATGCTTATGTTTTGGAGGTTATGTGTGTGTGTGTGTGTGTGTGTGTGTGTGTGTATTCAATGGTACTGGTGTTGAAAGAAACATGTAAGGTAAGGATCACTTGTGGTTAGTTTCTGGTGTGGGTAAAGTCCCTGTGTGTCGTTGCCTTATACACCGTCTTGATGGGTGGAGGTGTACAGTCCATGACACCCCCCCAGAGGTCTTCCTGCCTATATCTCTCCCATAAGGACGAGTCTCCCCCTTAAATCCGTCCTTGTTTACGACGCTGGAGAATCTATAATAGTCTCTCTCTACGTCTGTCCATCTGTGAGTTCACTTTCCTATACCCTCGCCTATAAAGACTATTTGTCGTCTCCCGCATGAGTCCTCCTTCTTAGTGTCCAGTTCTTCACGTTAACTAAGAGAACCGGTTCACTCAGGGGCCGCTGGGAACTACTGTCTTGCTAAGTGTAGTGTTTACCTACTTCGTGTGGATTCTGCTCTTTTTAAAACTCGTCTCTTTAGAAATACTGAAGTGGAGGAGGTAGTGTGTGGTGGTGAGGCTGGGACGACACGACTAACGAGGAGAAAAAAAAATCTAGTCGAATGTTCACTTAAAATTTAACTCATAATGAAAGTAAAATTAGAAACTAGAATCTGTAAACTTTTAAAATTTGTCGTTTATAAAGAGAATCAAGTTATAGGTTTTGTAATTTCCTTATAAATATTAACATGGAAGGAAAGTATGAGGTTAAATTATAGACTATTTTATACTCGTGCATAAAACTTTGAGGGAAATGGAAATAAATGTATTGAATTTGTTTTGTGGGATATTTAAGACGATTTATAACGTGTGATAAATTTCCGGTTTTAATTTTTAATACTGGGTTCTGATCCTCGTGTGGGCAACGGCTCTTGAAAAGTAGAGGACCAACAGCCAATACATACTGTACATTTTAGATCACACAAATGAGGGCCCTGATTATCCACATTTCCTTCCATGAACTTTCTCCTCTCCTCTCCTCTCTCCCTCACAAGAAATATCATAAATCCCAAAGCACCACCTCGCCGTTCAACCCCACCAGCAACAGGACCTAACCCCCCGCCTCCACCCCCAGCAAGTTTCCCACCACCACCATCACTCAGACGAGGCCGCGCGGCTAGACGGACGCTAACGACCCGTATAAATAAAAGCGACCCCTACAATTGGCTGGCAGAGAACACATAGTTGGGTCGAGTAGTACAAGCCTAAGTACCTTAAAATGGCGGCAGATGGACCTTCCTACTCTAAGGACTTCAACGTGGGGTCTTTTTACGCTATTTACAAATTTTCCGCTTAAGGACCAACTAACCTGTACCTACCTTTACTCTGCTGTCCCCCCTCTTTCTCTACCTTCCCCCTCCTCTCCTCTCTCTCTTTCTCTCTCTCTCCTATACCCTGAGAAATAGTGGAAGGAAGGGATGCTTGATATTAAGATGCCTGGCTGATTCCCCTATAAGGTATACTTGTTGGTTGTGGTTATAGCTGTGGTGATGGTGGTTATAGTTGTGGTGACGTTGTAGAGTTGGTTATTTGCTTGGACATTACTGGTAATTTTAGTAGTTGTGGTTATTGGATTTAGAATTGGTTATCGGATTGATCCATTTAGCCGGGTACTTGGTGGTGGTAGTTGTGGTAGTTGTGGTGAGGAGTTGATGAAGTATATACTGTATAAATAACCCCTTATGGCTATAGCTGGTTGGTCTTCTGCTGCCGCGTACTGGTAGGAGGAGGTGGTGGTTGGTGCGTGGTAGCTGTGGTGATGTGGTAGAATAAGTGCTAAAGGCTATTGACAGGCTGGTTATACTCGGTCTCCAGCAGGGTATCCATAGGTGGAGGTGGTGGTGATGGAACGAGACTCCCCTTGGCTAGACTACGAGTCGAAACGAAAGAAGATTAATTATTCTACTTTGGCAGCTCCTCCTCTTCCTCCTTATCGTCAACAACACGTTCCAAACTTGTTAAAAACTCGTCATGGGATGTTATAGGTTGGATGGTGTTTGTAGTGGGATTGGGGGACATCCTGCTTGACCTATCCTATATCTCCTCTTTGTGTATCCTACGCCTCCTACCGAGTCCTGTAATGGTTCTATTATCCTTGGTGTCTTCTCCTTTATTGTGTGCTAGTCATTACCTCTCGCCTCCTCTGTTATTGTTCTTCTTCACCCCCAAAAAGCACTGACATATTTTTCTCATTATTTTTGTCTTTTTTTCCGACTGTACAACCTTGAAATTTGGTCAATATAAGTCAGATTATTACCACCTCAACAGTTAATAAGGTTAGGTAGGGCAGGTTGAATTAGGTTAGGTTAGGTTAGGTTAGGTTAGGTTGAATTAGGTAATGTTAGGTTAGGTTAGGTAGGGCAGGTTGAGTTAGGTTATGTTAGGTTAAGGATAACAGATTAGTCATGAGTGGCCCTTTTTTTTACATTAATTAGATCTGTGTATGACAACAAGGACTAGAATATTCGATGAAGCTGTTATCTGCTGTTCCTTTATTTTGTTAGAAAAATATAAAACCTTCTGAGAAAGTTATTAGAAATTAAAACAGCGGGTGAAATTTAATAAAAACATAAATAACTTGAATGGATAAGAAATCTATTTGTCCAATTTTGCTACAAATTTGGGGGAAACAGACAGATATGCATGACAATATAGACTCACGATATAGTTAGAGGAGAAAGGTGTAATTAGGTAACGATACATTACGGTAGTTAGTAATTGGGCGTTGAGCGTCACATGAGATTACCTCTAAACAACATTCACGTCAAGTAGACCTCAGTGCTGTGTTGACCATGTCGGTGTGAGAGACTAAGTTCGTGTTTTGCTCTTTATTTAAATTTTCTCTCGGTGAAACGTTAATAATAATCATTGACGAAGTTGATCAATTGAAAATAGACGTTTGTGTATGTGTGTGAACAAGTGAAGAAGTGGGTGAATGACGCTTGTGTTGTGTTGGACATTGAAAATAACATTAGTTATATCTCAAGACAGAATTCCTGGGACACAGACGAAGGAGTTAACTTCAGAGTATCGTGTGGGATAAGTGGAAGTGAAGGAAACTGAGTGAAAATAGTGAAACACGTCCAGTATATATGTAGGATCGAGAGGCAAGGTAAGTTTTCAGTTTTTGTTTAGTTGACTTGAATTGACCAACCTTAGTCCATCCTAACCAAGCCAAACCGAACCTACTCTAAACCAGCTTAGCCTAAACTAACCTATCCGAGCAGGATAGGACTCGTAGCAACGGATTTAAGTTGGATAAGTTTAGGTTTAGGAGGGAGATAGGAAGAAACTGGTTCACAAATAGTGGTGGACAAGTGGAACAAGCTTAGCAACTTTTTAGTAAGTGCTGGGACGCTGGAAAGTCTTAAAAGTAGACTAGATAGATTCATGGATGATAGAGTGGTAGTAACTCTAGACAGGAGCTGCCATGCACAAGTCAACCGCCTAACGCACTCATTATTTTCTTATGTTAACATTACTTAAAGTAACTTAACCTCACTGTAACTTTAAAAGAATGGTGAATATGCCCGATTTTCTCCCATATAATATTTCGATGGTGGGATTTTGTTGAGCTGAAATTCATTTCGTTGGCTATTTTCTGCTAGGATTATAACCAGTGTGCTTTATTCGGATGCCCCCCCCCCCAGCTTATTTCGCCTTAAGATTAACCGACCTATCGTTATCTGGGGGTTAGATTAGTGTTATGGTGGTTAATCTTAAGGTGAAATAGGCTAGGCCACAAGGGTGTCTAATCTTCAGGTGATCCTATTATTCTTGTCTTCAGCACCATACTTGATCCAGTACAAATTAGGACTGATTGTTGTGTTTATTTCTTGAGGCAACGTACTCCAGCTGGCCCTCCTTATCCTTCACTCCCCTCCTCCCATCCGCTCCTCTTCTTCCCCCGCCCTCTACCTTCTTCCCCCCATCCCCTTCTTCTTCTCCCGCCCTCTTCCTTCTTCTTCTTCCCTCCCCTTTTCCTTCTTCTTCCCCGCCCCTCCCCCTCTCCTTTCCCTGCCCTTCCCCCTTCTTCCTCTACTTTCTCTTCCTCCCTCTCCTCTACTCACACCCCATCAATACACGCAACTCCCAGCCAACTTGCAACACCTCGTCAAAGAACTTCACTAGCTACTTGACCCTCACCTGATGATAAGATATCCCACTTTATTTCACTTGATGAATAAACACCTTAACGTTAACTGGGTGGGTTAGGTTAAAGTAGGTTTTATGTTAGGTTAGATTAGCATTTGGGTGAAATAAACTAGGGTGTTTAATTTCACGGTGTTTCCTTTTCTTTGTTAATTCCAGGTAAATATTAGCTTCAAGGGTTGGTTATTTTAACAGGTAGATCGTCTCCGTGTTTTAAAGTGTTCCTAAATAGCTGACCAAAACACCTGACCGACAGAGCTAATGAGGGAAAAGTGAAAACAGGATTCTCAGATTACTTCTCCTCCTCCTCTTGTTGTCTTTGTATAACCGCCCAGCTGGTGAAAATATAATCGTTTAAACACGCCAGAGTTTGTTTGTTGATCTTCCTGTGATGTGAGGACGTATATGTAGATGAATTGTCTTAGCTTTAGTTAAGGGAGAAGAATAATATTTAAGTACGAATGTTTGACAATTTGACACCACGACCACCGGCCCAAAAAAATAATAATACCCAAACAGTCAACAGACCGTCGCTCGTTGTGGTACGCCCAGGTATGTATGGCCGGGCGTAAGGTGATACCCAGACAAAAATAACCAGGAGAAAGGTGTTATCCTGAGGCTGTGAAGTTAAACCAATAAGATGTTTGAGTCGATTGAATGAAGACGATTAACACGGGAAACCAGAGTGAAAATATGGCGAGTCTTTACCCTCAAAAGTTGACAAGTCCTGTATTTTATTTCTTATTATTCTAATCTACGAGAATTTATTTTGGGTTTGTTTTATTTGATAAGATCGAATATATATTAATACCCATAAATAATTTAAGATTTATGATAAAAATCTTCTATTGGTGTTAAAATAAATAGGTATTGTTGTTCAGGCGACGTGTGGCATGTAGTTGGACCATCATTTTTCATCTTGTAACGTCAGAAGTAAACGCTAATACTCTCTAGGTCAAATAGAAGGGTCAGGTACGGTCAGCACACCTCGCCCACGCTATTTTGGGATGACCTCACCACTACAGCTGCAAATTGTGGGCAGTGGGGCCGCCATTTAGGGCCTTTTGGACAAATGTGTAATTAGATCTTTAAACATCAGTTCTCGGTCGGTGCTTCGGTTCGTCTCGGTTGTTAAGAAAAAAAAAATAACTTGGCCGCGTTCAGATGACGGCGTGAAATTCTTAAGGACTCTGGTTACAAGTGTTGTTTGTTTTGTTGTCTTGTAACATAACGAAGGACAATGTAACAACATGGACGGTCACCCTAAAAATGACATTTCTCTATATTCAAGTTACAATTACCGTACAATAGTCCATACAGCTGAAGGAATGTTTGTGCAGTATCTAATTTTTTTTAACAAACTACAATATTTTAGGTCACAATCATTGGTTGTTGACTTGTTGTTTATAATATTTGTAATAAATGACACCGGTAGGGTTCAAACAATGGTCACCGAGATATTTACCATAAGTGTTGAACCGACTGGTGGAGGAGGTTGTATGGTAGAGAGTAAACCAGTGTGTGTGTAGCTGGGGGGGGGGCCTACACAGCGTTTGTCCGGGGGGTAGGGTGGGGGGTGGGGGGGTTATGAATGAGATTTGGTTTGTCATGTAAGTTCTCCAAGGATGAATAGTGACAGGAGAGTGTAGTGTCCTCACAGATGTTCTCGTAGGCCGTGTGTGTTTATGTGTGCGTGTGTGTGCGTGCAAGGGACAGATTATAATCTTTCCTCCCGATCTTAACCCCACACTGCTTCACCATCATTGACTGCCTTCCTTCTTTCATCCTTCCTGCATCCCTTCCTTCATTCAGTCATTCATTAACACGTTCTCCTGACTATCCAAAATACACTCCTCCCCTTCTTACCACCTCCTTCTCCTTTACTCAACCTTCCCTTCCCGTCTTGCCTTCTCTACCCTTCCTATTATCCCTCTTCCTCTCTGCCACACACACACTCCTTCCATCTCTCTCTCAACCACCAGACAACCAAACCTGTTCCCCGCGTCAGTGTGTCCTGCTGCTCGCCAAGGTAGCCATGTGGGTCCCTCCTGTGAATGGCAACACAACAGGTTCCTTCCCTCTACACTACACCCAGCGAGAGATAAAAACATTATATTTTTTTACCTTTTTAGAAGCCTTTTAGAAGCCTTCCCTCGAGAGACAACCTTGGGGGGGAGGGGTTCCTGAATCACCTGAAGAATCTCCAATCTAGTTTATTTCGCTTTAAGATTGAACAACCTAACCTAACCAAACCTGGGGTGGAGGCTCTTCAGGTGATGTGTTAAACTGTTTTTATGGTATATATATATTTCCCCACGTGAAGCTCCTGGTATAATTCATTGATTTTATATATATATGTATCTACTGATTAATTGGAGTAATGTGGAGAGTCTGTATGAACTGAACAGTGACGCATTATGTATCGTTTCTCTCACTACTGGTTGATGACATACCCTTAAGGAGACCGTCTTCAAATGGACATTATTTCACCTGTAATTTGTGTATACCTGAACCTCAACTTATAACTGGTATTAGATGAATAGACGTTTAATCTGCTACACCTCCTTCCTCCTTCCTGCTTCCCTTCCCTCCTCTCCCTCCCTTCCTGCTCCCCCTTCCCTTCATTCCCTCCCCTCCTTCCCTCTCTCATAGCTGTCAACTTGTCAGGGAGGAAAATAACTCCGCTTTTAACATCGTCAGAGGAGGAAGTTTGTGTCTCCTCATAAATTCCTTGAGTGGCTCCTTCAACCCTCATGCCTTGACCCCCTACCATTTGTCCAGCCATAATTGCACAGTGTTTATAACCATCAACGTGAAGAATCTTACACCTTTCAACCTTTATGATTGCATAGAGGATTTTTTTAGGCCTAGAACACCACATCCCAGTGAGGATTAAGTTTCTGTGGGAGCTGATAGAAATATGTAAATTTTTTCCCAAGAGATAAATTATAGTTTAATAGGCATAGGTGGTGGGTTAATTATATTTTTGGTTGGTTAGGTTTGGTTGGGTTTGGTTAGGTTTGGTTGGGGTTAGGTTTGGTAGGGTTTGGTTGGGGTTGGTTAGGTTTGGTTGGGGTTGGTTGGGTTTGGTTGGGGTTGGTTAGGTTTGGTTGGGGTTGGTTGGGTCTTGTGTGTGTCTCCTGGTCGGGGCTCATACATCACATACCCACTTATTTTCCTGTTCACCTTATTACACTCTGATTATAACCTGTTGCCTCATCTATCGTGGGGTTGTGACGCCTCCGCTGACCCTCATGCTAATCAAAAGTTGCCGTCACTAATAGTTTGCTGTCTGGTGGGAGGTGGGGCTGTTCTTTACTAACACCACTATTGTTATCACCACCACCACCACCACCACCTACTACCACCTACTACTACTACTACTACTACTACTACTACTACCACAACAACAACCACACACACACAACGCCACTGAGACTACTCTGTACTACTACTACTACTACTACTACTACTACTACTACTACTACTACTACTACTACTACTACTACTACTACTACTACTACTACTGCTACTACTACTACTACTACTACTACTCTACTACTACTACTACTACCACTACTACCGGTCGTCCCAGAGATATACACAGTGTGATGATGATTATATTAATGGTCATTCTCACAAGATGTATATACTGTACACTGTTAGGTTAGCTTGGGTTAGGTTAGGATAGTTTTGGCTACGAGTTCACCTATCAAGAAGTATTAAATGCCACAGACATTAACCTTGGCAGTGTTATTCAGGCAGTCAGCGAGACAGGGACATAAACTAGAGTATTATATTTATGTGTTAACTGTACTTCCTTTATAATGATGTGAAGATGGTAAGGGCATTTTGGTCCCCTTCATGAAGCTGGAGAAGAGTAGAGAGAGGTGTTAGCTAGAGATGGTGAGGCTTGTATTGTGTCTGTACGTAAGTATGCAAGTCATCAGCACACAGGTTAAAGCACCATGTTAAGTCACTGTAACCTTGTAGAAGTGACTGTAACCTGTACTGTAATGGCTTGTATGGGGTGAAGGATTTTTTGACACAGAGGTTTTATGATCTGTATAATGAGATCATTTTTGTTTTGTGTGTGAGGTCGATTCGTGTTTACCTTTTGCTGATAGATGGAAGTTTGATGATTTGTTCTCTGTGTCATTATTCCTCCAGAGATTGTGTTGCGTTATATAGAGACAGGTTAAAGCATATAGAGACAGGTTAAAGTATCTTAATTTGCACTCCCTTGAGAGACGTAGAGCGAGGGGTGACCTGATAGAGGTGTATAAGTGGAAGTCGGGGCTAAACAAAGGGACATTACAAAGGTACTCAAACTATCCAACCAGGAGCGAACTCGTAACAATGGTTTTAAATTAGACAAATTTAGATTTAGGCGTGAAATAGGTAAACACTGGTTTGGAAACAGAGTAGTGGATGAATGGAACAAGTTACCAAATATCATCATTAACTCGAATACGCTGAATTGCTTCAAACATAGGTTGGATGCTCATATGAGCAATAGGGGTTGGGTGTAAACGGGACTGCCCAGTATGGGCCAATAGGCCCTTGCAGTTTCCTCCATTCTTATGTTCTTATATTCACCATCTTGCGCTTGTGAGACCTCACTTGAATTACGCGGTTCAGTTCTGGTCACCGTACTACATAATGGATACTGAATCCCTAGAAAGCATTCAGAGGATAATGACAAGACTAATCCCGGGCATTAGGAACCTTGAGTACAGAGACTAAAGCATCTTAATTTGCACTCCCTCGAGAGACGTAGAGTGAGGGTCTATATGATCGAGGTGTATAAATAGAAGTCAGGGCTAAACAAAGGTACTTAAATTATCCAACTAGGAGCGAAAACGTGGCAATGGTTTCAAATTAGACAAATTTAGATTTAGGCGGGAAATGGGTAAACATTGGTTTGGAAATAGAATAATGGATGAGTGGAACAAGTTAACGAACTTCATCATTAACTCGAACACTGGGTAGTTTCAAATATAGGTTGGATGGATATATGAGCAATAGGGGTTGGGTGTAAACGGGGCTGCCTAGTATGAGTCAATAGGCCTGCTATAGTTTCGACCATTCAGTTCTTACACCCTCCCACCCACACTACCACCCCACCACCACACCCTCCCACCACACTACCACACCCTCCCCACCACACTACACCTCCCACCACTACCAGCCTCTTCCACGCGCACTTTCCATCCCCCCTACCATAACACCCACTACCTGTCACCCATACAACTCTCCACCTCACCTCTCCACATTATACACACACACACAGCATCACCTCCACACCTTACCCACATCCTCCTCCCTTCCTTCCACACCACCGTGACGCCCAGGAACACAAACACACACACACACACACACACACACACACACACAAAGGTCATCGGACTCTTGCACCAGCTTGAGTGACCCCACCCTTGACCTTTGACCCCACCTCCCTTTACTGGTCATCATTATCTCTTTCACACCCTCGTTTGCTCAGTGTGTCTTCCTTGACCACGCGACCTACTGTAGGGTCATCCGAACCTACGACCATCTTTGCCATCGGTCAGAGGTCAGCCCCTGATTGACCTATCTGTGGTCAGATCACTGTTGCACCTGAGATACTGTGACCTGACTCCCGCCAGCTGTGGCATGTGCAGGCTGGTGTGGCCGACAGGTGGTCACCGTGTCGGGGTATTATAATTGATATCAAAACGGATCACCTGAAGATTATTTCCTTAGTTTATTTCACCTGATATTTAACCACCTTAACACTAACCTAACCTAACCTAACTAACCTAACCACTAACACTAACCTAACCTGACTAACCTAACCTAACTAACCTAACCACCTTAACACTAACCTAACCTGACCTGACGTAACATAACCTGACCTGACCTAACACACGATCTTGTTCAGCAATGCGTACATACTCTTAAACTGTATATACTTGATACAGGCAGATCATACAAACAAACCTTAGGGGATGGGGTAGTCTGACATACCCAGTAGTGTTGAGAGGGAGACAGGTGTTATGGTCAACAACAACAACAGTGCCCTTATAGTGTTACCTGTACCTGTCTTATCTGGTTCTCTTCTGCCACTGACAGTCATTGCAGTAATCTGAGGGAAACTAATACACCAGTCACGTCCACCACTACCCATACCACAACTACCACTACTTCCATAATCATGACGACCACCACCTCAACCACTATCACAGTCACCTCTGCCAGCACCCCCTCCACCACCACCACCACCACCCCAACCACCACTACCACCACAGTCACCTCTGCCAACCCCCTCCACTACCGCCACCACCATCCCGGACCTCCCCAGGGTGGCGGGTCAAAATGTAGGACTCCCGTAGTGTGAAAACCAGAAAGTTGAGCTTGAGAGGCCGGGGTTGAGTGAGTAGTGACCTGCCTGAAGCACCTCGTGAGGGACGTGCCAGTAGAAGGGGTGGGAGGGGGTCGTGGGTCGTGCTGGTGAGGTGCTGGGAGGTCGTGGGTCGTGCTGGTGAGGGTGCTGAGGAGGTCGTGGGGTCGTGCTGGTGAGGGGTGCTTGAGGAGGGTCGTGGGTCGTGTGGTGAGGGTGCTTGAGGGAGGGGTCGTGGGGTCGTGCTGGTGAGGGTGCTTGAGGGGGGAATGTTCAATTTTCTTTTCCCCTTTCCTCTTCTTTTCTTCCTTTCCTCCTCCTCTTTCATCTTCTTCCTCCCGTTCCCCTCCTTCCTCTTCTCCATCCTCCTCTTCCCCTCTCTCCTCCTTTTCGCCCTCCACCTCCTCTTCCCTCCCATCCTCTTCTTCCTCCACCTCCTCTTCCCCTCCTCCTCTTTCCCGTCCTCCTTCTCTTCCCTCCCACTCTCTTCGCCCTCCACCTCCTCTTCCCCTCCCCTTTTCTCCCCTCCTCCTTTTCCCGTCCCTCCTTCTCCTCCCCCCTCCCTTCTCTTCCCTCTCCCTCCTCCTCCCCTCCCATCTCCTCTTCGCCCTCCTCCTCCTCTTCACCCTCCCTCCTCTTTCCCGTCCCTCCTTCTCTTCCCCCTCCCATCTCCTCTTCGCCTCCCTCCTTCTCTTCGCCCTCCCTCCTTCTCTTCCCCTCCCACTCCTCTTCGCCCTCCCTCCTTCTCTTCCTCCATCTCTTCGCCCTCCTCCTTCTCTTCGCCCTCCCTCCTTCTCTTCCCCTCCCACCTCCTCTTCGCCCTCCCTCCCTTCTCTTCCCCCTCCCATCTCCTCTTCCCCTCCCCTCCTTCTCTTCGCCCTCCCTCCTTCTCTTCCCCTCCCTTCTCTTATCCCTCCCTCCTCTTCCCCCCTCCCTTCTCTCCCCCTCCTTCTCTTCCCTCCCCCTCCCTTCTCTTCCCTCCCTCCTTCTCTTCCCCTCCCTTGCATCTTTACTTACAAGGAGATAATATTCTTTATACAGACTTAGAAAATCTGGACTCCGTAAATTTACGTTTTAGACAACACCTGTTAATTAATTGGGAATAATTAACAGGACCCCAGATTAATTTTGTAGTTTGATGAGGGAGAGTTATTAATTATGGGATGGGTATACGAGTTTCTGAGTAACTGAGAGTGAATGAAGGAATGAATGCGTGTAGTGAGTGAATGAATGAAGGTGTGTAGTGACAGTGAAGGAATGAGTGAAGGTGTGTAGTGAAGGAGGTGAATGAGTGAATGAATGAAGGTGTGTAATGAGGGAGGTGAATGAATGAAGGTGTGTAGTGAGGGAGGTGAATGAGTGAATGAATGAAGGTGAGTAGTGAGTGAATGAATGAATTAATAAAGGTATATAACTGAGTAAATAAACGAAGACTAGTTAACTGAGAATGAATGAACTAGTCTAAGTTAAGAGTGAACAAGAGTCAATTGGATTGTTAGGGTGGATTAACTAGCAAGATATTTAGTTGTTAGAGGAGGTTAATG
The DNA here is from genome assembly GCF_018991925.1 of Homarus americanus. NCBI lineage: Eukaryota > Metazoa > Arthropoda > Malacostraca > Decapoda > Nephropidae > Homarus > Homarus americanus. Next base: position 3,916,211 of record NW_024721079.1, on the reverse strand, counting down.
AGCTCTTGGTTGTTAGAGTCAAGTAACAAGTTCTCGGGTTGTTAGAGTTAAGTAACAAGTTCTCGGGTTGTTAGAGTCAAGTAACAAGTTCTCGGGTTGCTAGAGTGAGTTAACAAGGCCTTGGGTCGTTAAGGAATAGATATACAAGAGTGAGTTCATTTAGGGACTGGGTTACCGGGGGTTTGTGGTAGTTGTGGCGGGGGTCGTGGCGGGGGTCCAGGACGTGGTGGTGAGGTACTGTTCTCCTTTCCTCTGCCCCTCCCCCTCTCTCTCTCTTTTTCTCTCCATCTCTACCCCTCTTTTACCTCACATCTCCCCTTTCCCTTCTTCCTCCCCATTTCTTTTTCCCTTCTCATCTCCAATAACCTTCCCAATCCTCCTCCTCTATTTCCCTAGCTCCTCCCTCCCAAACTCCCTCTTCTCATCTCTCCACTTCCCTTCTCTTCCCCTTTTAGGTGACACCAGGCGGCACCCTTCTGTGTTGTGGTGTTGCTCCCTCCCTCTCTCCCTTCCCAACTTTCCTTCTGTTTTATACCCTCTCTTTTATTTTCTCCTATCCCCTTCTTCCTCCTCTTCTTTCTTATTTCCTCTCCCTCTTTTTCCTTCCTCCATCTTCCTTTTCTTCCCTTCCGATCTTTTTTCTTCCTCCCCTACCCTTTCATTCATGCTCTTCTTTCACCTACCTTTCTCGTTCCTCCTTCCATCTACCTCCTTTCCTTCCCCTCTCTTGTCATCCATCCCTCTTTATCTCTCTTACCCCTTTCTTTTCCCCTCTCCTTCCTTCCTTCATTTATTTCTCTTCCCCTCTCCCTACGTCTGCCTCCTCCCCCCTCCTTCAGGTGACACCAGGGCGGCGGTCCTCTGTGGTGTGGTAGTGTGAGGGCGGCTGTGGTGGGGGAGGACAGCCATCTGGCCAACTTCACTCCACCACCACATCCACACTCACTTTCCCCTCCCCACCAACACCTCCCCACACATACTTCCTCCCCACCATCCCTCCTCCCACCCCCTGGCTCTCAGCACGCCACCAAACACAGTTACGAAATGTGAAACGAAATTCTTCTGTTTTTTTTTGTGTGTGATCGTAAATATTGTCGTCCCAGCCCATGGTAGTGTGTTTGTGACTGGTGGTGTAGGCTTTTAGAGGTGTTTGTTTGTTTGTTATTCGTTTTTGTGCTTGTTATATACTTTCTGTCTGTTTGTCTCTCTCTCTCTCTCTTTCTTTCCTCATCTTCCTGCAGTTAAGTCCTTTTCAATGTCAATATCGGTGTTGTCAGTCCGTAGAATTGTGAAGATTACTGGACTGTGTATGCGTCTGAGTGTTACACGCATACTGTAAGATGGTAGGAGTTAACACTACACTTGATATTATTATAAGGATGATAAATTGTATAAGAGTTAAAAGTTTGTAATAAAGGGAAGGTGCTTATTGATTTTTCTTCTGAGATCAAGTTAGACGTATGGATGAAATTGGTACCTGTATTTCTGTTAACCTGTACCTGTATCTGTAATTTTACCTGTATCCGCATTGTTGTTATAGTAGTTTACAAAGTTGATTGATATGAAACTATTATGTAAAGTGGGTGTTTGTGTCCAAGGTCCACACAGCTCCTTATGGAATCATCAGGCGTATGGGACCTACTTTCACCTCTCATCGACTTACCTGTACAAAAACAGGTTCAGGTGTACCAAAACAGGTTTACGTATAAAATCTAGGTTTAGGTCCGGGTACTTCTGCAGGGTACAAGTTTATGTTTAGGTACAAATACAGGTACTAATTTTAGGGTACAGGTAATTGTTTAGGTACAGGTTGTGGGGGGGGGGGATAATGCTTGAGTGTATCATTGAGTGTGTATGTTTTTCATTATACTCGCTATTGCTTGTGAAGTGCGTGTGTGTCAAAATGCTCCCAGAAATTTTTTTATAAGGATTGTTAATGTATAATACTTGTTTTGAAATATATCTCATTGTATATTTAAAAATGCTTACCGTATTTTCTTTATAATGCTTTTCCAATAAAGGTAATTAATGCTTTAAAAAATTAATCGTTTACATGTTTATAATACTCGTGGGATTACATCATTATGCTTCATTTTTGCAACAGTGTTTCGTTAGTCTTATGTTTATTTATAATACTCACGAGTGTTTCAGAATGTATCGAGGACTATTAATTATGCTTCATTCTTATGTGCCTTTAAATCTTTTAGCACTGATTGCCACACTCCACTATAAGTCTTGGTCAGTTTCAACAGTTTTTAAGACTTGTTTTAGGAGTGTCTTGTTAGTATTATTATTTTGTATTGTAATTTAGTAGTTCGACTCTAATAAGACTTGGTCATTATGTAGTGAGACTTGACGTAATGATTTGAAAATATATAAGACTTAAACAGAAAGACTTTTAAGTAGTAAGCACTGGACATAAAGACTTAAGCAATTAGACTTGGTGGAGAGACTTATGTAACCAGTAAAGCCAGACATAAGGACTTGAAGTTATAAAAGACTTCTATACTCAGACTTAGGAGAAAAAGTGAAGTTTAATATTAAGATTTTTTTATAAGATAATTTGATATTTATAGATTTATCATTATTATTGCTCTTATCGTTATTTTTTTCTTTTATCAATATTGTTTTATTATTAGTATTATATTTATTTAGAACAATGGGAACAACATTACAAAGACTATGTCAAATAAAACCTTTATTACACTTTGTACTATTTTAAATCACTGGAATGACTAAATCTAAATATATCACAGAATTTTTTATCATATAAATGTCCATATTGGATAACACATAGATAACAATATATTTCGTCTCTTGTCGTGAGTGGACCTCGTCGTGTGAGTCAGTGTTTTGTACTATGGGTGAGAGGTCGCGTCAGGCCCGGCGATCACAGCTAAAACTTCTCCTTCTTATTGTTGTTACCTGACCGCCGGTGTTGTCGTCTGTGTCCGAGACAATAATTCTCTATGGTTGAATGTGTCGTTTCATGTCTTGACTTGTTGTACTAGGATTAAAACTGTCGTTCTGAGGCAACAGATGCCAATGTTTGTAACTTGATACAGCGTCATGGTGACTCTGGTGTTGTGGCTGGTACAGGTGCTGCTGACCCGTGGCTCAAGCTTTGTGGGTCCTTGTGACACAGTACCAGCCAGGGGAGTCCTTCCCGCAGCTTACCAGGGGCGCCAACAGCATTCATCCTCAGGGTTGCGGATGGGGGCGAGGTCTAATGGCTGGGGAGACGGGCTCCTGCAGGGGGACGGTGGAGGGGATGACGCCAAGGAGAGGGAAGGAGACGCAGCACTTGGTGGAGGTGAAGGAGGGGCGTGGTGCAGCTCTCCTGAAGGACTGGCTATCGTCCCCGTGACGCCGTGAGGAAGGACGAAAGCCATCTGGCCAGTCAGGAGACGAGTGGGGACTAGGGACACTCCTCGGACAACCAAAGGATCGATGGGAGCTGGGTGAGGGGCGTGATGAGGTTCGCTGCTGCTCGACACGTCTGAGGTTTGGGACTTGGTGTTGCGTAGACTTGCCATGGCGTCTGCTAGGTGTAGGAGTATACGGGATCGCTGACCTCCACTTAGTGTAGTGTCCTGCTCCAAGAACTTGCCAACCTCTGCCGCGCATTGACCGAAGCCTGCACGAAACTTGGCTGCGGCGTCGACGGGGGGCTGACGGGAGAGGGCCGACTCGTGGCGGTGGAGATGCTGCACGTGTCGCACCGTCATCTCCAGGATGTCCGCCTTCTCCAGCTTGTTGTAGCGAGACGGCTGTAACGAGAGGACGCACACATTAGTATTCTGACTCGGGTGATTCCTAATACAATTTACTGAAACTACAGATGTCGATATCAAATAACATGAAGGATACTTTTAGCTCACTGGTGGTAAATCAGAAAAAAAAACTTTATGTAAATCATAAACACAGGCATAACAGCAAAGTGGAGTAAATAAAAATATTTCGTTACTTTACAAGACTGTGCGAGTGTTGGTAACAAGCTATTCCGTTGTAAGTATAATGAAGACCGAAGAATTGAATCTCAAAAAAAAAAATCTTGACAGTTGTATCACTGAACCTGTCGCGGCCTTCACAACATGTGTACGTTAGGTGTGAAAGATCCGGGCGTTTGATTTTTGTTGTCATTAATACTAAGAATTTTTGTATTAATTATTCCTCAAAACTCTACCACCTACCAATTGGACTCAAGTCTCTAGTTAGGAGTGTGGTGATATTTTTTTCTTAAATGATCATATATCACTACTGCACAGGTTTAACCTCTCAGTTATATATTAGATTCGAGAAAGTAGACATACTGTAGCTATTTTGTCACTTGTGTAACTAAACCAACGCTCTCGCTTTTCTCTGTTTATGTTTTGTCTGCCCCTGTAGTATTCACTTAGACCTGCTTAAGGTGTAGTTTGCTAAACACTGTCTCAAGTACTTACGTCTTTCTTTAGTCCTTCCAGCACCAGGTTCTTCAGTTGATTAAGACAGTCGTTTATTCTCTGTCGTCTTTTCTTCTCCATGATGGGTTTGTTGGTTCGTCGTCGCTCTGCCGCAGCGGCCTTGGCCTCCACGCCCTGCTTGGCTGTCGTGCTTGACGGCATCCTCACTCACTACAACTGTTCGCTCACACTATCTTTCAGGCTCGCTACCTTCAACAATCTTCTGGCTACTGACGAGACTTTGGAAACCTCTTGAATTTATAAGATTGGTGCGGTAGTGAGCTAGCATCTTAACCAATGGGAGGGTATTGTCCGTCGACGTCACGGAGACGTTGTCCAATAGGAGCGGTAGGATACCTTGACGTAGGCGGCGTGTGGCTCATGTGGGAGGAGCCACACTCATGAGGGTTGTCTACGGACCTGTCGCCCGCCCGCCACGTGCTCTGCCATATACGTTCAAAAATATACACATATCTAAGAGATACTTCAGAAAGGGAGACAAATAATGAGACGTTGTTTCTGAAGCACAGATGTGTATTATGAATCGAATATGAAACTGTCAGATACTTCATCCACGCCACCAAGAAATATTATTCCAAAACTTATCTGAACTTAGTCATATTGTCATCACAGGTTTTCATAACATTGGTGTAGTAACGATGAGGTGCTGAGGTGAACGTCCCCCGAGCCTTGTACTGCGGAGGATGGTTGGTCCTGCCCACCACATCAACCACCTTACCCTTGAGGTCTGGCTGGGGTGGGCGTGGGAGGAGACTCCTTAGAAAACAGTCCCTGGGATGGAGTATGAGTGTGGGGAAGTACTTGGGGACAAGAGGAGGCACGGGGATGGGATGAGAGTGGAAGAAAGTCCCTGGATTGGGACAGCAGTTTGTGGGGCTTCCTGGACCAGAGTGAGAGTGACAGAAGGTTCCTGTAGAGGGGAAGGAGAAGGACTTGCCGGGAGAGAGTTAGAAGATATGTTTGTCTTGCCTGGCAATGAGAAGAAGTTTTTGAGATGGGATGGAAACGGAAACATAACCCCCAGAACGGGATAGGAATGGGAAAGAAGTCCCTAGGTGTGAGATGAGGGAGGTAGGGAAGAAAGTGTCTTTGACGGAGA
>NW_024721079.1:3901776-3910546 GCF_018991925.1 Homarus americanus | reverse complement strand
AGGCACCCCAGGACCACCTGAACTTTAGGCACCCCAGGGACCACCTGAACTTTAGGCACCCCAGGACCACCTGAACTTTAGGCACCCCAGGGGACCACCTGAACTTTAGGCACCCCAGGGGACCACCTGAACTTTAGGCACCCCAGGGACCACCTGAACTTTAGGCACCCAGGGACCACCTGAACTTTAGGCACCCCAGGGGACCACCTGAACTTTAGGCACCCCAGGGACCACCTGAACTTTAGGCACCCCAGGGACCACCTGAACTTTAGGCACCCAGGGGACCACCTGAACTTTAGGCACCCCAGGGGACCACCTGAACTTTAGGCACCCCAGGGGACCACCTGAACTTTAGCACCCCAGGGACCACCTGAACTTTAGGCACCCCAGGGACCACCTGAACTTTAGGCACCCTTAGGACCACCTGAACTTTAGGCACCCCAGGGGACCACCTGAACTTTAGGCACCCCAGGGGACCACCTGAACTTTAGGCACCCCAGGGGACCACCTGAACTTTAGGCACCCCAGGGGACCACCTGAACTTTAGGCACCCCAGGGGACCACCTGAACTTTAGGCACCCCAGGGGACCACCTGAACTTTAGGCACCCCAGGGGACCACCTGAACTTTAGGCACCCCAGGGGACCACCTGAACTTTAGGCACCCCAGGGGACCACCTGAACTTTAGGCACCCCAGGGGACCACCTGAACTTTAGGCACCCAGGGGACCACCTGAACTTTAGGCACCCCAGGGGACCACCTGAACTTTAGGCACCCCAGGGGACCACTGAACTTTAGGCACCCCAGGGACCACCTGAACTTTAGGCACCCCAGGGGACCACCTGAACTTTAGGCACCCCAGGGGACCACCTGAACTTTAGGCACCCCAGGGGGACCACCTGAACTTAGGCACCCCAGGGGACCACCTGAACTTTAGGCACCCCAGGGGACCACCTGAACTTTAGGCACCCAGGGGGACCACCTGAACTTTAGGCACCCCAGGGACCACCTGAACTTTAGGCACCCAGGGGACCACCTGAACTTTAGGCACCCCAGGGGACCACCTGAACTTTAGGCACCCCAGGGGACCACCTGAACTTTAGGCACCCCAGGGGACCACCTGAACTTTAGGCACCCCAGGGGACCACCTGAACTTTAGGCACCCCAGGGACCACCTGAACTTTAGGCGCCCCAGGGACCACCTGAACTTTAGGCGCCCCAGGGACCACCTAGTTTAGGGCGCCCCAGGGGACCACCTGAACTTTAGGCGCCCCAGGGACCACCTGAACTTTAGGCACCCCAGGGGACCACCTGAACTTTAGGCACCCCAGGGGACCACCTGAACTTAGGGCACCCCAGGACCACCTGAACTTTAGGCACCCCAGGACCACCTGAACTTTAGGCACCCAGGACCACCTGAACTTTAGGCACCCCAGGGACCACCTGAACTTTAGGCACCCCAGGGACCACCTGAACTTAGGCGCACCTCAGGGACCACCTGAACTTTAGGCACCCCAGGGTCTTCCTGATGTTGTTTATCCTCTGGTAACTGGGCCATTAAAGCGCCCCCGAACCTTCTGGGCCCTGCTGCCTCCTGGGTCCTGTTGCTCCTGGTTCCTGCACCTCCTGGGTCCTGTTGCCTCCTGGGTCCTGCTGCCTGCTGCCTCCCAGGTCCTGCTGCCTCCCGGGTCCTGCACTCCCTGGGTCCTGTTGCCTCCTGGGTCCCTGCTGCCTGCTGCCTCCTGGGTCCTGCTGCCTCCTGGGTCCTGCTGCCTCCTGGGTCCTGCTGCCTGCTGCCTCCCTGGGTCCTGCTGCCTCCTGGGTCCTGGCTGCCCCTGGTTCCTGCACCTCCTGGGTCCTGTTGCCCCCTGGGTCCTGCCGCCTGCTGCCTCCCAGGTCCTGCTGCCTCCTGGGTCCTGTTGCTCCCTGGGTCCCGCTGCCTGCTGCCTCCCAGGTCCTGCTGCCTCCTGGGTCCCAAGGCCTCCTGGGTCCTGCTCGCCCCTGGGTCCTGCTGCCTCCTGGGTCCTGCTGCCTCCTGGGTCCTGCTGCCTCCTGGGTCCCGCCTCCTGGGTCCTGCTGCCTCCTGGGTCCTGCCGCCTCCTGGGTCCTGCCGCCTCCTGGGTCCTGCTGCCTCCTGGGTCCTGCCGCCTCCTGGGTCCCAGCTTGCCTGGGTCCTGCTGCCTCACGAGACCATCTTCTCATTACAAAACAGATCTTTAGGCTTCCCAACAGGACGTCTTTGGTGTTCCTTTCATTGTCCTTAAAGAGAGAGAGAGAGAGAGTGGGGGAGCTTACATGTGGGGGACCCTCCTACCCTACAGGGACCTTCCTTACTATTAAAAAGGAAGATGGTCTTAGTGGTCACAGCGTCGTACTTCTCAGGGTCCTCTGTTCTAGGGGTCTTCCTAAACAGGTCTTACGAGACAACCCACACAGGTCTTTACTTGTTGGTGGGGGTCGTCTTTAAGTGTTTCATTCTCTTATCTCTCCCCCATTTCTCTCATTTTATTTGTTCTTATTTATACTCTAACCTGTCTCTCACATTTTTCTCTCAAACTTTCCTCTTATTTTATTTTAATTTTTGTCTTTTCTCTGCTACTTCTACTATTATTATTATTATTATTATTACTAGTAGTAGTAGTAGTAGTACAGATGAGGTGATGAGTAACACTGCTGAATCATCCTTTCCATCAACTCTCCCACCTGCTAACCCTCTTCTACCTGCTGATCCTTCCCTACCTGCTGCTTGCTAACCTCCCACCCCTTTTATTTCCCCCCTTCTTCATTAGTTCTTTTCCCTTCTTCCTCACCTCTTCCTTCCCGTTTCCATTCGTTCTTTCCCTTCCTGAGATCAATAGCAACCTCATCCTTGAATCTGAGACGTCGAGGACGACCTTACGACTTTTCCTTAACTTGTTTATCCACGTTGATGCTCCAGACTTGAGGCTCGAACCCTTGTCTTCTGTGGCGGTAGACAATGATACTAGCCTCAGTCCCAAGACGTGAGTAAGATAGTCAGATTAGTCTCGTGAGTCAAGTTGTTCAAAGGTTAGGTTAGGTTAGTAAGGTTTGGCTAATTAGGTTAAGTTAAGATAGGGTTTGTTAGGTTAGCCTCGTTACATGAGGTTAAATTAGCTTAAGTTCGGTTAGGTTAGCATTAAGATAGATTAGCTTAGGTTAGTGTTAGGGTAGCTCAGTGTGAGGTAAGTTAGTGTTAGGTTGGTTAATTTAGCTTAGAATAGATTTGCAGTAAGTTAGATTAGGTGAGAGTGGTTAATCGTAAGGTGGAATAGCTTAGGGGGCTAATCTTCAGGTGACCCCTACTGTACTGGGGTGATATGGTGAGGGGAACATGTGGTGAGCAGAGAGTAGCAGTTCACTCACCCCAGGATGCTGCTGTCCGTACCCCACACACACACACACACACACACATGCAAGCACAAGTACTCCAGGACACACACACATGCAAGGACAAGTACTCCAGGCACACACACAACACACACACACACACACTCCAGGCACACACACACACACACACACACACAAGTACTCCAGGACACACACACACACACACACACACGCAAGCAGAGGTATGCACACACACACACACACAAAACACGTAAGCATTAGTACCAAGCGCGCGGGCGCACACATACATACACACACACACATGCACGCACACGCACACATGCAAGCACATATACTCCAGCACATACATACATACATACATACATACATACACAAATTCTTGTTATTGTTGTCGTTGTTGTTGTTCTTATTTACGTCTTTTCATCAGTCTTCATTTTTCTTCAATGACCACCACCCACCACCACCACCACCACTACTACCAGTACCACCACCATTACTACTACCACCACCACCATCACCACTACTACCAGTACCACCACTATCACCACTACGCACCACCACCATTACTACTACCACCACCATCACCACTACTACCAGTACCACCACCATTACTACTACTTCACCACCACCACCTCTACTACCAGTACCACCACCATTATTACTACTACCACCAATAATTACTACCAGTACCACCACCATTACTACTAACACTCACCACTACTACCAGTACCACCACCATTACTACTACTACTACCACATATCAACATTACTACCAGTACCACCAATCATTACCACTACTACTACCACCACCACCACCATCATACCAGTACCACCACCATTACTACTACTAATACCACCACCACCACCAATCTCACTACCAGTACCACCACCATTACTATACTACTACCACCACTCACCCACCACCACCACCAGTACCACCACCATTACTACCACTAATACCACCACCAACCACCATTACTACTAATCACTAACAACTTACCACCACCACTACCACCAGCACCACCAACCATTACTACTACTACCACCACCACCACCACCAGCACCAACCATTACCACTACCACTACTACACCACCAATCAACCACCACCACCAGCACCAATCACACCATTACTACCATCACCACCACCACCACCACCACCAGTACCACCACCATTACTACCACTACCACCACCACCAACCAACCACCACCAGCACCACCAACCATTCTACCACCACTACCACCACCACCACCAACCACCCCACCACCAGCACCAACCACCATTACTACCAATACTACCACCACCAACCAACCACCACCACAAGTACCACCCACCATTACCACTACCACCACCACCACCACCACCACCAGCACCACACCAACCACACCACTACCACCAACCACCACAACCACACCACCAGCACCAATCAACCATTACTACCATACCACCACCCACCACCACCACCAGTACCACTCACCATTACTACTACCACCACCACCACCACCACCACTACCAGCTCACCACACCATTACTACCACCACCACCACCACCACTACCAGTACCACCACTATTATTACTACTACTACTAATATCACCCTACTACCAGTACTCACCACCATTACTACTACTACCACTACCAATTAACCAATTAATTACCAGTACCACCAATTATTACTACTACCACCACCACCACCACCACCACTACTACCAGTACCACCACCACAGACAGACAGAAAACAAGTCTGTAGCCTTATACAAGTAACATTAGACTTTCACTTTGGCATTTTATTACAGACGAACTTCCAGGAATTAATATTGAAGAAAAATCAGTGTTGAAATCAAGGTGACTTAAGTGTAGTGTATGAGGTGTAAGGTGAGCCAGGTGTAAGGTGAGCCAGGTGTAAGGTGAGCCAGGTGTAAGTATTAGTGGGTCCAGCTTCAGTGGTTCATATTTCTGGTCCACCCTTAACAAGACACCCTGAGGGAGAGTGTATATACCAGCTCTCTCTCTCTCTCTCTCTCTCTCTCTCTCTCTCTCTCTCTCCATGGCCTGTACTTCATGGTCTCTCATGTGCTCGTGAGTAGGGGGGAGATCCGTGGATCGTGTCCATGTAGCTCATGGTCTAGTAATGCCTTCGCTTGGTCCGTGTGGTTTGTGTATTGTATTCGCATACTTGTGTTCAGTGGAGCCGCTGTGCCAGGTGTGTGTGTGCGCCTCCAGGTGTGTGTGTGTGTGTGTGTGCGCCTTGTGTGTGTGTGTGTGTGATGAAGTTCAACATAAAGTAGTCCCACACAAGAAACAATAATTGTATGTACATCCTGCTTGTTTGGGTCACACGTCTTGTATTAGTTAAGGAGAGAGAGAGAGAGAGAACAATTATAAACACTATCTTATGCCTAAGTCTTAGCACACAAGGAATCAAACTAATTAAATAGATCTTTTATTTATATATATATATACTCCTGGCGATGACGTGAATGGCTCAAGAAGATACAGTGATCTTGTATATGTATCTCTCAAGTGGGTGATCGATCTGCTGAAATACTGAACATTGCCACCCACCCACCCACCCACCAACCACCACCCTGTAACCCATTTACCCACCTACCAACCCATTTACCCACCTACCAACACACTTACACACTTTTACCTACCTACCCACCCATACCCACCTATCAACACAGTTACCCACCTACCAATCCATTTACCCACCACCAATCCACTCACCCACCCACCCATCCACTTGCCTATCTACCCACCCACCTTCTTGTTGTGTACACTGCGGGAGCCCGGCCCTATGTGTGCGTAAGATCATGTGTGCACGAAGCGTGACTGTGTGTGCACAATATGGTGTTGACACAAAGTTGGACTGTGTACGTAAGATGGTGTGCGTACAGAGCGTGACTGTTTATGCAATATGTTATTTGCTGTGTGCTTTTTTTTTCTCTTGAGTTCTGAGGAAGAAACCAGGGAGTAACAACGTGTGTGTGTGGGTGTGCATGTGCACGTGCGCCACTACCAAGCTCCTGCCTTTGGTCCCTGGCTGAATATGTCACCCATGGACGTAAACAGATCTGTGTATACTTTGGTTAAGCTCAAGAGTGTGACTGTGTAATTTAGTCGTGTGTGCAGGAGTGTGGGTGAGTGATCACTGCTGGCTCCCTGTATCGGGTTATCATTTTTTCTCGTCTTTGTTTTCATTTATTTTCATGTAGTGCCCCCTCGTGTAGGCTCGTCTGTCGTGTGCACATGTGGTGTTGTGGACATATGTGTGTGTGCATGTTTCAGACTTAAGCGTGGACTTATCCCAAGGTGTGTGTGTGTGTACGTACTTGACCACGATACCCGGCCGAGCGTGTAGTGTGAGCGTGGCGGCGTGTGCTGAGCTTCCACCTGGCCTTGGGGGAGGATTTGGCACGGGCAGATCTGGAAACTGGACACACCACCGCTCCCGCAACGCCTTTGTGGCCCCATACAAAGACCGGCCTCCCTGCCTCGAGCCTGACCAAGACAACCTCGTGATGTTTTTCTTCCCTACTGCACTGTGGTGGTGGTAGTGGTGGGGGCGATGGTAGTAGTGGTGGGGGGGTGGTAGTAGTGGTGGGGGGTGGTAGTGACTGTGGTGATGTTGATAGTATTAATGGTAGTAGTAGTGGCAGTGGTGGTATTGGTGATGATAGTAGTAGTAGTAGTAGTGTTAATGGTAGTGATGGTGATGTTAATGGTGATGGTACTAAAGATGGTAATGGTAATGATGGTTATAGTGACGATAGTGATGGTGATAATGATAGTGATGGTCTTCTCTCGCTCACTGGGTTAAGGAAGGTATATTAGTGAAGGTGGATCATGAAGACTTAAATAATAGAGTTTGCGAAAGTTGCTGGTAGACCTATACAGAACTGACTGACGATTACCTTGGCATCAACAACAAGTAGGACGCATCTTATAACAGCCATATGATTCCTCTTAACTGTTGCTGTCTTAATCTCTGTTGATATATTGTGTAAATAAAGACTATATTCTGGGTTTGTATATATTTAGGGATCGTATATATATAAAGAAATTGTTTGTGGCTATATAAACAAGTGTTATAATTTGTATATATTTATTTTGAGTTTTATGGCAACTTTTGTGGGTAAGGAGGTGAGATAAAGGAGGAAGTTTGGCAGGTAAGGAAGAAAGAGGGGTATAGGGGAAGAAAGTGAGGTAGAGAAGGGAAGTGAGGTAGATAGGTAGGTAGGTGAGGAAAGTAGGGAAGTAGGTGAGGTAAGGAAGATAAACAAGGTAGATACGTAGGTAGATGAGATAAGATAAGTAAGATAGGGAGGTGGGTGAGAAAGGATGGTAGATTAGGTAGGTAGGTAGTGAGAAAGGAAGGGAGGTAAGTAAGGGTGTTAAAAGGGGACGACGAGGGGGGGGGGTGGGGGTGTTATGGTCGACCAGGAGGGACAGGTAAGAGTTTAAATCACCCCGCTATTTAAACCTTTAAACCCCTTCCCTATACAGGTATGTTCCCCCATCACCATATACTGTCATATTTCACCTTCGTTATCGTCCTTTCCATCAGTTATCACAATGTCTGGAACTACTCGTCAACAACCACCTCACCTGTTTGTTTCTGTCTCCTGTCTCTTACACCCACGAGTATCTGTCTATTTCTGTTTATTCTATTTATTCCCTCTTTATTCTGTCTGTTGATTAATTTTCATATTTCTTCATCATGAACCGCGCATTTATCATGTCCCGAGTCTCTTACGTATTCGAAAATCTGGTTCAGTCTTATTAACACGTGGACAAGTTTAGCTTATCAAGTACAGGTACAGCAATCACTCGGCATAATGGTGACAGCAGTATCAAGAAGGTGATTTTTTTTAACCAAGATGTGATAATAAATACACCTGACATCTACTAAATCAAGTCATATACACCTGTGATTGTGTCTCCATCATTAATTACTAATATTAAAGTTGGGGATTAGTCTTGTGTTGTGTTTAGTTTAGATTTTAGTACAAGTTATTTGAGTTAAGTGTAGTGTATGTCTTCAGGTATAGGTGTAATGTGTTCCGTGGTATTGTAGGATATTTTCAGGGGACAACACAGGAAGGCAATGTAAGGGTGACCATACTCTACCCAGAAGGGCTTTTGTCTAGGGAGGAACCCTGGTCAGAGGGCACGTGTAGGGAGGCTTGAGTACCCGTGAGTGACCGCCCAGGGAACTATATGGCTAGGAGGAGCGTTGGGCAGATCTTGAGAACCAGTACAATATAAATAAAATATTGGCTTTTGTTCTATTCTGCATTTTAACTGAGGGAGTTTTGTCCAGGGGAGGGGGGGGGGGGTTGTCCTCAGCACCGGGTCAGGAGAAGGCTTATCGTACTGGACAGCCAACAAGATATATATGT
>NW_024721079.1:3759276-3896776 GCF_018991925.1 Homarus americanus | reverse complement strand
CGGGGTGTGACAACTTATCTCACATGACTCATTAGGAGCGTCGTTTCGGCAAGAACAATGGAGCCATAATTACACTGAGACTATACCTGAACTACATCTGTGCTTTTATCTAACTGGTGATGTAAGAACGAATCTGATTGGTGATTTAAGAAGGAATCTGATTGGTGATTTAAGAAGGAATCTGATTGGCTCTCTTCAGGATACGACTGACCAGATGACCGACAAAAGAGCATCGAAACGGTCCCTCCCTCTCTTCCTCCTCCTCTTCACACCCCCTCCCCCCTCACCACGCTCCATCATCCTCCCCACACCCTGCTCCTTCTCCTTTCTCCCCCTGTTCCCCACGTCCTCCTCACCCCACTACCCAACCTACTCCCTCCTCCACACACCTCGACCCCCTACCAAACCTTCTTCCCCCCCACAACCCTTTCCTCCTCATCCCCTCACCCGTCTCCCTCACCCCTACCCAACTCGTTCCCCATCCCCACGCCTCCTCCCCTACCAAACCTACCCGCACACCCCATGCTTCTCACACACACCCCTGATCGACTCCTCCTCCTCCTCTGATCGACTCCCCCCCTGATCTGACCCCCTCCCCCTGACAGCTCCCCTGACCTCCCCCTGCTTAAAGCTAATAAAAAAGAACACGCTTTTAACTTACTTATCTCTAAGGAGGGGTTGGAAGGGGGAGAGTTGTGGACCCCTTGGCCTTGGTGGGTACGTCCAGTGCTGCCGGGTACATTCACTGCTGACATCAACACTGTCTCTGGTAGGGGTCAACAACTTCTTGGTGGGTGGGACAGGAGGAGAAGAAGAAGGAGGAGGAGGAGGAGGAGGAGGAGAAGAAGAAGAAGAAGAAGAAGGAGGAGGAAAACATTGTATCTGTTGAGAGGAGGGGAAGGTGAGAGAGGGGACGTTAGGTTAGGTTAGATTAGGTTAGGTTAGATTAGGTTAGGTTAGGTAAGGGGGAAGGAGGGAGGGCATAATTTTGGGGAGAGAGAGAGAGAGACAGACAGACAGACAGAGGAGAGGGTAGCTCAACACCCCACCCACAACTCCTCCCGTCTCCCGTACTACAGGATGGACGATAATTGATTTGGATTTAACATGAGATGCGACGAAAAGGAGGGAGGAGTCTATCACGAGATGGACAGATTGACAGATGACAGACTGACTGACTGACAGATGACGGATAAACACGTGATAGATAGACTGATAGATGATGGACAAACAAGTGATAGATAGACTGACGTATAGATTGGCAAGATAGACAGATTGATAGATAATAGACTGACAGATGAATTGACTGGTGACACATAGTAGGCAGACTGACAAGCGACAAACAAATCAAGCACCTAAGTCACCTGTCCTATGTAATACAGGTGACTCAGGGGAGGAGTGAGTCATTACGTATGGCAGGTGAGTCGGATGAAGTCAACTGAGTTATACATACGACAAGTGACTCAGGTATGACTCATCCCACACCTGACTTACCTGTTCTACTCATTAATCACCAAACCCACCAATGATCCGGACAGGTAAACGCTTATCCTCAAATCCTAGTAACAATGTAACAATATTTAATTACAAACAAGTTTCTTTCCATTGTTTTTGTGGCGTTGTTATTGTAATTGTGTAACAGGAATATGAGTAATTGGAAAGTGATGAGAGAGAGAGAGAGAGAGAGAGAGAAAGAGAGGAACAAGGAGCGGCGTCCCTTAGTATCACAACAACTGACTCAAGATCACAGTGTGTCATTAAGCAGGGTTAATGTCTCCAGATTGTTACTTACAGGTAATAGTAATCTGTACAAGGTGTTCCATTAATGCTTTGCCTCCGTAGCTCGCGGACACCTCGTGATGAAGAGTCTTAGTTTGAAGCCACAGTTGGGTTGGGCGTCTCTCCAGGTCCGATTGCTACGTCAATTACACAGGCGTCGACAGTGGCTTGGATGATCACCAAATTGATGTTCATTTCCATAGCTTATTTGTTAGTATTTCAGGTGTGATTTTTAGCTAATTCTTGACATGTCCTCCACACCTTCCTATATATGAGAGTGTAGTTGTGTGTGGTCATGGGAACGTAAGAGTCCTGCCTAAGGATCCATCATGTGTGTGTTACAGCATCTCCTACACTACTGACCTCTCCTCTCTGACCCGTTACGTCATACACCTTTTTCACCTTTCAGATGGCAGGTGTGAGGAGTGGCCATCACCTGATTGGTTGATGATATCTGGACCAGGACCAATCAACGGAGATCAATGGCGACACTAGCAACATCAGGTAAAAACCACCAGAGCTTCTTAGACAGTTGGCTTCCCTCAACACTCTGTAATTTTGTAGTTCAGGTAAAGTACAACAGGATGTAGGTACATCGTGTTCAGGTTTTCTCTACGCAGGTGTGGGTTCATTGTTCATTCTTCCTTATTGTTTAACGTTGATCAGCAGGACGTAAGGTACGCCAAACCCGGCTTCCTCTTAAGGTATATATCGTTGTTTACAGCCGGTTACTGGAGAGCCGAGAGAGACCTGAGACCAGAAATATTGTGGTGATGTTAAGAGGAACGAAAAACTTCACTATACCTGAGGACCACTTCACAAACCTTGACGTGTACTAGAGTGCCAGTGGCAGTGCAGCACGTGTTCACTGTTATCTAATTTCGTGTAACATAAGGGAGTTGGCACTAAGTGGGCATTTACACAGTTGGAAACGAATTGGGGAACACGACCTGGCCTGAGGGAGGGGGGGTGGGGTGGAGTGGTCACATATCAGGGGTCCGCCACATAGACTGTTTTCGTTAGTGCGTTATATATAGATATATTTTCTCCTTAAATGTCGTATGATTATTATTTTTTCGTTCTGTTTTGAGTTTAATTAAATTTTTAGTTAGGCATAAAAGGATAGCACGAATTGTTTATTGTAGATGTGTTATCCGTATTTGGTATCACATCCCTCATGCGTGATAAACATTCTTCAGTCAAGTCAGGAACGGTGAGTATTAGGTTACTAAACACCACAACCAGAAATATTCAATACGATCGTGTAAGAATTTCGTCGCAGACATTACGATTTTTTTTTATAATCCGCTGAAAAATAACCTTTAAAATCACCATGACTTTACAAATAACTTCTCGTAACAAAATCCAGCAAACAACAAGGAAGTTATTGTTTACATGACGGGGTGTTTACAGAGCTACCTAATGTTTGTTTACGGAGTCCCAAAACAACGGTATATATTCCTTTATTTTCAACACCAAACACCTTTCTTCCCCCTGACCGCTGTGACGTGCAGACAGACGTGTAGTGGTGTTCTTTAATAATACCACCTTCTAGTCGGAGTCACAGCGAACTTGGTAAATAAAATATTGGAATACTTATTGATGTTTTGGCTGATTAATTTCCTCAAAGGTAAATCTGTAAACACAAACATCAAGGAACTCTGTAAACATCCTGTACGTGTCGTATTGTTGATCAGGAATTTCCGCCACAACACACACACACACAGTGAAGTATTACGCAACAGGAAATTCACTTTGCGGGTCCTGGGTTCACCTAAACATAGTAATTTGTCGATGAACAGTTTATAGGAGATGAGTTTAAGGGCCCGTGGATCTACTGGTATCTGAGGACGGTCTCTCTCTCTCTCTCTCTCTCTCTCTCTCTCTCTCTCTCTCTCTCTCTCTCTCTCTCTCTGTCCTTCTTTCTTCCCTCCCCGTAGTCTCAAAATAACAATGTCACTTAACATATATCACAAAAAAACTTTCCACCACCTGTGTTAACGACTCGTAATAACTAGGTGTGAGAGGTGGCGCTGATAGTTAATTAGTGACACACTCGTCTAGAACACCTCCTCTCACCTGTTCCACCACACCGAAGTGACCCGAGTCTACCACCGGCGAACCTGACTAACTAAGGTGAAGTGTTTTATCTGAATGAACCCAGAGAACCCTATTGGTATCTCAGTGAACCTTATTATTTGTCTTAGTGAACCCTTCTTTTGTTGTCTCACTGAAGCCTTGATATGTTTCAGTGAATCCTTTTGTTGTCTCAGTGAACCCTTATGATGATTCACTGAACCACATGATAATCCAGTGTACCCCAGTGATAGTTTAGTGAACCTTTGCGGCAACACACTGCTGTATAGAATCTGTTGCTAAGTTGACAGAATCATTACTAACATTTCCAACTATTAATTCTGTTAATTAGCAAGTGTCAAAAGTAAAAAAAAAGTCAAATGTTGTTACGCAATTCTTTAAGTTCTGTGTTTCCCTGCAAATTGGCCTGAATAATCTCCATCTCATCTTTTTCCACCTAAAGATTAACCACCTTAGCCCTCATCCCCTCCTAAATAGTGTTAAGGCGATTGATCTTGAGGTGAGATAAGCTGGGGTGGAGATTCTTCAGGTTGATCCAATACGTATTCCATCTGGCTGAAAAATTCCTATCCATATCTTCTTCCTGGTTAGTCTAGTAACCCGTAATACGTGAGCTGCATTACAAGCGCCCGTAAGAATCTCAAACGGGGGAGATAATGAGTTGTGAGGCCTGGTATCAGGTGGGGCCTCAGGCGACGGTGCTCAACCCTGACAAGATTATCTCAGCTGCCACCCTGGGAACACATTCCTCACGTGCACGGTGCACAGCGGGGGGCTGATGGCTCGTTATACGTCAGGGCGTCAAGGCTGGATGAGGGGTCAGGTGGTTGAGGGAGGACGGAGCTATGGATCCAGCGATAGAGGAACCAGAGGGAGATATAAAGTTTTCTAGTTTTTTGGCAGAGGGAGTAGGAGGAGGAGAGGCCGCTGAGTTAATTAGTACGCAGAAGAGGACATGGAAGGAGGAGGAGGAGGAGGAGCTCGCAGGAAGAAGGTTGCTGGATTATGGAAAGCAGACGTAGGACTAAACCAACAGGAAACAGGGACGATATCCTACTCTGGAGGGAAGACCTGGCGTACAGGGGATGAATCAAGAGGCAGATGGGTGGGAGATTAAGGCCTTGGAGCAGGACGTCAGGCGGTTCCTCTACGACAGGTAACTGGGAAGACCTTATACCTGTACCATCTGACTCACCGTGGCTGACTCATCAACATAGTCATTATACTCCCCTTCATGTTAATATAAACACTGACCTTACCCATGGTTGTCTCTGGCTGAACGCTGAATCATGTAAATAGTAAACAAACATTATCCACTCGATACCTAAAAAAAACGCTTTAATATTGTTGATATGCAAATGAAGTTCTTCTCCTGGCGCTGTTGAATCTGGCGAATACCAAGAATCATTATGTGGTAGATTTTTTTGTTCTTGTATCTTAAAATAGAAAATTATATAAAAATATGCTTTAACGTTTTATTAATATTTAAGGAATGATTCAATACATTAATCTTTCTTAAATAATGATAATATAAAGGACACACAAACGGACATACAAAGACGTGAATACATACAAACGGACAAACACGTGGGCATAGAAAGACACGAACACATACAAACAGACGGACATACGGACGCCAAAAGACTCCTACTGTACGTGTTGTATCGTGGCTGTAATTCAGAGAACGATGCTGACATAATGACACACAGGGTGGTGGCGCTTAGTGTGGCTGACGGGACAATGTAAACTAAAGCATTGTACACATACCAGGAGGGCGTGTGGTAGTGAAGGTGAGGAGGCTAGATGTTGCTCTCTCTCTCTCAGGTAATAGGTATGCTCCCACCCCCATCCCGACACACTAGCAGTTCACCCTCCCCTTGTGTAGCGTCAGGCCAGTGTTGTACGGCTGTATAGTGTGACGTGATTCTTAAGGTCAATACAACGACACATTCACCTCCCAGTGTTCATTGACGGATCATAGGAGGGAGAGAGGGATAGGGAGGGATGGAGAGAAAGAGGGAGATAAGAGAGACGGGAGGAGGGTGGGGATGATATGGTGGAAGAAAAAGATGTTGGGAGAGGAGGACGAAGAGGGAGAGAGAGAGAGAGAAGGGAGAAGGAAAATAGATGCGAAGAGGAGGAGAAACGAAGAGAAGAAAGGATGGAAATGAAGATGATATAGATAAAGGGATGAGAAAGATAGGGATGGATGAACCGGGGATAGGAGAGAGAGAGAGAGAAAAATGAGATAAATGAATGAAGATGGAGAAGTAAAAGTATGGAAAGAGGGAAATGAGAGACTGGGGAAGAACAATAAGAAAAGTGCAATAAGATAGGACAGGAGAGAGGGTGTAAGACAGGGAGGAAGGGAGGATATAAGACAGGGAGGGAGGGAGGATATAAGACAGGGAGGGAGGGAGGGATATATAAGACAGGGGAGGAGAGACAGGGAGGAAGGGAGGTGTAAGGCAGGAGGGAGGGAGGGTAGGCAGGGGAGGGAGGGAGGATACAAGACAGGGAGGAAGGGAGGATATAAGAGGGGAGGAGGGAGGAAAGACGGGGAGGAAGACAGGGAGGGAGGGAAGGTGTGGAAGGTGCAGGGAGGGAGGGAGGATATAAGACAGGGGAGGAAGGGAGGGTGTAAGGCAGGGAAGGGAGGGAGGGTGTAAGGCAGGGAGGAAGGGAGGATATAAGACAGGAGGGAGGGAGGATATAAGACAGGGAGGAAAGGAGGGTGTAAGACAGGGAGGAAGGGAGGTTATAAGACAGGGAGGAGGGAGGATATAAGACAGGGAGGGAGGAGGGATATAAGACAGGGAGGATATAAGACAGGGAGGAAGAGAGGGTGGAAGACAGGGAGGAAGGGAGGTTATAAGACAGGGAGGGAGGGAGGATATAAGACAGGGAGGAAGGGAGGGTGTAAGGCAAGGAGGGAGGGTGTGTGTAAGGGAAGCCCTGTGAGAACGCCTCTTTTATGGGCGTGTAAAAAGCCCTAATTTACGCTATTCAGGTTGTCAGTGTGGACACGCGGGCCACTGGTATTTAGAACGCTATTTTCAGCTTTTTGGGGAGGGCGAATTCTTTTCTTTTTAAACCTTTCAATCTCCTTTTCTCGGTTACGTCAAGGAATGCCAGGACACAACTGATCTGATGTTGAGGGACTGTAAAAAGACTCAGCCGATCACGTGAAGATTTAGGTTCCCAAGCTTATTTCACCTGATGATTAAACACCCTAACCTAACCTAACCTAACCCAACGCAACCTAACCTAACACATCACCTAACCTAACCCAACGCAACCTAACCTAACACATCACCTAATATGATAAAACCTAACCTAACCATAGACGAAAAGTAGAACATATTACCAGTACTATATCACCTTGATACGACGACCATCCCTTCTACAGTAGCTACCCGAGGAGGCTGTAGGAGGGGAGGAAGGTCTCTGTTAACTCGCTGCCTTTTGTTACCCTCGCTTCATCGTTGTTGTCCGAGGCGAGGTTGTTCACTGGCTACAAGACGAGACCTAACACGACGTCTCAGGTGACAAAAAAAAATTGGTATTCTTTTTCTTTTATTTTTGTTATCGGGTTTATTTAAAGAATGGATGAATTTTGTTATCGGGTTTGTTAAAAGAATAGAAGGCTTTTTTTTTATCGGGTTTGGGATACTAAATACCAATAGTAATCTGGTATAGTTGAATGGAATAGCAATTAGTTTAGTGTATATTGCAATTAATTAACCTGAGGAGAGGCATGTAGGTACAGGTGAGCCAGAATTATTCAGGTGTGGTTTATATTCACATGCAGAAGATGACTCGAGTACCATTAAGTCATATCGGTTATTACAGTGATTAGTTAATGTTGTTTTTATTAATGGGTTGATCACTCACGCCAAGGGTCCTCTAATAAGGGATGCTGATGGTGTGGTAGGAGGTATTCCGGTACGGCTAGACATAATATGGTCGTTTGTTACTGTGTTTATATTTTTGTGGTATTGAAGCTGATGTAAGAGGCATCAGAAACGCCTTTAGGAGGATTTGTAGCTGACAGATGAGGGTAGAAGAGGATCTAGATAATCGTTGTGGTTGAGAGAGTTTATTATTTTTTTAGTGTTCATAAAAGTTTAAATAGCGGGGAAGTTGTAGACGATTATTTTGTTTTATTAATGATTTTGGAAGAAGTGATACTAGGTTATGGCGTCTTAGTATGATGAGGATGTTTATTAACTATAGAAGTGGTAGTAGTGTTGCCGGGCGGGAGAGGACGAGCGCTGAGGTCGGGCACGGAAGGACCAGCTGCTGGGCGAAGGGTAAACATTACGAGGCTGAAGAACAATCTCGGCGTGGAAGAGCTTCCCGCTACTTATAATTAGTTGAGGAAGCGGCCGCCATATGGTAGCCGCGCGTGTTTACCTCCCCATCACTGACCGGTCCGCGGTGTGATAAGTGAATTGTAATTGCTTAATTAATATTTTTTTGGGGGAGGGTAGTGGTCAGCAGGAGTGAGGACCACCCAGAGCATCTCCCTCAAGAGTAATCAGCGCGAGTATTAATTACCAGGCTTAATATAACCCGTGGGGCAGCCCGGGAGATGAAGAACATGGGTGTTGAAGATAACCTGTTGCTACGTCCACTTCCGGGGTCCACAGCCCACCACACCCTCGGCTGTAACTCAGGGTGATAATGCTCAAAGATTCCTACGATAAATTTCCTTTATACCTTTAGACGTGATACAACATCTAGCTGACGAGTTTACGCGAAACACATAAAAATTAAATTACTACAGTATAACTTCAACCAGTTACTGTAGCGTATCACGACACCAGCTTGGAAACATAACACACACACACACACACACACACACACACACACACACACACGGCCTCATCTGCAAATTTGGTAAGAAGCTTCTACACCATCCCCGACACCGGCCCCTACTACCACCTGAGATCCCCTGTCCGAGAATTGCTGTTCGACACCACAACCGCATCCAGCCCATACGTGCACGAACTGATCGCTATAAGAACAGCCCAGTCCCAACCATTGTAAAAATTATCAATAACATGTAATAAATCAGTGTATTCACTCCCAGTAAACACTGCTCCCTACACTGTCACTATGTTGAAATGAACTGTATTTTGAGCTGATCCCCATCTAAGTTACTATATGTCTTATTTGTGTCACTTATGTCACTTGTATATTATTTGTAATTCGTAACCCATTCCCCAAATATGTAACTGTATATTTTCAGCCTTCTGGCTGCCAAGCTCTTTCAATAAACCGTTAATTATTATTATTATTATTATTAAGACGGACCCAGTAAGAAGCAGCAGAGTTCTTGTCAGTAATAATGCTGTATAATTATTTCTACTTATTAATTCCAGTTTGGTAATGAAAAAAAAGAATATTCGTGTAATTACCGAGTGGAATGTTATAATTATTCTGATTACATTATACGCCGTAATCCGGAATTCCCAAACTGTGCTGACCGTTCTTGGAATCCCACAAGGTTCCAAAATGGCGCATATCATTAGTTAGTTTTGAAGTCAAGTACAAAAAATCAATGCATAAATTACTAAAATGTTAAACGATTTATTCATAAAAGAGTTTCTAAAAACGAATAAGTTCAAATATATTAAATAAGAAATAACCTCCGTATTATTATTATTTTTTAGATAAATGAATAGCACCGGGTGGGATAAATGGAATAGTCCCCTTGTCACATCTATTCGTCGAAGCTTCGTCCATTTTGCCGAAAACTGAAGATTTCTGGAATAGGTTAGGTTAGGTTAGGTTAGGTTAGGTTAGGTTAGGTTAGGTTAGGTTAGGTTAGGTTATATGAATGTAAGATAAACAAAACAAATCCACTGCATTAATAGGTGTATCGCAGGTGTATAAATTCCCCCAAACTCTCATAACATCTATACAGTCTTCAAGAACCTATTCTCTCATGCAACATTCCTTCCTTCCTTCCTTCCTTCCTTCCTTCCTCCTTTCCTTCCTTCCTTCCTTCCTTCCTTCCTTCCTTCCTCCCTTCCTTCCTTCCTTCCTCCCTTCCTTCCTTCCTTCCTTCCTTCCTCCCTTCCTTCCTTCCTTCCTTCCTTCCTTCCTTCCTTCCTTCCTTCCTTCCTTCCTTCCTTCCTTCCTTCCTTCCTTCCTTCCTGACGAATGACTCTCATGATGACCTTTGTGTATATGGTGTTAGGTGTGTTTTCTTTAGTTGTTATAGTAAGGGTTGACGTTATGCCGTTATCGTCCCCGGAGACACTTGCTGCTCTCTGTCCAGGTCCTCTTCTAAGTCCAGGTCCTCTTCTAAGTCCAGGTCCTCTTCTAAGTCCAGGTCCTCTTCTAAGTCCAGGTCTCTTCTAAGTCCAGGTCCTCTTCTAAGTCCATGATTCCTAGTCAGGTCCTCTTCTAAGTCCAAGTCCTCTAAAATCCCAGGTCTCTTCTAAGTCAGGTCCTCTTCTAGGGTCAGGTCCTCTTCTAAGTCCAGGTCACTCTTCTAATGTCGGTCCTCTTCTAAGTCCAGGTCCTCTCTACCAAGTCCAGGTCTCTTCCTAAGTCCAGGTCTCCTTCTAAGTCCAGGTCACTCTTCTAGAAAGTCAGGTCCTCTTCTAAGTCCAGTCTCTTCTAAGTCCAGGTCCTCTTCTAAGTCCAGGTCCTCTTCCTGGTCAGGTCCTCTTCTAAGTCCAGGTCCTCTTCTAAGTCAGGTCCTCTTCTAGTCAGAGTCTCTTCTAAGTCAGTCCTCTTCTGAGTCAGTCCTCTTCTAAGTCAGGATCTCTCTTCTGGGTCCCTCTTTCCACCAAAGTCAGGTCCTCTTCTAAGTCAGGTCACCACTCTTCAGTCAGGAGTCCTCTTCTAAGTCCAGGTCCTCTTCAAGTCAGGTCTCTTCTAGAGTCAGGTCCTCCTTTTAAGTCAGGTCCTCTTTTAAGTCCAGGTCCTCTTTTAAGTCAGGTCTCTTCTAGAATTAAGATTCCCTCCTAAGTCAGGTCCTCTTCTAAGTCCAGATCCTCTTCCTAAAGTCCGAGTCCTCTTCTAGAGTCCAGGGTCTCTTCCTGATCCAGGTCTCTCTTCTAAGTCCAGGTCCTCTTCTAAGTCCAGGTCTCTTCTAAGTCCAGGTCCTCTTCTAAGTCCAGGTCCTCTTCTAAGTCCAGGTCCTCTTCTAAGTCCAGGTCCTCTTCTAAGTCCAGGTCCTCTTCTAAGTCCAGGTCCTCTTCTAAGTCCAGGTCCTCTTCTAAATCCAGGTCCTCTTCTAAGTCCAGGTCCTCTTGTAAGTCCAGGTCCTCTTCTAAGTCCAGGTCCTCTTCTAAGTCCAGGTCCCCCTCCCATATCCAGGTCTTTTTCTCGTCCTCAAAACCTCCTTCGACTCCTCCTCTTCCAGATACCCTCTCATCCCTTTCAGGTTTTCTTCCATCCTATTCTTCTTGTTCCACTTTATCTTTCTCTTTTTCCAGTCTTTTTACCCTTCCCTTATCCCTCTATACTTCTTCCATATCCATTTTTTCTTCTCCTTTCGCGTTCTTTTTACTACTACTATTTTAGCGTTTATTCTTGATGTCACCTTAAATGTCGAGTCGTAACGTTTAGGAACCACAAACCTTCTAGAGTCGCTTTCTTACGCTTCCTTAGTCTTCTCCCCCAAGTCCCGCTCTCTCCTCAGCCCGCTCCCACTCTCTCCCTGTCTCTCTCTCTCTCTCTCTCTCTCTCCCCAGGGTCTCTCCTTAGCCCCCTCTTTCTCTCTCCCCAGACCCCCTCCTCAGCCCCCTCTCCCTCTTTCCCCAGTCTGGTGAAGCCCTCGAGGTGACGTGTGAGGGTACTCATGGTAATGTATCGCTGGTAGGGCGGTCCTCGACGGCTGGCGGCAGTGGCGGGTGGCACGATCCCCTGTTTGTTCCCTGCCCTACGTGTGTTGGTCTCGTGTTTGTCCCGCCATCACTCCTCATCCTGCTGCATGCCCTCCACACCTTCTGACTCCCTCCGTCTCCCTCCACGCCCTCTACCTCCCTCCACGCCCTCTACTCCCTCTGCCGCCCTTTACTCCCTCTGCCGCCCTCTACGCCCTCTGCCGCCTCCCACGCCCTCTGCCGCCCTCCATGCCTCCTGCTGCTTGCCGACCATTCCTTCTGTCATTATTACCTTGCTGCTCCACACCTGCTGTTGTTGTTTTCCATGCTTACTGCCCGTGTCACCCTGCTGTCCTCCTGCCTTCACTTTATTCCTATTGGTGTTGTAAGCATCATGCAGTTTCTAATTTCTTGCTTCGAGTTTGTTTATGACTGATTAACAGGACATTAACAAATAGTAAGGAACAAGAAACATCCATTGATCTTTACAAAACCGAGTTCAAATAAGGAACAATGCGGAGAGGCGGGTTTATGGCCGCGCACCAAAAATGTTAATGTAGCGGCCTTGAAACTCTATTAAGGGGAACGGGATGTCGAGACGTTGGCTTTTAAATTGACTTGTAAATTTATTTTCTAATATTAACCATTATTTCAGAAATAGAGCCATAAGACATAGAAAAATAAAGAGAACCGTAAAGAATGGTAAGAGATTCCAATGATAACTACAGAGAGATAACACTGATAGTTTAATGACATAGAAGTGTTATGGTTAAAGAATTATTCCTCCAGCGTGAGTTGTAATAATGTTAATGGTCATCTTACTGGTTAGCTGAGATAAGACTGGTCATGGTGAAGGCAGAACTGAGAGAGAGGTATAACTAGAGCCTGTAAATGAGACTTAAGTATGTTACCTTGCCCCCCCCTCCCCTTGCCCCCCCCTCCCCAACTCCCACTTCCCCCCCCCATTCCATCCCCTCCCCAAACGCAGTGTACCCCCCTCTCACCACCTGTCGTTCCACCTGTTACTGTCGGGACAACATTGTTTACTCGACCGAAGTAAAGTAAACGTCCAAACGGATTAATTAAATAAAGTAAGTCAGGCAGGAGAAGGACACAGTGACTTAGGAGTTATAAAAGGGTTTGTATACTGCAGTTGACTTTATTAATGATGTAGGTAAATACTTGTAATAATAATAATAATAAATATAATGATAATAATAATAACAATAATAATAATAACAATAATAATAATAACAATAATAATAATAACAACAATAATAATAACAACAATAATAATAACAACAATAATAATCATAATAAACTACCTCATTAAACCTGTATAATGTAACCACGTAACACTAATAACATTGTATTACTCTAACATCGTAATATTTTAAGTAACACTGTAACAGTGTAAAAGTGGATCAGCGTAACATTTAAAGATTGTAACAGTGTGACATATTGGATTTGTTTATTGTATCGAGAATATAAAGAAAATATGTAGGTATTTCTGAGAGAGAGGGAGAGAGAGAGAGAGAGAGGGAGAGAGAGAGAGAGGGAGAGAGAGAGAGAGGGAGAGAGAGAGAGAGAGAGAGAGAGAGAGGCAGGCTGTCAGGCTAGGAACATCTGTAATTTCCTGGTATAAAGTGGTATTGTTTTATCCTACATTCCTTCCTCACCTTCCTCACCCCTCACCCCCCTTGGTCAGTGAGGAGAAGAAAGGTCTGGCTCACGTATACCGTTACCTCATCAGTCAAAGTCAGTGAGGGTAATGGTAGCTACAGTTTACCCAGTACTTACTGCTGACGGCTTCCTGGCTACCGGTACTTGCTGAAATCGCTGAGACAGTACCCAGTTCATGAGGCCCTTTGATACCCAGTACTTGCTGAACTCACGTGGCCAATACCCAGCCAGTTCCTGTTACTCCCTGGTAATAGGTACCGGGGCTTGGGTACTGGTGGTGGGTATAGGTCGATGGGCACCAGCAGGACGTTGCGTTACTACCTGGCTGATAACGGGGATTCAGGTGTAGCCGACAGCACAGGTAACTAACTAACTGTACCTGCCGAAAGGAATACCTGTACACATAGGGTTGGGTTAGGTTAGGTTCCCAACACAGGTGTAGCCGTCAGTACAGGTAACTAATTAACAGTACCTGCCGAAAGGAACACCTGTACACAAGGGGTTGGGTTAGGTTAGGTTTCCAACACAGGTGTTGCCGTCAGTACAGGTAACTAATTAACAGTACCTGCCGAAAGGAACACCTGTACACAAGGGGTTGTGTTAGGTTAGGTTCCCAACACAGGTTTAGCCGTCAGTACAGGTAACTAATTAACAGTACCTGCCGGAAGGAACACCTGTACACATGGGGTTGGGTTAGGTTAGGTTCCCAACACAGGTGAAGAGAAAGGGGTAAGAGGAAATAGAGAAGAGAATGTTTAAAGAAAGGAGAAATAGAGAGAAAGAGAAGGAGAGTGAGAGATAAATGGGACGAAAGAGAGGAAGAGGAAGTGTAAAGAAAGGGGAAGAGTGAGAGAGTAGGAGGGAGAGAGAAATGAGGAAGGAGAAAGGGGTAGACAGACAAAAGAAAGACACAGAAGATAATGATAAAAGAGAAATAAAAAAGTAAGGAATCAAAACAAACACAAGGCTCTTAAACTTAGTAAAAGCTTGTATGTTCTCAGGTACAGTTGACAGACCCGATTTAACCTCCAGTGACTAAATTACGAACATTGTCAACCTTTCTTTCGGTCGCTTAAACACAAAAGAGGAAGAAGATTAGTCGGTTGCATCCTGGAGTCGGTTGTAAGTGGACAATAACAAACCGTAGATGGTATACTGAAGGGAAGATTAAACGTTGTAGATAATGGAAATCAGGTTATAGTTGTGAGTCAGTGTTGTCGTGATGCTGGGCTCTCGCTACGGACTTACGCAATCTTCTTAAACGAAAGGCAACAGTCTCCTCCCTAACCTTCCCGATTGTGAAGAGAATTGAGTGATGTTACCTGCTGATGTCTGGTGGTTCAGAGGCCAGAATCTCACATCAGCAGGTGGCAGCTGTTCATCTGGTTTATCAACTACAGCAGCTGTTCAGTGTTCTTCTCAACAAGCAGGGTTGTCGAACTGGAGGTGTGTGGCGGGGTACACTAGTCAGGGGAGCCAGACAACGCTGCCTTACGACATTTCTCAAAATTTGACAGCAAAATGTCTGTTGAGTTCATCTCCCGGAGTCACCTGAACTGGTGTCCTACGTGGGATATGGTCTTGACCCCCAGCAGCGGGATGAAGGTCGCGGCAAAACAATTGTTTACTGCACCAATGATTCTTGCTCCTCTCAACCGACCAATACTTGTTGGCCATCAAGGATGTCTTTACCCACTGGGATAACTCTTTGTGTAACCCTGTACTGTTATCCTCAACACGCTCCTCCCCTCACTAAGGTCAGTGTTCCGTCTCGGATCAAACTCTTCGTTTTCTTCATGGCTCCACATGTTCCAAGACTCCCACAAGTCCAACAAATTCTCATCGGCAATTATTTCTCCCCAATTTAAGCTCATCACTACTGTCCTTGTGACTGTCCACAGGTGATGTCAAAGACTTTTAAGATGTGTGGTCTTGCAACACAACCTGGGGTCAACAAGAAGAAACCTCGGTGCGATTATCATCAAATGCCTCATGTATAATCCCGTGGTTTCAGAACGCTCACAAGAATGTGGTTGGTCTTCTTTGTTACACGTCTTAAAACTGGAATAACAAGTTCACTGGCGTAGATCAGTTCTTGATACCACAATCTTAGCAACTCTCAACCTTCTGGCTCTTGCGTAGGCCAGATAATAGGAAACTTATGGTGCTGTTGAACGGGAGGAAGATGGCGATTCAGACACGCCTAGTACAGTATATATAGCCCGCCCCTTCAACCCTTCTGATGGTGTATGGTCCGCCTGGATCACCTGAAGATTAGCCCCTCTCCCCTCAGCTTATTTCGCTTTAAGATTAACCATCGTAATGCCAACCTAACCTAACCTAACCTAACCTAACTTAACTAATCTAACCTAACATACAAAAAATTATATGTATACCTCGTTGTGTGTGTGTGTGTTGGCTTCAGCAGGATCGTGTATTGACATGTATAGTAGAGCCCAGAGAGTAAACATACACTTGACCAGCCAGTATTATGAGAGTATATTGGATGCACTTGGCCACATTTATGAGTGCATAATGGATACACTCAAGGCTATGATAACAGGAGCTACAGTGTGGAGAACAGGAGAGGAAGGGATGATTAAAAAGAAAAAAATAATAAGGATAAAAATTTTAAGGAAGAAGAAGAGGGTCATGAAGATGTTGACGTCAATAATGATGATGAAGATGATGACGTCAATAATGATGATGAAGATGACGTCAATAATGATGGTGAAGATGATGACGATGACGTCAATAATGATGATGAAGATGATGACGTCAATAATGATGAAGATGATGACGTTAATAATGATGAAGATGATGACGTCAAAAATGATGATGAAGATGATGACGTTAATAATGATGATGATGATGACGTCAAAAATGATGAAGATGATGACGTCAATAATGATGAAGATGATGACGTCAATGATGATGATGGTTTCAATAATGATGAAGAAGAAGCAGATGGTGATAATGAAATGATGATAGTGAGGATGGTGATAGTGAAGAGGAAGAAGATGAAGAAATCCCAGATAATGGATGATGATAGAAGAAGAACTAATGATAATAATAAAAACGAGGAATGAAAAAAAATAATTAAAAATAGATTAAAAAATAGACCCACAAAAAATCAACGAAAAATAAAAGGCCCACAATAACCTTCTTCCATGATAAACAAAAGCCCAGAAACGAAGAAAAAAGGGAAAAAAGGCGGAAGATGGAGGGAAGATAGTGCTAAGCCAACACGGGAAGGGTGGAGTTGCTGTGGTCACTTGTATAGCCTACCATACACTTAGATACAGGATGTAGTCCTTCTTTCCTTCCTTCCTTCCTTTCATTCTACCATCTTCCTTCCTTCCTTACTTACTTACTTCTTTCCTTCCTTCCTTCCTTCCTTCCTTCCTTTCATTCTACCCTCCTCCTTCCTTCCTTCCTTCCTTCCTTCCTTCCTTTATGTTATTTTCTTCTTTCTTTCCTTCTTTCCTATCCTATCCTTTCTCCACCCTTACTCTTCTTTCCTCACTCCTTACCTCCTATTCTTCTTCCCATCCTTCCTCACCAACTCTCCTCCTCCTCCTCATCCTCTTCCTCTCAACCCCTCATATTCTTCCTCATCCTCCTCCTATTCTTCTCCTCTTCCTCCTCCCCACCCCTCTTCTTCCTCCTCCCACCCCTCTTCCTCCTCCCCACCCCCACTTCTTCCTCCTTCCTCCTCCTCCTCCTCCTTACCTATCTTCCTCTTCATTCTCCCTTCTCCTTATTTATTCCTCCTCCTCCTCCTCCTCCTCTGCAAATGAACTCGAGTAAAAGTTCACCTGAAGATTAGCCACAGCTTATTTCACCTGATGATTAAATGACCTTATGTTACCCGGCAGAGGGGTTCGGTTGGGTTGGGTTCGGTTGGGTTGGGTTCTTGGTTGGGGGTGGGTTGGGTTCGGTTTTCGGTTGGGCTGGGTTGGGGTTTAGGGTTGGTTGTTAGGTTGGGAGATTTATAGTTAGTTAGGTTAGGCTTGGTTAGGTTATATTAGTATATATAGGTTAGATTAAGTTTGTTGAACATAAAGGAATGTTAGGGATTTCCTTTTGCTTGCCAGGTGACTCCATCTTCGGCCGAGAGAGAGAGAGAGAGAGAGAGAGAGAGAGAGAGAGAGAGAGAAAAAAAATTATAGGTAGAAGTATACATTATATATGAGTGAAAGAAAGAGAGATAGTAAGAAAATTATATATTTAGACAGACAAACAGACGGAAAGTTCAGTACAGTACACCATATCTCACCTACACTCTAATTAATATTCTTAATGTCTTTTATCTTAAGTCTCTCTCTCTCTCTCTCTCTCTCTCTCTCTCAACTTTCCGCAGCATCTGTCGGGGATAAAAGTTTTGAGTCTTTCTGTAAGGTTCTTGACTCGTGTGCAGGTGTGTGCAGTCGTTGACCCTCCCAGCCACACCTGTTCCTTATTAACACCCCGACACTCACATGGTAAATCCCCAGAAGAGGAACCTGTGTTTCTTGAAGGAGGAAGACGTGTTGTAGAGTTACCTGAAGGAGAGAGAGAGAGAGAGAGAGAGAGAGAGAGAGAGAGAGAGAGAGAGAGAGAGGTTATTGTCCAGCACACTCTTTCCCCCCAAGAAGCATAATTCCTGGAACTGATCAAAAGACTGACAGTCAAAATGCGCCTCATAAGACCCTCGTGGTGCTGGAGGTGTCAGAGGCGGTGGTTGGCTTGATGTCGTTGATATTGATATTGAAACAGTTTATTTAGCAAGAAAAATACAGATGCAGAGTCGATATTACTAGCCAGTTGAGAGCCTGAGTTCTCTTGAAGGCACCTGATATATACTGTACATTTAACTCAAGGAAGTATCGTGTAACATTTACTGTAGTATCATCTGGAATAATACAACAGCATGGTGGTAATAAGAACATATCAGAATGTTACCACGGTTATCATTTCGTTACTTATTATATTTATTATATTTTTTACATTTATATTACAAGTACATACATATATTGCAGTGTAGTTGATATCCGGGTTGTATTAAAGCGAAACAAGACGATAGAAGCTGTCAGTATCATGTCTTGTCGGCAAATATAATTATTGCAGTGGTAATTTCTATCTATCTACATGACAATTTCTGATATAATGGCATTATTAACTAAATATATATAATTAGCCACAGTTTGCAATGCAGTTTTGACATATTACAAATGCAGGTTCCTGAATTTTGAATACCACGTCGAGAAGAACATCCCCCACCATTGCAACGCTTGAACACTGACCCTCGCGAGCGATTTCTTTTAGCTTCTACCTCGGGCCTGGGAAGAAAAAAACTCCCAGATACGTGCGGTTGAAGATCCTGATAAAAGTGAATAGAATTATAACCAGTAAAGTAACTTGCTTTGTACAGTGGGAAGAAATATTTTCTCCAGAGTCATCGAAAAAGAAACCCTATATCTGAAATGGTTACACACTTTTCATTTAATACCTTTAGTGCAGTAGTAAGTTGAACCTTGTGTATTGAACTTAGTGGATAATATTATATTAGTGTTTGAGTGTTAGTTATCGATGGCATAAGATATAATGAAAAGGGAAAAATTTTCGTTTAAATGTTTGTTAATGGATAAAAGTCAACAGAAGGGGGAGAACTTACATTAAACTCTGGAATGAACATTATACCGAGAGTCAAAGAACCAGTGGTGGGGATGACAGTGGTGGAGATAATGGTGGAGATGATGGTGAAGATGATGGTGGAGATGATGGTGGAGATGATGGTGAAGATGATGGTGGAGATGATGGTGGAGATGATGGTGGAGATGATGGTGAAGATGATGGTGGAGATGATGGTGAAGATGATGGTGGAGATGATGGTGGAGATAATGGTGGAGATAGTGGTGGAGATAGTGGTGGAGATAATGGTGGAGATGATGGTGGAGATGATGGTGGAGATGATGGTGGAGATAATGGTGGAATAACAAGCTAGACAATAATAACAGGTTGAAGAAATCAACAATACATCAGAATGAACCTCGATTGGGATCCCACGAGATAGGAAAAGACCCAAGACTAAACCCAATCACCAGGTGGGTGTTTGGAGAAGCAGGGAGGGTACGAAGACTCTGGAGGGAAGCAGCTGAGAGGGGGTCTTGGGGAGGGTCTTTATCCACTATTGATCTGATATAGGCTTGTATGAGTGTATAGGCCTATAGAGGGTTATCGAAAAATTATATCCAGTTTTTAATATATACTAATTTATAACCTGTATGTGTGCTTGTGTGTGTCTGTATGTATGTACTTTATATATGTACGTATGTGTGTATGTGTTATAAATGGCCCGTGGTACTTACTTATAAATAGCCCTGTCACTTACGGAGACAGTACTAGCTACTTTCTTGTTATTATCAGTGTAAGATAATTGTTTACAGCTGCACAGATGAGGTTGGTGACATTAAGGTTCATCTGCCGTGTGTGTGTGTGTATGTGTGTGTGTGTGTGTGTGTGTGTGTGTGTGTGTGTGTGTGTCAATTTTGTCCTCACTGTTAAACACACAAAGCAAATCATACTTTCAGGACGCTGTTTCATCTGTCATCTGAGTATAACCATGTGTAATATCTGCATATACGTCTCTTATCTAACCCTATAAACACGCCGCCGTCTTTAAGTGTACATAAGTATAACCACGTGTTTTGGGTATAGAAGTACATATATAACCACGACCGTATCACTGGGTATCTAAGTATGACAACGCCCACAAGAGGTGTTTGATCCCAAGTACAGGTATATACACATGCCCGGGCACCACCTTGATGACACAGGTGGCACGCGGCCCCAAAAACCATCGTTCACCCCCCTTCTCCCCTCTCCCTCCTCCCCTCCTCCGGGACTCAGTAGAGGAACACCACGAAACAATGTGACTCCCTCCGCCCACCAGCTGTTGTATGTGCCGCGGCGTTCCCCAAGGCTTCCGTTGTCTCCCACTTTGTTTCGTTCGTACAGATGGAACTATAACCCTTACCTGGTTTAATTAAGTAATGAATAAGGAGTTGTAGTTATTAATAAAGTATGAATGTCTGTAGGGGGTTGTGTTTACTATTAAGTTATGAGAGAAAGAAAGAGAGAGAAGGGTAGTGTCTCTCAGTGTTCTCTCTGTTGTAAGTCCTTCGGGATAGTCTCTACAGCATCACCTGTCGGGGCAAATCCCTGTAGGACATTTAAATGAGGGAGGGAGGGAGGGAAGGAAGGAGGCAAGGAGGAAGGGAGGCAAGGAGGAAGGGAGGGAGAGAGTATTACAACTATTCTCTGCCCACGAGGTGACCCTATAGGCCTACCACTATTCTCAGCCTACCACTACCACCCCTTGTCCCCTCCTAGACCAGCCTTGCCCTTGAAATATCTCCTACCCCGTAAGGCCATAATTGTTTTAAAGTAACCAGTACATTTTTTTTATCTATGTAACTGTGTATCGTAGCTATTGAAAATATTCCTGACCATTATTGTTATTTTATTGATTTTCATGATATATCTGAGGATTTTTGGGTTATTTAAATTTTTTATTAGTGTGTGTGTAAGACTGTTTTTAATTGTTTTTATTCGTATTTTTCTTGTATTTTGTATTTTATTTTGTTATTTCGTTTAGTTATATTGTTTTTATAAGTTTGTGGGTTTATATATATATATTTTTTAGTTTTTCTTTTTTATTGTTTTTTATTATTATTTTCTTTATATTATCTGTCTCATTATTGTATTTCTGCCTTTATTGTCTGTTTCTTTATATTTCTGTTGTTATTGTTTATTTCCCTATTTCTGTTGTTATTGTCGGTTTCTTCTCCTTTATCTCTGCCTTTATTGCCTGTTATATCTTATTAATTTCTTCTTTAATTTTTTCTTTAATTTATTATTTTTGTAATGTTATTTCTTCACTACAACTTTATATATATTTAACCAATAGTTCCATGAATATTTATCTGTGTGTGTGTGTGTGTGTGTGTGTGTGTGTGTGTGTGTGTGTGTGTGTGTGCGTGCGTGCGTGCGTGCGTGCGTGCGTGTGTGTGCGTTCTATTATAAATTACTTCTGGTTCTTAATATTCTTCTCATGGTTTAAGTCTTGAGTCATTCAATCATATTCAGGTAATGTAATATATTTGTGTCTGTTGTAGAATATTCTTATCCTCGTTCCTTATCCCAAATACCACTTTACGACAGTCTATAGACACCAGCCTGATCATTAAGTTGCCAAATGATGTTTATCTGAGTCCCATTACTACAATAACCCACAAAACTCAAATTCCAAATTGAAAAAACAAAGATTCATTAATATCACGTTTTTTTTTAAATACACGAATCCAGTTTTTAAGAGGATCAGATCGTATGTCTTAGGGGGTGTTAAATAAATTCGAATCTTATTTTTTTTTTTTTTAGAGGATTCCGATTCCTTCGTTTACTTAGGGCGGCACTTGGGTCAGTCACCTCCCCCTCCGCCAGCACCGCCTATACTCAATCTTGCATCGTCTGGTCACGTTCAAGGTTAATTACCGCCGTTAAGTACCGCTGCCAGGACCTTCCAATTACTGTATATATCTTGGTACATACAAGCTATAAGGGACCTATTCATTAAATCATTAGGAGTTATTAAAAACCAGACCACCAACTGGGTATTGCTGTCACCTGGGTCGCCAGTCTTAGTTCACCTCCACAACATTGAGATGCATTTGGCCTCTCCTTGTCTACTGTCCCGCCTCATTACCTCGGTGGGTGGGTGGGTCATTCTCAAGGTGGGTGGGTAAGGTGGGCTGGTGGATATGTAAGTCTGGAAGAAGCTTTAGGATATGGGATTGAGATAGATAGATAGATAGATAGACGGAAAGGCGGGTATAGGCAAAAATTGAAACTAGGCGAGGAGACAGAAAATGAGACGGGTATATATATATATATATATAGTATAGAAACAGGAGATAGACAGAGCTATAGGTTAGGTTAGATTAAGTTTAACTAGTTTAGTTTAGGTTAGGTTAGGTTAGTGTAGTTGGATTAGTTCAGGTTAAGTTAGGTTAGCTTAGATTAGTGTAGTTTGGATTAGTTCAGGTTAGGTTAGGTTAAGTTAGGTTAGGTTAGGTTAGGTTAGGTTAGGTTAGGTTAGATTAGTATAGTTTGGATTAGTTCAGGTTAGATTAGGTTAAGTTAGAGTGTTTAATCCTTAGGTGAAATAATTTGGGGTGTCTAATTTTCAGGTGATCCAGAAACCTTCCCAGACACACTGCCATTATTCCTTCCTTCTCATTTCCTTCTTTTATTTAACATTCTTCTATATTGAGATTTTGTTTCAATATTCTATACCATCTATGAGTTGTTATTCTTCATAGTTTGTTTAACCCCTTGAGTACGATGGCGTTAACCCCTTGAGTATCAACATATTTAAAGCTTGTCATCGTACTCAATGGGTTAAAATCATCGTACTCAAAGGGTTAAAATCATCGTACTCAAAGGGTTAAAATCATCGTACTCAATGGGTTAAAATCATCGTACTCAAAGGGTTAACACCATCGTAATCAAGGGGTTAATTTTATTCATAGACTTTCCTGTTCATCTATTGTTCGTAAAAAAAAAAAATAAAAAATAAAAAAAATAAATAAAAAAACCTAATTTGTGTTTCGTTCACTCTGGTTTTCGCCCTTACTTACATATCTGATAATGTTATTTTTTTTATACCAAGCTGAAGTTATTTTTTATTATTATTATTTTAAGTATAGCTTCGTGCGACCA
The DNA here is from genome assembly GCF_018991925.1 of Homarus americanus. Classification (NCBI taxonomy): domain Eukaryota; kingdom Metazoa; phylum Arthropoda; class Malacostraca; order Decapoda; family Nephropidae; genus Homarus; species Homarus americanus. The sequence continues at coordinate 3,873,608 of NW_024721079.1, read as the reverse complement.
ATGACCAGTTTATATACAATACTTATTAATTTTTTTTAAGCCACTTCTGCCTGAATTATTATTTTTCTTACTTGACTAACAGGTCATTTGAAGGGTAAAATGTACCTTGTTATGAAGTAGGTTATATTTTATTTCGTCTTTACCTGTTTAAGATAGCCAGTTATATTACAGTTTTTGTGTTGAGGATTATATTAAGATTTTTAGATTCCCCAGTTTATATATCCTGGTGGTTAGATTAGTGTTAGTGTTAGGTTAGTGTTAGGTTAGTGTTAGTGTTAGGTTAGTGTTAGTGTTAGGTTAGTGTTAGTGTTAGGTTAGTGTTAGGTTAGGCTATGTTAGGTTAGTTTAGGCTAGCGTTCGGGTTACTCAATCAGATGCCATAAGCTGGGACTCTAATCTATCTTCAAATAATCCGATTTATCCATTACCTGAGTTACCTGTTTCTACCTGTGTGATGGTACCTGTTATCTCCTGGTTGAGTCTTTCCTTACTACCCAAACTCACCTGTCTCCTCATATTTAATTGATTTCTAGTACAGGTATATTCTCTCTTTAATTTATTTCATCACATATATCTCAAATTTAATCCCTTCAATTATATATCTCAACCTGTTCTATTTATTCTTATCATATAGGTTTCATCAGATCAACTGCATCATTGTGTTGTGGTTCAGTTTCGTTTACTTTCGGTTCTTTTGTCACGTAACTTCGTCTGGGAGGAGGAGGTATAGCTAGGTTGGTTTATAACTGAAGATTAGACACCCCAGCTTATTTCACCTGAAGATTAGACACCCCAGCTTATTTCATCTGAAGATTAGACACCCCAGCTTATTTCACCTGAAGATTAGATACCCCAGCTTATTTCACCTGAAGATTAGACACCCCAGCTTATTTCATCTGAAGATTAGACACCCCAGCTTATTTCACCTGAAGATTAGCCACCCCAGCTTATTTCATCTGATGATTACCGGAGACGCTCTAATGCTATCTAGAGGGGGAGTTAAGTTAGGCTTGGTTAGGTTAGGTTAAGTTACAGTAGGTAAGGTTGGGTTAGCGTTAAGGTGTTTAATGTTCAGGTAAAATAAGCTGGGGTGTCTAATCTTCAGGTGATCCAATAGTTCAAGTTTTACGCACACACACACACACACACACACACACACACACACACAGACAAGAGTGAGGACAAGAGATGAAAGTGAAACTCTATAACCATTTTATTATTAATGGGACTATACTATAATTACCAACCTTATTACGCGCTTAAACACCTTAGTCATTAAAGCACAGTCATAACATAACATCAACTGGAGTAATTGCCGATATATAGAAAGTGTTAAATCTGACTACATCATAATTCAATTCCCAGTCTAATTACAATTTATTTATCATCATCCTTCACTAATTAATCTAACAGGTACAGGTAAGGTTCCGTCACAGATAGACAGACAGACAGACAGATATCAAGAGTCATATATTCCGAATATACTCTTGAGCTAAGGCGGCTAAATAACAGCTGAAGAGAGTAATGGGAAACTGGTTAAGTGTAATCATGCAACAAGGACTGAAGAGCAGCTGCTGTAGACGGGAATTAAGACCTGAAGTAAAGCTAGAATTCATTTTATACGTACTTGGGAAGAGTGGGTTCAGTGACGTCATGACGTATAGCTTTGTACCCAGAGCCTAGAGCTGATTAGCTGTTTGCATGGCAGGGTGAGGCGCGTTGGGATAATCTAGATCTCTTAATTATTTAATTGATTTTTCTTATATCTTACAGTTCCAAGTAATATAAGTAATTAAGTGTTGATCTATAATGATATCCGAAGTCTGGTAGGTATAAATTAAAAGGTAAAATACATTGATAAAGTAGATATCTTAAAGTGAAAATAAAGAAGTTAAAATTGCTCAGCCGTGTTTGTCGTTCTCGCGCCGCCCGCTCATGACTACTCGACCAATTACAACCTTCCTCTTTGGTCTAGTGGCGAGCTTGGAGTCAACAGTGTATAGTATATAATATTTAAGTAAAAGATGTCAATAATATTTATCTTTTTGTCTTAGTCATTTATGTCATATTACTTTACGGATATATACCAAAAAAAGAATTAGTCTCTGATATGAACTATTTTCTTATATATTTTTTTTTTATTTATACAATAGTTTTTTTCCGATAACCTAACCTAACCTAACCTAACCTAACCTAACCTAACCTAACCTAGCCCCTGTAGGTAAAATATGGGTGTCTAATCATCAGGTGAAATAAAATGTGTTTGATGTGAAAGAAGAAAGTAAAAGTGTGTGTGTTTACAAGTGATGTGACAGCGTGTACACCCAGGACAGGAGGTAACCGATGGGTGTAGTTGATGACTGGGCTGTCGGGGAAGACTGGAGGCTGTCGGGGGTGGGGGGGCTGTTGTAGTCTCTTCCTTTCTCATTGGTGGAAAGGTATCACTTGAAGACTAATCACCTAACTTAAACTAAACTAACCTAACCTAACCTTAACTAAACTAACCTAACCTAGCCTTAACTAAACTAACCTAACCTAACCTTAACTAAACTAACCTGATGTTAATAAGGACATAGATAAGTCGTTTAACGTTAACATGTTATTACTATACTTCAATAAATAAAGTCTTTCAGGTTTTAACACGTTCAGTAATTACAATACCTCGTCAGTAACTAAAATCATAACAAATAAAGCTACGAGTTTCAGGTCTGTTGTTTTTTTTCAGATTGGTATAAATGATGTTCTTTCCTCCCTCCAAACAAAAAATAATAATAATACAGTTAAGGATTTTTATGGTGAAGGGACATCAATTTTCTGTCCTAACCACCGATAAACCACGGCAAGGACGCGTAGGATATGTGGCAGGTGTGTGTGGCAGGTGTGTGTATGTGTGGAGAAGGGACAAGCAGGTGGAGAACACGAAGCAAGAGGGAGAGTGACTACAAAAAAAAATCACCTTGTCACGTCTTGAAGGGTTAAAAGTCGACCTCTCTCCTTCCCTCCCTCAAAAAAAATGTAACGTGGCTTCCAAACTTTAGGCCTGACTGCTTTAATGGCCTGAAGCTGAGCTCTATCTTATTCTTGATCCGTGAGACTGTGTGTGTGTGTGTGTGTGTGTGTGTGTGTGTGTGTGTGTGTGTGTGTGTGATAGTATGTGCGTATGGATATGTGTATGTAGAGATGTGTACAGTGAATGGCTGTATGTATGTAAAAAGTGTACAGGAATGCCTGTGTGTGTGATATAATGGCTCCTCGCCTCCTCCCCCCTCCCTCCCCTGCTCTCCTCCCCCTCGGTACAGTGAGTTATGGTGATGGGATAAATAATAGATTCAAACACTATATAGTTCTTGAGAAATAGGAAATGGAAAGGAATGGGTGATGGTGTTGACAGTGGTGATGGGTGCGGCGGCGGTGGTGATGATGTGACGGATTGTGATGTAGTGATGAAGAAGAAGAAGAAGAAGAGAAGAGAAGAAGAAGAAGAGAAAAGAAGAGAAGAAGAAGAAGAGAAGAAGAAGAAGAAGAAGAAGAAGAAAAGGAAGAAGAAAAAAGAAGAAAAATAAGAAGAAAAATAAGAAGAAAAGAAGAAGAAGAAAGAAGAGAAGAAGAAGAAGGTATATATAAATTTTAATTATTTCATCAGTGATAATTTAGTCATTATTTATTGTAACCTGACATACGGTACATAATTAGTTGAAGCTCGTTAACTACAGGTAGCTCGGTGGTTGAGGATCAGATAGCGTTTTTAATTGGCTAGTAAGTAAAAAAAAGCGACACTGGTTGTTGACTGCTCGATTAGGTAATTGGTAATTGGCTGATAGTTAGTTCCAAAGGGCGGGGTGTAAATGACAGTTGAAGTGATTGATCTACGTGTATAAATGACCGTGATTTTTTTATTATGATTATTACAAGTGATCTACTGTCTATCTATCTAGCTATCTATCTATCTATCTTTTACCCACGTGTTCCTTGAGGTAGCTGCGTCACCTTGGCGTATATCCCAGGTGAGGTAAGATTGCTAAGGTGGCTAGAACAGGTGGCGCGTATACTCCCTCTGTCCTTCCCTCCCAGTCTCCCCCCCGTCTCCTCCCTCCCTCCCTACTTCATATCCTCCTTGCCGTCTCCGCCCTTTCCTTGTCTTTCCCTCCCTCCCTTCCTCTCTCTCCCTCACTCCTTGACATTATACTTATCATCTCCTCCCATTCCTTGTCTTATCCTCCCTTCCTCCCTCCTTCGTATCCTTTTTGCCGTCTCTTCTTATTCCTTGTCTTATCCTTCGTCTCTCCCTCCCTTGTTATCTTCCTTGCGTCTCCATTTATCCCCTCTCCTATCCTCTCTCCCTCCCTGCACCCTTTTCCTCCCCCCTTTCTCTTATTCGCTGCCCTCCCTCCCTTCCTTTCCCCTCCCTCCCTCCCTCCCTCTTCTCCTTCCTTCCTCTCCTCCTTACTTCCTCCTTCCTTCCTTTCCCTCTCCTTCCTCTCCCTCTTCCTCCTCCTTTCCATTACAGGAAGATGAAATGTGTGACGGATGTCAGCTTGTCTACAGTGAGTCCTAACCTAACCTAACCTCTTAATTTAATTCTAACTTATTCGGACCTATAATTAAGAAAACTGTTTGAAAACTAATATCGCACACACACACACACACACACACACACACACACACACACACACACACTAAGAAGAAGGTTTCCTTGTATATTAAATGAAACACTAATTTACCAATCAATACAGTATAATTACCATCATTTACATAACTAAGCAACAGTGACAATAACATAACACAATGAAGAAAAAGGTTCCAATTACCCCAATAAAAAACTTCACAAATTATACTCAGTTCTATAATTCACTCCCCCCCCCACCATTAGTCAAACTGAAAGAACTGAGCCTGTTATACCACTCCCGCTTATTGGTATAATTGATCAAATGGACTAAATTACACAACATTGAGAGTGAATCATTTACGACCAAAACACACCTAATACATAAAGTACTAATTGGGTAATATCATTAGGGGGGGGGGTAATTGAGGGAACATTAGGAGATTAAATTAACACCAAGAGGGAGTCTTATTTATGTGACCAAACACTCGGCTCACTAGTTACCTGCAAGGTGAGGGTTGGGAGTAAACAAAAGGTCTGGTTTACCTGTTGGCTTTTACCAGTATAATTGCTTGTCATGACAGGTGGAGGGGTGTGGAGGAGGAGGTTGGGGGGGAGGAGGAGACGGAGATGGACGGGAGGAGATTGGAGAAAAAGGTGGGGGGAGGAGGAGACGGAAAGAGACGGAGGTGTGGTGACTGGAGTAGAGTAAAAGAAACAGAATGGGGAGGGAGGGAGGCGGGGGGGTTAGGGAAGTAGGGATGGGTGAAGGAAAGAGAGAGAAAGGAGAAGAGGGGGGGAGAGAGAGAAAGGGAGAAGTAAAGAGAGAAGATAGAAGAAGAGAGAGAGAGGACGAAGAAGAGGGGAGAGACAAGACGAAGATCGAAGGAAATCAGAAAACGGGAGAGAGGGGAGAAGGGACAGAGAGAAGGAAGACGAAGGAGGAGGAAACGAAAGAGACGAGAGGGCAGAGGAGGCTCAGAGGGGGAGAAGATGAGAGACTGGAAGATAATGAGGAGGGGGAGAAGGAAGAGAAGAAGGAGGCGAAAAGGAGAGAGGAAGATAGACGTGAGAAGGAGAGGGGATGGTTATATGACGAAGGAGTGCAAGACGTCCTAGCCATCTGGTGTATGACGAGAGGCGCCACACTGTCTGGTCTGGAAGGTTAGGTTAGGTTAGGTCTGGAATGGTAAGGTGGACTGGCTGGCATGGGGTCTGGGAATTGGAGGATCTTTGCTGGTCTTGTCATAGTTGGTCTGCTGGCAAACAAGGGTTCTAGGTTCTGACATTACCAGCTCCTGTATTTATCACACCAGAAACAAAACACACACACACACACACACACACCTGCTGGTCTCTTTAGACATTCCGACACTATTTCCCTTTTATATACCTATTCATGCTGCCCCCAGATACACCCCCATGCCTCTTTCAGACGTACCCACACATGCCCCCAGACACATACCCACCCATGCCGCCCCAGACACACCCACCCATGCCCCCCCAGATGACACCCCATGCTGCCCCCTAGACATACCCACCCATGCCGCCCCTAGACACCCCACCACATGCTGCCCCTAGACATACCCACCCATGCCGCCCCAGATACCCACCCATGCCCACCCATGCCGCCCCTAGACATACCCACCCATGCTGCCCTTGAGACATACCCACCCATGCCCCTTGACATACCTTAGACATACTACCCATGCCGCCCCTAGACATGCCCACCCAGCTGCCCCATGACACATACCCACCTATGCCACCCTGACACCCCCATGCCACCCTAGACGTACCCACACATGCCCTACCCATACCCAATGCACCCATGCCGCCCTAGACATACCCACCATGCTGCCCCAGACATACCCCACCCATGCCACCCTCTAGACATACCCCCATGCCACCTCTAGACGTACCCACACATGCCACCCCCTAGACATACCCACCCCGCCCCTCTAGACATACCACCATGCTGCCCCCCAAACGCACCCACCACCCTATATGCTACCCCTAGACATACACCACCCATGCCACCCCTAGACATACCCACCACCCATGCCCCCTAGACGTACCACCATGCCACCACCCCAGACATACCCACCACCCATGCTGCCCCCTAAACGTACCCACCACCCATGCCACCCCAGACATACCACCCCATGCCACCTAAGCGTGCACCCACCACCCATGCTGCCCTCTAAATACCCACCACCCATGCTGCCCAGGCCCAAAGACAGACACCCCTGTAGACCTCTTTCCTCTTCATTAGGTCAGCACACAAACTTCCCACTGACCTCCCATCTATAAACCCCTCCCCCACTCCCTCCTATCTCTCCTCTGTCTCCTCCCTCCTCTCCCCCCTCCCCCCCATCAACCTCACCCACCACACCACCAAGATGCACCCAAAGCCTCGACAATGACACCATAACTTGCACCACTATCATCATCACCATACTAATATCACCATCACTAACACCATCACCACTACCACCCAACTAATATTACCACCACCACCATCACCATGACTTACACAACCGTCACCACTACCACCAAAAACAACAACAACAACATTACAGCCACAATCAGCCACCACCACTACCATCATCACAACTTCCGCGAGGCACAACACAACACAACACAACACAACACAACACGACGCAGCAGCAGACCACATTATATGTCCTTGCTGGCAAATCTCATTTCACGGGTACCGTCGGAAGGCCTCAGCGGTGAGTGTTACCTGGCCGCTTGTGTGTTATTAATCACCCGGGCTGACGCTAAGCTGCCACCATTCACGCCGCTACTTACTCGCTCAGGTGCGCTCTACGGGGGAAGCCACACACACACACACACACCCACACACACACACACACACACACACACACACACACACTGGCATATCAACTTGCATTCTGATTTTATTTACTTATTTTTTTTTTTACGAGCGATCTTGATATTCGCTAACAATATACAATCAAACTTAATAATTTACCTAAACAATAATGAAAATAAAAATAATAGAGAAACAAATTAAAAGGTATTCGTAACATTTTAATTATTATGTAACGTGATATATTCTGATAAAGGTCTGTATAATTATTTCTTGCCGCTGTTGTGTTATGTTGCAAGCTTCTCATTATGGCAAGATTGTTTGAACCTGAACCTTCTCACTGGTCTAAGAGAAAGAGAGAAAGAGAGAGAGAGAGAGAGAGAGACAGACAGACAGGGAGACAGACAGACAGACAGACAGACAGACAGACAGACAGACAGACAGGAAGATAAAGAGAAAGACACAAAAGAGGGACAAAAACACAGAGAGAGAGAGAGAGACAGACAGACAGACCAAAAGAGAGATAAGACAGAGATACAAGAAAAAGAGAGACATCAGACAGACAGACAGACAGACTTTAGGAAGAAGTCATACCACCGTCATTAATAGAAGGTATGTCGACTTTTCCCGCCATCAGCACCTGCACCATCCAGGCCATATAGAGGGAAAAATCCCATTACTGCCTGGAATGTTTCCTAATTGAACTGGCGGGAACCAAGAGCCAATTGTGACGAGTGTGGGGGAGAAATAATGGTTGACCTCTATTATATTCAACTAACTTCCTCCTCTCTCCTTCCTTCTCGTCTCTCCATCCTCCTCCTCCTCTTCCTTCTCTACTTTCCTTCTCTTCCTCATCTACTTCCTCTTCTTCCTCATTTATCCGTCTTCCTCCTCATCTACCTCCTCCTATTTCCTCCTCCTCCTTTTCCTCCTCCTTTTCCTCCTTCGTCTCCTTTTCCTCCTCTTCCTCCTTTTCCTCCTCTTCCTCCTTTTCCTCCTCCGCCTCCTTTTCCTCCTCTTCCTCCTTTTCCTCCTCTTCCTCCTTTTCCTCCTCCTCCTCCTTTTCCTCCTCCTCCTCCTTTTCCTCCTCTTCCTCCTTTTCCTCCTCCGCCTCCTTTTCCTCCTCTTCCTCCTCCTCATCAAACCAGTATTAAATGTTTATTTTCTTTTGGATCAAAATTGTGAAAAAGAAAATAACTAAAATCCCTCTTTTGTTATGTTTTGGTGTGTTAAGGTTAGGTTAGGTTAGCTTAGCTTAGGTTAGGTTAGGTTAGGTTAATCCCTGACCTTTTTCCCTGGGTAATGCTTATTGGTCCGTTCCTATTACATAAAAACTCTGTATAAAAATATGTATGACGGTATAGTATTAAACGTATGCATGAAAGTATAGTCTAAAAAGTGTTTCATTGGATAATATTTTCTTAAAACTTTTATATACGGAAAATTATCTCTACGTAGATATTGTATTGATTTAAGATACAAAATATATATATATATATATATATATATATATATATATATATATATATATATATATTTATTAAAATAATCTGTCCAATAATACTAAAATTGCCGTAATTAATTTACAAGACAAAAAAAATCGTTGAAAAAATACTGACCAAAAATTATTATATGCGAAAAGTTATCAAAAATTAACTAAGACTTAAAATTGTTGTAAGTAAACGGAAAATTATCATAAGATATCAAAACTAAATTAATTGTAACTATTGTACAGAAATTTGAGATGTATCTAAGAGCATAAGAGTTTGAGGTCAGTTAGAGATGTGTTTGAGGTCAGTCAGAGATGTGTTTGAGGTCAGTCAGAGATGTGTTTGAGGTCAGTCAGAGATGTGTTTGAGGTCTTTCAGAGATGTGTTTGATGTCAGTCAGAGATGTGCGGTACGATACTTCGGATAATGGTGCCAGTGACGTCAAAACCTGTTTCCAGTGATGTCACACACCAGCGATAGAAGTGTGGCGGGAGTGTGTTATGAATGAGAGAAAGTGTGTTAAATGAGTGCGTTTTGGGCTGTGACTCAGTGTAGTGTTGTGAGAGTGAGCTTATGTGAGTGTGTTATTAGAGAGTGATTTGATGAGTGCGTTTTGTGAGTTGTGTGTGTGTGTGTGTGTGTGTGTGTGTGTGTGTGTGTGTTTGTGTGTGTATGTTATGTTCACAACTCACTCCCTCAGCTAACAACTCACTCCCTCAGCTAACAACTCACTCCCTCAGCTAACAGCACACTCCCCCAGCTAACAAATCACTCACTCCATCAGCTAATAATTTCACACTAATAACATATATATTTATTTATTTTGACCTTTAACCTTTAGGTAATACATTGCATATGGTGACTAGGTAAGATTTCTTCTCACTCTACCCATACCTCCCCCCACCCCGCTTCCCTCTACTAATACCTCTCGTCCCTCCTCTCCTCCTCTCCTCCTCTCTCCTCCCTCCCTCCCCTGCCTCCCTCACACATCCGGGTAGGAAGGTAGGGGTCGAAGAATTTGCATAAACACCTCCATAGATCTGACTAAATGAATGTTATTAAATATGGTTGGGATAGCTGAGGTCCAAAAGGATACTGACGGACCATAATAAAGCTAAGCACTAACTACGGGGGAGAGAGGTACGCCTTTTCTTCCAGCTCAGAGAGAGAGAGAAGAAGAAGAAGAAGAAGGAGAAAAAAAAAGATATATTTAACCTGGATTGGAATAACAACAAAAAATCGACCCGTGGTTTTGTGTCTTGTGTGGTTCCTTACATGAAGAAGTGAAGGTTTAAATGGGGGGTTAATATCTCACAAGACAATGGGTAAATTAGCTGTTGGGTTCTGACTGACCTGCCGGTATCCTGGAACACATGCGGGGGTTGAGACAGTAAATTCTCTCGAGGAGTTCTAGGGGGAACACTTTCTTACTGAGGGTGGTATGGACGACCTATGTTGTCTGGTGTCTACTGAGGCGGCCACTACTGCCTCCTTCGCCCTGTTTCCTCTCCTGCTGGTGGTGGTGGTGGTGGTGCATTTATTCGTGCTACTGATATAAATTATGTATGATTCTGCTGCCACTGCGGGTGTTGATGATGATGATAATAATGTCTTGTATTGCTACCGTTCTACAATGTTGTTACTTCTGTTAGTAGACCTGTACCTCACTGTGATGGTTGTGTGTGTTTCTGTACTAAGGTTCCGAACGTATCAATTTAATACTGAAACTGTGATATGTCTTAAGATTTTATTTGTCCCTCTTGATGATACCATAACCAACGACTTAACTACTTGGGGTGTTCCTCAGCTCCCAGGCCTGTCCCCCCGGGTCTGACCTTCCCTCCCGCCAGGACCACCCCACCTGTGTGGCGCCACATTCACCGATGATTCAGAGTCTTCATCTGGACCACCGTGGTACACGACCTATCACACTACTGGGCCGCACTAACCACCAGTTTCGCGACTCCACCGCCACGGTAATAGACCCCTTCGCTACGCATGCGGGGCGGGTCGTGAAGTCGTCCATCACCCAGAACGCGGGTGGCGGCTGCCCCTGCTGCAGCCTGACGACGCTAAGGGCTAGTTAGTTGTCTGAGAAGGCCTGTAGCGTCGTGGAGGTAATGATCCTCCCTAGATACCTTGTTATTGTAGGCCTTCATTTGCATTGATCATGACCTACCTGAAGGGGGAGTTGCGCAGAAGTAAGTCGAAGTGTTCGGCTTGTTAGTGTCGGGTGATGCCAGAATGAATTTGAATATTAAAATATCTCTAAGAAGCCGACAATATTATCAAACCCTTTACTAACAACCAGAAAGTTAATTTAGAGTCAGCGTTAGACTTGAGTCAAAGTACTGGAAAAGGGACTTTCACCTAGTGACACTACCATGCTGATGTGTAAACAAATGTGAAAACATAGAGTAGATACATAATACTTCACACTCAGTCGTCCACACTAATGACAAACTACACCTCACATCACCCTACTTCTCACCCTGTGTTCCTCCCTCCTCACCCTGTGTTCCTCCCGCCTCACCCTATAGTGGAGTCCCTCACTCTTGTCCTCATGACTGGTACACACTGTAGCTCCCCAGGGCAGTCAGACTACTCCTCATTTAAAGAGATATTTCTTCTCTTCTACAACATTAATCACCTAACACAGGACAGAGACCCATCTTCCAACAACCTTAAGCCAATATCTCATCTCTGTTCTCTCCTCCAAGCTGTAATAAGTGTCCCACCTGATCATTTTTACCTGTGTGTTTGTTTTTACTCCAACAAGACGGTAGGGAGAGTGTTGACTGAGTTACTTTGTATGCTGTTGTCACCCTGTGCTTCCTCTCTCCTCTTGATACTATCCCACCTGTCACTCCTCATCCTCCTCATCCTCCCCTCCTCTCCTTTCCCTGTCCCTCACCCCATTCCTCGTCCTCTCCCTCCTTTACTCTTCTCCCTCATCCTTTTATCATCACGTCTTTCACCCCCTCCTTCATCTCCCTTCCTCACCCCCTCCCTCCCTCACCCCATTCTCACTCCCCTCCCTCACTTACCTCTTTCACCCCTCTCCCTTCCCCCATTCCTTGCACCCCTCCCTTCTTTGACCCTTCCTCCTTCCTTCCCCTTCCCTTCCTCACTCTCTCCTCCCTTTATTCCCACCCTTTCCTCACTCCTCTCCCTTCCCCCTCTTCTTCCCGCTAAACACCTCCTTCCCCCTTCCCCCTTTATAAAACAAATTTTCCATTATCTGCATTAAACTGGACCTGAAAATAATAACATATCCTTCGAGCGAAAATCATCCATCAGTCAAATAAAAAAAAGTGATCTATGGATTAAAATATTACCCCAGATGAACAACAAGAACAATGTACAATTAAAACAAATAAACAGCAAGAACAAAGTACAAATAAAAACATGGAAAGTAGATGAACAGCAGGAGATAATAACTAATGTAAAGGAAAAAATATATTGATTGAAACTGAGAATCTATATATTTTTTAGAGTGAACAGATAACTAATGAAAATAAATGAACCAATTAGGGATCAGATGAAGATAAGACACCCCGATTGTATTTTACCTGTTGATTAAGATACCCTAATGCTACCTAGGTGGATTAATGTTAAGTTAGGTTACTTTAGGTTAAATTAGATTAGGTTAGCATCTATTAAGTTAGAGTTAGTAGGTTAGTTTAGGTTAGGTTAAATTATATTAGGTTAGGATTAGGTTAAGTTAGAGTGGGTTATACTAAGTTAAATTGGGTTATCATCAGGTGAAATAAGCAGGGGTGTCTAATCCTAAGGTGAACTCAAAGCGGACGAGAAGAGCAGCGGAACATAACCAGGTGTATAGTCCCAGAGGAGGACCCCGTGATGAGGCTGAGGGGGCCATCATGTGACTCAGCCCCTAGGTGGGTGACTCAACCCCTAGGTGGGTGTGACTCAGCCCCTAGGTGGGTGACTCAGCCCCTAGGTGGGTGTGACTCAGCCCCTAGGTGGGTGACTCAGCCCCTAGGTGGGTGACTCAGCCCCTAGGTGGGTGACTCAGCCCCTAGGTGGGTGGGCCTAGCTCCCCCTAGGTGGGTGTGTCAGCCAGCCCCTAGGTGGGTGTGACTCAGCCCCTAGGGGTGTGTCTCAGCCCCTGGTGTGACAGCCCCTAGGTGGGTGTGACTCAGCCCCTAAGGGTGACTCAGTCCCCTAGGTGGGTGTGACTCAGCTAGGTGGGTGTGACTCAGCCTGGTGGGTGTGACTCAGCCTCAGCCCCTAGGTGGGTGACTCAGTCCCTAGGTGGGTGTGACTCAGCCCCTAGGTGGGTGTGACTCAGCCTAGGTGGGTGTGACTCTCCCTGGGTGGGTGACTCAGGTGGGTGAGCCTAGGTGGGTGACTCAGTCCCTAGGTGGGTGTGACTCAGCCCCTAGGTGGCCAGTCCCTAGGTGGGTGTGACTCAGCCCCTAGGTGGTGTGACTCAGCCCCTGGGTGGTGTGACTCAGCCCCTAGGTGGGTGTGACTCAGCCAGGTGGGTGTGACTCAGCCCCAGGTGGGTGTGACTCAGCCCCAGCCCCTAGGTGGGTGTGACTCAGCCCCTAGGTGGGTGTGACTCAGCCTCTAGGTGGGTGTGACTCAGCCCCTAGGTGGGTGTGACTCAGCCCCTAGGTGGGTGTGACTCAGCCCCTAGGTGGGTGTGACTCAGCCCCTAGGTGGGTGTGTCCGCCACTGTGTTATGATGACTCGCCTCCCGTACCATACACAGGCCGTCAACACGATGCCGTAAGAAAAAAAACAATCCCAGACGCACCTTCGCCAGGCTACCTTCGCGTAGATACTGTTTTTTCTGGCATTGATCATTTACTTTTCTGAACACAACGCCAGACGCATCTTCGCCAGGCTATCCTTCTCATAGATCCTATTTTTTTCAGGCATTAATTTTTATTTTTATTTTTTAGAACACAACGCCAGACGCACCTTCGGCAATCTTTTCCTATTGCATCTATTTGTGGCGTTGAGTTCATCCTCTTTGTGTTGTTGAGTTTATCGTGAATGAAGACACTGTACACCTTGACAAAACTAGTGTTGAGTGATTACCAGTTGTCCGCCGGTGACTGACAGATCTCACAGGACCCGATGTAATCTGAGTCAAGGGAGGGGAGTAATTCTCTCTACGGGATTATTATATTTTGGAGATGACCAACAAGATGACCTTCAGTATACACACACACGACACACACACACACGACACGCACACACGACACATACACAGACACACGACACACCAACTTACATACAAGAAAATAAAAAAATATATATATCCCAATTTAAACTAAAGACGACTTTATACGCACCTGAGCGATATATACCATAAAATCCAGGTTAATGAGGAACGAAAGTAAATAAAACAATTAATAAAAGTAAACACCCAGAGAGAGAGAGAGAGAGAGAGAGAGAGAGAGAGAGAGAGAGAGAGAGAGAGAGAGAGAGAGAGAGAGAGAGAGAGAGAGAGAGAGAGAGAGAGAGAGAGAGAGAGAGAGAGGGGGAGAGAGTACAGATGCCACCGTCCATCATCCACAAGTTTAAATAACAGTAATGAACTTAAAACCAGAACATCTCTCGTCACCTCCCCCCGTCACCTGCCTTTTGTGTTCTGTGTTTATATCAAACGTCTTTACGCTTATCTTGACCCTGAGTTGAGTATACTAGTGTGGCCGCAGGAGATGTTTACTGAGGAGGAGGAGGAGGGACAGAGAGGAGGATGGGAACGCCCTTGTTGGAGACGCTGACCACCTGTTGTATAGTGTGTGGTGTGTTGTCCTGTGTCTATCATACCTTGAATTTAAGCATTACTTTAACTAGCTCCTCCTCCTCCTCCTCCTCCTCCTTCTCCCTCCTCCTCCTTCTCCTCCTTTCCTCCTCCTCCTCCTAATGCTCCTCCTTATCTTACTCGTCTTCCTCCTCCCTTTCCTACTCCTCCTTCTCATCCTCTTCTTCTCTTCCCTCCTCCTCTTCCATCCGTACTCGTCACAAATTGACCTTCTGTCCTCTGATCATTGCCCTTTCGTCCATTGGCCTTGATATCCTATACCTGCCACAGCTTCCTTTGTCACCTCTAAGTCAGCTTTTGTCCTCTACATATAATTATTTTTTTTACTTATTATTAATACACAGGTGACGAGTGTGTCAACTGTCAATTTTCTTCGTTTATTCTTGGAAGGAAATAAGAGAGAATTATGTGTTGGGGTTGAGGTTTTGCGTCGCCATTTCCGCCTGTCGACAATAGTTGAGGGCCGAGATGCGTGTATAGTATTGCTCGTGTATATCTGTAATTTACCTCACATCCTGCAGATTCCTGGACGCTCCCCCTCACGTCGAGGTGTGCTCCTTCAGCCTGTCATTAACCACTCGTGTACCAGCGTCTCTAATGCTGACGAGGAGCCTCTTTTGCTCATCCCCGGAGGCTGGGTGAACGACGAGAGGGAAAGTCCTAAGGAAAAATTTGAAGTATTACTGTCGAGGCGGAGCAGTAATGTGAGTGTCCTTTGCATATGGTTAAGCGGAGAGCAGCAGGACAGGACAGGAAATTTACGCAGCGAGGAGTTCATAGTGTGTCCTACATCACCTGATTCATTAATTGACAATTTCCTCCCCAAGTTGAACGCCCCCGAGTGTTTGTGTTGAAGCGGAGGGTGAATGAGGCGGACCTGGGGCGCACACACCTCACAAGTCTATCATCTTCCTCTCTCCGGGATAGAGATCCATGGCCGCCCGCAGAGCCATGCGTGCGCCTGTGGTCTCTATACCCTCTATTCCTGCTCTGGATTTGCCCGGCGGAGGGAGCAACGCCCCCCTGCCCCGCTTCCCACCTGCCCCGTAACCTTGAATGGGTTCAGTGCGGTGATCCAGGGGTCACGGCGGGGCGGGGTAGCTAAGGACCACGCACGGAGTGTTAAGTCGCATGAAGGGTACTGGAGACGAGGCCCGTATGGGGGTGCAACCAGCAGGTTCGCCCCATGGAACCCCAGGCCTGGCAGCTAGGCCTACCGTCCCTTACCTAGGCCTATTGCCCCCCTACCACCACAGGTAGACATGCTAGGACAACAATAAAGTCGCGGTGTAACATCACTTTCCCTCATCAAAACATCCGACATTGAACTTAAATTGTAAAAGTTTATTTTTTTTCTTAACATGTAAGAACTTTAATCCATTGGAACTTCAGTACCTCATTAAATAATTAAGACTAACATTTATTATCAACCTTTATCCAGGACCGGCAACTCACTTAACCACAAAAAACTGCTCAATATGCATAAAAAAGACTTATCGATCCGCCAGTAATACTTAACGAGGTTGAGATGACCCGCGGGAGCCGGAACACTACAATATATTTCCAATTTATAACTGGCAGAACCACGTGAGTGATATACCAAGGACAGACAGCTTGACACCCACGAGGGAGGGAAAGTCGAGGCGGCGGACGAGGGGGAGGGCAGCGGTGGCCGCCTGGGCTGTATTACGTGTTACAGCAGCAAGATTTCCTGGAAAATCAGAGATGATGATGATGGCCGACTAAGGCCCAGAGGCGACACAGACCTCCTGATGATATGACCCAGGGAGGAAACATGTGTGTGTGTGCCTTACTGTCTGGTGTGATCTACCGCTCCCCCAGCTGTCTTGTTCTACCTGCTCAGGACGTTGCTCATGTGTGCACGTGGTCTTGTGCATGACTTTGCTGGTGTGTGCTTGTAATCATGTGCATGACTGTTGTGTGCACGTTGTCATGTACATGACTTTGCTGGTGTATGTACGTGACTGCGTGCATGATTCTGTTGGTGTGTGCACGTCGTGTTCATGAGTTTGTTGATGTGTGCACGTGGTCTTGTGCATGACTTTGCTGGTGTGTGCTTGTAATCATGTGCATGATTGTTGTGTGCACGTTGTCATGTACATGACTTTGCTGGTGTGTGCACGTGATCATGTGCATGGTTCTGTTGGTGTGTGCACGTGGTCGTGTTCATGAGTTTGTTGATGTGTGCACGTGGTCTTGTGCATGACTTTGCTGGTGTGTGCTTGTAATCATGTGCATGACTGTTGTGTGCACGTTGTCATGTACATGACTTTGCTGGTGTGTGCACGTGATCATGTGCATGGTTCTGTTGGTGTGCACGTGTGTTCATGAGTTTGTTGATGTGCACGTGGTCATATGCATGACTTTGCTGGTGTTACGTGGTCATGTGCATGACTTTGCTGGTGTGTGCACGTGATTATGTGCAGTACATGGTGTAGCTGCGACTCTTAACTCTGTTGTTATTCTCTCTCTCTCTCCTTCCACATCTTCGTCAACATAGAATATTTTCCACTATCATTAACTTAATCTTAACTGACCAAATTACCTTACGTCTCACACCGGATAAGGAGCTACGCTGGTCCCGGGAGTCCACCTTGTAGTAGTAAAGGTGAACAGGTAACAGCTGGGTGTAAATGAAGGTTCGTACCCTTAGTGACATCCTGAAGGAGGCAAGACAAGGTGTACGTCAGGGGGACAGGGGCTGTACACGTACCCTAGATGGTATAGTAGCCCTTCACACGCTGGGTACTGAGGGAACGCCGTAATGGTACCTGGTTAGCTTTCTGGGGTACTTGAAGGAGGGCATTCGTCTCCTCCGGGAATTCTTAGCCAAGGTTCTTGCACTGTTGTTGTGTATGAGAATGAATAAATTCTTCATAGGTAAAATATTCATAGCAGGATATTGAATTGTTTGTTACATCAGCTAGTGAGACATGTTCCTGAAGAAGCGGTGTATTTATGAAAAGACACACAGTGGTGATGTAGGTTATATATGTGTCTATTTATCTGCTAAGAATATTATTATTAGTCTTTGGATGACGTTGAGATTAGGTACTGTACCCAATTTATTTCATTTGATTAAACCCTCCTAATGCTAACGTAACCTAACCAAACTTTAACGTAACCTAACCTAAATTACCTGTTGCCTGTATATATGATCACAAAGGAAACCAGTCTGCTCAGGTAGATAGTTATCACTGTAAAAGGAAAACGTGGCTCACATAGGTTTACCTGTGTATGAATCCAGTGGTTTTTGTCACACAAGGCGCTGTGGAGGGTCGGTCATACAAGTGTCATGTTGACCCTGAATTGTGGAGATTGTGAGTGACCTGTTCTGGTATATACCTGTAGGAGTCGACTGCACCATTTATTTCAGGTTACTAGGAGACTTAGGTCACCAGCTACCCAGGTCATCACTCATCGCAAGTCACCACAAAGACCGTATTGTCACCACACATCCCTTGGTCACCACTTAACATGTCTTCTGTCTTTTTCTTTTCTTTCTTTTCTTTCTTTCTTTCTTTCCTTCTCACAGATACCTCACTCTGATTGGCTTCCTGCAGGCTCCTAATTACACCACAGGATGAAACAGGCATCTTTGATTGGCTAGCTGGCTCTTGGTATGTTAACAACCTCAAAACGTTAATATAACCTCCTCCCCTCACCTTTCCTCCCTCCCCTCATCCCCCCTTCTCTGACGTCACAGAAGGGGGAGTCAGTGCCAGGACGATAATCTCTGACATAACGGGCATCTTTTATCCTGCCATGCCCCTCGTGATGCCCACTTTGATTTGCTTGTCTCGTGTTCTGTACGTTACCTAACACACAAAGAGAGAGAGAGAGAGAGAGAGAGAGAGAGAGAGAGAGAGAGAGAGGGATGGAGGGAAAGAGAGATAAATGGACAGAGAGAGGGTGAGAAAGATAGAGATGGAGGGAGAGAGAGAGAGAAAAGGAAGAGAAAGAGAGAGAAAGAGACAAAGCAAGAGTGTGGAGTCTCTCGGGTCCACTGCTGAAGTTAAAAGAAATGGTGTTTCTATAATAATAATAATAATAATAATAATAATAATAATAATAGCAATGACGACATATTTTCCTATTATTAGCATTATTATTATTTGTCGTCGCAACAATAACAAAAAAATGAGAAGTTGAATCCTGGGGGGAAGGGGTCGATGGTACAGGTAAGAAATAGTTGACCTGCTATGAAAGAGTTAATGTAAATGCTTGTATTATCAGCTGGGTCTTTTTTCTGCCTCTGTTGACGTCATCTCAGAGGGTCACTATGTTGTTCCTGAAACTTGGTCCAGTTCATTGCCCCAGACCCACCCCAGCCCTGGACCCACCCCAGCCCTTAACCCACCACAGCCCTTAACCTACCACAGCTCTTAACCCACCACAGCCCTTAACCCACCACAGCCCTTAACCCACCACAGCCTCTAACCCACCACAACCCCTAACCCACCACGGTTTTGAAGATCCATGCGTTATGTTTTTTTTTTCACCTAACGGAAGACTTATCATGGCGGCGAGGATGCTCTGAGACTTTACCATAACTGGAGGTGTTGTCTCGTTACCTGCTGGAGGTGAGGACTGACGAGGGTATTTTTAGGAATAGTGATCTTTTGTTCCGAGTCTCTTGCAGTAGTACCTTTATGTAACTAGGCGTCATCAGAACAATATGACTCAGCTCGCCTCACCCTCCGTTACCAAGACACTCAGAGAAATTCCTTGTTGTTTACTTTGAAAGACTTACAAATAGACAACAGGTATAAGGGATGAAGTACAGGTATAATAATTTATATACATGTCGATTGTCCAAACTTGGTGGATCTGTTTGGCCATTCAAGACTGGATTCTCCTTTGTGTCGGTTATATAAGCTGTATATACGATTGAATTGTACTTATAAAGGATTTAAGTCACATTAGAAAATACTTTAATACTATCTATAAAAAGCTCCATAACTAGACAAAATTTTATGTTTTAATTTCTTTGGAGTTTAAAGCTGAATCGCATAAGACTTTGTCACCTGAGGGAGATGTTCTGGGTGTTAGGTTTTTCTCTTCTCTCTTTTTTTGTACTTACATAAGGCGAGTGGAAGGGCTCTCTGTCACACGTGAGGCGACCACAATAGAATGTCAGCGAAGGTGACATCACATTTCCCTCTCACGTGATCTGATGGGAGTTGACCACAGGTAACAAGGCAGGTGACCATAAGTGAGCCAGGTAGGTAGGTGACCACAACCAGGTAGGAAGATCAAGATGTAGGTAAAGCTATAGTTAGTAGAGGAGCTGAAATAGAACCCTCCTAGTACTCTAAAGAGAATCAATGCTAGTACCCAATATCACTAGGAACCCGACACACCACAAATAATACAGAGACCAAGAGACACACAATGAGTCCCACTATAGACAGACCAAGAAGGTGGGGGGAGGGGGGAGGGGGGTATAGGGAGTTACTGTGTTAACCCAAGATGACTGTGAGGGACCTAAGAGTAGCTGGCGGAAGGTCCATCTCGCGTCGGTGTCTCGCGGCCATAGTAGAACTAGTCTAAATTATTCACGCCAATTACGAATAAAAAAAATAAATAATAACTCCCTGGATGGTAAGGAGAGGTTGTGCCGCAATCAAACACCCTCAAATTATACCACCTCCGACTCTGCAATGATCGATAAGTTTGCCTTCTCCTCCTCTTCCTCCTCCATTATAAAAGCATTGGATGAACGTGTTACTTCTGAGTCCTCTCTGAATTGAATGGTCATCCCGTCTCTCTCTCTCTCTCTCTCTCCGGGTGTGATTCCAAGGCGCATTTCAGATCACAGGATGATGACCGTGAAATAACACTCTTTACGACCCATGATCAGCATCTCGGGGGTGAGATCGAGCGCGGGAGTAAATTATGAGCATTGTAATTGAAGCGTCGGAAACTATTACACTTCGTTAAGGTTAATGATGTCTCCTGAGGTTCTTTCTCCCAACACTGTTTTTTTTTTACTATTGTTTTAAGTTCTCTTCGTGTGTGTGAGAGAGAGAGAGAGAGAGAGAGAGAGAGAGAGAGAGAGAGAGAGAGAGGTAAACACACTGTCATCACTATATTTTATAACACATGACTTTTTTTTTATCACCGCCTTGACCTCCTCCTGCTTCTCACTGGCCTCCTACTCGGTACCTCTTCACTGGCCTCCTACCTTCACTGGCCACCCACTGCACCTCCTCGCTCGCTTCCTAGTTACTACATCTTCCTTGACTTCCTAGACGTCGCCTCCTCATCAGACCTCCTGAATCTTTACGGTGCCACCAATGGATCACTTGAGACCACCTGAGAGGGGGAGGCGGCGGCTCTAGTGACCTAACCTCCCAAGAGTACATAGAAGTTGGTCACTGTGTTCGCATATACCTCTGGGCATAACTAGTTGAGATGCTACTACCGCCTTTATCCCACCATCATTACCATCACACACACACACACACACACACACACACACACACACACATACACACACACACATACATTCTCCCGCGTAACACATGCTACCCTACGCGATTCTATACCATACCATGTAATTGGCCAAGAATGTATTGAACGTGTGTGTGTGTGTGTGTGTGTGTGTGTGTGTGTGTACATTTGCGTAACATCGAGAGATTTTGTGGTTTTGTATTTGTGTGGTTTTTTAGTGTTTGTGTGTTTACTGTAGTGTGTTTTTATTCTGTGTGTTTGTGAGCTTAAGAGTTATAATGCTGTAAAGATTAAAATAATGGTTGTTTTAAATTGGAAATAAATCCTAAAATAAAAATTATGACAAACAACAAGAAATTTAAGCAAGTGGAAAAATATGTGTATTTGGGAAGGAACCTTCAAAGGGTGATAGTATTTCATTTTTCTCTTTCTGTACATCTCAAGTATTTCTCTTTAAGTTTTTGCAAATCTTAATACTTCTTCATTTGTTTTATGTCAGATCAGCTTATTCTTAGTATTCATTATAACACCACATTTCAAAGGCCTCCACCAACCCTTTTCTGATGTCTGCTCAAATTGTACTCTGAATACAATAGTCCTTGATCTGATAAAGTCAAATGAAGCAGTATTTAGGTTATTAAATGCTGTTTTTGCTTGAGGTATTCTTGTTTTGATTTCTTCCGTACGTCTATCATCACAGCTAATGTTACTTCCCATATACACATATTTTTCCACTTGCTTAAATTTCTTGTTGTTTGTCATAAATTTTATTTTCGGATTTATTTCTAATTTAAAAAACCATTATTTTAATCTTTACAACATTATAACTCTTAAGCTCACAAACACACAGAATAAAAACACACTACAGTAAACACACAAACACTAAAAAACCACACAAATACAAAACCAAAATCTCACGATGTTGCAAATGTACACACACACACACACACACACACACACACACACGTTCAATACATTCTTGGCAATTACATGGTATGGTATAGAATCGCGTAGGGTAGCATGTGCGGGGAGAATGTGTGTGTGTGTGTGTGTGTGTGTGTGTGTGTGATGGTAATGATGGTGGGATAAAGGCGGTAGTAGCATCTCAACTAGTTATGCCTCCAGGGTATATGCGAACACAGTGACCCATATACTGGACTGACTTAATGTACTCTACTTCCTCCTATTGCATCTTGGGAGGTTAGGGTAGGTTAGGGTAGGTTAGGTTAGGGTAGGTTAGGGTAGGTTAGGTTAGGTTAGGTTAGGTTAGGTTAGGTTAGGTTAGGTTAGGTTAGGGTTTTCCTTATATTTCGTATTTATCTTGTATTATGTTTTTGTTGTTGTTATTCTTGTTATTTTTCTATTTTCTGTTGTTGTTCTTCTTATTATTATTATTTCTCCTTTGTCTTTTGCATGTCTTATTTTCCTCTTCATCTTCTTTGTTGTATCCTCCTCTTTCTCCTCCTCCTCCATTCTTATCCTTCACTCTTCATCATCCTCCTTTTCTCCTCTCCTCTCCTTGGCAGCCGATACCCGTAGCTTCTTCAATAACATATTCTGCTCACTCTACAAGCTTAACATATCTGGTTGTATGCCTTGAGCCTCTACCAAGAAGAAGAAGAAAGAAAGAAAGAAGAGAAAGAAAGAAGAAGAAAAAGAAAGAAGAGGAAGAAGAAGTAAGAAAGGAAGAAGAAGAAGAAAAACGCCGCTTAACCGCTCTACCAACACCCGGGAAGAACACACACACACACATCAAGCCTTGCCATCAGCCACTACACGTCTCTTCAGCTAGTTGTTGGAGGGACTCATGTTTCCCTCGGTAACGAAGGGGCTGTCGCATAACTCTGTGTGTGTGTGTGTGTGTGTTGGTCGACTCTATATTTAATTTACCAGCCAGGATGTTTTATGAAGACAAGGGGATTGGATTCGTCACTCACACACACACACTCGAGAGATGTTGTTTGGCAGTGATGGGGAGATGTTGTTTATGTTCCATGGTTAGCTATCTACGTCTTGGAATTCTCACCTGGGGGTCCTAAGGTAATCCTGAGGGTTGAGGGGGGGGGTGGTGACGGGGGTTCTTGGTTGATTGTTAGAGGCTTAGAGTTGGTTAGAAGCTCTAGGGTAGGAGGATCGGGGTCTGGGATGTTACCTTGGGGAGTAGATTTCGACTTTGTGTATGTTGCTGGGACGCTATATCAGTCATCAGGGTGTGTGTGTAAGTCACCGAGGACCTGGCAAGTTAGGTGACAAGGAACCTAGAAGGAGACGAGGAGACTTGACGGAGGGAGGTCCTGGGACACAAGGAACAATGTAAGGACCCCGCCATCACTGTCACACTTGGGTCATCATGCTCTCCTGTAACCTCGTGAGATGTCGTCCCTTTTCCTGACTAACAGCCGGTCACTCTAAAGGTTTTTGTGACTCGTGTTGCTAACCGTCGTAACTTGTAGTCTGCTGCTGGTGACACGAAGGGATAACAGCTCTCATAGTGACTTAGGGTGTGTTGATGTCCTGTTCTTGTGATCTGTACTGCAGACGCATCAACTCTCTCAGTAAGATTGTGGTGAGCTGTTGACCTCTGTTGGTGATCTACAAGAGTAACAGGACCTCTGAGGACGTAATGGGGGTGGCTTGGTAATCTTTAGGCTGGTAGGGGTAGAGGCCAGGGAACAAGGAACCTATGCCTGGACATATGAGTACACGTGAGGAAAGGAACCTCGTGTACAGTAGGGTCGACCAGAGCATCGTCAGATCTTTACGACATTAACTATAATACTGTAATGAATATGTTATGAAAACTTCCTCGTGATGTAAAGAAATTGTTGAAGAGAAAATGTCATGCAACCAGATTTAGAATTCTTTTTCAAATGAATACTTTGATATCTTGATGTAGCGATATAGTTTTTGTTCAGTAAGTTATATACTATTTATTACTTTTTTTTTTAGAGTTTAGCACAACAGTTGACAAGAGGAATTTAGGAGAGAAGTTCAGGTATGAGTTCCAGTTATGCACAGAACATTTCCGGCAATATAACACAAGAGAGATATAAAAAAATGGCTATATAACCGACCCAAGACAGTCCGGTAATAGCTGCAATAGAGGATGTCCCCTACACACGTGATATCCTCACCTGACGCTCCTTCAAGATGGTATCACAGCTCGTGGTGCCCCTCGTCCCTGTATACTTCCCATATGGCTGTGTATGTGGAGCCCCGGGAGGCCCCACACCACACAAAAAACTGGTCAGTACGAGTCTCCACCTACCACAACCAGCGACCCTTACTCTCACTCTTACCTGCACGAAGGCTGGCTGATTGTGACTGGCTGACAGGGCTCTGGGCTCTGCAGGGCTGCCATGTTGCACGCTATTAGGCCTTCCGTGCTAAACCTTCTTGACCACATTACCCAGAAACATCCCACCGACGAAGTAATGACCAGTGAATAGAGAAGTGTGGTCCCATCATGATAGCTCTCTCGTTGGGGAGGGAGACACACGCCAACGTCAGGCCTTCCACTTTGCAATCCCATCTGGAAACTGGGTCATGCAATTAACTGTGCGACGCGGGCTGATGTGAACCACTAGACCAGCGGGTTACTAGGGCCTGAATTAAGAGATCAATCGAAGGCTTCCTCGGAGCGCTGTTTGAAGGTCGTGAGGCTTTTGTTGTCATGACGGCCGGAGACACGTCTTAAAGGAGGTGATGGACGCTGACGGAGGAGCAGGATATATAGCTCTTACTCCGTCGTGTGCAAGGTCCTCCTCGTTTGACTGTCTCCTAAGCACTTAACTTCATTCAACGAATCAAGGAAAAACTACCTTGGATTCTCGAGTGAGTTAACACGTTTGTTCTACTACACTCCAGGGGGAATGGAATGCATAAGGTGTGAGTATATCTTAGCCTATTACTTCAAGCGTTGACCTTAGTGTTCGCATCATTAAAAACCTTCACACTAATAGGCAGTCAGATGGCGGCATCCACAAACCTGTCAATGTTGAGGGTGAAATGGACCGCCAGGGGATGTTGTTCGGTCTTACTGGCGCACTTTTTTTTTAGTACAGGAATATATTAAAGCAGATAAGACGTACTGGGATGTGCGATGAACGATGTGTTTTAGAGATGATGTTCTAGGAAGAAGACTTTCACGATAACTCGGGAATTAGAAGGGGCTTGGAGACTCACTTGCAGTTACACACAGCTGGCGTCACTTGCATCGGGAGGATGAGGTAAGAAAGGAGGAAGGTGAGGGGAGAGAGGAGGGAGGTGAGGTGAGAGAGGAGGGAGGTGAGGTGAGAGAGGAGGGAGGTGAGGTGAGAGAGAAGGGTGAGGTGAGAGGGGAGGCAGGAAACAGGAGGGAAGAGATAGTAATGTAAAAAAAAAAAATAATGGACGGGCAGAGTGCTGAGTGGTGTACCCCAAGGAACTTTTTCAGGACCTTTGATTTTTATCTCATAACTAAATAAGTTTTGGTAGTGTGCCGTGAATACTGATAACAGTATCTCCAAACTGACATATCTAATTAACATCATTAAAACGTTGCTAAGAATAAGATGGTGGAGATTGTGCACCAGAAGACAACCAAAATTAATACCTAAGAATAAGATGGTGGAGATTGTGCACCAGAAGACAACCAAAATTAATACCAGTTTGAAGAAGACATTTTACTTAATATTATTGAAGCACAAGGTGAGGCCCAGGTGGTTTTATCACCGTCGTGTGTAAAGTGTGAAAGTCTTAGGATATGACCCACCGTCTGTCTGTGACTTCCTGGCGCCTTATAGCCTCGTTCCTCACTCCTTGGCGTCTTCTGTACAGCCCCACCTCATGACCAGCGGAGTATACCCCCACCCACCTCATGACCAGTGTAGTGTAACCCCCACCCTACCTACCTCATGACCAGACCAGCACAGTATGCCCCCACCCACCTCATGACCAGTGTAGAGTAACCCCACCCTCCCTACCTCATGACCAGACCAGCAGAGTATGCCCCCCACCCACCTCATGACCAGTGTGAGTGTAACCCCACCCTCCCTACCTCATGACCAGACCAGCAGAGTATGCCCCCCACCCACCTCATGACCAGCGTAGTGTAACCCCCACCCACCCATGAGCAGCACAGTGCCCCCACCCAACTCATGAGCAGCGTAGTGTAACCCCTCCCCCTCCCTACCTCATGACCCAACTGTACCATCACCAATATGAGAATTTCTTGTACAAATTACGTGTTGGTATTTATAAATGATAAAGAAAAAAATAGTCACGTGTTTTCCTCACCTGCCAGAGCATCAACTTCACTCTTTGTCTTTTGTAAAATTATATAAAATCAACTCTTATTTTTTTTAGTTTTTGGTAAGAGTTATATTTTAGGCTTTTGTACTTTTATATGTTTTTGTAGTTAGTGTTGATGCCTCAGTGGTCATTGGTGTCATGGTGTATTACTGCGCTTAGGGGGGGGGGGTCTTGAAGAGTGATAATAACCTACTACCGTAAAGATTCCTTCACGGATGATTGAACCTAACCTAACCTAACCTAACCTTTCCTAACCAAACGTAACCTTTCCTAACCAAACGTAACCTTTCCTAACCTAACCTAACCTTTCCTAACCAAACATAACCTTTCCTAACCTAACCAAACGTAACCTTTCCTAACCAAACATAACCTTTCCTAACCAAACATAACCTTTCCTAACCAAACCTAACCATTCCTAACCAAACCAAACCTAACCTTACCTTACCTTTCCCAACCAAACCTAACCTAACCAAACCATCTAAGTACGATGACAAAAAAAAAATTACGAAACAGACGAACGTGCACTTAGGGATCGTCTATATGTTGGCTGGAATCTTAGACGCGTGTTGTAGATGACTTACACACACACACACACATCACACACACACACACACACACACACACACACACACACATACACACATACACACACACACACACATCAAACACACACACACACACACACACACACACACATATACACTGCTTATCAACAATCCCGGAACACTGTATGACTCTATACTTGAGCTTTTTATACACACACTCCTTATGTTACTACCCGGTATATCCTTGAGCATAGCTGGAGCATTGTCACAAATTGATCTTTTTTTATGCTCCACTTGGTCCTCCTCTTCCTTCTGCTTCTCTTTCTTCTTCTTCTCCTCCTCCTCCTCTCCTTCCTCTCCTACTCTTCCACCTCCTCCACACAACTCTCCCCTCACACCTGCCTAATTACACGAGTTACAGGTGTATCATCCAGCCTGTTCACAACACCTTACTCCTCATTATCCTGCGGTCCAAGTTTTTTATCCAGGATGGAGTAAGAAATAATAAATAAATATACATCAAGTGTAATTATGAGTCTGATAAGTTTATGGTACGAAAAAAAAAAGAAGCGAATGACGATAATGTAAGGTGTGTGTGTGTGTGTGGGTGTGTGTGTGTGTGTGTGTGTGTGTGTGTGTGTGTGTGTGTGTGTTTAATGATCTGGTGAAATAAGATGGGGTGTTTAATCTTCAGGTGATCTCTATATTGTTTTTATGTTATTGTAAATAATTATATAAATGGCGTTATTTATTTATTGTTAAGATGCAACCACGGACTTTTTTAATTGGTTAATGAAATTCAATGTAATTATTTTTTTTACTCCAATATTTTATTTATTTTTTATTTAATTTCAGGGTCAACTTGGACAAGAGAGCCAGGGGGGAGTACCAACACTTCACACCTTTAAGAACGACTGGACTGAGGCAAGTTAAGGACAGCTGGTATGAAACTTACGCTTATATAATCTGTTCTTCATGTTTATAATCAGTGATACCGTATACATGTTACGATCCAACACCCTTGTATCAGTGGTCATGTCTGTGTGTGTGTGTGTTACTCCGTCTCTTCCTAACTTTTCTCATAGTCATCTTCCTTTTTTCTTAAGTCTTGAACCTTGTTTATGTGGCTTGGGGTACTCGGTGTGTTATTATCATGGGCGAGAAGGCGATAACTTACTCGCCAGTATCGCTCGTTGAATGGTGTTCTCAACGCCCACTCGATACACCGCCGCGCCACGTTCTGCAAAAAGTTGTATTGACGCCACCTGCCTGACCAACACACGCTGGTGAGGTCCTCTGGTGGTCATGAGTGTTACCTTAACCGGGTCACCTACCCGTAGATTAGGCACCCGAGATTATTTTACCTGGTGATTAAACTCCCTAACAAACTTAACCTAATATAACCTAGCGCCAATCTTACTTAACTTAAAGTAACCTTGTCAGTATAGTAACAGCGCTGCTCACAACAGCAATGCTAACAGCTACCCATGGACTGTTCACAAAAGCAATACTCACAGCTGCCCAGAAAATACTCATAACAGCATTGCTCACAGCTGCCCTGTGGTTGCTGAAAACTAGTGCTCACAGCTGCTACCCCGAATAAGGGATGGAGGGAAGAAGCAAGTGAGGGAGGGAGGAGTTGAGTGAGGGAGGGAGCGTGAGAGCATTAACAAATCGTGGAGAGAAGAAGTGGATAGAGAATGAATGGAGAGAGGGTAGTAGGTGATAAAACAGGAAAGGAGGAGTTAGAAGCTGGATGGAAGGAGTAGGTGAAGGAGATCGCTATGAGAGCTGGTAGGTGGAGATGAAGAGAAGGTAGAATAAAGATAATTGTGAGTGTTGGGAGAGTAAATGCATGACGGGGAAGAAAAGAGAAGTCTGGGAAGGGAGGGAGGAAGGGAGGGGCCATCACCTTCCCACCTGACCACTTAACAGAGGAGTGTGAGTCTACCTTCCCTCCCTCCCCTCAGTGCTAATTATCACGTCATTTCTTCCTTTCATTCAGACTTTGAGCCAACAATCTGCAGATCTTAACAGTCATCTCGAATATTCCTTTACAACCTTTCATGTTTTTCATCCAAGAACAACTGAACTTATTAGGTTAATTTTAGTTATGTATATCTCATAATCTTTAATTGTTGAGAAGTAGTTTAATTAGTAAGCTAGTACATACGCTTGAATGTCTTACAGTTGTTGAGGCGTAGTTATCGGTTATTTCATCAATGTCGATAAATTTTCAATGCCTTTTTTTCATTTTTTTCAATTTTTTCTTCAAATTTTTATTATTATTTACATATTGTTGTTTTTTTCGGCCTTGTATTACATTTAAAGAAAAATCAGTTTAGGAATTTTATTTCCAACCCCAAGTTACTTTAGTTTATTACTCTTCCTAACAAAATATGTTGTTAAATAAACGAACTTCCTTTATTGACTAAACGGAAAACTTAACTCTCCATGTAATATATTCTTTGGTGGTTTAATTTCCTTCATCTTTCTAAGTTAGTGGAATGTTGGTGGCCGTGTCGAGTTACGACAGGTCGACACATCTCACTGTCTAACTGACGCCTCACAGTGACCCTGCCTGACCTGACTTAGCTGTCACATGACTGCTTGGAGCGCGAGGTCATGGCCCTGTCATCGACGCCCCCAGCAGACCCGTGGCAGGAAATGTATCTTTAGTGGAGACGGGAGGAAGGAATGCCCTGCAGATTAGTTCCTGTGGGGGAGGTAGAGGGGGCACTACTTCCTGCAAGGGAGAGGTGGGATGAGGGTGGGCTGGTCAGGGCAGGGAGGTGTAAGGACGTGGCGAGGTAGGGCGAACGTGGGGTGGTCGGGGCAGGGGAGGGCGGCTGTGGCGGGGCCGGGGGAGGGGGTTAGCGGGGTATGTTCGTAGCTGGATGGGGCAGGAGGGGGGAGGGATGGACGAGGTAGAGGGAAGGAGATAATCCGATTAACATTCAGTCTATTTCCTCTCGGGGTGACGGTGTTCCCAGGGCTGATCATAACACCGTCTTGGGAGGCAGGAGTCAAGTTCTGAGATTCTCGATCGACAAAAACATGAGAGAGAAGAACCTCACGCTGGTCATCTTCCCAGTCATGTCGTGTACTTGTGTCTCATTCTCTCTCTTGTGTCGGTAACATGAATCACACCGCCGCCGCCCAGAGACCACCAGATTTATCATTACCTGGATGTACTGTAGTGTTCAAGGGTTCCTGATTGCCTCCTCTACTACCCATTACTTTCCTTTCCCTCTCCCACACCACCCATTTCACCCAGCCACCCACTATTTACCTATCCCTTTTTTCACCGCCCACCTTTTTCCTCTTCCTCTCCTTTCTCCCCTCACCACCCACTATTTTCCTCCCCCTCTCTTCCCACTACCCACTAGTTTCCTCCCCTTCTCTCCCCAACACCCATTCCTTTCCTCTTTCCTCCCTCCATCCACCCCAGCATCCACTTTGCCCTTCATTCACCCTTTCCATCCTCACCTCCCTCCCTCCCTTCAACTGCAGTACTATTCCTCTCCCTCCTTTCTTCCTTCCACCTTCTCATTCTCTCCCTCCACCTCCCCCTTCAAATCCGTCTTCCCTCCCTTCACTTCCTCCCTTCCCTCACCCCACAAATCACAGCCTCCCTCCCGTCTTCTCCTAACTGTACACATCCGCTAATTGCCAGTGACCATCATCCCTCCTTCCTTCCTTCCTTCCCTCCTTCCTCCCATACCAAAACAGGTCAGGGGGTGGGAACTGGAGTCTTGGGAGCAGAGGTCAGCCGGGGTCACGAGGAGGACGTCTGAGAGGCACCAGCGAGATATTAATACACGTGGGGGGGAGGGAGGAAGAATTCGGAAGTGAGATGTTTACGTGGGGGAGGAAAAGGTTAAAGATCGGTAAAATAAAGGAGAGAGAGAGAGAGAGAGAGAGAGAGAGAGAGAGAGAGAGAGAGAGTGACTACAAAAGTGATCAGGCGCTTCACCTGGGTACACTAATGACTACTCTATTACTCTGGAGGAGGAGTAAACACCTTCCTCCCTCCTCCTCCTCCTTCCTCCTCCTCCTCCTCCTCCTCCTCCTCCTCCCTCTTCCTCCTCCTCCTCCCCTCCTTTCTTTCTTCCTCCTCTTTCCACTCTCCCACCTGCTGCTGCAACGCCGTGTTTACATGTGGGGCTCTCAGGTGTGGCAGGTGTCCTCATGCTAGGGGAGGGGCGATGACTAGGTGTGTTTACAAGGGAGGGATGTAGGACGTTTTGGTCACGGACGTTTGGTTTGGGACAGAGTGGTTAGGACTTAGCCTACCCTAACCTAACCTAACCTAACCTAACCTAACCTAACCATGGCCACGGAATACGTCCACTCACCTTTTATGTATTATGTATTATGACCTACTGGTGGTATGTTTGTATGTCTGACGTATGTGTATGTGTACTTTGTATGTGTGTGTATACGTGTGTGTGTGTGTGTATGCGTGTATGTAAATAATGACTAGCTGCCCGTCATAAAAGTTTAGTGAAGACGAAAATGTAATTATTCTTTATTAACTTTTGTTTCTTCCTTCTTCTACACTCTGGCGGTTAAAGTATTCGCGGTGAGAAGAATTTAGAGAACAGACAAGAAATAATATATTGGATGACCTGAAGAATCTCCACCCCAGTTTATTTCACCTGAAGATTAACCACCCCGACTCTGTTTGGGGGGGTGAGGTTAGGTTAGGTTAGGTTAGGTGAGGTTACGTTAGGTTACGTTACGTCGCCGTTAGGTTAGTTAATCCTTACGTAAAATAAGCGGGGGTGGATATTCTTCAGGTGATCCAAAGAAACAGTTGTGATATAACACGAAAATACTTCCAGTAAATATTTTTTTTTCACTTCCTTCAAACACAACATAAACTGTAAATGAAGAAAATATTTACAGTATGTGTGTGTGTGTGTGTGTGTGTGTGTGTGTGTGTGTGTGTGTTTACCGTATTTCGTTGATTATACAGTAATAGGCTCATACCAAATAGAATAGAAACGAAAATAGTAAACATTCTACCACCATTTCTTCAAATAGAACCCAAACATTCGCTGTTATTTGCACCTAAAATCGCTACATTCTCACCGGAACTTGAAAACAACCACAAGTCCTCCCCCTCCCTCTGAGGTCTTCTAATCGACACAAAGAGACGAGAAACATTAATAATCCATACACGACGGGACCTGGTGAGGGGCTACTTTGGTCCCTTACAATGCTAATTACAGGGAGAGAGTCGCCCCCTTTTCACCAACATCATTCATTCAAGAAACACGAGATTAATGATTGATATTGGCTCTGTCACCGAGAGCTAATGACTCAGAGGGGTTAACCAAGCCTAAAATAGTTCCCCTCCCCCCTCTCCCCCCAGGTACAAAAGACTCGTGGAAACGGGAGGGAAGGAGATTGGTTGGTTCTTGAAATGGACGATGGTGAGAATTGATTTTAATGGCTGTGGGGTTAAGTGATGGGATTTTTCATTTTACAGACAGAGTTGGGATTTGCTTCAGCGCAGTCAGTCAAGTGTCTCTACCTGGAGGGGTGATTCATCGCAGTGGTTGTCATGTATAAGGTGTTGGTGGTGGTCGACTCTCTCTCTCTCTCTCTCTCTGTGGTTACATATATATTTTACTAAAGGTGTAAACATCACAAACATTTTACCTTTACAATGGTAGTAGTAGTGGAAGTAGTAGTAGTTGTCTACCATTATCACCATTGCCATTATCATACACCAAACTTGACAGTACCACAAGACATGGTCCAGGACAGAGAGGTAGACAGTCCTAGACAGTAAGTTAGACATTTCTAGGCAGCGATGTAGACAGAAGGTCCTAGACAACGCAGAGAGGTAGACAGAGTGTCCTGGGTGACTGTGTCAGCTGTACACAGACGGGCTGTGTTTGTCTTTCTCACAGGCGTTATTTGTCTAGCTTCTGATTACAGCTCAACCCGCGTCACCTGACTCCTGCTGGCCGTGAGAGACTCGGCCCTTCTCTAGTGTGTGTGTGTGTGTGTGAGGTCAGGTAATGGCGCTGAGATAGTCACTTTATGCGGTGGTAAAGGCGCCGAGTTACTCATTAATCCCTGGCATTTGGTAATTTCCGATTAGAGATAGATTAAAAAAAAATGTATTTTCTTGAAAGACATAAACATGGTGTATCTACAGTATACTAGGTCCTACTCTCCTACAAAGTCATGCCTTTTAGGAAGTCCTACAAAAATACATCTATCTCTTCAAGTGGTCGATTAAAGAATTGATTAAGTGATTTTATGAGTTCAGTGATTATTTTCTTATTTATTGGATTCTTCGATGTGTGTTAATTTGACTTGTTTTCATTGGTAGTGGATTAGTTTCACCGTGGAAGACCTGTACTACCGCCAGATGTCTAAGGAGGTGCTGAGTGTTCTTAATTACCGACTGCATCCTCTTTTATCTCGTTGGCGATTATGTTTCGGAGGCTCTTATACTCAACACACCTTCCCTTCTCTTCTAACAGTTCTGCTTGATCTTATTTGTGCTCATATTTTTCCCTCTTCTCTTCCTCCTCCTCCTCTTCTTCTTCTCTATCTATGTCATTATCATCCCAGTCCTCATCCCAGTTCAGACTTTTATTATGCCTAATTTTATCATCGATTAATAAGTAATTTATTTTCTAGGGAATTTAGAATTTTTACCGGTTTCGTGGTGTTTCTGGGATTGTTAGTACATTGCTTACACCTTCCCAGGAGTGTCTTGATCACGTAATTTAATAATAATAATAATAATAATAATAATAGTTCATGACAGTTGCCAAGAATGCATAATGAAGTTCTGAATTTACCCGGCCTTTAAATGGGGTAGGGGACAAAAAAACTAAAACATTATTTTTTATTATTGAAACGATTGCCAAGTCTTTAAAAATGCCTAAAATCTCTATTAAATTTGCAGTTCAGATCATATATCATAAAAAAAATTTCCTACAAAAGTCCAACAAAGGTCATACATACTTTTTGATAATGTGAGTTTAGCAGACACCTTGATCAAGTGAGGGTCAAGATGATCAAACTGAATAAATGGAAGATGAAGCTAAATAAAGGTGATGTACTGTAACTAATGTACATAAACTATAAACTATCAAATCAGGAACAAAAACTTTAACAATGGTTATAAATTAGAGCAGGTTAAATTTCGGAAGGCATTAGATAAACAGTAGTTCGGATATGAAAGTTGTGAACGAGTAGAACAAGTTACCAAACACCATTTTCTAGTGATAAAGGCGATAAGTTAATCGTTTTCAGACGTATTGGCCCAAAATCCTCAAAAGTTCGTAAGATAATTAAAATCTTCTCCCTTAACTGGAAATAAGAGAACACACCAATATTTTGTTTAGTCTCTGTTACACAGTCAAACAGACAAGCTCCTACCAGTCACACAGCCAAACAGACAAGCTCCTACCAGTCACACAGCCAAACAGACAAGCTCCTACCAGTCACACAGCCAACAGACAAGCTCCTACCAGTCACACAGCCAAACAGACAAACTCCTCAAAATTCTAAACCTGTCCACTGCCACCACCACCACCATCCACGGCACCGCCAGGAAGGTAACAAAGGCGCCGACCTGGACAACACGGCAGCCATAATACTTAGGGGTATGACAGTTCTCACAGGTACAATTACCAGACGTTACACACCGTCCACAGCCTGGGAATGTGGGAGCCCCGTTGTGATGGGGTGAGGGGGATGAGGTGATGGGGGAGGAGGCTGTATGGGTGTGGTGTAGGGAGGTGGAGAGGGTGTGGGTAGAGAGGTGTGGAGGGTGTGTGTGGGTGGAGGAGTGGTGGGAGGGAGGCCTTGTGGATGGGTGGGTGATGTGAGGGTTTATGAGAGTGGGGGATAAGCTAAACGTCAGGGGTGGTATAGGAGATGGGGAGGGGAGAGATGTCGTGTGGGAGACTGGGTTAGGTAGGGGGCATGGGTGTGGGTAGTGTGGGCGCCCTGGTAATGGAACAGCTTGGGGCACACTCCTGAGGTTTGTGCGGCCTTGGGTTTGGTTTTAGGGAGGCAGGTGGAAGTGGGCGTTGGTGGTGTGGTAGAAGAGCGTCCCCGTGGGTGGTGCCCCCTCTAGCAGGTCACAATACCTCACCAGCAGGAGTCCCTCGCCCCAGCCGACGACCCCAACGGTAACCTTTTGTCTCTTGTCCACCACCTCCTGCCTCCGTGTTTCCCCCCCTCTGCCTCTCATTCCTCACTTTTGTTTACTGTCATTATTTTCTGGTATTTACCCAGCAGCTTCCTCGTGTAGTGTGTGTGCGTGGGGTGTGTACGGCAACACCTCAGCCAAACCGCACATACTCACGCAAACACCTGGGCCACCCTCACGCAAACACACCCAACTTAGGACGAATACATCCACCCTTCACACTCTAATAATATTAGCACGGTACACATAAGACTACCAACACAATAAGGAACTTGAGTTGACGCTGCAGGTGTACTAAGAGGTCACAACCGAGAGGACGTGACGCTTCAAGAGTAATGCATCTCTCTCCCAAAAGGACGAAACACAGACAACCTCGACACTCCATCAGGAAAGTGGGAGAGGAGAGGAGAGGAGAGGAGAGTGAGAGGAGAGGAGAGGAGAGAGAGGAGGAGAGGAGAGGAGAGGAGAGGACCCCACACAGAGAATGGTAAGGGGAGTAGAGGAGGAGGGAAGGGAATGTGAAGGGAAGGAAAGGATATATGAAGGGAAGGGAAAGGGTATATGAAGGGAAGAGAGAAGGATGTGAAGGAAAGTTAAGAAGGGAAGGGTAGAGGCAAGGTCTTAGGAACTCAATCTTGATGTGTTTCGACAGAATTCTCAGATACCGATACATCAACAAAATATCTCTTCCCTCTCCTCCTTCCTCCCTCTCCCTCTTCTTCCCCTTCCCTCTTCTTCCTCCCCCTCTTTTCCCCCTCCCTTCCCCTCTTCTCCTCCCTCTTTCCCTCTTTCCTCCTTCTTCCTCCCTCCCCTCTTCTCCCTCTTTCTTTCCTCTTCCCTCCTTTCCCCTTTTCTCCCCTTTCTTCCCCTCTTTCCCCTCCCCCCTTCCATCCCCATTTGGAATTGTGAACCAAGACAACAAATTGGTA
The DNA here is from genome assembly GCF_018991925.1 of Homarus americanus. Classification (NCBI taxonomy): domain Eukaryota; kingdom Metazoa; phylum Arthropoda; class Malacostraca; order Decapoda; family Nephropidae; genus Homarus; species Homarus americanus. The sequence goes on along the minus strand of NW_024721079.1, from coordinate 3,837,442 downwards.
GACTAAAATGGATTCGAAATTATACTCTCAGAACATCGCAATTGGACGAACTCTTTCTTTCTTAAGAGATAAAAAAGAGAATATAAGAGGACTGATCCACACTAGCATGCCGAGAGGTTAGGTTAGGTTAGGTTGTGTTGTTAGTTAGGTTGGTTGGAGGATAGGTTGTTGGTTAGATAGGTTGGTTGGTTGGTTAGATGGTTAGGTTAGGTTAGGTTAGGTTAGGTTAGACTGGGGTATTTAACCAGTCACTGTATTCTCTGATGTTATTACTATTGATGTGTGTGTGTGTGTGATTAGATGTGTGTCGTGTGTGTTAACAGATTGACGTAAAGTTTCGTTATAATTACACAATAATACTGCATAAAGTTATGTATCCACTTTATGTATAAATGAATAAACAAATAGAGAATTTACAGAGCAATAAATAACCATCTAGTTGATAAATAATGGTTGTAAAACAGGAATAAGGCAGTAAATCTGATTTAGACCAACGCCATTAGTTAGAAAAGGTCTGAGGCAAAAATTCCACCAGAGCCGGATTGTCAGCTGCGAACACCCAAGTGACAATCCTTCTGTTTGTGACAGGTGGATTAGCCACTCCTCCCAACCCGCTAATCTACCCCTAGCTGAAGAATCCCCCCTAAATCTTATCAGAAATCCTCCTTCCCCTCTCACCAGGTGTAGGCGTGAGGTAAGAGAAAGAGAGAGAATGAGGGAGAGTGGTTATCTGTAAGCAGTCAAGTACAAGAGATAAGGAGGAGCAACGCGCGCCATTGTCTCGGTGACGTGGATCACTCAAGTCTCGCGCTCTCCAGGGTTTTCGCGGGAAAACAAAATACTATCGCCACGCAAACAAAACAACATGGCCTTGTGTATCAGCCTCCTTGATGGACGGGCTGATTATGAAGATTGTAGACGCTGTATAAATAGACTTGAGGTTCGAAGCCGAGGATTTCAAGGGCAAATGTGTGTATGTATATAAATAATGCGAAGGACCGTGTTAATGTACAATTAATTGGAAGGACCGTGTTAATGTACAATTAATTGGAAGGCTTTTTCATATGCTTCCGTAGTCTTGTATATTGAGACATCTCTGCTTACTGACTTACCTCTACACTTCCCCATTTCATCCACCCACCAGGGCTCCCACAAAGCAAAACCTCTAATTCTCCAAACTACTGTAACGTGAAAATTTCCCGAGAATTAATAATATTTCTCTAGAAAAAATTATCAATTTAATTATTATTATTATTATGCATTATATTAGTTATTGTTATAAACCTTGATGCATAAAAGGTCTCCTCTCTCTCTCTCTCTCTCTCTCTCTCTCTCTCTCTCTCCCTGATACACGCATTTAGCCGGCAGTAAACTATTTGTAATGAAGAACTGTACTGTTTTAGAAAAAAAAGGCTCAAATAAAGTCTTAAACCTTTATTATGAAAAATATATTCTTTTGTAATAAGTATATGATTCACTAACCACTGATAAACTTTATGGATTTGTAGTCTTTGGAATAATAATCATAGGTCCTTTCATCACTCTTAACCTAGTTCCTATTTTTTTTATATTTATTATACAAGAATGAAAATGCAGATCATTTCACTCACCACTGTTAAGCTCAATGGAATTATTTATATTTTTTCATAAGGAAAATAATGTATTCTTTGAAATAATAAGCAGAGGTCCGTTCATAATAATCATATTTTCCGCAAATTCCTCCAAGATTGCCATTTCCCTAGATTTTCCCTGAATCCACGCAAATTTCCTAATCTAGGAACCTTTTCCCCAAAAGTGGGAGCCCTGCCTGCCGGTCCGTATCGGCCTCTCGAGTCACCTCAGACTTCACCACCGAAGGCTCCCCCTAAAAACACATGAAAGGTTAAATAACATTTTGGCCAAGCTTCCAAATTTCTTCGCTTTACAATCCTACTATTTAATTTTTTTCTGTACCTTTACAGGTAGTAGGTAGCTATCAATCAGGGAGATACTAATGCTCGGGAAGATATTGGAAGCATAATGTATTGTCTAGTGGTAGACCCTACTGCCAAAGTGACCAAGTCTCAGGTTGCTGATCTGACTTTCTGCCTCATTTACACACAATTGCAGGGTTTCAATTGTTTCTCTTATTTTGACAACACAACATACATATATCATTTCTCACTATTTATCTTTTTTTATGAATTTTATTTGTAATATTATTATTATTATTATTATTATTATTATTATATTATTATTATTATTATTATTATTATTATTATTATTATTATTATTATTATTATTATTATTATTATTATTATTATTATTATTATAATATTTTCGCCAATCCTGAAAAAGGATTAGAAATTTCCTCGTTACAAAACGCCACGAAAGAGGTGCACGGTCAGAACCTCACTTAAGAGGTTGCACGGTCACAGTCATGAAAGAGGTGTGCGTTCCCATCGCTACGAAATTGGTGTGCGGTCGCAACCTTAAAAAGGAGTTGACCGGTCACAATGCTACGAAAAAGATGACCAGTCATAACAATACCCCCAAAAAAGGTCATACTGTACTTTTTTTTATCATACCATATCACAAACGTGATATGGTATGATAATAACTTCTAGGGGACTAACTACAAGTATGACTGACCCATATCAACAGCACACTCACTGAGGCCAATTCAAAATTTGACAGTTCAGAAATATTTACTGTATAATGAAGTTGGAATTTCTAAATATGGTAACACTCTAGCTCAGTTTATTACTGTAGTCATGAGGGAGTGATGTTTAGGTGTTATATGTAGTGATGATGGATAGTGTTAACTATAGTGATGATGGATGGTGTTAACAATAGTGATGATGGATAGTGTTATATGTAGTGATGATGGATGATGTTATATGTAGTGATGATGGATGATGTTATATGTAGTGATGATGGATGATGTTATATGTAGTGATGATGGATAGTGTTAACTATAGTGATGATGGATGGTGTTAACAATAGTGATGATGGATGGTGTTATATGTAGTGATGATGGATGGTGTTATATGTAGTGATGATGGATAGTGTAAACTATAGTGATGATGGATGGTATTATATGTAGTGATGATGGACGGTGTTAACTATAGTGATGATGGATGGTGTTAACAATAGTGATGATGGATGGTGTTATATGTAGTGATGATGGATGGTGTTATATGTAGTGATGATGGATGGTGTTATATGTAGTGATGATGGATGGTGTTATATGTAGTGATGATGGATGGTGTTGACAATAGTGATGATGGAAGGTGTTATATGTAGTGATGAAGGATGGTGTTATATGTAGTGATGATGGATAGTGTAAACTACAGTGATGATGGATGAGGTTAACAATAGTGATGATGGATGGTGTTATATGTAGTGATGATGAATGGTGTTAACTATAGTGATGATGGATGGTGTTAACAATAGTGATGATGGATGGTGTTAACAATAGTGATGATGGATGGTGTTATAAGTAGTGATGATGGATGGTGTTAACTATAGTGATGATGGATGATGTTTATGTAGTGATTTTAGATGGTGTTATATGTAGTGATGATGGATGATGTTATATGTAGTGATGATGGATGGTGTTATATGTCGTGATGATGGATGGTGTTATATGTAGTGATGATGGAAGGTGTTATATGTAGTGATGATGGATGGTGTTATATGTGATGTATTGATGGATAGTGTAAACTACAGTGATGATGGATGATGTTAACAATAGTGATGATGGATGGTGTTATATGTAGTGATGATGAATGGTGTTAACTATAGTGATGATGGATGGTGTTAACAATAGTGATGATGGATGGTGTTATAAGTAGTGATGATGGATGGTGTTAACTATAGTGATGATGGATGATGTTTATGTAGTGGTTTTAGATGGTGTTATATGTAGTGATGATGGATGATGTTATATGTAGTGATGATGGATGGTGTTATATGTAGTGATGATGGATGGTGTTATATGTAGTGTTGATGGATGGTGTTAACTGTAGTGATGATGGATGGTGTTAACTGTAGTGATGATGGATGGTGTTAACTGTAGTGATGATGGATGGTGTTAACTGTAGTGATGATGGATGGTGTTAACTGTAGTGATGATGGATGATGTTATATGTAGTGATGATGGATGATGTTATATGTAGTGATGATGGATGGTGTTATATGTAGTGATGATGGATGGTGTTATATGAAGTGATGATGGATGGTGTTAACTGTAGTGATGATGGATGGTGTTAACTGTAGTGATGATGGATGGTGTTATATGTAGTGATGATGGATGGTGTATATGTAGTGATGATGGATGGTGTTAACTGTAGTGATGATGGATGGTGTTAACTGTAGTGATGATGGATGGTGTTATATGTAGTGATGATGGATGGTGTTATATGTAGTTATATGCCATTAACTAATCTTACCATATGATCATCATTACTCAATAGTCTTAGTTCCCAACCAAACATCTCACTTCCACACCACCAACACAGTCTGCATTACCACACAGTTACCACCAACACCACCACTATTATCACACGACCACCAGCAACACACACAAACAACAACAACACAATACACAACTGAGAGTTTTATATAAATAACTACAGTGGGTTATATTGAGCAACGAATCCTAAATAGCAAGGGGAGGACACACACACACACACACACACACACACACACACACACACACAACGCCACAACAAAGAGGGCGTCGTCAGCAGCAGACAGACGGGGTATTACGTAGGATCTGCTGCACCTGTTTTAGCCACTTGACCTAGCCTGGCCTACCTCCCCACCCTCCCCTCATCCTCCCTCTCCTTAGCGCCCTGTTGCTAACGGCGGACACCCACAGTCATACACACAAACACATGTACACGCAATACATTATCACCTTTACATTATGAATATTAACACACACACAAAACACGACTCTACACCACACACAAACAACACACACACACACACACACACACACACACACACACACACACACACATACCGCACAGTTCTTGAAAAATTTTATACATACATTTTAACATCCCCCTCCCCCCCACCCCCAGCAGAAGCCAATATTCTTGTGCACAATGAACTAGCCTTGTAACGAAGACATCTTAATCCCTTGAGTTCGATGACTTGATACAATATCCTTTTAGTTAACTTAGGTAGAGGAGGAACTTGACCAGTCTCGACTGTTTTTATCTTAATTCTTGGTTGATTTTACACGCTAGAATCTCCCCAAGTCAATCTTGTCCTTAATACTTCAATTCTTTATGACCGAGGCGGCCATCTAAGGGTTTGTTGTCTTAACGTGGTCGTGATACTTGGTGGTGGTCGTCTTCAACCTCTCTGTGGCTGTGTCTATGTTAACGACCACTGGAGAGAGAGAGAGAGAGAGAGAGAGAGAGAGAGAGAGAGATGAAGGAAGTGGGTAAGAACATGAAGTAAGGGAGGAGGGTGCACACAGGTAAGGGAGGAGGGTGCACAGGTAAGGGAGGAGGGTGTATGGGTAAGGGAGAAGGGTGCACATGGGTAAGGTAGGATGGTGTGCACGTAGGAGGGAACTGGAGGTGCACCGTTACCGTCTTATACGTGGTAACTGGGCAGGAGTAATATATACGTCACCGTGTGGGCTGACCAGGTCTGCCCCTCCCCTCCTTCATGCCTTAATTACATCGTCATGACCCCACGGAAGCCGAGCCCACCGTCCCTAAAGGAGACCCAGGGTAGAAGAGGCACAGGGAGGAGTGGAGACTGCCCAGAGTGGAGGAGACCCAGAGTGGAGGAGACCCAGAGTGGAGGAGACCCAGAGTGGAGGAGACCCAGAGTGGAGGAGACCCAGAGTGGAGGAGACCCAGGGAGAGAGAGGAGATCGATCGACAATATCCTAGTGACGGGGAGAGGTGTAGGTAAAGGATGCAACTGGATCACAATGATTCATTACTCTACGACGGTCGACATTATTCATTTATTCTACACTGAGAAATACGTAGTAAGTGTGTGGGTGGTGTGGGTGATGTGGGTGGTTGGTGGGGCGTTGGTGCTTGGTGGGGTGTTGTGGGAGGTGTGTTGGTGGTGTGGATGTTTATTGTGATGTTGCAGGAGGGGTGTGGGTGGTGTGGATGGTTGGTGTGGTATTACAGGAGGCGTGTGGGTGTTGGCGTGGTGTTGCAGGTGGCGTGTGGGTGGATGAGGGTGGTGGTGTGGTCGTGCAGGTGGCGTGTGGGTGGTGTGGTGAACGGACAACACACACCCTGACGCAGGTACGACCCCCAACCATCACTCTGCAGGAATCTATCTTACCTTCCTCTTAGCTCTTCCATCACCTCACTACCACCTTTCCCTCCTTCAGCCAAATTTTGTGGGTTTTTTGCTACTGTGTGTGTGTGTGTGTGTGTGTGTGTGTGTGTGTGTGTGTGTGTGTGTGTGTGTGTGTGTGTGTGTGTGTTTTAGCTCATAACCAGAGAGGGTCCTCGTGTCATCAGAGGACAATAAAAGGAAGAAAGAACAGGTAATGAGACGCTTGGTGTGCCGTCCACATCCCCCGACCAGGGCCAACCATCCTCCTTACCTCGACATAATGGTCAGCCACTACACCCATTAATATCCTCCAACCTGAATGTTAAATTGATGCTCATATCTTCCCTCGTAACAACAACAACAACAACAACAACAACAACAACAATAATAATCTTCTTCCTCAAAACCTGCCAAAAAAAAAACACCGCCATCTTATCCCAACTAACTCACGGTCAAATGTCATTTCAGTTGTTTTGTTTCATGCTGGAGTGTAGTGTGTTGATGGTGTGTCCTTATTAGTCTTTTCTCCTCTATCATCATCATCATCATCACCACCACTACCACCACCATCATCATCATCACCACCATCATCATCATCACCACCATCATCATCCACCGCCTTTGTGACCGTCATTAAATCTGGGTGTGTGATTATTGTTTTAAGGCCATCTTGCCCTCAGCCATTTCACTCGAGACAACGGCCAGAATCTTAAGAAGACAATTCCTTCCTTTCATCACGAGAGAGGACACATTTTCCCCCCATTAAATATCATGTAATTGCACGGTTTTAGGAGAGGGTTATCATAGGGCAGAGCTGTCAAGAATGGTAATGGGGCAGTTCTTAAATACCTTGACTCTTGGCCGAGGATGATAAGTCCAAGTAACTCTTCCTTTGAGAATCATGTTATTGGTTTATTGAGATATCGTCGTTTTGGTGTGTGTGGGGGGGGTTGGTGTGTTGGGTATCGTCGTGGTGAAGTGGTGGTAGTATGTGGGTGTCTTTATGGTGTGTAAGTTTCGTTTGATGTGTGGGTGTTGTGATGATATTACAAAGGTACAGGTGTGGGTGTCGTGTCCTGGTAGCGTCGTCGCCTCGTGTGGGTGTCGCCGTAGAGTCCTGGTAGCGTCGTCGCCTCGTGTGGGTGTCGCCGTAGTGCCCTGGGTGGCTGTGGTGGTGGTGGTGTGGGAGCCCAGCTGGCGCGTGAGAGGCATCAGGCAGGCAGGTCCTCCCCCGCCCGCCCTCACACAACCCTCGGCCACTTGGAGACACTCACGGGGTAATTGTTCAATAAATCTTGTTGTCAGGTGGGCACTGGAGCCAACCATGCACGGAGGAAAGACGGAGAGGGAGAGAGAAGGGAGGAAAAGGAGGGAGTGAGTGAGAAGAATGGAAAAGGAGAGAGTGAAGGAAAATAAAGGAAAAGTAAAGAGAGAGAGAAAGGAAGAGAAAGAGAACTAGGAAAGGACTGAGAGAGAAAAAGAAGAAAGCTAGAAAGAGAAATTGGAAAAGGAGAGAGTGAGAGAGGAGGAAGGAAGAAGAGGGGGAAATAAAATGAGATAAAAAAGGAGCAAGAAAAAGGGGAGGGCAACGAAAAAAAAGGAAAGAGAGAGGATGGAGAAAGAAAGAGAGGGAGAGAAACAAAAAAGGTAAGAATGAATACAGAATAGGGGTAATGATAAGGATGATAACACAGATAAAGGAGGGAAGAAGATACCTAAAAGATGGAATGGATGAAGGAGGTGATCTTGACTCCAGAAACGTAACAATGGAAGGTCGGGTGATGAAGATGACAGCGGTAAAAAAGATATTGGATGAGATTGAGAGAGAGAGAGAGAGAAACGACAGCTGGGCGTGGCAGATGGAGGTAGTAAGGAGTTTAATTTAGGTTTACAACTTTATTGGCAAAACTTAAGGAACAACTTACCTATTCTCAGTCGTTCAGTCAGGTCTTTACACTAAGGGTGCGATTGCTGTTTACTGCCACACAGGACAGAGATTCATACACACCGGAGATAATAGTGTAGGACATATTCATTAGTTTTATATTCTATTTGAGGACTAATCAGTGTGGACTAGCAAATTAGGATAGACTGCAAGAATTTCCTCAGGGACTCCTAATTCAATGTAGTAATTACATAGTTCACGATATAATAAGCCAGGTGGTCTGTAGTCTTAGTGGGGAGGTCTGCCCATATCACAATGAGCAACACACCTATTAAGAACAGCCTCCTCCTATGCCCTCCTCCATCCCCGTAACCTCCTCCACTCCTCCTGTGAACACGGATTATGTAGTTATTTTGCGTGCATGTGTGTGTGTGTGTTACCCAATACTTATGTATTTAGATATATTTCCTTACTTCACCACGTGTGGATGCTCTGTGGGTGTTTGTACACATTAGTGTGTATATACTTAACGAAGTGTATATAAAATGTAAGTGTAGTTTTATAATATATATATAGTTTGCGGTTGTGTTTGTAAGTTATATATATATATATTTTAAGTATGTTGTTAGAATTAGTTTGTGTATATAATTATTATTATTTTATTTTTACATCTACCTGTACATATACCTGGGCTTCGTTTTATGTTACCTTTAATTACTCTTACATTTTGGTGACGTCACAAACACTGTTTCTTCGGTTATCAAGAAATCAGTCAATTTCTGTCTTAATGGCCAAGTTTCCGGTGGTTTAGCATCTCATCTACTCGGCAGCCGTGTACCACCACCTCCCTTACCCGGTCCTTGAAGCTCCTGGGGACAGTTTATCAGAATATATTTTACACAAGAACTTGTTTATCTCAAGACCAGTCATACGGAGCCCAGTCACTTTAATATCTGTCTCGATTATCCAGTTTGGGTTAATTGTCGTCCACAAAAACGTTTAAATTGGTTTAGTTACCTCGTGCATGAAAGCAGGAGGAGAGAGGAGGTCCCCCGCAGCCTCGTGTGGATGTTTGGATGGGAGACGGAGGGTCCGGCGGTGGCCTGAGGGGAAAATTTCCGGGGTCAGTGGCAGGAACCCATGTTGAGGATGATGGGAACACTTCTGGCCTCGGGATTATTATGCGCCTGCTGCGTGTACGGCTTTACCAGGTGTTACCTATGACGTTCCTGGGTCCAAAACTATCAAACACTTATTCAGGTATATTAGGTTTAATTCGTTCGGACTTTTATGTAATCCACGTTTACCCCGCAGCCATCAGAGTACACTTGGTGATGATGATGTAAGTGGAGGGAGACTGGAGGTGAACCCGTCCTCTGTGATGAGAAATTTTGAAAGAATGAAGGGATGGCAGCCAGTGGTGTACCCTGTTGGTGAGGCCGTATTGAATTTTTAGATTATGAGACACTGACATTAACTCGCTGATGGGAAAGTGACGCCTCAAGTAAACCAAGAATGAGAAATGGATTATTTCAGATTAAATGTTCTCCATTATGACCATCCTAGACGATAGTGTGTCCATAAATGACTGTGGTCTTGTGAACTGTTGCCACCTACACTTATCTCTACTGGATCGAAGCTGAGTGTAGAAATGACGTCAAAGTTATCCCAAAGGAAATTAATGTTAACCTGATGATAAGAACTGTATAGGAAACACTTATGAGGAGTAATATAGTGCAGTTGAATACTTTTGTGTGTTATTAGCAGTTATTGGTAGATGACTGCATGGTTTGAGTATAAGAGAGGAGGGTCAAGGAGAGAACCCTGCAGTACTCCAGCCTCGACGGGTAAATAATGAGAGGGTGGTCTACTTACCCAAGCTTGGTAAATGTGGTTGGGAGAAAAACAAAAGATTCACCCGATAAGAACAATAGTAGTTTGACCTTAAAGAAACACACCGCGAACATCTTATCTTTTTTTTTCTTTTTTTTTTAATTTAAATCTTTGCTTAAACGTTTATTATTTCATCTAAGGGGGCGTCAATAACACTAAAAATCATTATTTATCCTCGTGTGGGTCAGGAAGGTGAAATACACAGCAAGAGACACTGTTTTCTCTGAGGTGAAACCCTGTACTTAGTGGCAATGAAAAACTAATTTACTTGTGTCAGTTTCCATGTTGTATTTCAAGGTGACTCAGGTGACGGATACTAATCAGTAATTGAATGGGGACAGAGGAACGGACAGAGGGACGGACGGAGAGACGGATGGAGGGACGGGTAAAGGGAGGAGAGATGAGGAAGGTGTTGTGTTATAGCACGTGTCGTGGACAGTGATGAACGAAAGACTCTTATAAACTTTTATACGTAACTGACTGACTGACTAAAGACAAGAGGAGGAGAAACTGACAGATATAGACAGATAGACAGGTATAGATAGACAAACACACAAACAAAAACAGATAGAGACAGGGAGATGAGCAGACAGACAGAAACAGTGATAGAGGCAGATAGATAGAGAGAGACACACAGACAGACAAACACAAAAATAGCGGCAGACAGAGATTGGGGGGAGACAGAACCAAACAAACAGACAGATAGCCAGACAAAGATACACTCATATAAGAACAGATCGTACTGGGACAAACTAAGTACCACCTGGTCACCGAGAGACGCTCACCAAACCTGCCATTCGGTTAAAGAAATTGACCAAAAACTATAGACGAAACAAGAGTATAAAGAGAATAAACACAATAACAAAATGTATTCCAGAGAAGAGAAAAAAAAATGAAAATCTGGAGACATCTAAATGGTTTGGGATATTCTTTTGAACAGATTTGAAAATTACATTATAAGTTTGAATTAGGTTAGGTTAGATAGATTGAATAAACATTTCTGATATTATAACACAAGAATAAATAGTATATTAATCTCCATCACCAAACAAACAATCAACCAATCAACCATACCATCAACCCAATCAATCAATCAACCAGTCCATCAACCCAATCAATCAATCAACCATACCATCACCCCAATCAATCAATCAACCAGTCCATCAACCCAATCAATCAATCAACCATACCATCAACCCGATCAACCAATCAACCAGTCCATCAACCCAATCAATCAATCAACCAGTCCATCAACCCAATCAACCAATCAACCAGTCCATCAACCCAATCAACCAATCAGCATCGTGAGGTAACAATAATGATGAGACTCGATCACTGGCTACCTCATGAAGTGTAAATTGTGACACAGGTAAATTAGGTCTCTCTCTCTCTCTCTCTCTCTCTCTCTCTCTCTCTCTCTCTCTCTCTCTCAAATTTGGTGAGTTTTGTCCCGTATGTTGTCTCTTGATTTTTTTTGAGTGTGTGTGTTTGAGTGAGTGAGTGAGTGAGTGAGTGATCCACCACATGCCGCTCCATGTATCTCGCACCAGTTGTTGTAAGGTAAAGCTTCCTGATTCTCATGACCCCAGAACACACCCACCCACCCACCCACTGCCCAGCACCACCACCGCGTAGACCACCTGCCCCGCACGCCCATATGCTTCACACGCCTTAACTCCCACGCCAACACCTCGCCTACACACCTGGTCTATATTACCTCCTCACTGCATTAAAGGACAGGAGATCTACACACACACACACACACACACACACACACACCCCAGTGTTAAGAGATTTATAATTCATAGTTTCTAATTTGCACCACACGTACAATAACCTGCACCACACGTACACAACCTGCACCACGCGTACAATAACCTGCACCATGGATACACAACCTGCACCACACGTACACAACCTGCACCACACGCACACAACCTGCACTACACGCACACAACCTGCACCACACGCGCACACAGCCTGCACCATGCATGCACAACCTGCACCACGTACACAACCGCACCACACGTACACAACCTGCACCACACGTACACACAACCTACACCATGCATACATTAACCTGCACCACGCGTACACAACCTGCACCACACGTACACAACCTGCACGCGCACACACCCGCACCACACGTACACAACCTGCACCACACGCACACAACCTGCACCACACGCACACAACCTGCACCACACACCCGCACCACACGCACACACCCTGCACCACACATACACACCCCTGCACCACACACACACACCCTGCACCACACACACACGCACCCTGCACCACACATACACACCCTGCACCACACACACACACACCCTGCACACACACACACACACCCCTGCACCACACATACACACCCTGCACCACACATACACAACCTGCACCACACATACACACCCTGCACCACACATACACACCCTGCACCACACATACACACCCTGCACCACACATACACAACCTGCACCAGTTGTGTGTCAAGCCCCGCGTGTTTCTCGGGTTCCTCTCTCTTTCTCTCTCTCTTTGTGTCATGCAAAGTAGAACACTCTCGGCAGGAGGTACTTATATAGGACAGGTAAGTACACTCTCTGGTGAGTTAAGGCGAGGTGCGCCAGTTTTTACAGTCATCACTCACACGCCGCGTTACTTGATGCCAACGCGTACCCCCGGGGAAAGTCTCACGCACCGCGGCTCATGCTAACGCCCTGCTAAATTGCTAACCCAAATGTATACGAGGCTGGAGTCTGTGCGTACCATCTGCTGATAAACCTCAATACCCGCTCCTACCTTCATCCCGCAGCTGGGCCAAATGCGCCACCCTGGACTACTGGTTGGTGGTGTTGGGGTCGACCACCTCAATAATCACCCCCCTGCTTCCTCTGTTGCCCAGGTGGCTTGCTGAAAGTCCAGGCCAACATATGGTCGTGGGAAGCTAGGTCGCAGGGGGTCAATGTTGACTTGCAGATCCAGACTAACAGTTGGTGGTGGCGAGGCAGGTCAGATGGTGTCATTGTTGACTTGCTGACCCAGGCTAACAGGTGGTGGTAGGTTGTGTTATACTGTTTCTTTGTAGATCTGAGCCAACAGGTGGTGGCGGGTTTGCCAGCCAGATGGTAATGATGTTAAGAAACGTAATAATAAAATTAACACAATAACCAGTTCATAACCCATTATATATATATATATATATATATATATATATATATATATATATATATATATATATATATATATACATACTGTATATATATATATACTGTATATATATATACATACTGTATATATATATACTGTATATATATATATATATATATATATATATACTGTATATATAATATATATATATATATATATATATATATATATATATATATATATATATAACCTCACCCCGCCAGGACTCGAATCCACGCTTTATGGGCTAATGAAATATATATGGAACCTCGTGTTTCGAAACCGGATTTGGTAAAACGTTACTCTGATCACTTACGAGGCACGGGTAGTCCCCTATTGGAGGTTCACGGCGCCATAAGCTCGATGAACAGGTTTTGTGTGAAATATAACAAAGTCTAGGACTGCTTTTAGTGTCCTAGTGGTTTAGAGGTAACATTCCCCGGTCACACACATAAGATCGTGGGTTCGAGTCCTGGCGGGGTGAGGTGTGTGTGTGTGTATATGTATGTATGTATGTATTACAACCAATCTATGTAGCCATGTAATCATAACAAGACATTTGGCGTAATAACTATGAACACGTCTAAACAAGCTTAACTTAACATAATCATTCCACAAATTGCCTCTTTGTAAGTTTTTGTCACTTCGTGAAATAACTGGTTATAGAGAGTGGCTGTTGATAAAGGAGGGCTGGCAGGGACGGTTTGATAGCCTTTGTCTTGCACGAACCAGATCAAATAATTAAGTTGTTTTCAAAATACATACTTTTTTCTTTTCTTTTTTACGGGGATTAGCCTACCCGGGCACAGGCTCACTGACCCACATCGGGGCCTGGGGGCGAAAATGTAAAAATAATAATAATAATAATAATAATAATAATAATAATAATAATAAATAGTAGTAGTGACCTCACTATTGCTTACCATCTGTTGTGAAGTTATAAGGTATCACTGCGCCTCAACAACTAAAGTCTTCCAGTACGAATTCATTAAGTTATATCAATACCTACTAACGACATCCCTCTTACCTACCAACTGTTGTGATGTTATAATGCATCACTGTGTATCAACCACTAAGGTCTTTAAGCCTGTACTCTTAAGTTACATCATGTATTAGATATCAACTGACGAAATTATAGAGATACATCCCTGTGGTCAAACACCTTGAGGTACACCTTCTGCACAACACATGGTGAAGGGGTTGTTGTGTACACGCTCCTCGCCTCTCAGTCTTTTGTCTCACAGGATTATATCTGTGAGAGACTGTCTTAGTTAAAGTCTACCTGATCCGTCGTGAGGGAGTTGACTAGAATAGGAGTTGTTGTTTGTATCGGCAGCTGCGTAACCGTCACTCACTGGGGATATATCTGATGGGCTCACTTAAACCATGGCACAAAATGGCGTCGTTATTGCAGTAAGACTCACAAGAACGGTAGATGTTCTCCCTCATCTCTAATATGAGTGATAAATTAACGTACAGACGTCTATAGGGCTCCGGCCTGCCAACACGGCCTCAGATAACCTACAATTGATCAGCTCGACGCGCTAGTCATCACACGCAAAGGGAAACAATAAATTTAATTTACGATCTGATCATCGTCTGATCATTGTGTGATGATCTATAGGGTAGCGGCCTCAATAGCTCCTGATTATATGAGTCGCGTCACGACAGCGGCCAATATCGAGCCTATAGATTTGTCTCGGGTGTTATTACCCAGAGATAACACCTACAGAGGCTGCTGGGAGTGAAATGATGTGTGAAGATGATTACAGGTGCAAGTTTCACGTAGTTCATGTTGAGGTGTAACAAGTGACAGGTAGTACATAGTTAGTTTGGTGGTGGTTTAGGGTGGACCATTACATGCTACTGTAACATGCACTGTATATATACGTATAGCGTGATACAGAAGGATTACAGGTTGATCGTGTGAGCAGATAAGTTTTCATTATAGATAGAGATGAAATTATACGGTCATATTACAGGTTCAGAGTAATCTACGTTCACAGGACCTCACGTTCCCGTTATCGTAAAATCAACCCGAACCTACGTCTTTACTATACTATTACCAGGTCACAAGCTAGACACACCAGTCACCTCAAGTGCCCCCGTGAGTCCTCCTCCTCCTCCTCTGTCACCTTCAGGAGGATGTGTCGTGTTAAGGTTCATCTCCATTTGTTGACATGCACCAACTCCTCCTTCAGACAGGACCCCCCATCACTCCCCCTTCCCGAGCTACGCTATAGCATCACCCAGCACTACATTGTATACAGAACTTTTTCCGCCTTTCATAAGTCCAGGTGTGTTATTATAACGTACAAGGTGATCCTCAAGTACAGGAAACCTCATCAGACAATTTGAGGAGGACTGTTCGTGCATAAGGTTGACCTCGGCTCGTTACCGTGTCTTAAGGCCTCCTTCAGGGTAGGTTCTTCCATAACTATTTCTCGATCTTTCTTCAGTGTAATTAATGGAACTAAAGACAGGAATACTTAAATTCAATGTGTTTACATCTTGGTGGTCTAGGGCGGTAATGTTGCATGCTAGTCAACCATGATGCATCGATAGAACTTGAGTGAGTGTATTGTGTCATAGGATTGCAGGCGTTTATCATAGAAGTCCCCAGTTGGATCACCAGTGGTTCCTCACCATAAAACAACCTCAGTGAGCCAAGACAGCTTCTACAAGCCAAAAACTATGAGTAACTCTTAGTCAATGACATTCTTCCTCTCTCACACACCTACCTGGACCTCCTAATCCAAGGAGGTTCTTTTGATGGCAGCCTCCGTGGGCCGGGCGTCACGGTGGGACCTCGGCAACGCCCCGGGTCCTGATGTACGAGTGGGCACGTCCTTCTCGTTCCGGGCGAGCGAGTTTATCAGTTGGCTTCTCCAACGACGACGACCACAGGTAGAGAAATTAGCCTGGTCGAGGAAGTGATGGAGGGTCAGGTGTGGTGCGGCCCTGGAGGGTAGTGGGCCTCATTCCTTCCTAATGGGTTGGTTGCAAGTATGACCGCTGTTGATGGTGGATGACTGAGGCGGAGAGAGAAAGAGCTGGAGAAAGAATGAGTAATGAAGAGGAAAAGAAGCAGAGAGAGAGAGAGAGAGAAAGAGAGATTGTCACTGAGGGTTGTCATTTCAGCTTCATGACCAAAAATACAAACCTTCCCTGTAGCACGTCTCACCCTCGATTCTCCCCCACATATTAAAACACCGTCGGTCAATCTCACTGAATTCCGCCTCCGGTCTTCTGTTTAGTCACAAGAACCCCTTCAGCCAATCAGAGGTTGTAGCGCCATCAACACTCTTGCCATCTGTTTGTTCAGGTGTTCTGTTTTGGGTGAAATTAGTGGTCAGGCGCCGCCAGGTGACCAGACACCGGGACAAGGAATGGCAGGAGACCTGTTTCAAGATGACTGACGGAAGTACAGTATAGGAGCGGGGTCCTAACAAAACCTTAACCTAACTTAATTCAAACCTAATATAAATTAACCTCACCCCCAGGTAGCGTTAATTACCAGGTGGAATAAGTTGGGGGCTAATCCTCAGGCATTCCCAACCTCTAAACTGTGTAAGATGTAGCATTGGTTTCAACAGTCGGTAGGTGAACTAAGTGGTAGCCAAGGTGAGCTCGGTGACCTCAGGTGATTTAGATGTCCTCAGGTGAACTAGGTAGCCTCAGGTGATTTAGATGGCCTCGGGTGAACTAGGTGGCCTCAGGTGAACTAGGTGGCCTCAGGTGATTTAGATGGCCTCAGGTGAACTAGGTGGCCTCAGGCGATTTAGATGTCCTCAGGTGAACTAGGTGGCCCCCTCCCAGCCAGCCTCCTCACTGGTGTTAGACCTCGGCCTCTACAGCTTCACTTTATCACCTACTGTACTTGGGAGATGGTCAAACCCGTGTACAGGTTAAAAGAGACTCTTCTTTAGTCTTAAGTAAATTGTTGGTGTTAATAATAATAATAATAATAATAATAATAATAATAATAATAATATTGTTATTTATTATTACAGTAGCATTATTTGAATCAAGAAATCTCAAGTTTAAAAACCTATCAAAGTTATTAAATTAATTATAAGGTCCTTATGAAAATTGCACCTAATTAATTAAACCTTACTGAACACCTATACCATTAAATTATGTAAAACGTGTAATTAACGTCTTAATTATTGTAAAGTAAGAGGCTGTAGGTGTGAAAATGTGTAGTTTATACCTGGTTGAGAAAGACATAATGATTACCTCTGATGTTAACCACCGTCTACCTGCCTTACCTGTGTTGTAAGATCGAACTGGGAGCTTCAGGTAGCGGAAGTCTGGTGGTATTCCCTTTACGAGAGAGAGAGAGAGAGAGTGAGAGAGAGAGAGGAAATGCATGCCAGGGTGGGGTGTATAATTCTGCATAGGTAAGTGTCAAATATTTTACCTGTCATGGAGTGAAAGGGTGACGAACTCTTAACACCTTCCACCTGTCTTCCACCCACCTGGCGCCTCTACCTCCACCCACCTTCCCTCTCTACCTCCACCCACCTTCCCTCTCTACCTCCACCCACCTTCCCTCTCTACCTCCACCCACCTTCCCTCTCTATCTCCACCTACTTCTCTCTACTTCTCTCTCTACCTCCACCTACTTCCCTCCATTCCTCCACCTACTGTACTTCCCTTCCTACCTCCACCCACTCACCGAGGTCCATTCTACTCAGCCTCGGTTTTCACGATTATTTAAGTACTGGGTGGAGAAGAAGACACAAAGAACATGAGGAGGAGGATAGTGACACAGGAGGAGGAGGAGGAGGAGGAGGAGGAGGAGAAGGAGAAGGAGGAGGAGAAGGAGGAAGAGGAGGAAGAGAGGAGGAGGAGGAGGAGGAGGAGGAGGAGGAGGAGGAATACTGTTATTGTCTTCATAATATATGAGACATGAAATTGTTTTACTGACTGTGTCTGTGCTGTCTGTTGCTGTGTGTCTGTTGCTGTGTTGTGTCTGTTGCTGTGTTGTGTCTGTTGCTGTGTTGTTGTTGCTGTGTTGTGTCTGTTGCTGTGTTGTGTCTGTTGCTGTGTTGTGTCTGTTGCTGTTGCTGTGTGTCTGTTGCTGTGTTGTGTCTGTTGCTGTGTGTGTGTGTCTGTTGCTGTGTTGTGTCTGTTGCTGTGTCTGCTGTGTTGTGTCTGTGGTGTCTGTCTGTTGCTGTGTGTGTGTCTGTTGTCTGTGTGTGTGTGTCTGTTGCTGTGTTGTGTCTGTAAGTCTGTTGTTGTGTTGTGTCTGTGTGCTGTGTTGTGTCTGTTGCTGTGTTCTGTGTCTGTTGCCAAAAAAAATGTTTGTGTCTGTTGCTGTGTTGTGTCTGTTGCCTGTTGCTGTGCTGTGTGTCTGTTGCTGTGTTGTGTCTGTGGCTGTGTTGTGTCTGTGTGCTGTGTGCTGTGTGCTGTCAAAGCTGTTGCTGTTGCTGCATGTGTCTGTTGCTGTGTGTGTCTGTGCTGTGTTGTGTTGTGTTGGTGTTGTGTGTGTTGCTGTGGCTGTGTTGTGTCTGTGGTTGTTGTGTCTGTTGTGTGTTGTGTGTCTGTTGCTGTGTTGTGTCTGTTGCTGTGTTGTGTCTGTTGTGTTGTGTCTGTTGCTGTGTGTTGTGTCTGTCTGCTGTTGTGTGTGTTGTGTGGTTGCTGTGTTGTGTCTGTTGCTGTGTTGTGTCTGTTGCTGTGTTGTGTCTGTTTGCTGTGTGTCTGTTGCTGTGTGCTGTGTGTTGTTGTGTCTGTTGCTGTGTTGTGTCTGTTGCTGTGTTGTGTCTGTTGCTGTGTTGTGTCTGTTGCTGTGTTGTGTCTGTTGCTGTGTTGTTGTCTGTTGCTGTTGTTGTGTCTGTTGCTGTGTTGTGTCTGTTGCTGTGTTGTGTGTCTGTTGCTGTGTTGTGTCTGTGTTGTGTCTGTTGCTGTGTGTGTGTCTGTTGCTGTTGTGTGTTGTGTCTGTTGGTGTTGTGTCTGTTGTTGTGTCTGTTGCTGTGTTGTGTCTGTTGTTGTGTCTGTATGTTGCTGTTTTGTGTCCTGTTGTTGTGTTGCTGTGTTGCTAGGCTGTTGTTGTGTCTGTTGCTGTGTTGTGTCTGTTGCTGTGTTGTTGTCTGTTGCTGTGTTGTATCTGTTGCTGTGTTGCTGTCTGTTGCTGCTGCTGTGCTGTTGCTGTGTGTGTCTGTTGCTGTGTTGTGTCTGTCTGTGTTGTCTGTTGCTGTTGCTGTGTGTGTGTCTGTTGCTGTGTTGTGTCTGTTGGCTGTGTTGTGTCTGTTGCTGCTGTGCTGTGTTGTGTCTGTTCTGTGTGTTGTGTCTGTTGCTGTGTTGTGTCTGTTGCTGTGTTGTGTTGCTGTTGCTGTGTTGTGTCTGTTGCTGTGTTGTCTGTCTGTGTGTCTGTTGCTGTGTGTGTCTGTGTGTGTGTCTGTTGCTGTGTTGTGTCTGTTGCTGCTGTGTTGTGTCTGTGCTGCTGTGTGTGTCTGTTGCTGTGTGTGTTGTGTCTGTTGCTGTGTTGTGTCTGTTGCTGTGTTGTTGTCTGTGGCTGTGTTGTGTCTGTTGCTGTGTTGTGTGTCTGTTGCTGTTGTGTGTGTCTGTTGCTGTGTTGTGTCTGTTGTGTTGTTGTGTCTCTGTGCTGTGTTGTGTCTGTTGCTGTGTTGTGTCTGTTGTGTCTGTTGTTGTGTCTGTTGCTGTGTTGTGTCTGTGTCTGTTGCTGTTGTGTTGTTGTGTCCTGTGTGTTGTTGCTGTGTTGTGTCTGTTGGTGTTGTGTCTGTTGCTGTGTTGTGTCTGTAGAAACTGTGGTGTTGATTTGATGCGAAGAGAGAGAGAGAGAGAGGAGAAAGAGGGAAAGGAAGAAATAGAGGGAAAGGAAGAAAAAGGGATAAATAGAGAAAAAGAAAAAGGCAGACATAAATAAAGAAAGAGAATGAGAGAGAGCGTTCGTCTGTCTGTACGTAATACCACGAAATTCTTAAGTTTTCTTTTGCATAGTTGATCTTGAAATGTGACATAACTTAATACTATACTGTCAACAAAGTACCCGCCCCTAAAAGGTATGTATGTGTGTGTGTGTGTGTGGCAAGGTTTAGGGTAAGATAAGGTAGGAGGTTACGTCAGGCCCCTCACCACATACCTTGGCCCTGAAGAAGGTAGCACCTGCTGTGTGTGGGTACTGCGTGGCTCGAGTCTTGATCTCTGGACCACGACGTAGTTCACCAAGACCTCGGTAACCTGCCATGATAAAGAGTGATAATTAGAGTCGTTTTTTTTTGGGGGGGGGCTGATAATAGAGTCATAGAGAGTCAATGGATTATTATAGATTCTGTCTAAACATTGATAGAAATGATAGATTATAGAGATTAAACTGATAATAGATTTGATTTATTATTTAGATGATGATCGATTTTATAAACACTAGAAGAAAGTAATAGGTTATAGCAGGTTATAAGATTATAGACACATTATAGAAAGCCAAGAGGCAATAGTTTTTTCACCATAGAAAGTTAGTAATAATGTGTCTATATCAGAGATCATTACCAGCACACACACAAACACACACATTCTCTCTCTCTCTCTCTCATAAGTCAGGCTATTAATCAAGAGAGGCGATCATAGAGCTGACTAACACACGCGAAACTTAATCTGCCATATTTTGAATAATTTAATTTAGTTTCATTCAAAATCTAATCTCAAGAACTCGAGTTAGAATCTATGTATCTAAAACACCACAAGAATCAAATAGCTTTCAGATACCATTAAAACCTATTTTAGATTCCTTTTTTTTTTCGAATCAATAAAGGGCTCGAATCCAAATAGAATTAGAACCTTTTTCAGTGACAAATCCTATGAGAATCTTTGTGGTCAAAACTATAGATTATAAGTCTGGATTAGTTCTTTTATTTTTGTTAGAATCAAATCCCATATCCAGAGACTAAAACGTGTCTCTATGTACGTGGAGAGTATTGGAACCTACTGACCTTGCTTTGTGAAGGATTAAACCCATTGTAGTGTCAGTTTATTATCATTTTTATATCTTTAATTTATGAAGGTAGTCAGTACGATTATAAATTTGCTTTTTAGTGCGTTCATCACCTGTTCCTCCAGGCAAGTGCGTGGCCAGAACTTGAATCAACTTATGGAGGAGTAGAATCCCTATTAGTTGGTACCATCTGTTTGTTGTAGGTTTAGAACTGCCTAAATAAGCTCATTAACAGTAGAATCAGAACCTATATATAATTTTATTTAATTTTTATACACATGGGTAGTGATAGAACCTTTCGTGTGGTGATGAGAAAGGCCCACATCATTGCATTGTGTGGTAATGAGAGTCCTAGGTACTGGCAGAACTTTCATGTGATAACAAAACAAAGAAACAGAACTTGTTTGGTTGTGGGTGACCTTGACTCAGGTCGACACACTCAACTAGTCGACCAACAGGTTTCGTAAAGGAGGGGGGAGGAAGGGTGCTTCGATTGCTACTGCTTCTGGAGGTATGTAGTGGGGGGGGGGTAGTACTAGTTTGTGTTGTAATCATATGGCGGCGGGTACTACTAGCTAACCAGGGGGGGTACTAGTGGCTGAAGCTGGTTTAGGCTACTAGTTGATGGAGCTAGCTGGTGTAGGCTGCCACTGCTAGTAGATGAAGTACCAACTGATATGGAGTACCTGTGGATAGGACTGACAAATATGAAGTACAAGTAGATCGAACTAGGAGGAGTGGAACGCAATTAAATGGAGCTAACAGGTATAGGATCCTAGTATTTCAGTCCTTAGCTGATATAGATTACTAGTAAATGGGGTACTAACTGATATGGAAGATGCTATTAAATGGCGCTAGTATACCAGGTAATTAGGAAAAGTTTAAAAAGATACTAGAAACGTAGGTCAGCTATTGATAAGGTCTGCCATGCTTACCACTACACCCTACGAGAGTCGCTGTATCATCCTTCTGTACCCTAACCTGTACTGGCGTCTCTGAAGAAAGTCTCTGTAGTGCTGCCTGTAGTTCTTGTCATGTAGGAGAGAATAGACGAAGATAGAATGAAGATAGATAGGTAGGTAGATGGAAGATTTATTAATATATACTGTAGTGACAGGCAGATGCAATTGCTAATGAGGGCAACAGGTAACACATGTTGTTCGTATAGGTTTAAGCTGACACATGTGAGTGGTAATATGTGTCTTACATGTACGTATGTATTTGTATATGTAGATGTATCAGCATGTATATCTATTTATGTATATGAGTGTCTGTTTGTTACTGTCCAAGATGATCTCTCTCATATAAACACAAGCAGGTTGTAAGGGGAGTCCATCAACCATCTCCCCAGGCATCACAGCAAGGCGGCGGTCCTCTCCATATCATCTCTGGGGGTTTTCCAAATCGACTGCTAAACTGGTCCTTAATCACCCAACCTTGACACTACTACTGGCTGAAGTGGGAGGATGTCAGGGAAAAACACAACGAAGGTTATTTACTTTGTATTACATGAAAATTAGCACCCTGGCTTATTTCACCTGATCATTAAACACCTTAATGCTAACCCAAACTTAACCTAACCTAACCTAACCCCCCCCCCCCCAGGTAGCGTTACGTTGTTTAATCATCTGGTGAAACAAGCTGGAGGTGCTAATCTTCATGTGATCAATTATTTTTATAACACCTCGAAATCGGTTTAGTTTTTTTTTTATATGGTAACAAGTTTATTGCAGTAGAGTCGTCATGTTTATAATCACCTGAGGCCTCGGCTTCCCCCAGACCTCCTGAGACATTCCTGGAAACTACGTCTTGAAGATGAGATATTCTGAACATTTCATACTGACGCCACACATAGTTCGTAGAATTTCAGATTTGTTAATGAGTAGAAGACATGATGCGTCAAGCTATTCTTCTCCTGCTTCACACATTGATTTAAAACTGTTGTGAGGACGTTGGGGTGGTGGACGCGACGGATGGTGCAGCATCATCAAACGAAGCAAAATATTAGTTGCCATCAAGCTGCACCTGCCTCTCTCACAGGTGGTGGCAGTTGTATGAACTCTAGGACAAATCCCATCTATCGCAGCCTAATTTATCATAATATTACCTTATATAATACTAAATATCATACACTCTGTAGCGGAGTCGTCGAGTGAGACCGTGAGAGTGTTTGTGTGCATTACTGCGAGGTACTGACAACTTTCGTCAGGAGAGAACTATACCTTATTTAGCGACCGTCATATGCACCTGCATGGGTCACCAGAGGGTAGCAGGTGCACCCCACACCACACTACCAAGACCCACTCTGACAGGTGTGACAGGTGTTGCCGTGACCACCTTGCATTAAATTGAAGAAGAATAAAAATCATATCCTGGACGGAGTGAAAGATAGACAAGGACTGATCATATCGTGTCTCCGCCTGTGTGTGTTATATGACCCCAGACACACGTGGCGGGCTGCTGAGGGTCGACTGCTTAATGTTCCAGCCTGGAAAGCTTCAGAGTGGAGTTCGTTCACTGTTGGTTCTGTCTTTTCAATAAGAGATGAGTGTCATCATTATGGGAGGTGTTGTGCATCCTGACGTCCCACACAGCTGGCCACGACCTGCCATGACTTGTAATGTGCTGCTGCTGGGGATGAGTCTTCCTGCACCACGACATGTACGTTAATAATGCAGTGTTGATGATTATCTTTGTTCCTGTTGTTGTCTGAGCGCTGAGCCATGGTAGGTGTTGTTGTTTGGGCACTGAGCCATGGTAGGTGTTGTTGTTTGGGCGCTGAGCCATGGTAGGTGTTGTTGTTTGGGCACTGAGCCATGGTAGGTGTTGTTGTTTGGGCACTGAGCCATGGTAGGTGTTGTTGTTTGGGCACTGAGCCATGGTAGGTGTTGTTGTTTGGGCGCTGAGCCATAGTAGGTGGTGTTGTTTGGGCACTGAGCCATGGTAGGTGTTGCTGTTTATCTCTGTTGTTGTTTGGTCACTGAGCCATAGTAGGTGGTGTTGTTTGGTCACTGAGTAGATGATGTTGTTTGGGCGCTGAGCCATTAGGTGGTGTTTGGGGTAGGTGTTGTTGTTTGGGCGCTGAGCCATGGTAGGTGGTGTTGTTTGGGCACTGAGCCATGGTAGGTGTTGCTGTTTATCTCTGTTGTTGTTTGGTCACTGAGCCATGTTGTTTAGGTGGTGTTGTTTGGGCACTGAACCATGGTAGATGATGTTGTTTGGTCACTGAGCCATGGTAGGTGGTGTTGTTTGGGCACTGAGCCATGGTAGATGATGTTGTTTGGGCACTGAGCCATGGTAGGTGTTGATTTAGGGGGCGAGGTGGGGGCGAGGGAGCGAGAGAAGAAAAAAAAGAGATCTTCTACACTTTTCCCTCAGGAGGAAAAGCTACACTCCCAGACACTCATGTTATACCGTCTCACTATAACACACTAACGCTCAGTACCAGTGTCAACAAAAGGCGTCTACGAGTATAAATTTGTCATCGATTCTCTACAATTTTCTTATTAGAGTCGATCAGTTCCTATAGGCGTGTCTGGGGGGGGGGGAATATCTGTCTTTAACTTTTCATCATTTCACAAGAATGTTACCGAGAGATGTTCATCGGCTGTGTTGAGCTGTACTTATAAATCATCCACCATCTACAAAACTTCCATCAGTAAAGTCAGGAAAAACGCTAATTGTGCTGACTAACGTGGCTAAAGGGGTTGTATGCTTTGTGTTAAATCCTCGTTAGGTAAAAGATATTAAACCTTGTACCTGAAAAACAACAACTTATCGACTGGAGAGAGAGAGAGAGAGAGAGAGAGAGAGAGAGAGAGAGAGAGAGAGAGAGAGAGAGAGAGATCACCACCACCCGGCTAGAAAAAAAGACTCATTATAATTAACAGTAATTATTATATCGACTTAACGAGGGTGACCAGGGGTGTGGAGTATAAGTGGCTGTTACGGTATATACTTCCTGTAATACACCCTCACGACTTATAGTGTGAGGGTATGGTGAATGAAAGTTAGTAGTAGTAGTAGTAGTAGTAGTAGTAGTAGTAGTAGTTGGGTGTATGCAAAGAGAATACAGAATGCTGATCAAGACAGCTTCACTTCACCAGGTACAAGATGCTTCTATGCAAAACTAGCCGAGGTGTTATCTGAACAGAAGCAGCAGCCCAGAAGCCACGTTGCAGCCTGGTTGAGCTGTCGACTGTCCTTCTCTCTCCTTAGGTCTGGTCATTGCTTTGCCTCAGGGGAACGAGATCTTCGGCCCCAAAGTCATCAACAGTCGCAGATTTCGACGATGAGGCAACAGTCACTGAATGCCGCATAGACCTGCGGCTCAACTAACTCAACACAGCCAGAGTAGCTATCATTGTATTAGGATATTTAATATTAAGGTAATAAAATGGCGGCGAAGGTGTAGCTATTGGGGGAGGCTGGAGGCCACGTTGGAAAATATAATGGTAGTTGTAGTAGAGTAGTTGTTGTTGTTGTTGTTGTTGTTGTTGTTGTTGTTGTTGTTGTTGTTGTTGTTGTTGTTGTTGTTGTTGTTGTTGTTGTTGTTGTTGTTGTTGTTGTTGTTGTTGTTGTTGTTGTTGTTGTTGTTGTTGTTGTTGTTGTTGTTGTTGTTGTTTGTTTTGCTGTTGTTGTTGTTTTATTTGTTTGTTGCTGTTGTTGTTGTTGTTGTTGTTGTTGTTGTTGTTGTTGTTGTTGTTGTTGTTGTTGTTGTTGTTGTTGTTGTTGTTGTTGTTGTTGTTGTTGTTGTTTAATATTGTTTGTTGTTGTTGTTAGTAGTGTTGAGAGGTAGAGGGAGGAGGAGAGGATAGGGAAGAGGAGCAGGGAGAGAGATTTAAACGGGAAGACGGGAGCCTATTAAGAGTGCCAGGAAACGACATCCGGCTTCCCTGACGTGGTGACTGACAGCTGACAGTCACCTTCATGTTGGCCTCGAGTCTCACACACGACCCTTTGACGAGTGTGGGAGGGGCATGTGTATTTGTGTGTTTATGTGTGTGTGTTTATGTACTGTGTGTGTGTGTGTGTGTATCTGGATATAGACCTACGGTGGGGGTATCAGGAAGAGGGTTGTGGGCACACCTCACACGTCAAGGTGGACCAGGTGAAGGATGGCAGGTGTGTGAGGACTAACTCCTTCATTAGTGCCAGGTAGCGCGGCACTAACCAAGTGACGCGTCCATTTTCTGTTATCAGGGATGACTTATGTATTTTGTCACCACACACACACACCGTTAATATCTGCCGTTTACCTCATTAGAGACTTACAGGCGTTTAAGGGCTTTTTATTTCGTGAATCGTGTCACAGATAATAAAGTTTTGCTTCTTTATATCTCGGTCGACACATAATTAGGAACACTTGTACTGTACGTCTAGTGTGTGGGTGGAGGCCAGGAGACGGTGTTGGCTGTTACTCCTATAATTTTATCAATCCCTCCCCGTGATTCTCTTCTCTTTCTTCTTCCTCACACTCCCTCACACTTCCTCACACTTCCTCACACCTAACATAAGAACATAAGAATGGAGGACATTGCAGCGTGCCTATTGGTCCATACTGGGCAGTCCCGTTTACACCCAACCCCTATTGCTCATATATCCGTCCAACATATATATGAAGCTACCCAACGTGTTCAAATTAATGATGATGTTTGGTAACTTGTTCCACTCATCCACTACTCTATTTCCAAACCAATGTTTACCTATAGCGCGCCTAAATCGAAATTTGTCTAATTTAAAACCACTGCTACGAGTTCGTTCCTGGTTGGATAATTTAATGTACCTTTGTTATATCACCTTTGTTTAGCCCTGACTTCCATTTATACACCTCGATCATGTCGCCCCTCACTCTACGTCTCTCAAGGGAGTGCAAATTAAGATGCCTTAACCTGTCTCTGTACTCAAGGTTCCTAATACCCGGGATTAGTCTTGTCATTCTCCTCCTCCTTCACTCTCCTCCCTGATTTCTCTTCCATCATTCTCATTTTCTTCCCCCACGGTGAGAGAGAGAAAGAGGGAGAAAGCCAGACTGAAAGAGAGAGCGAGAAAGCGAGACTGAGAGATAATAAAGGCGAGACCTGGAGAGAGAGAGAGAGAGAGAGAGAGAGAGAGAGAGAGAGAGAGAGCTAGAGTAAGCGAGACACGGTAAAAGAGAGAGTGCGAAAGAAAGCGAAACATTGTGAGAGAAAAAAAAAGGAAAACACTGTGAGAGAGAGAGAGAGAGTTGGTGGGATAAAGAAAATGTGCAATATCTACAGTAGGTACGGGAGACAAGCGGTGAGAGATAAAGAAGGGGACGAAGATGAATACAAAGACATTACGAGAGAAAGAGACAGACACAGACAGACAGATAGAAAAATGGAATCGGAGAACAGTATCTGGGAGGAAGACGTCAACAATCAGGTGATATTGTTGACAGTACGACGTGATCTTCTCTTCGTTTCTCTCGGTCGATGCGTAAATACGAGTTCATCTTGACCTTCAGCCGCGACACAGGCTGGGAGCCACGACTGGGGTGTCATGAGGAGGGAAAAGCCACGCCCTCCATCTGTTTGTGCTGCCTCCTTCCTTGAGCATTAAACTGCTGCTTAATATATGTTTGTTTTTGTACAGCTGTAAGGTATTTATGTGTGCATTGTACTGTAGACCTCAGCGACATTGGTTGACGGGTCATGGAATACGTTTTGTCTTGACTCCTTTTGATGTAAGGGAAGAAATAGTGTAACTCTCTTAAGTCATATTTTTTTAAGCTGCGGTAGTTCAATTAAGGTGGCCGGGCCTCCCTGCAATATAATGGGCACTAAAACAAAAGGGTGTGCTGCGGTTACGACGAGCAACCATTGACCCCCACTGACAAGCGCGGGCGGACATGGCTGTGATGGTATCAACTGCTGCACGTTGCGCTTTAGCTCCCCTGCCCCTCACGTGGCCACCCCAGGACGCGCGCCTCACCTGCCCCATCACCCCGACGGTCTCTCAACACACCCTTCCAGTATAGGATTTACGCCCTAACTGTCTGGCGGCGCTGGTCAGGATACGATGGTCGAAAATCTCAGAAGTAATTTATGAGATTCTCGGCCATAGGAGCGAGGGTGTCACTGAGCCCGGGAGGACACCACGTGGTAGCAGCAGTGATTAAGGCGAAATGTTTCTGAGCATGACTACCTCACTGCCCTCACCCCGCACTGCCCCTCACCATGCACCGCTTCCTGTTATCCACAATCTTTTTTGTTTCATTTTTACAGATGGTTATAGAAAATTAAATGTTATTGATAACTACTTTAATCTTTCCTCGCGCTTTTAATTATCTAATACCTGCACTTGGTTGGAATTTTGCGAGACTGTTTGGTTTTTTTTTCAGGAAGGAAGGGACAAGTGGATATTTTGAATGTTCCCGCCAAGAGCATGATGAAGGGCGACGACCAGCCACCAAACAAAAGACAGCCGGGATGCGTATAATTGCATTGAGCAGGTGAGGGGAGGCTGTAGCGGCCAGATTGTTTTGCGTAATGACCAGCCACTTTCCTTAGGGCCTCTTTCCTCGTCCTTCCCCCTTGACCAATTAAACATTTGACCTAATGGTAATTGGATTATCTCTCCCCGGTGATAAATAACGAGGGAGGAGACGTTCCAACAGGCTCTCGGCGGACTTAACCAGCGACCGACCATTTTTCTTGTGTGTGGCGGCAATCAACGTGGGCGGAGAAGCCTGGGAGATGACCCGAGGACCTACAGGAAGGGTTGTGCAGCCTCCTTCACCGCCTCGGCAGGTTGGTGACCATTCTTCATGAGTCATGCCACCAGGTGAACAATCTTTTGACGTGTCTGCAGCTGTCACCTGACGTGTTGGTTGTTAATTACGCGTTGTATACAGGTGGCGACACGCTCTGATCACTTTGTTTTGTTGAACGACGAAATGGATCACGTGAAGATTAGACACTCCAGTTTATTTCACCTTATAATTAGACACCCTGACGCTAACCTACCCAAACCTGACAGACCCTAACTTAACCTAACCTAACCTAACCTAATCACCGGGTAGCGTTAGGCTGTTTTATCACCAGGTAAATTAGACTAAGATAGAAAAAATAATACAAATTAACTTAATAATTTGGCCAAAGTTTAAAACAAAAATGTATTGTCTAACATTGATATACATAATACAATACTAAACATCGCGTACACAGGCAGCTGCTCCTACCCGTTGGCAGGACAGGTATATTCACACTCAGGTAAATCCCCACGAGAACACCTGCAACCTGAGGCGTCGCTGAAGGAGGTATTCACGAGGAACCACGTCAGTGAGAGTCAAGCCTTGGGGGCCATCAGACAACATTACCTGTTATGAGACCTTCACCGACGATAATATTATGCATGATGGGGGAGAGTGTTGTGTTGGGGTAGGTTCCTCTCTCTCTCTCTCTCTCTCTCTCTCTCTCTCTCTTTCTCTCGCTCTCTCTCTCTCTCTCCTTGTACTGCCACATCCAGCCGACTACTATGCAGTTATGAAGATGAATTGAAGGAAGGGGATAACTGGCAGGAATGAAGAAGTGGAAGAGAGAGAAAGAGAGAGAGAATTAAAAAAAATGGAAATGAAAAGAAGAAATGTATCGAGTATAGATAAATGAGGAAGTGGAGGAGAGGCAGGATGAGAAGGAATGAGGAAGTAGAAGAAAGGTACCACATGGTAAGAGGAGGAGGAGGAGGAGGAGGAAAAGCTGTCAGACACACAGTGATCTAATTATAACAGCCAGGGAGTGTGGTCACTTGGTCACAATTAGCATATATATGACGGTGGGGCAATCAGACACACAGTGATCTAATTATAACAGCCAGGGAGTGTGGTCACTTGGTCACAATTAGCATATATATGACGGTGGGGCAATGAGACCTGCCCGCGAGTGGCCATGGCCCCCATATCTTCCCTAGACGCCCGACCACCTCCTGACTTACCAGGGCCATCAAAAACTACTTCCTGACCTCCCAGGGCCATCAAAAGCTACCCCCTAGCCAATCAGAGCCATCATGAGCTACCTCTTGACCATGTAAGATCACTCCAAGCCCCCTCCTGACTGCCCAGAGCCACCATGAGTCACCTCCAGACCACCGAAGGCCACCCCCGAGGCTCCTGACCAACTAAGCCCAAGGTCAGGGTCAAAACAGCCACCTTGTCAGGCCGGGTTGCTAGGGGAGCCCTGTTATACCCCCGTGTGCCCTAACCACTAAACTAGCTATCACAAACCTCCCTCATGACCCTTCATGCCATGACCAGCTTCAACAGAGGCAGTACAACACACCAGCAGGTCCTACAACACGTGATAAGTGTCACTAGCGGCAGTACAGTCGGACATTGTTCCACACCAAACGACAATACCACCAAAGAGGGATAAAGTCTTAGCCGAATTAAAATCTTTGTCCTTCGTTACTGGTATTATTGTTTATGATATTTCGAGCTGTATTTAATTTCTTGTATCAAGTTACTGAGTTCCCTTCTAAATATCGCCACTGACGCAGAAATCTTACCGCTGTTCCGCCTGTTCCGTGCCACCCACACTATCGTTGTTGTCATACGTGTTCGTGGACTATATAACATGTACGGTAAAATGAAATCACTTATAATATTTACAGAGTCGATGATGTCTCAGTTTTTCCTGATGTGTTTGTTGGCGTTATTAGTTAAATCTGGTTAAGTGTTTGTAAGTCACTCACGGAGGCCTCGACACAAGCTAATCAGAGAGGGAGGTGGTGGTGATCAGCGAACCGTGACGACAACAGTAATCAAGTCGAAGGATTTTGGTATGGAAGTAAACATGTAGCCATGATCTCTCTGCTCTCTCAGAAACAAACCACTTTAATAATTTACCCCACTCACCCTGTTACTGACTGACACACACACGCGAGGTAGAGTGATAAACAACCCCCCCACCCCCCACAGGCATAAACGGTTACTAAACACAAGGACTGGTATAGTGTTTAGCCCGCGGAACTTCCTGTACTCACGATAAATTGGCAGACAGACACTTGATCCTCCTCTGTTGGCTAAGTGATCCATTCTGTCCTCTCATAAAAAGAAAATCTGCGAAGCCAAAAAACACGAAAAAAAAATCTGCGAAGCCAAAAAACAAAAAAACAAAAATCTGCGAAGCCAAAAAACACGAAAAAAAATCGTCTCAAGGTTCTCCCGCTGGTTCCCGACACAGGGGTTGACATAGTTAACATAACCCCCAAAAATTACCCCCCGAGAGGAACACAAAAGGACACTATGGCGGTGTTATCTTCGTGTCTGTGTGTTGTGTTGAGGGTGTTTCGTCTTGAGAATAAGAGTGTTTTTTGGTTTAAAGAGGAAATCATTTTGTTCATACGAAACCTTAAAAACAGTGTGAGGGTTGAGGTGTGGGGTAAAGCAGAGGAAGGGTGGAGAGAGGAGAGAAGAAGAAGGAAGAGTGAGGAAAGAAGGAGGAAGAGTGGAAGGGATTTTGTATCTTTGTTGATCATGTTGATATCAGGGAGTTTATAGTCTAAAACAGGGTTATAGAGGTAGTAGTTAAAGGGATTGGAAGGGGAAGAGGTAGGAAGGAGGGACAGGAAAGTAGGAAGTAGGGGGGGAGGGACAGAAGGGGAAAAGGGGGGCAGGAGGGAAGGGGAAGAAAGGAGCAGCGGTGTGGCCAGACAGACAAGCAATAAAGGCCGGGCTCATCTATGGTACCTAGCCTGGAGCGGGTCACTATAATACCGGCAAGACCACACGGCAGGGGGCACGCTCCTCGCTCCAGGCCAGGCGAGGAGGGTTGCCCTACGTCTGTCTGCCGGGTGGAGACTATCACTGGGACTACTGTTAGTGAGCTGCCCTTGTGTACACTGTCGTATGGGGCTGCTGTTGGGTCTACTGTGCGGATGATAACCACCGAGAGATGTGTAGCTTGTGTATCACTCCTGGAGCTACTGTCCTGGCCACGTCTCTTGTCATACGTAAAAAGACAAGGCTTCACTGTGTATGTCATAAATAAATATAAAACACATTGGGTAAACTTTGTTGGCAACGGTGACCCACGATGCTCGAAGGAAGATGTTAACATCGTATTTTAGTGTTTAGACGCGACAAAAACATAACAAAACAAACCATAACTGGGTATTATAATCGAACGAATGATAAATACGTTGTTGATGATGTTCTCGACGCAGATATGAAACACCGTAATAAGCACGCTATAGATGTATGACCAACTGCGTGAAATTAGTCTCGTCACGCACCTGGGAGACCTGGAAGGGTGTTGTGAATCAGTGGCACTCTTGGCTGTGTCTTACGCCTTGTTTTAGGGAGGAAGGTGGTGCGTGGGGAGCATTTAGAACAGTGTAGAGGAGCTGGGAGGGTGTGAGGGACAGTGTAAAGGAGCTGGGAGGGTGTGAGGGACTGTGTATAGGGGTTGGGAGGGTGTGAGGGACAGTGTAGAGGAGCTGGGAGGGTGTGAGGGACAGTGTAAAGGAGCTGGGAGGGTGTGGTGGAGCTGCAGTGTAGAGCTGGGAGGGTGAGGGACAGTGGAGGAGCTGGGAGGGTGTGAGGGACAGTGTAGAGGAGCTGGGAGGGTGTGAGGGACAGTGTAGAGGAGCTGGGAGGTGTGGGAGGGACAGTGTAGAGGAGCTGGAGGGAGGAACAGTGGAGCTGTTAGGGGGCAGTGTAGGGAGCTGGAAGGGTGGAGGACAGTGTAGAGGAGCTGGGAGGGTGGAGGGACAGTGTGAGAGGAGCTGGGAGGGGTGAGGGACAGTGGAGAGGGGGGCGGGGAGCTGGGAGGGGTGAGGGAAAGTGGCAGATGGGAGGGTGGGAGGGACAGTGTAGAGGAGCTGGGAGGGTGAGGGACAGTGTAGAGGAGCGAGGTGTGAGACAGTGAGAGGGGAGCTGGGAGGGTGAGGGACAGTGTAGAGGAGCTGGGAGGGTGTGAGGGACAGTGTAGAGGAGCTGGGAGGGTGTGAAGGACAGTGTAGAGGAGCTGGGAGGGTGAGGGACAGTGTAGAGGAGCTGGAGGTGTGAGGGAGGCGCACGCTAGAGACAACCATGTTTATGGTGAGTAAGTGGTGTAACCAAGGTTTATGGCTGGTCCACTGGGCACGTGCTGACCTCTCCACCTCCACCCACACACACACACACACACCTCCACCTCCCTCCTCACACACACACACACACACACACACACACCTCATCCTCCTCCTTCTTCCACTTACACACAACCCACCTTACACCCACCATTCTATCCTCATCCTATACCATTCCTCCTCCTCCTTCCTTCCTTCCTTCCTTCCCCCTCCCTCCATCCTTCCATCGTTTACTTCCACATTCTCTAGCCCTCTTCTCATCCCAGCTTAATCCATACCAGAACATCCCTCCTGTTCCTCTTCCATCCTCCTTCCTTCTTGTCCCCTTTTCTTCTTATCCATCATCTCTTCCTCCCCTCCCTCACTCACTCCTTCTCCCTCTCCCTCCTCCTCCTCCTTCCTTCCTCCTCCTCCTTCCTCCCTCCCTCCTCCTCCTCCTCCTCCCTCCCTCCCTCCTCCTCTACCTATCACGCCCACTAGCCATCCTCACCTTCCCTCTTTCATTATCACACTTGCAATCTTTACCGTCACCTGCCACTGGTGATGGGTGTGTGGGTGTGTGGGTGAGTGAATCTGTGGGTGTGTCGATGAATGGGTGTGATGGTGAGTGTGTGGGTGGATATCTGGTGGGACGGCTGGGTGGGAAGTTCCAGACCGAGTAATAGGTGGGCGTGACTAAAAGAGAGCTAATGGTTAGGGTGGATGAGCGGGGGCAGTATTGGGGTGAGCAGGGGGGTGGGTGGGTCGGTGGGTGGTTTGATAGGGCGGGCGGTTTGCGGGTGAGTGGTTAGTGCTGCAATATCTTTACGACGTTTGCAGCATTCCAATTATCCACGGGCGTTCTTCATGTCTCCTCCACCAGGGCGGGTCATGGGTGTACGCAGGTGAATGTGGATGCAAAGGTATCTAGGTGGATGTGTGAGTGGTGTGTGTGTGTATGCGGAACTGAGTATGTGTATATGTGTATGTAGGTGTTTGTATATATAAATGTATCTAATTAAATGTGGGTGTATGTGCATGTGAGTGCAGAGTGTGTGTGTGTGTGTGTGTGTGTGTGTGTGTGTGTGTGTGTGATAATAATAATAATAATATAATAAACGGTTTATTCGTAGAGTTGCATCCGTGGTTGAAAATATACAAACTTACATGAGAGTTAGACATAATGATATGCGTTCAATACTTTTACAGGGCTGTACAGTACATAAATCGGAGTTGTTTATTATTTTAGCAATAGATGGGATGGTGCTGTTCTATATCTATTGGTGCGGGCTCTATGGGCTGAATTTTGTTGTAGTGGCGGACTGCGAGTGAGGTGGCGATGACGAGGGTGGTGCAATAGTTGGCTGCCAAATCTTTCCAGTGCTTGGTGGTGGAGGTCACTGAGGGATGGCATTTCCAGGGTGGAGAGAGCGTTGGTGTAGCCGGAGTATTCTGCGCCGAGCATGATTCTGCAGGCCCTTTTCTGTACCTTCTCTAGCTGACGTTGTTGGTGTGTGTGTGTGTGTGTGTGTATGTGGAATGTCTCTCTGTCTGTGTATGTTATGTGTATATGGAACCCGTGTATGTCTGTGTATGAATGATGGCATTTGTCAGTACAACACCTCAGACGGGATCCCACGAGACAAGAAAAGACTCACTGGATAGATAAGAAGAATCAAGACTGAATAATTTGCAAGCGTAAGAAAAAGACCATTACACACACACACACACACACAGACACAGACAGACAGACAGGCAGGGCTGTTGTCTTTAAATGTCTGGGTGTAGGTAGACGTTTCTTGTGTGTGTGTGTGTGTGTGTGTGTGTGTGTGTGAACAAGTTCTTAGGTCTCTCATAACACTGTCTACCAAATAACTATTGACTCAGCCCAACAGGTGTCATCTGCATGTCAACCTAGTCATGCTCACCTGCTCTCGTCTCCACCTGCCCTGCCACACCCCACCACACCCCATCCTGCCACACCTCACCCCACCCCACCCCTTCCTGAGAGGACCCGATCACCAGCGAGCGTCAACCTGCGGGTGGGCCTCCTACAGGTAATTATCCAACACCCTAAACCTTAATTAATACGAGGAAGTTATCTCAGTGTCGGGCAGGTGCCAATAATTGTTTCTCAGGCGTGTCCGGGAGGCGTTGGTTGGAGGGGGTGAGGAGGATGGGGAAAGGGGTGAGGGGTAAGGGGGAATGAGAGTTGGGTGAGGGGGGGATGGGGAACATGGCAAAGGGGTAGGGGAGAGGAAAGGGGGTAGAAAACGGTGAAGGGGCATGGGGAGGATGAATTGGTGAGGGGAGGATAGAGGGGGAAGAGGGTGAGGAGAGTTAATTATTACGATCCCCTTCATCTCCCCAGGCCTGTCACAATTTTATCCAATACACCCCTCCCTCCTCTTTCCGTGTCACCTCTTCCCTTCTTCTTCTCCCTCCCTTCCCTCTCTCTCCCTCACTTTTTTTATAAATATACCTCCTTTTTAACAGATATATCTCCCCCATTTTTGTTTTTACTCTGGATATTTTTTACTCAATTGGGTCTTCGCGAAACCTTGGTGAAACGTACTGTGTGTGTGTGTGTGTGTGTTATCTTTTAGGTATCGGGCGTAAGTCTATATGTCTTGTCAGCGAGGGTGGATGTGTGAATTTATCTGGTGGGCGTGGTGTGGAGGTATCAGGCGTGTATGGGCGTGTTATTCAGAAGTCAGGCTGGGAATGAGGCGTGTATGGGCGTGGTGGGCGTGTGGGTGAGGGAGGGGGCAGGAGGGAGCCAGGAACACCAGGAGCCCTCCAGTCGACCCCTCCATCATCATCAACATTCCGAGGCCGCCCGCGCTACACCCACCATTATAAACAGAGACCACAGGTGCGCTCCCTACTTCCTCCTTCCTCCCCTTCCTCCCTCCTCCTTCCTTTTCCTTCTTCCTCCTCCTCCTTCCTCCTTCCTTCCTTCCTTCCTTCCTTTCCTACCTCCCTCTCTCCTTCATGTAAACAAAGACACTTTTAGATTATCGACAATATAAGACACTTCACACGTCCTTCTGAGACTTCCACAGCATAAAGAATCAAGTCCTATAACCCTAAAAAAATCGTAAGGTGATTCTTTTATCGTAAATTAAGATATACGAACGGAACTAACTGTCTAACTTAAGCTAAAAGATAATAGATATAATCCAAAATGGTTCCTAAATTACGGTGAGATTTAGCTTTAATTGAATACGTTCATTTGCCTATATCTACCCGATCCTCCCTGTAAACGTATTTGTTATTGTTATTATTATTATTATTATTATTATTATTATTATTATTATTATTGTAATCATATGAGGCAAACAATAAGAGAGAGAAAAAACAGACCGAGAGTGAGAGAGAGAAATAATGCAAGAGAGAGGGATAGAGCAAGAGAGAGAGAAAAATGGAGCAAGAGAGAGAAGAATAGAGCAAGAGAGAGAGAGAGAGAACAATATTAATGACCTGTAGCCACCATGGTCACGCCAGCTATACAAGTAACTACGGCATCTGCTGAATTAAGCGATCATCAGGTAGCCCGCCTAGGTAGCCAAGACACCATCCCTCATCAAAGGTCACAATCCCCCTCAAAACAAACCCTCTAATCATCCTTGTGAAAGAGATGCGTATAGCACTATCTACCCCCTACCACTACCACCACCATATTATAAATGATCTGTGACATATTGGAACTTCTGGGTTTCGTAAGATCATTATTTTTATTTTATACTTTTTTTTTTTTATGAATACCCAGAACGTCCCTAATTATGATCGAGTCTCGGGGTCATTTTCGCGCCATTTAGTGTACTTAGTTATTGTCAGGTATGTGCGTTCTCTGGTCAGGTGTTTTATATATATATATTTATACTTGCTTTTGGGAATCTAAGGTGTGTGGGGGTAGGGGAGGGGTATCACCAGGTGGATAATATCTTACACCTGTGGGGTCTGTTCCCTCGATGTGGTTGACCTTCGGGTAATGAAGAAACCTCACTTCTTCACCTGTGTGGCAGTACTTGTTTACTCCCGCCCTTCATTCACTGTATAATTGATGTTTGTCATTTTTATTGATTTCTCCCCATTTTTTTTTTAATTTCGTGTTATTAATTCAGATAAAATAGGATAATTACAAATATAAATTTAGAGACTGATACAAGACAGTTACTTAGGTACAGATGTATAGGTACAGATACAGAGATAGGTACAGGTACAGATATTTTGAAATTATATTAGTAAAGGTATATAATTCAGTTCTGATGTATGTATTATGACACATCATCTTATATAACGTTAAGACAAATCAATATTTCGCTTTATCTCATTAAATCAGAAACAAAATTACTAGTACAGATAAACTCACAGGTACAGAGATTTCAAAACACAAACTCTAGTTAGGAGCAACATGCAGTACATCATGTTATATACTTCACACTTTTACGGCAACATACTAAACATAGAGAAATTAAAAGCACATCTGTATCTAATTACAGTCACTAGGAGACACATTACAGGTACAGATACAGGTTAATTTCGAAGTGATTAGGATTACAAAATTAAGGTATTCATCATCATGTTCATTACTTTATTATGTAAGTTATCTTGTTGGTGCTGACAGTAAGATACATAATAGTCTCCTTACTTATGCTTTTATATTATCTAGAACATCGTCTGTGTAATGGCTTTATCAGTCTTTTGTTTTGCTTTCACTCATTAAATCTTACTTACGATAGATATTATACCAGAAAGATAGATAAAAAAATGGATAATAAGATATCAGATTCGTCCATCGACTAATGAGCTCTGCCAAAACTATCCTAGGATAAAAATGTCTAACTCCCCGGGGAGGAGGACACCTGTGCTTGCTGGAGGTCTGGTGGACGGATTTTCTCGGTTTGTAATTGATTTTTCAAACTGAGGATGAAGGACGCCCAGCCCCTCCCTCACCCCTGCCCTGTGGCGCGCCCTTGTGTGGCCAAGGTGGTATTGGTGTTGTTGGGTACTGCCTCAAGATCCGGGGATTTGGGCGTATAGGAAGGAGGCGCATCGGTTTATCCTCTTCTTCCTCTATAATTACTCAAAAAGAACCTGGTTGTTTATTCGCTTGATGTATACGATTTAATCCTCTGTACATCATCATATTGAGAAAGATATTGTGTATAAATTACCACACATGAAAATATAACTTAATTTGAAGATTTCCTGGCGTTTTACCCTTAAATACGCTGGTGGTGGTGGCGGGGATTTTGCGGTATAGGATGAAAGCGCGTTTGTTTACATCCTTCATGCTCCATAAATTTAACCTCCAGCATTGATCGAGGCTTATCAGAGTTTAGCGCCATCATTTGTCTCTTATAACTATGGAGGGGAGGAGGGGGATTGAGGGTAGTCTAGGTATAAATACGACGCCATGTGGACTGTCATCTGTATGTTGTATGGAATAAGTTAATTAAAAGATATTCTTACGTCATCAATTAATAGGATCTCTCTCTCTCTCTCTCTCTCTCTTTAAAAACTTATACTGACAGTTTAGCCCAAATACTGATTAATGCCGCCCTTCCCCACCCACCTCTCCTTTACCCACCTCTCACACCCACCACCCATACCCACCTACCCACCCCCTATACCCACCCCCGACACCTCCTCCTCTGTCACTCACACAAGACCCCGCCCACCTCCCCAAGACCAGGTGGGGTGCAGGTGGGAGGAGGGTTGTGACGCGCCTAAATCCACACCCACCACCCAGATATTAGCTTAGCGGCCAACTAGTGGTGTGTGTGTGTGTGTGTGAGACCTGACCTGCCCTGTTTGACCTTCCGTCTTGTCACAGTTCACCTCCCGGTTGATGAGGTCATTTGGGATAGACTGAAAGACACACACACACACACACACACACACACACACACACATATGCATTCACGAGGAGAGATGTGCATATCTCATTACGTCCAATTTACTTAAGTGTATGAGTGTATGAGTGTGTGTGTGGGGGTTGTGAACGTGTGTGAGATTATATATTGTATGCTCTTATGAGTGTGTGTGTGTCGTAAGCACGTGCATTCCCAACACTCTCTACATCTTGGATCCATTCAGCCTCGTAATGGTTAATGCAGGAGCAGCTGTGAGGCGTAGACACAAACTATCTGGAATTATCGCACCCAGGCTGCTTACTCCACCAACACACTTTACCAACGCACTCTAAACGATACGTCCAAGTCTACCAACGCGCTCTAAACGATACACACAGTCTATCAACGCACTCTAAACGACACACACAGTCTACTAACGCCCTCTAAACAACATACAGTCTACCAACGCACTCTAAACGACGCACAGTCTACCAACGCACTCTAAGCAACACACAAGTCTGCCGACGCACTCTAAAAGACACAATCTACCAATACACACTATTAATACAGTATATCAACACACTCAACCCGACGTACTCCAAGCAACACACTAACGACGCACTCAAACTGATGCACTCTTATCAATACAGCTAACGACACACTCTTAATGACGCACCCTAAACTACGCACACTACCAATACATTTTATCGACGCCTCTCTCAACGCACTCTTTCATCACACTTTAACAACACTTTCCACCAACACACTGTACCAACGCACTCGACCAGCACACTGTACCAACGCACTCAACTAACACACTCAACTCACGCACTCCACCTCTTAAAGATGAACTCCTCTGCCATATTTTTTAGTTATGTATTTTATCTTTAATTCCTTTTATAAGTCAAATTACCTGAGGGTGTTAGGTTAGGTTAGGTTAAGTTAGGTTAGCGTTAGGTTAGGTTAGGTTAGCGTGAGGTTAGCGTTAGGTTAGGTTAGGTTAGCGTTAGGTTAGGTTAGCGTTAGGTTAGCGTTAGGTTAGGTTAGCGTTCGGTTAGGTTAGACTAGGATAAGTTAGATGTTGCATTAGGTTAGGTTAGCGTTAGGTTTATTTAGAGTTAACATTAGGTTAGGTTAGAATAAGGTTAAATTTGCATTATACTAGGTTATTAGGTCATGTTAGCCTTAGTTAGGTGAATCTTCATGTTATCTTAAAATATGTTGTCTATTGTTTGGTTAAATATATATATATATATATATATATATATACTGTATATATATATATATATATATATATATATATATATATATATATATACTGCTGTATAACGCCATCTATTGGTGTGTTTACCAGGTCACGACACCAGATGTTAGTTCACTCCAGGAACACATCCAATAAGGTATAAGTGGTTGAAGTAGCTCTCAGGATGGTCGTGGGTCACCTGTCTGATTAGCGCACCTGCTTTGTGATCCTCTCTCTCTCTCTCTCTCCCTCATCTCTCTCTCTCTCTCTCTCTCTCTCTCTCTCTCTCTCTCTCTCTCTCTCTCTCTCTCTCTCTCCTTTCCCTCATAATGTTTAACCTCTTTCCCATCGTCCCTCTCTTTACCCCTCTTCCCTTCACCTCCTCCTCCCTCTCCTGACTACCTTTGTACTTATTCTTTACACCTCCTCACTCTTTCCTCGTCTTTACCTGACTCCTGTGCACCTGCCTCTGTCGTCTTCTGTCTCACTCTAATCTTTCGTAACTCTTCACCTTAATCTTATGTATATTTCTTCACCTCTTCTCCCTTCTCATTCTAATCTTGCTCACCTTCTCACTGTAAGCCTGTGTACCTTTTCACCCCTTTCTCCCTTCTCACCCTAATCTTATGCACCTCTCTTCCTCTTCCCTACCACTCCCTCCCTCTTTCCCTTCCTACACCTGGGAGCTGTCACCTGGCCGGTAACATTAGCCTAGACGCTGATCAGATTGACACCTGAGACGCCCCTCCTTTCTACCCACCCACTCACTCCCTACCTCCTACTCCCTCCCTCCCACTCACTCCCTCC
Source organism: Homarus americanus (assembly GCF_018991925.1). Lineage (NCBI taxonomy): Eukaryota > Metazoa > Arthropoda > Malacostraca > Decapoda > Nephropidae > Homarus > Homarus americanus. Next base: position 3,796,232 of record NW_024721079.1, on the reverse strand, counting down.
CTTCCTCCTTCCTCCAGGGGGGCGCACCACCCACCATCCCCTCAGGCAACCACCCACAACTCCTTCCGTCTCAGGTCACCGGCGGAGGTCATGATCAGGTTACGAGAGTGTATCAACTTAGTGGAAGACCTGAGGGAGTGGGGGAGGGGGGTACTAAAGCCTAGACTGAGAGGGACTGGAGCACAGACTGGGGGAGAATGGAACACACATCAAATAACTGGAACACAAACCAAGAGTCTGGAACACACACCAAGTGACTGGAACACGTATCAAAAGCCTGAAACACACATCAAGTAACTGGAACACACATTAAGTAACAGGAACACATATTAAGTAGCTGGAACAAAACTATAAACACCGAAACACACACATAAAAACCCATCGTTATCAAGAATCACAACATGGACGTTTTACTCTACAGTCCCTTGCTGGGGCCTTGCCATAAACATCTTGACCGTCATTTTATTAACATGTAATCCAATTTAGGTGATCCAATTTAACTAGTAATTAGCCCTAATGGATCTGAGAACTAATGACCCCCCTTTACCATATATCATTATAGGGTTCATTGATATATTACGTGTGTGTGTGTGTGTGTGTGTGTGTGTGTGTATCATTCTATAGGACATTATAATTAAGGGTTACTGTTGTCTTCATCATACGATTCAATTATTATCTCAGTTTCAATGTCGGGAAGCCCCTCTGTTCTCAGCCATCAGCCCTTAGCCCTCGCCCCTTATTCTTCAGCCCTTATCCTTCAGCTCTTAACCCTACCATCCTACCAACACCACTCTTCCACATCATTCATCTGCTTCACCCACACCGCTCACCGCTTTCACCCATGCCACTCACCTACGCCACTCACCTAATCCACTTAACCACACCACACAACTCACCCACCCACCCACACCTACCACCAAAACAACTCAACAACACCACCCACCCACACAACCCACCACTCACCCACTCAACCCACCACTCAACCCACCACTCATCCACACAACCCACCACTCAACCACGCCACAAACGCCCGCCACTCAGACAACAATGGATTGGATGGTGTAACAACAGAACGAGTCAATCAGGTGTAAAAGGAGTGATGGCCACTTCACGGTAGGATTGACGCTCAGTAAATAATGTCTGATGTGTTGTGTAGAGCTAATAACAACACTACTACTACTACTACACTACTACTACTATTACTAACAATAATACAGTAATAATAATAAGAATACTAACAATAAGGACAAAGAAGAAGAAGGAGAATACAGTAGTAATAATAATAAAAATAACTAAGAAGAAAAAAGAAAAAGAAAAAAAGAGAGAGAGAATTATTTTGACCTTTAAGGGTTTTCGTCATTGTGAGTGACAATTCACACAAGACTTGGAGTTAATGTTAAAAAATCGTGTTCTCTCTCTCTCTCTCTCTCTCTGTTTGTTTACCGCTCTTCTCCCATGGTTGTCATTGGTGTGTGAGGGGGTGTGTGAGAGGTGTTGGTGTATGAGGAAGTATGAGGGAGTGTCGGAGTGCGTGGTGTGTGAGAGGTGTTGGTGTGTGAGGGAGTGTCGGAGTGTGTGGTGTGTGAGAGGTGTTGGTGTGTGAGGGAGTGTCGGAGTGCGTGGTGTGTGAGAGGTGTTGGTGTGTGAGGGAGTGTCGGAGTGCGTGGTGTGTGAGAGGTGTTGGTGTGTGACAAACAAGGAGTAAACATCACCTGGAGCGGGGAGACGAGAGAGGGAGGACCCACCACCACACCTCGGGATGCTGAAACAAATCTCAGGAGGAGATCTGCCGAGTTATGTAGGAGTATGACATTGCCCTCAGCAGGCTGCGCGCGTCCGCCTTCCCCCTCTTGCCCCTCTGACCATCGCTCACACCCGGGGGATACTGAGTTGCTTTAAATACCAATATACGTTCTTTGATTCATTCTTTAATCTGTAATATAACAAAGTATTATCTAAGACGTTATAAGTGGATGTTATGTAATGTGATATGAGTAATGACGGATATATAGACGGAGGTGAAAAAGACGGGAAGAGTCGAAAACTAAGACAATTTTTAGTTCAACTCTGCGCGAGACGGCACACGACAGCTGGCCACCGACGCGCGTTCACTACTACCACTTTTTACTCTCAATACATTTTTCTCTCTCTGCTTTTTTTTTCATACTTCTCTCATTCTCTCGCTAAATCTACGAGTTCGATTTTAATGTTTCGATGTTTAACACAGCACAGAGAGATATAAATTGTAATATATAAAAAAAAATTGAATTATATACGAGGGCTGTGTGGTGACGTTGGCTGCTGGGGAGGAGAGTGAAGTATTCTGGGAAGTGTGTTTGGGAATCGGATAAGTTGAGGGTGATGGGAGCAGGTGCGTGTTTAGCGCTGGCCACAACACAGGTGCCGCGGCGGGGAGAGGCAGATGATGGAGGGCCAGTGTTGGAGAAAGACGCTGTTGTACAGATGATGGAGGGCCAGTGTTGGAGATAGGCGATGTTGTACAGATGATGGAGGGCCAGTGTTGGAGAGAGGCGCTGTTGTACAGATGATGGAGGAGGAGAAGTGAGGTGGATGATGGAAAATTTGAGAACATTTAGAAGAAAACGTAGAGAAGTGTTGGAGGGAGAAAAGAAAGGGTAGGTGGTAGAGAAATGGTAACTTAACACAGAGAGAGAAGTAGAGTAGAGAGAAAAAGAGGGAGACAATAAAGAAACAGAGACGAACAGTTGGAGAGACACAAAGAGACAAAGCGATAGATATTAAAACCAAGAGAAACGAAAAGATAATAGAGAGAAATAGACAGAGAGAGACAGTGGTAGGAAGACAGAGAGAGACTAAGAGACACCATGGAGACACTGAACAGATGGTGGGTCAATTAAGACGATCATCAGGAGACGCGTGAGGTGATTAGGGTAAGCAAGAGGTGACGTAGAGAGAGAGAGAGAGAGAGAGAGAGAGGGGTACTAATGACTGGTCTTGAACCTCTCCATCCCACTCACTAATGTGTTGCAGAGAGGTGACAGGTGCCATGATAATGCAGCCCTCTCTCTCCCTCCCTTCCCTGCCTCCCTTCTCTCCCTTCCTCTCTCTCCCTCCCTTCCCTCCCTCTCTCCCTCCTTCCCTCTTCCCATCCTCCCATCCTTCCCTCACTCTCTCCCTCCTCCCCTAACCCTTTTCCTTCTTCTCTCCTTCCATCCTTCTCTCCATCCTTGCCCCATCCTTCCCTCCTTCCGTACCCTCTCCTCTTCTTCTTCCATCCCTCCCTCCTCCATTGCTTTTTCCTCACCTCTATCGTCCCTCTCCTATCCTCCCTCCCTCCCTTTTTCTCCTTCCATTAAATATTCCTCAATTTTTTCGAACTACCTTTCATTTTCCCCCTCCTCCCTCTCTCTTCCAGCTTCTTCCTCCTCTTCCTCCCCCCTTCCTCCTCTTCCCTCCCCCTTCCTCCTCTTCCCTCCCCCCCTTCCTCTCCTCTTCCCCCTTCTTCCTCTCACTCTTCCCCTCCTTCCTCCCTCTTCCTCCCCCCTTCCTCTCACTCTTCCCCCTCCTTCCTCTCCTCTTCCCATCCTTCCTCTCCTCTTCCCTCCTTCCTCTCCTCTTCCCCTCCTTCCTCCTCTTCCCCTCTTTCTCCCCTACAACTACCCCCCCCTCCCTCTCCCCTCTTGCCAACACTACCCTTCACTATATTAATTCACGTAATAATCTTTTAATAAATGTCTAGTTTATAATTTGTAAGTTATAAGTAAAAAATTATAATATTCAGGAGTGATATAAGATAAATTCTACATATTTACGTTGATATATTCTTCAAAGATGGCGACTAAACATTGACCAATCAGGTTTATCAACGCCATGACGTCACTTCCGCTTGGGTATATTTTTTTGTGCTGGACTGAACAAGATTTTTTTTTTTTTTTTACTTTCAAGCACTCTTAGCATATACTCCTACTCTTAACACACTCTCTCACTTAAGACACACTCACACTTAACACACACTTACAAAAGGAAGCTAAACAGAATCCCTCCTTCCTTTTCCTTGAGAACAGACGAGACTAATTAAATATGCTTATTTTTTCCCCTTCCTTCCCCTCCTTTCCACCTTTCCCTGCCTGTCTTACTCTGGCCTTAACACTTTCCCTCTGAATCTCCCTCATGACCTCCAGCTATTTTATCCCTAGAGGTCAATTCTGGCGGTCGTATACAGGGAGGTTATTTAAAGAGGTCAGAGGATATGCATGTGTACAGTATGTGGCAGGAGGAAACTTAGTATAGGCCTGTAGTGTCTACGGGTTTAAGAGTTATGACGTCATACTATAATGGGGGATGTGACGTCATAGTGTAATGGGGGTTGTGACGTCATTGTGTATCGGAGAATGTGACGTCATAGTATTCATTGTTTATATCGATTTTGAGTTTGTTTACTGTTATTATTTTTAAAGGGTTATTATTATTATTATTATTTATTATTATTATTATCATTGTTAATGTTATTGTTGTTATTATTATTATTATTATTATTATTATTATGGATATATAGATAGATAGACAATGTTTATTCACAAATTAAATGAGGTTACCTTGAGTCCTCCTCTGCCCCCTAAACACACTCACACACACACACACACACACACCAGGACTACTCTACGCACATCGCCCCTCACCTTTTTCACACAAACCTGTTACCTCCAGTACCATCCACACCACATCCATCACCCGGACCACTTCCACCATCCACACCACCACCTCCACCATCCACACCACCACCTCCAATATCCACAGCACCAACCTCCGCCATCCACACCACCACCCACATCCACAGCACCAACCTCCCGGCCATCCACACCACCACCTCCACATCCACAGCACCAACTCCGCCATCCACACCACCACCTCCACACATCCACACCCACCACCTCCACCATCCACACCCACCACCTCCACCATCCACACCACCACCTCCACCTCATCCACACCACCACCTTCATCCACAGCACCACCTCCCGGCCATCCACACCCAACTCTAATCTCCACTGATCCACACCACCAACCCTCCGCCATCCACACTCCACCACTTCCACCATCCACACCACCACCTCCACCATCCACACCACCACCTCCAATATCCACAGCACCAACCTCCGCCATCCACTAGATTCATTCTTGGAGTCAGCAATTCCTCTTCTTCTCTTCCTATTGCTACTTCCTCTCCTCCTTCCTTTTCTTCATTCTTCTCCTATTCCTCTTCCTCCTCCTCCTCCTCCTCTTCTTCCTTCTCTTCCTCCCTCTCTTCCTCTTCCTTCTCTTCCTCTTCTTTCTCTTCCCCCCTCTTCCTCTTCTTTCTCTCTTTTCCTCTTCTTCGTTCTTTTCCTATTCCTCTTCCTCTTCTTATTCTTCTTCCTCCTCTTCCTCTTCTCTTCCTCCTCCTCTTCGTCCGGCAGCTGGCTCGCGAGTATTCAAGGTCGCATTGGGTTAACGATTGACCCACAACAAAACATACTCTCTCTCTCTCTCTCTCTCTCTCTCTCTCTCTCTCTCTCATTTATCCTAGTGTGTTGACGTGTATCGCTTTTCACTAGTTTCTTTTCGACTCATTCTCACATTGTATTCCTTAACATATTGCGTGTATATTTTTAATTTAATAGTTTACTCTTCTTCCCGGTTCGTGTGTGTGTGGTTGAGAGGTGAACGTGTTTTTGCTGTCTCGTTTTGAGCTTTACTGAATGTTGGTGTGTTGACATTGTGGTTTGTTGTTGTTGTGTTGTGATGTGCTGGAAGTTGTTTTGTTGCTATGTTAATATTCACTTCTACCACAACTAGTATCACTACTACTACTACTACTACTACTACTACTACTACTACTACTACTACTACTACTACTACGTGGCCTCCAGCCTCCCCAAATAACCACACCTTCGCCACCATTTAATTACCTTAATATTAAATATCCTAATACATAAGTAGCTATCCTATCTGTGTTAAATTAGTTGAGCCGCAGATCTATGCAGCAATTGTCGGAGTTGGGGCAGAAGCTCTCGTTCCCCTGAGGCAGAGCAAAGCCGACCGAAGGAGAGAGAAAGACAGTCGACATCTCATCCAGGCTGTAGCATAACTTCTGGGCTGCTGCTTCTGTTCGGAGATCATCTACGCGAGTCTGGCGTAGAAACATCTTGCACTTGGTCCCATCCCACCAGAGGTTGTGAACACTAGAGGAGTGAAGCTGCCTTGATCAACGTTTTGAGTTCTCTCCCCATATGCCCTTCTCTTGTCGTTCTCGTTCCTCCTATGTGCAGCATCGAGAGCTAGGTTACGGTGACATGCGGCCATGGGATAAAAAATCCTGATGTCGAAGAAAGCTCGTTGTCCCCGCGTCCAGAATCCTCGAGCACTGACGTCCACACGGGCTTCGTTAGATGTGTTTGAAGTCCTCTGTTGGAAGATCTCACCATCCAATGGAAGGAGGGTCTACTACTACTACTACTACTACTACTACTACTACTATAATAACTATCTCTGCTACCACTATAACTACCACTATAACTATCAACACCACCACTACTACCACCACCACAACTCCCACCACCACCACAACTACCACCACCACAACTACCACCACCACTACTACCACCATCACAACTTCCACCCCACTACCACAACTACCACTATCTAACTACCACACAGAGGACACACATTATCATCACCAACAATCACATATGTTCTAATGCCCCTCTCCCTCTTCCTGTGGCTGTCACTGGTGTTATTGCTGTTGTCATGAGTGCTGTCTTTACCACTGCTGTTACTATGGGCTGTTTGAAGACCAGAACAATAAACATGCTCTCTAAAATGTCCTTTGGTGACCCACAATCCTGCTGTCCCTTTTGCTCTCGGTTGCTGAAGACCAGGTGGTGATATAGTGAAGGTGTTTGGGCAGGTGGCAGGTGTTACTCCGGCCGTACCCAGGTGACAGGTAGAAGGTGAAGGAGATAGGTGGTAGAGAGATGTGTGTGTGTGTGTGGAGGACCTCGTGGTAGTGGAAGGAGAGAGAGACGTGTGTTTTGGTACAAGTGCGTTCACCCTTTTACTTAACCTTGAATTGTGAATGCGACAGCTGCTTGTGGGAGTGGTGGGAGGGAGAGAAGGTGGCTTAGAGGTAGAGGAAGGGAGAAGAGGTGAGAGGGAGGGTGGAAAGAGATAGAAGAAGAGAGGGAGGGAGAGGGTTATGTAGAGTTCGTAAGAGAGAGAGGTAGGAAAGTAGATAGAAAAGGAGAGAGGGAGGGAGGGAAGGTTGTAGAGAGGGGGGAAGGAGATAATAAAAGGACAAGAGTGTGAAGTGGGTGGGCAGGAGTGGGGTAAGTGTCCAGGAGAGGGAGTATAGGTGAGTGGGTGAGTTGTCAGGAGTGGGGGAAGAGGATGGAATGCAGAGGGAAATGAAGGGATGAACAGGAGAGAGAGGAGTGGATAAAGGAGAAAAGAGACGAGTGGGAGGAAGGGGCTAGTGAGTGGCCCCTTTGGAGAGGGAGGGGCAGGGGATCCAAGGAGGAATAATTTGAAGCCATGATGAAAGAAAGACAGGTTAAAGCAACGAGGAGAGAGGAGAGAGAGGAGGAAGAGGAGAGGGAGGAAGAAGGGAGAGGGAGGAAGAAGAGGAGGGAGGAGGAGGATATGTGTAGGAGAGGCTAAAGAATTTAAGGAAATGTAACACGTTGAGAGTTCCTGGTTCGATGTTAATACACACACACACACACACACACACACACACACCCTTGCACGATGGAGTTATATACTCTTATTAATCTCAACACCAATTGGGGGGGGCAGGTGTGATGTGGGTATGTCGATAGGTCAATGGTAGAGGTAATGTGACGTAATAAAAGGCAGTGGCAGGTATGACGTAGGGGAATGTTGGTAGTTCATTAGTGGAGATAAGTGTGACGTAAAACAATTGATGGTTGATTGGGTGAGGCAGGTATGACGCAAGGGAATGTTGGTGGTTTCATTGGTTGAGGCAGATATAACGTAGGGAAATGTTGCTAGCTTATTAGTGGAGGTATGAGTGACGTAAAACCTATTTATGGTTGATTGGCTAAGGCAGGTATGAAGTAGGGCAGACATGGGCAACCCCCGGACCAAACCATGTCTTTGTGTGGCGCGCGGAGTGATTGAGAAATTATATTTAATATGGCCCGCTGTTCATGTAGATGCAGCCAGTTTATGGTGAGCAAAGGAATATTTATTAAAAGAATAATCTTCACACACAAATTGTTACTGCTTCATCATCAAAGAGTAAGTAACTACAAAAACGTAACAGTGAAATGACAAATGAGTATAAATAGTCAACAATATAAACATTTTAACGTGTGAGTTTATGGGCCAAGTTCAGCTCGGTCTGTTTGATGGATTAGCTGCTGTGTGGCCTGGGTCACTTGGGAATTAACTAAGGTTGACTTGGGTAAGACCAAGTGGGGTCACTGGCGATCGTTACATAGGTCCAAGGTAAAGGTCTCTTCCTTGTTGACAGACTGTCTCTCTCTATAGTACCTCATCCTTCATGCCTGGCTGTCTGTTCCATCTATTTATTCTTGTCTGATTAGGTCTTCGGTCTCTCCACGGGCATATATATATATATATATATATATATATATATATATATATATATATATATATATATATATATATATATATATATATATATATATATATATATATATATATATATATATATATATATATATATGCAAGTAAATCACTAGGTGCATGTGATCCAGGTATATGCTGATAACCACAAGGAAAAAACACGGTAGTTCATGTAATTCATTATATATATATATATATATATATATATATATATATATATATATATATATATTGTGTGTGTGTGTGTGTGTATGTGTGTGCCTATAGGTTGTTTCATTGCAGTTCCTCATCAGGGATGGATCCAAGAAGTTGTGGGTCGGGGAACATGCCGAGCAAAACGAACTCGCCCAGCTGGGGTTTTGGGGGGGGCGCTGTAAGCCCCCCCCCCTTTTGTTTTAAATCTGACCAATATCATGGGCATTTTGAGGCCATGTGTACTTGATGTTAGGAGATATTTTGAGGTAAATTGTAATTAATTTTTACTATACAAAACCGGGTGAGTACAATATATCATTAAAGAAAAGGTATTGGAATTTTCTGATGAAAAGGGGTGGGTCCGGACCCCCAGGATCCGCCCTTGCTCATGCACCAAGATTAACATTGACATTATTCTGGTCGGTGTGTCTCAAAAGTATGGAAAATTCCGTAACTGTAGGAAAAATCAACGTATTCACAGGCTACTTCACCCATCGTCTGTTAAATGCCAAGAAACATTAAAATTTTACTTAAAAAAATATAATGATGGATTTGTTTCATAAATGGGAAAAAGACTGTGAAGTAAACTGAAAATATCGTAAGGTGGACGTGACCATAAACTGTTTCACTGTCTGTGCTAATACATTATTAACATTACTTTTGGTGGGTTGGCCCGCAGAAAAATACCTAAATCGTAATGCGACCCATGACTGAGGAAAGGTTGCCCATGCCTGACGTAGGGGAATGTTAGTAGCTCATTAGCGGAGGTATGTATGACGTAGAACTTGTTAACGCTTCATTGTTAGAGGCAGGTATATGTTAATGCTTCATTAGGGGAGACAGATGCTATGTGAAGGTATTTGTGGTTGACTGGTGAAGGCAGGTAAAATGTTAGGGTTGCTGATTGTTAATTAGTGGAGACACCTGTGGCGTGGACGTGTTAATCGTTCATTAGTGAAGACAGTTGTGATGTAGGGGGTGTTGGCTCGTCACTAGCAGAGGCAAGTGTGGCGTTTCAGGACACAAGTGTGATGTAGGAGGTTGTTGCGTTTTAATTATTCATTGGTGGAGGAAGAGTGTGATGTAGAGGCGAGTGTGACGTGATGGGATGTTCATATCTCATTGAAGGATGCAGATGTGACGTCAAGGGGTGTTCATGTTTCATTGGTGGGTGCAGGTGTGACGTAAAGGAGTATTCATGTCTCACTGGTGGAGGGAGGTGTGACGTGGAGCTCTAACAGGATAATACAATACTCAAAGGTGACGTAGTACCAAGACTCATAAATGAAAGACAAATTAGAGGAAGGTGTGTGAAATGGAGAGAAGAAAGTATATTGTCACCCTGTAAATAATAACAATGTGCGAGGCTGAATATAAAGGACACAAAGTCAAGAATGTTATATTAAAAATTCAATAGATAGAACCAGCATGTTGACGCAGTGTGCGATGTCTTTGGGTAAGGCTTTGGGTTGTAGAGACAGACAGACAGGAGAAGGCAAGGAAAAAACGAGATGATAAGAGAAAGCGAGAGAGAGAGAGAGAGAGAGAGAGAGAGAGAGAGAGATCAATGAACGTAGCAGGCAGAGGAAGGACAGAGACGCAGGTGAGGGGAGGGGGGGGGGCACGATGGGAGGAAGAGACAGAGAGAGAGAAGCTACTGGCTGGAGGGTCTTCGTGAGGTGGTGAAAGGTGAAGGTAAGTCGAGGGAGAAGGCACGAGGTAAAGTAATAGTTAGTGAGGGACAATAACTGCCTTAAACATGAGTGAGATGGACCAGATACCCAAGGAACTATTGATAGAGATTGATGGGGGATTTTTCATTGTTCTTTCAAGTTTAACAGAGAGAAAAAAAACACAGTGGATAGTTTCGTGATTATTTAGAGAAGAGTGTTGTAATTTTTAATATTTACTAGAGGAAGGAATAAAAAATAAGGTGTGGATTGGAATCGCAACCTCCAGTGGATGAAAATAATCCATTCCATACGTCCAGTACTTAAAGTTTATGGAGGTTTAAGCACAGTTACAAGGTTATGGATACCTCTTATGTGTTCCCGAAACGTAAATAGTATTGTTTTTAATCAGTTGCTTGACTTTGGAAAAAATATATGACTTTGACGATTAGTTTGGAATTGATTGACGTTTGTGAATATTTTTGGGGTGAATCTGGTCTGTCTGTCTGTCTGTCTGTCTGTCTGTCTCGCAAAAATATGTCTGAATCTCCGTGGTGCCCCAGGCTGCCCATAGTGCATAGTGAGGAAAAAACAATGGTGAAAATCTTGGTGATAGTGAATAGTGAAGAAGAAATTATATGTTTGCTTTCTCGTTTCCCACCTTGATTCTTTTCACTTGGTTGATCTTCCATTTCTATTTGTGTTCACCTCTTTATTCGTCATCTCTGTACATGCCTTTGTTAGCGTTGATCAGTTCACACTCCATGGCTGTTCTTCAATCCATCGCCCGTTAATGCGTGAGGAAGGCATTCACTGGTCCATGCCACGCGAGCCACACCATAAATTAGATCTTGTTATCTGATGGCGGTGCGTCTACTGCTCTCCACATCCACGTTTTTCATGCCACGTTTCCTTCTACTGTTCCCCCCCCCCTCCCCAACCCTCCCCCTCCTCAACCTCCCCCCCCATGTCTGTTTTGTGTGCTGCTTCCCTCGTCTTCTGGTAGTAAATATAATGTTGGTTATAAGAGAAAGGTGGAGGGGCGTCCCATCTGGTGCTAAGAGCGTGTTGTTGAAGCGTGACGGCCCCTTCACCCTGACCCTGACTCCTCACCCCCACACCAGCCCTCACCCTGAGTTCTCACACCAGACCTCACCCCAACACCTGACCCCATCCCTCACCCCAACCCTGACCCCACCCCTCTCCCCCACTACCCTTCACCCTTCATCTCTCACTCCCACCCCCACCCTTTCCTCACCTCCACCTACGCCTCTCACCTCCGCCCCTTACCTTCGCTCCTCACCCCCACTTGATCACTATCTATCGTGTTATGTTCAATAATGAAGGTAAGTCAGTCTGAATATGATTAGCGAGCTTGTGAGTAGGTTCATTGTGGCGTGATTCATTATGGCGTGGTTCAATGTGGCGTGGTTCAGTGTGGCGTGGTTCAGTGTGGCGTGGTTCAATGTGGCGTGGTTCAGTGTGGCGTGGTTCAGTGTATAAATAATAAATAAACCTGCCTCTCATCCAGCCCCACCTCTATTCTCTCCCCCACACACACACTACAGTAGGCGACATCTATTGGCCGACCATAGCATTTCCCCCAGCTGTTTCGAAACTTCAGACTCAAGGCAATTCAAACCCTCACTGTGGCTGGGTAGTGGACACGACTTTGGTGCACGATAGTACAGTACAAGCACACACAGTACTTGTTTATATTCTCAGTTTACACGCACAGTATACCACGTGAATCTTTAATCTCCACATACAATACACTCATAGTGCTTCATATTTGTTTGTTTTTAATCAAACTCTTAAATAGGGTAAATTTATATCCCTCCCCCTACAGGAATTGCTTAGCTTATACTACAGGTAGTCAAGGGGAGACTTAATTGAAGTTTATAAACAGCTCAGAGGGCATTACTCAGTCGAGGGTTCATGCCTGGAGCTGGGGGACGTTCCCCACTAGAATAGCGGGGCGGGTGGTCACAGCTTATGGTTGAAGAAGCCACAAGTTCGGAAAATTGTCAAGGCAAACTTTTTCTGAGTTTGTAAACTCTTGGCACACTCTGCCAGAGAGTGTGACAGCACCGAGAGTGAGCTCCTTCAAGACCAGACTTGACCAACACTGTATGTTCCTTTACCTTTCTCTAATGAAGGCTTTTGTTAAACTACCATTGTATGTAATAAGTCATTTATGTCCAATGTATATTTTCAGCCTTCGGGCTGCAGAATTTTTTCAATAAACCGTTAATTATTATTATTATTATTATTAGATACATTCTGGAGCCAGTTCTTGCCCAGTACCTGCCAATGACGACATGCAGCCTGTCTGACATTGAGGATCTGTTTGGTGGGGTTCTTGGCCAGCCAGATATTTGCCTCAGCCCAGCCAGCCATTCACCTAAGCCAGCTAGCCGTTCACCTAAGCCAGCCAGCCGTTCACTTCAGCTAGTCAGCCGTAAACCTCAAGCCAGCCTCAGAGAGCCAAACAATCAAAATAATAACAAACCCTTCCCCGCATCCACACACTCTCCCTCCCATCCACCCACCTTCCGCCCACCCACCCTCCTCCCATCCATACACCCTACCTCCCATCCACACACCCTACCTCCAACCACACACCCTTCCTCCCATCCACATACCCTACCTCCAACCACACACCCTTCCTCCCATCCACACACCCTACCTCCACTCCACACACGCTTCCTCCCATCCACACACCCTACCTCCACTCCACACACGCTTCCTCCCACCTACACACCCTAGAAAGAAACATAAATTAATATTTGATGATTTTGATATTCTTCATGAGCAAAGAGCGAGTCATCAGTCGAACATTAACTCACGTCTCACGGCCTAAAACCCCAAATAATAATAATATTAATAATAATAATAATAATAATAATAATAATATTCATAATAATATTCATAATAATAATAATATTTAAAATAATAATAATAATAATAATAATAGTAATAATAATAAAAATAGTAATGGAAGTATTATGCTTATGCTAACCGTGGAAGCCAACTGCTTGTTTGATTGTGGGCTAGTTTAGTGACGTAAGAGCGGATCGTTGACGAAGCTTCGAAACTCATGACTATCTTTCGTTAATATTTATCAGTTTTATTTTAGTTAATGGTGGATACAAGTGATTTAAGAAAATTAATGAGATTATAGATGACGGACCAATCGTGTATGGTGTTCTTTCCGCCGTCCAGTCGATTATTTTCATATGAATCAGTAAAGCGAACCAATGAATTAAGGAATCGAAGCACCTCGGGTTCGCCCCTCGCCAGTGATCATTAGAGGTACGGCAGTGATGGCGGCAACGTGTGTGTGTGTGTGTGGTCATACAGTATTTGATTGCTATTTCCATGTTTTACGTTTGCTGTTTGTGGATTACCTCGTGTTTGTGGCGTCGTGAGGACTCCCAGGACTCTACGTTGTGGTTATTAGCAGTTTAGTGAAAGTAAGGTGATAAGTTGTGTTGTTGTACTGTGGGGTCCAGGGAGGAGGAAGCGGTAGTGTAGCTCTCCGCCGTGTGTACAGGAGTTGTGGATGCCGTGGCTCGGACAGATAATACTGCTATTAAGATGGCTATTAACCAAAGTTAGCATGTGGATAGACAGATTATACTGCTATTAAGATGGCTATTAACCAAAGTTATCATGTGGATAGACATATAATGCTGCTATTAAGATGGCCATTAACTTAAGCTAATATGTGGATATATGAATAAAATCCTAGAATTAGTATCGGTACATTGTTGTTGCAGTGCGGGGTACTTATCCACCTGTACTGGGACCTTGATTTTGTATGAATTTATTGAGTAAAAATCATACATACATACATACATACATACATACATACATACATACATACATACATACATGAGGGTTATCGGCCTGGTTATTTCATGTTAAACGCCTTGTTCAGTTGAAGTTTTTGTTAGGGTAAGAGTGGTCGGTATCGTCACCGAGGCCCATATGCTGCTATGGCTGAAGTAAATTATGTAATGGGATCACTAACCAACATTTCCAATATAATTATTTGCCCTTGATAGTGTAAATACCTAGCGCATCACTTGGATCAATTCAATTTCAATTGTTTATTCCTTGATAGAGGAAGCGGGATCCTAGTGCTGTCACTAGGTACCCCTGTACAATAACACCAGAAGCATCTGGCAAGTGTCACAAGTATATGCAGTATAAATATTATAAAGGGGCTTACTAAAGCCTAAGGAAGGAAGGATATTCCTTTAACACATAATCAATGTTATTTACATAATATCTGGTCAGTATGGGAAGGATAATGGTGTCTCCGTCATAGGATCGTGGAGTGCTGGTCCAGCAGGCGTCACGGAAGCATTGTGTGTGGGGACATCTTAGGAGGTAGTGGATAAGGGTGCGGTTGTCGGGTCTTCTGCATAATGCACAAGAGCGTTGCTCAGGGGATGCGGGGATACCAATCTCCCAAGCAAAGTCATACCCAATGATGATACGGGCAGCAATCACGTCCCTTTTCCGCGACCCTTTCCCATAGACGTACAAGAGGTCAGGAAGTTTACGGAGGACATCGTACCAGGTGGGCGGGGAGTCCAGGGGGATGGCTGCTTCCCGAGCTTTTCTCTGTTTGCTGCGAATTTGGGTCCTAAGCTGTAAAAAAGTTCGAGGAACAACGTAGTCAGGTGTGGCCTTATTGCAGCCAGTCTTGGCAAGGCCATCTGCTGCCTCATTCCCCAAGATACCGACATGACTGGGTATCCATAGGAATGTCACAGGACGGCCTGCATCCTGAAGTGTGGATGTTAACCCTCGTATTCGGAGGATGAGGTTCCTTATTTTCCCTGATCCAAATGCGATCCCGTCGAGAGCAGACCTGGAATCGCAGCAGACAAGCAAGGGGCAGAAACCATCTGCTTCTTCCTCAGCGAAAAGGGCAGCAAGGAGGGCTATTAGTTCAGCCTGAGTGGAGGATGCCCCGTCAGAAACTCTGAGAGACAGTTTAATAGGCTCAGGGACACCAGTCCCGGTCCGACCTGTAGCGGGGTCAACAGAACCATCAGTGTAGAGGACGACCCTACCTGGGGACCAGAGGGCGATCCTGGAGAGGTGGTATTTGCAGAGAATAACAGGGTTCACGTGGGATTTCGGGAGCGGTCCACCGAGGGCAGTCACTTCAGGTTGATAATCCAGCCAGGGAGAAGGAGACGAACCAACAGCAGGGGTTCACTTGGATCTTGGGTTGTATATCGTAACGTGCGTATTTCTCTCCCACAAGTCCAGGGTTCGAATCGCCTCTGGTTTAAATGTGGGGCACGTCCCCCAGCTCCAAGTATGAACCCTCGACTGAGTAATGCCCTCTGAGTTGTTTATAAACTTCAATTAAGTTACCCCTTGACTACCTGTAGTATAAGCTAGGCAATTCCTGTCGGGGGAGGGATATAAAATTTGCCCCACTTAAGAGTTTGATAAAAAACAAACAAATATGAAGCACTATGAGTGTATTGTATGTGGAGATTAAGGATTCACATGGTATACTGTGCGTGTAAACTGAGAATATGAACAAGTACTGTGTGTACTTGTACTGTACTATACATACACCTGTACTTATTGTAACGTTAAGTGATGGGTATAGGTGTTACGCTACATAGAGTTAGACCTTTATGACTCCAGTCGAGAGGATCACAGAGGAATACGCTTATTTAAAGGATATAATTTAGAATGGTTTTCCCAACTATGTACAGTAAACTTATATGGAAAAAATGACAAGAGACGAATTCCCTAACACACACAGACCTACACACACACACTTACACACTTATAATAATAATATAAATAATGGTTGCCCCTCGTGTAAAGAAGATGGCCGGCCCAAGGGCCACTTAGGGATGAATTTGTTTCACGTGTAGATGCTGTCGCCAACACAACAACCACACACTAAGTTAACGAGTTGCATGACCCAGTGTCAAGGAATAGTCCGAGAAGACCGGACTACTCGCCAACTGCACTGGCTAACCATTATCCCGGAACACGATCCGCAAATCGATGAACACCCAGATCCCCAATTACTGCTGGGTAGACAGAGGCGAATACACACACACACACACACACACACACACACACAGTTAGGCCATCAAAAATGACCCAGCACCCCCCATGTGGCCCTTCAAATTAACGCAATTAAAACAAATTGCACCACAGCCCGGGTCAGCTCATCCTTGTTGTATGGTGTATGTAAAACTGGTTTATGTGGTCCCGTAAAACACCAGTGGACGGGAGGGTTGTTATTATCTTCCTCCCCTTACTCTCAACCTGGGCCTGGGGTCAGCTGGTGAAAGGTGGAGACTGGTGAGGGCTGGCGTGTGGTGGTGGTGGAGGGGGTGAGTGTTGGAGTGTAGTGGTGAGGTGAGGGCTGGAGTGTAGTGGTGGGGGTGAGGGCTGGAGTGTAGTGGTGGGGGTGAGGGTTGGGGTGTAATGGTGGTGGGAGTTGAGGTGTGGTGGTGGTGGTGGAGTGAGGTAGAGGATACTGAGGGCTGGGGTGTGGTAGTGGTGGTGGTGGAGAAGGGTGAGGGTGGGATGTAGTGGTGAAGGATGGGCTGGGATGTGTAGGGGTGAGTGGATGTGGATGTGGTGGTGGATGTATCATGGTGGTAACAGGTGTATGGTAGTGGAGTGCGTGATGTTTATTTGTTTATTTATATTACGTCACAGTTTTATGGCTGATATGTAAATCGTCCACAACCATGAACATAAATAAACCCCCAAGGCCTATAACCTCCTACCTACAATAAACACCATGATGATATCTGATTTAATGGGATCTAAGATGAATAAAAACCTAAACAATAAGAAAATAGATACCTCAAAGTTAATTGGATCCCATAAAGTGTACGTCAGCTCAAACATACTGTGTGTGTATATTTATTTATTTATTTATTTATTTATTTATTTATTTATTTATTTATTTATTTAAAGAAAATCGATCCTATTAAAAAAGAAGATTGGATTCTATTACGTTTACGGCACTTTAAACTTATATTACGAGTATTGTTGTTTTTTTAAGATAGAAGATTGGATTCTATTAAGTATATGTATAATAACGGATCAAAGAAAACGAAACTCCCCTTCATTTATTGTATAAGGTCCATATGTTGAGACTAGGGGAGGAGGGAGGGTGGTGGGGGTGTTCCTCGAAGGTGATACAGGTCAAGTAGTAGGACCAGATGTTAGGCGAACTGACTGACGCAGGAGAGAGAAATCGTGTGTGTATGTGTAGAGAGAGAGAGAGAGAGAGTGAGTATGTGTGTGGCCTCAAGCATGCATGTCCTTGATTATTACTTACACAACTTGAGCTGAATAGGATAAAAGTACGAGTGCCTTAGCTTGTCATATACAGTCTCAGTAGGAGGAAGTGGGAGGAGACGAGAAATCAAAGTAGCAAATGAAGGAACAAATGGAAGATGAGTGATAACCGGGATAAGTGATCTGGAATAATGGGGAAAACGATAGTGAGGAAGATGAAATGACAGGTTGATAAAACAGGAATGAAGGAGAAAATTACATTGTACAAAATTTTACGTGGACTGTTCATACCAGTGTGTGTGTGTTGCCATGACTTAAGACTTCTGCTTCCTCCCTGACAGATGTAGCCTCAAGTATCCATGGTGTAGACAGGAGGGTATAAGCAGGGTGAGGGGGGGGGGGATAAGACTAGATAAACGACATGATTGGTGTATATTTTGATGTTGTAATAGTATACTTTATAGATAGGTGGCGTGTTGTATAAACGATCAGGAAGTTTTTGTATTTTACCCATATGAATGTAGCATTGAGTAGCAACGTAGACTAAAAAGAACAAAAAAAATGAATAAATGTAAAAAAAAAAAATACCAATGATTAAGAGTAAAATAATTAATAAAAAAAGAAGTTGTAAGAGGTGAATAATGTTAACATAAACGGGATATGTGAAAAAAAAAGTTATTTAGAAGAAAGTTGTATTGACGATAGAACCAAAGAAGAATGGTGAATATAATAAGGTGAATAAGATGATAAATGAAGATGAAAAGTATGTGTATTGATAGTGTAGGGAGAGGGGTACCACATCTCTCTCTCTCTCTCTCTCTCCAAAACAAAAAACATCGCTCCGTCTGTTCACTAAGAACTACAAATACAATAGATTTTTATCAAGAGAGAATGCAGTCGTACGTGTGAAAATAAGAACAAAATATATACAATTATCGTGTCATTGTGTTTTTTGCATATTTTAACATGATTATCGTGTTTATGACGTGTAATTTGTGTGGTTTAACGTGTACTTTAACTGGTTTTATTATTATTAGTGTTTTAAGGTTTTCTTGGTATTTTAAAGTAGTTTTCAAGGGTTAAAGTGTTATTTATGTTTTAAAGTGTCTTATTCGTGTTTTAAAGTGTCTTATTCGCGATGTGTTGATTATAGTGCTTTAAGATATGGAAAGGGGAGGGAGATGGAAGGTTTGTGGTGTATGTTTGGAGGATTATGGATACAGGTGTGTGAGGTATGGAGGGAGGGAGGGCGTGTGATAAAGCCGGCTGCAGTCTCCCTCCCCCCTTCCTTCCTGGGTTAATCACTGTTCTTAGCTCGGCCCGCCTAAAAATCTCAGAGGTTTACGGGTCTTGCCTTCTCCCACTCGCTGAAATATGGAAGGCAGAGAGCACATCACCCAGCCCAACATGTAATTAAAACCAGGCAGACATGGGCCGGACGCCAGGGTGATCTCCGGTGAATTTTAATGGCAGGCTGGCGGTCGGCCATGGGGCGGCCCTCTCAATATATGTCCTCTATCAGAATAAATTAAAGTTATAATGGTAGGGAAACAAGATCTGAATTAGTTATTTGGGACCATTTAGCCACGTTAAGTTGTACCTGAGTCCGTTGAGTGAATTCCACCCTTTTGTCCTCGACATAACTTGCAAATGGGTTTTATTTTCATGATATTTCTGATGATGGTTGAGTGACGCAGGAAGGGTGTCACACGGGTCTAACTATAACACACTCTGTTAGACAAAGTCCCAGGAACTACCTCAGTAGCAGTAGTAGCTATGGCCTTTATAAACACAAAACAAAGCTTTTATATCTGGCCAAAATTCAGCCACTTCGGAGGTGTGTCGCACTCCCTCTCTGTCAGGGTCAGAAACTCCCCGCACAAAAACTTGGTGGCACGCAGGTGGTCCGGGCGGGAGTCATATGGGAGACGCGGGCCGCGATACTACCGTCATTCAGCCAACCCAGCGTGGTTGCGGGGCACTGGGGCCTCGTGCTTGTTTATTGGAGGTCCTTCCTGAACACCGCTGTGGTCGGCGCGGTTCTCGGTGTCTTGTGTACTCCATGTTAGCCTGTCAGCTTGCGGTCTGCTGCCTGCAAGTTATTGGCGGTGAGATACTCGGGAGAGACCGAAAACTTGCTACACTGTCAATAAACTTGATGCAATCGGAACTTTGAGTGAGTATCTTGGGGGTATTTCTTGCCAGGCGTGGCTCTGGCTGAACGAAGACATGTGGGACGCTCGCCAAAGAAAGCCTGCCGCTGAATTTCAACACAGCCGGTAGTGATCCTGCCGCCGTCCGTGACATGTTAAGGCTAAGCAGACTAGTTGTAGCAGCCCCGCGGCCCTGGGCAGGCGAGATAATCTACAGCAGATACGTAGCTCTTAGCGGTGCTACAGTCTAGTTAGTTGCGCCGTTACGTCACCCTCCCGGCCGGCACTACCTATTACCCAGCAGTTAACACCGACGTAACTTACCATCAGATAGAGAGTCTTGACAGTCAATGGCCATGTCACACCTTTTTATTAGGTGAAACCCCACACAATCTTGACAACAACTGGTGGCAGCTGACAACGATTCTACCGCCCCAGTAGATGAAAGTTGTTGTTCATTACATCCTCCTACACCTCTTGCTTTCTCTCGCTCTCTCACCTCCCCAGTGTGTACATCTAGTGCCACCTAGCAGTGTGCAGCTCAGGCATATCGAGTTTACTAACCCATAAATAACTGTGGAGGCGCTTGTCTTATAAGACGATACTCGCCCAACATCTCCTTTACGGACGTCACCTGCGGCAATATTATGCAATTATCACCTGTGTAGGGGTGACGGGGGAGGGCCGCGACCTTAGGTGTAAGATCAAGGTTGATGTAAATGACTGAAGTTTATCTCTAGACATATGTTGCTGTCTTCATGTATGGCTTAAGGCTTGGCCATGATGGTTTGTGTCCTCAACCAGATAAGATAATCGATAAAAAGAGAGTTAAAACTATGGAGCGGTGGTTTGTCGTTGTTACTGTGGTTATTTTCGTTTCAAAGGTGTAGTTTCAGAAGACAGTATTTTGTTCGTTAGTTAAAGATAAATGAGTAGATATAACATTACTCGGAGCAAGGAAGCTGGTCTTATAGGCATCACGGCCCGTTTAAGATAATGTCGGTACTACGATCTTTAGGAGAAAATAAGAGCACTGTATCCACTCTGCCACAGCATCCAATACTCGGATCTTAGGCTAAACTAATTCACAAAGGAGTGATAGAAGCACTATGTTGGGCGAGAGGTACTGCCACTACACCTTCCTCTACGAAGTCTTTAACATCTTATCGTAAATTTAATCACCTGGTGTCAACAATAAAGTAACTCCTTAATAGAATATCAGATACGTTAGATAACCCCTATCTTAATAATTTACTAATTCAGGAGATAAAACTAGAACAATAAATTCCTTGTGCTTGAGGCTATTGTTTTCGCCCTCACGTACAGTAGACAATAATGTATCGCGGCCATCTTTAACGACCAAAGAAAACGGAATCAAAGCTGCTCGGTGAATGAGATAAAATAACTATGCTTCACTCTCAAGGAAACGTTTTTACAGGCTCAAATCCCTCCCCTTTTTTTTAATCTTGAATTTCAAATCGTATAAACAAAACAAAATTGAACACTAGAGTTGCTTATACTAAAGAGGATCAGTTACATAGTTTATAGATTGATTATTGATACAGATAAAGCATAAAAAGGATCTATTAATTATTCGTACACCGTGAACAAGAAGACTCACACATTATGTCTTTCAGATCACCTTAACCATCTACCGTAGAACTCTTGGAGGGTTGGTAAGGTAGGGGGTAGGGGGCGCCGCAGGAGACCCACTCAGGTGTATAATCAGAAATTTGCGGCTCTTCCCTCACTTTTCATACCATCGTTTTATACCGTAATCACCCTTCATCGTTCTCCTCCCTCTACTATCGTTCAGGTTCTCATTCTCGGCCACGTAACCTGCCATTAGAACGTTGTCCTCCCCAGCGCCAATGATCGATCCAGGCGATTCATTTAGTCCTCGTGTTGTGTTATTACTCCTTGGGATTATGACCAGCGCGTCTAGTCTTCCAGCCGAGTCATGTCACTATCACGTCGCCCCGGACTTAGTGAACCTTGGGCCTGGTGAAACTGGACCTAGTGATCCTGGACCTACTGAACCTGGACCTAGTGAACTTGTACCTAGTGAACCTGGACCTAGTGAACCTGGACCTAGTGAACTTGTACCTAGTGAACCTTGAACCTGGTGTACCCGGAACTAGTGAGCCTGGACCTAGTGAACCTTGGTCCTAGTGAACCTGGACCTAGTGAACCTGTACCTAGTGAACCTGGACCTAGTGAACCTGGACCTAGTGAACCTTGGACCTGGTGTACCCGGAACTAGTGAGCCTGGACCTAGTGAACCTTGCTCCTAGTGAGCCTGGACCTAGTAAACCTGGACCTAGTGAACCTGTACCTAGTGAACCTGAACCTAGTGAACCTTGGTCCTAGTGAACCTTGGGCCTAGTGAACCTTGGGCCTAGTGAACCTGTGCCTAGTGAAACTGAACCTAGTGAACCTTGGTCCTAGTGAACCTTGGTCCTAGTGAACTGGGGCCCAGTGAACCTTGGGCCTAGTGAATTTTGGTCTAGCAACCTTGGTCCAGTAACCTTGGTCCTAAACCTGGACCTAGTGAACCTGGACCTAGTGAACCTTGGACCTGGTGTACCCGGAACTAGTGAGACTGGACCTAGTGAGCCTGGACCTAGTAAACCTGTACCTGGTGAACCTGGGCCTAGTGAACCTGAACCTAGTGAACCTGTACCTGGTGACCCCTGGACCTAGTGACCCCAGGACCTAGTGACCCTAGACCTAGTGAACCTGTACCTGGTGAACCTGTACATGGTGAACCTGGACCTAGTAAACCTGGACCTAGTAAATCTACGCCTAGCAAATCTAGACCTAGTGAACCTGTACCTAGTTAACTGGACCTAGTAAGCCTTGACCAAGTGAACCTGTACCTGGTAGACCTGACTCCACCACCCTCCATCATCATTGTCGTCATTATACACGTACTTAGATTTTTTCAGTTTCTTTCTTCTCTTTTTATTGTTTTCTGACATTTTATCTTGTTTTCCTTCTATTTCTCTAATATTTCTTTTATGTTTCTACGTTACTCTATTATTTGTTTCCATATTCTCTCACTTTCTCATCCATTTCTTTGTTTTCCTTCGGCTTCTTCTTCCTTCCTTTCTTCTTTCCTTCTTCATAGTTTTATTTTACCGCTGTTCTATCTCTTATTTTCATTATTTTATCCCTCATTATTTACAACGATAAAACGTAAAAAAAAAAAACTATAAAAAAAAATAAAAATAAAATACTCCGAAGAAAATATTCACCACAGACCCTTCGAAAACCTCATAGTCCTTAACACGTGTTGAGTCTCATCACCATTAACAACCACCTTAGGGGCTAAATACGCAGTTGTCATTGGCCATCAGGATCAAAGTGTCAGTGAGGGAGATAGGTCGTGATATGTCTATTGCACGTATTATAATTTAGTCACGGAGGCCTTTGGTTAGTTGCTGAGACAGAGAGAGAGAGAGAGAGTCACAAAAAACGGAAGAAATCTCTCTCTCTCTCTCTCTCTCTCTCACTCTCTCTCACTCAACATGCCCTCACCACCACCACCGCTACCACCAGCAGCTGCTTCCTATCGCGCGGGTCAGTGACTGCAAGAAGCGTCAGGTGAGATACGTAAATTGGTTCAGGTGCTTGAGGGAGGTGGACAGAGCCGCCCGCCTGATCATCACCTTGCTGACTTTGTACTTTAGCAGCGACTGACTGCGTGTTATTGACCTCCGCATACACAGACACGTGCTTGCTTACATACACACACAATAATAATGGTTGCCTCTCGTGTAACTAGGATGGCCGTCCCTAGGGCCACCTCTGCGTGAATTTGTTTAAGGTTTAGAAGCTGTCGCCTGCACAACAACCACACCCTAAGTTAACGAGCTGCATGACCCAGTGTCAAAGAATAGTCCGAGAAGACCGAACAGCTTGCCAACTGCACTGGCTAACCATTGCCCCAGAATACGATCCTCAAATCGATTAACATCCAGGTTCCCAATTACTGCTGGGTAGACAGAGGCGTAAAAAAACTTTTCACCCTGCCCTGGGATCGAACCCAGGTCTGCTCGCTTGCAAAGCGAGCTTGCTGACCGTTACAGCATAGGTCGCCACATATATATATATATATATATATATATACATACATACACACATACATATATACATGGAGGGTACAGGAAGCAAGGTGCTGTACAGTGCAGGACACTCTTGCCAGAGGGGCCCTAATGGTGATGATGCTGCTACTGGTTCACCTGCTGCTGTTCGTCCCCTTCGTCCCCTTCGTCCTTCCTCTTCCTTATCTTCCTCCTCCTCTTACTTTTTATCCTATTCTTTCTCTTCCTTTCTCTTTCTTCTTCTCCTTCTCAATTTTCCCTATTGCTACTGTTGTTATTATTTCCTTTTCCCTCCTCCTTCTCCCGTTTCTCCTCCTCTTCCTTCTCCTCCTCCTCCTCCTCCTATTCTTCCTTTTTCTTTTTCCTTTTCTTCGTCTTTTCCTACTGTTACTGCTTTTACACCTTCTTCTTCTTCTTCTTCTTCTTCTTCTTCTTCTTCTTCTTCTCTTTCTCTTCCTTCCCCTCTTCTTCCTGATTCTCCTCTTCCTCTTCCTGGTTCTCCTTCTCTTCTTCCGCCTTCTCTTCCCTCTTCTTTTCCAATTACTACTGTGGTTACCTCCTCTTCTTCCTCCTCCTCTCCCTCTTCCACCACCCCACCCCATTCCCTCCCCTCCCCCTCCTACTCTCTCTACCCCCTACCCCCTCCTCCCCCCTTTCTTCCTCCTCCTGCACCATTTCCTCATGCCCAGGCTGGCGCTGCTCTTCGTCTGGCGCCTAGGTTACATGTGTCACTGACCCTTGGCTTCGGCTCTCAGACAGGAAGGAGGAGACGACACTATAAAAAATAAAGAACGATAAGATAAAGAAAACGGAGAGAGACTGACGGACAGATTGAGAGAGAGAGATAGAGAGAGATTGACGGACAGATAGTGAGAGAGAGATTGACGGGCAGATTGAGAGAAGGAGGAGGTTAAAAAGAGAGAGAAGGAAATAGAGAGAGGCCATATTAGATAGCTGTAGGCATTAATATGTCTGTGAATACTCAAGAGACAAATATATCTTCGGTCATCCAGAAATGTTTATGTCTGGGTACGTATCGTCATGTCTTTGTATATTACCAAACTCACCTTTCATTTTTCTATAAGTATTGCTGAGAGTAAGAATAATAGTTGTATATCCGTGAGTAGACCGAGTGACGGCCAGAGAAACATGAATCAAAACTTAACTAAGATACTCGCTTGAATTTTTTGAAGACAGAAATGAAGGCCGCCTTTTTATGACTAAATTGTTGCGTTCATTGAAAAATTTTCGCATTGTAACAACGATTTAGAGATTTTTATAGTTTTATTAAAAGAAAAGGTAACACAATATTTCAACAGGAGTTTTTATTAGAAACTGGAGCAGAGGTAATGCTTTTAGGAAATATTTTCAATGTTTTTTTTTAATGTCAGAAGCAACGAATGTTGGAGAAATGTTTACAGTCAGTGGAGTCAAGGGACTTCTGACGTAAATCTACATACTTGCGAAATTTCACATGGGTAAAGATTTAACCAGCAGTCTTTCTTCGTGATATGTGGGACAATAGGCAATGAATGAATACACACACGAGTTTTTTTATGTAAATGAATTCCTTAAAAACCACATTATAAAAAAAGAAGAAGAATGACTAACCCAAACCGACGTGGCATCCAACACCAAGTAATAAGATCACGTTAATAAGACACACCAACGAGACATTTCTACAGCACTACATTTACAAAAACAAATCCGTTTCTCCTACATAACGAAATCCAGAGCTCTTCATGTCTCTAGCCCATATATTCTAAAGAGAGGAATATCCCAGAAAATCTCACGTGTTACGCCTTGGAAATGAAATTGAATTCGCCGTAATAATTTTGAACTGAGAGGCCATTGTTGATGAGAGGGAGTCCATTGTCCTCCCAATGCTATTATACTACCCCCTGTGGATGAGAGAGAGAGAGAGAGAGAGTTGTGAAATGAGAGAACGGACAGAGATAAAGAAAATGAGAAAAGAGAGAAGAGAACCATTAAAGAAAAGAAAAACTAAGAGAAAGGGAGAGAAAGGAGGAGAGGCAGACAGACAGACAGACATAGCGAAAAAAACGAATGAAAAAAACAAAAGTGAGAGAAAGGAGGAAGGAAAGGAGGGGGTTGGGGGCAAGGTACCTGTGGTTAATGTGGTCCTTCGTCAGGTTAAGACCCTCAGTATAGCTTCACCTGCGTCGGGATTCACTAAAATGATAACACTGTCTCCCTCAACTGGACTCGGAAGAACCTATAAAGGGTCGAGTCTAAGTGTAACTTTAATGCCATCTTGGGACAGCTTCTTGATGGTTTGGGGTTACTTTAGCCAAATAGATACCTTCTCGTAAGTTGGGACGATAATTTAGAGTATATACGAACGTTTGAAGATATTTATGACGTTGTTAAAAGATATTAAGACTTAGACTTAAAGCTGATTTATCATATGAACTTTAGGTATTCAAACTTTGAACTTAGACATTAAAACTTTAAACCTCAGACATTAAGACTTTGAACTTTAAGCATTAAAACTTTGAACCTAAAGCATTAAAACTTTGAACCTTAAGCATTAAAACTTTGAACCTTAAGAACCTAAACATTGATCCTTAGGCATTAAAACTTTGAACCATAGGAGCTTAAACGTTGAACCTATGGGCATTAAAACTTAACATACTGTTTATATATATATATATATATATATATATATATATATATATATATATATATATATATATATATATATATATATATATATATATATTCCTGCATGAAGTACAGTATAAGGCTGTTATCTGATGACCTCGAGATACGTGTGTGTTTATCTTCACCTGATGACAATGGTTTGCAGCGCCACTACACTACCTCACTGACGACACAGGTGTTGAGCACTGACAGCTATTATCGTAGCCATCAACAGGTGTGTCACAGGTGTTTGGAGGGCTCAGTTGCCAACACAACGCACCTTCTCGTACCGCTATTCGCTCTTTGGGTGGGGAAGTCTTCTTCTCTCTTATGATTCCCCAGTAGTACATTTCTCTCTCTCTCTCCTTTTTTCTCTTATTCTCTCTCTCTTTCTTTCTGTCTCTATTTCTCTTTCTCTCTCTCTCTTTCTGCCTCTATTTCTCTTTCTCTATTTCTCGTTCTTTCATTATCTCTCTCTCTCTCTCTCTCTCTCTCTCTCTCTCTCTCTCTCTCTCTCTGCTCAGAACACCAGCGTGTCAAACATTTCACGAGTGACGTCATTTAGAAATTGTTTGCACTGTAATGTGTGATTAATGAGTGTCAGGTGTGTGTGTGTGTGTCAGGTGTGTGTGTGTGTGTGTCAGGTGTGTGTGTGTGTTTTATATTCTCCCTGGTTGTATTTTCAATCCGTGTTATCTCCATTTATCCATGCAGGAACATTATACTTGCACTGACGCTCCTCCTAAAGGCTGACAGTAGATCATCACTAAAATACAAAAGACCCATCACAAATAATGCCACACTGAACCTCCCGTCACATCACAACACAAAAGCTGATGTTTCCTCCCCCCAAGCACGACTTCTTTCATAGAAATCTTCCACAAAGGGGTGGTAAAAGCTATTTGATTTTTAGTTAAAGTTTCCGATCATTAGTTAAAGTTTCCGATCATTAGTTAAAGTTTCCGATCATTAGTTAAAGTTTCCGATCTTTAGTTAAAGTTTCCGATCTTTAGTAGAAGTTTTCGATCCTTAAATAAATGTCCCGATACTTAGTTGAAATTTTCGATCCTTACACAAAGTTTTCCATCCTTAGACAAAGCTTACACAGCTTTGGTCCCTGAGATCAAATAATGAACGATATCAACCTTTGCAAATGTGATGGTAGCAGCTCGCCTCTCGTGTCACACAAGGATGATATCAAAATACACAACATTGAGAGCGCCTGATTGCTTCTTGGCTCAAATAATCAATAAGATCAACGGAGTCAAAAGTAGGTTATGAATACGTAGCTCAGCAGCGACAGAGACTTTGTCACTCCTTCCGCTCTGCCCAACACGACTGTTACGCTGAATTATAGAGATGATGAGATTATGAAAGATTATTGTAGTCGCTGATTATAGTTCTCAGGGCCGTGTGTGTCCCTCCACCCGCTCGTTGCCGCTCTATGGAAATTGTTATAATTTCATAGACACGCAGGTCCCGCCAGGCCTCGACGTGACTCCGGGGTTGTGGTGTGAGGAAGGGCGAGGTGAGACGAGATGTGGCAAAAAATATGTACAGTATATATATAGAGAGAGAGAGAGAGAGAGAGAGAGAGAGAGAGAGAGAGAGAGAGAGAGAGAGATTGGCAAACTGATAAAGATAGATTGAATGATGTATAGATAATATAGAAGGAAAAATATTTCGTGTGTGTGTATCAGGACCCAGTACCTACCCATCGGACAGTCCCCCAAGCCAGGAGTCCCCTACCACCGCCGCCGACCCCCACACACTCGCCCCACCCGCCTTCACCCTGATCCTTGCCGCTTTTATGCCCTGTTTATGATACTCTTTCGGCCCTGTTTATGATACTCGGCTGCTTTGATTTTTCGCCGGTGTCCACCCATGTGTCGGTGCCTCAGTAGTGACCAGAGGGAGGCAGATTTAATGTGAGGAAGGAAGGAAGGAAGGACAGTAGCCGGGGACGTTAATACTGCTATTGGGTTTTATGTGGCTGTGGTTATATACTGTACCGCCGTCACTACCACTACCGTCACTACCACTACCGTCACTACCACCACCGTCACTACCACCACCACCACCACTACCACCACTACCATAACTAGCACCACCATCACTATACCACGACCATCACACTAACATCATTACCACCACAGTCACTATACCACCACCATCACTACTACCACCATATGTCTGTACGTTGTTTCGCTAGGGAGTATAACTAAGGCAGTCTCTAATACCTATCTGTTCTTGTCACCGGGATTATTGTAACTCATCACCTGAGAAATATTATACTTGTGGATATTGTTGGTGTAAATAATGCCATAACAGTCCTCACACTCCGACAATCACCACCAAAAACTTTCCTGTCACAACCTAACCTAACCTAAACTAGCCTAACCTAAACTAGCCTAACCTAACCTAACCTAGCCTAACCTAACCTCCAACTGGAGCCTAACCTAACCTAACCTAACCAAAGCTAACCTTAACCTTAACCTAACCTAGCCTAACCTAACCTAACCTAACCTAACCTAACCTTGCTTAAGCTTAACCTAACCTAGCCTAATCCTTAACCTAACTTAGCTCTAATCTAGCCTAACCTAACCTAACCTAACCTAACCTAGCCTAGCCTAACCTAACCTAGCCTAACCTAACATAACCTAACCTAACCATTCAGTGTCTGTCCCAGCCACCGTCATCCAACCGCTCTTCTTAAACAATAAATTTTAATGTTTATTTTATGGTTAAGAGTGTGTGTATGTGTGTGTGTGTGTATGCCGTTTATGTGTATGCCGTTTATGTGTGTATACCGTTTGTGTATGTATGCCGTTTGTGTATATATGTGTATATATGCCGTTTGTGTATGTATGTCGTTTGTGTATGTATGCCGTTTATGTGTGTATACCGTTTGTGTATGTATGCCGTTTGTGTATGTATGCCGTTTATGTGTGTATACCGTTTGTGTATGTATGCCGTTTGTGTATGTATGCCGTTTATGTGTATGCCGTTTATGTGTGTATACCGTTTGTGTATGTATGCCGTTTGTGTATGTATGCCGTTTATGTGTGTATATCGTTTGTGTATGTATGCCGCTTGTGTATGTATGCCATTTATGTGTGTATGCCGTTTATGTGTATACAGTTTGTGTGTATGCTGTTTATGTGTGTATGCCGTTTATGTGTATATATCGTTTGTGTATGTATGCTTGTGTATGTATGCCATTTATGTGTGTATGCCGTTTATGTGTGTATGCTGCTTATGTGTATGCTGTTTGTGTGCATGTCGTTTATGTGTTTATAACGCTTGTGTATGTTTGCCGTTTACCATGAGGCATCAAAACACTGATTTATCACCACCACCTCCACTCACTACTACTCACCTTCCTCCACCACCACCTTCTCCACCACCACCACTACCTCTCCTCCACCTCACCACCTCTCTCCACCACCACCACCACTCACCTCACCTCCCTCCACCACCACCTCCTCCACCACCACCTTCCCTCCACCACCACCTCTCCTACCCAACTCTCGCCCTCCCCTCCCTCTTACACCCTCCTCCTCCCACCCTCTACTCCAATACACGGGACAGTAGATGGGACAGTAGATGGGATAGACAGGGACAGTGGATGGGACAGTGTTAGTGGGTGGGACTGTAGATGGGACAGGGGTGGGGATGGGACAGTAGATGGGACAGGGACAATGGATGAGACAGTAGATGGGACAGGGTTGTAGCTGGGACAGTAGATGGGACAGGGGTAGTGGATGGGACAGTAGATGGGACAGGGTAGTGGATGACAGTGACAGGTGGATGACAGTAGATGGGACAGTGTTGGGGATGGGATAGTGGATGGGACAGTAGATGGGACAGTGTTAGGGGATGGGATAGTGGATGGGACAGTGGATGGGACAGTAGATGGAACAGGGGTAACAAGTGAGATTATTAATAGCTAGATAAAAAGAGAGACAGACAGACAGAAGATAAAAGATCAATAAAATGAAGAATGAAAAGAAAGACAGACAAATAGACAGGAGACAATAAGATTAAGACAAAAAACGTAGGACAGACATATAACAGGAATTAAAGAAGCTCCTGCTGGAAAGTCAAGACAGAAAACGACTACACAGACGACGTTTAATGGGTAACTCAACTAAAATGACCGACTCCTTCTTGTACACAACGGCAGATTCATCGTGTAGGAGCCATATGGTTGAGTCTCCTACCTGCCACGTGGTTGACGGCCCCGCCTACTTCATTCGTTAGCCAATCAACAAACTCTTAACGTGTTCCCAGACTCTCCGTCGCTTTGATTGGCCTGCCAGATATATGACGTTAAATGACATCGCGCGTAAGAGGCGTGGTGTACAATGACGTCATAAACACACCCACTGTTTATACTACAATCTAATAAATAAATAAGGCACAGAAAAATAGCTTTGATCACATTTTGACCGAAATATCAACTATTGCATATAGCGTATAGTTCTGGGGAGAAAATATATGTATCGAAAGTAAACTATAAGGGAAATAGGTAATACAAAGTGGCTAGGACTATCTGGTAACAGCCAGAGTGCGCCTGAGGTGGCTGTCGTGCGCGAGTGTCAGTTGACGTCTCGTGGCCACGTGTGGTGGACGTGCGCACCCTCCTGAGACACGCGACAGGGTACTGCAGAAGTGTGTCGTCATTTCTCATCGCAACACTCTTTGATGTAACGTCCCACTTGGATCCATAAGCCAGTGCCTTTGTATTCTTGATATTTATATACATAATCACGTCAGGCACACGGAATCTGATGGAATTTAATAAGATGCGGTGAAGAAGCGAGTGTGATAGTACAGCGAACTGAGTTAAATAATTGTCATGTGCACTTCACCTGACTCCACCATGGCAGACACCCCCAAGACAAGAAGGGTACGTATCTCAACTGGTGTGGATATAAGTTTCTTATCTTTTAACATTTGTCGTCATTAACTCTATTTGATTATCTTTTTTAGTCTTTTTTATATACCACACATGCTCTCTCTCTCTCTCATTAGTTAAAAAGATGAAGAATAAAGAACGTAATTGTTGATGTAAAAAATGGATGACTGGATGAAAGACAAGATAAAACCAGAAAAGGAGAAAACGAGAAGGATAGATAGATAGAATAATTACACATATAGTAGAGAGTGGAAGGGAGGTGTGTGTGTGGCGTGGAAAGACATGTGTACAGGTGTGCGGTACGGGACGACAGTAATGGGCAGTTGTGTGGGGGCACAGGAGGACAATATTGTACAGGTGTGTAGTACAGGAGGACAGTAAATTGCAGGTGTAGCAATAGTCAGAAGCTCCCGGCACCTGTGTGTGAGAGGAGCGTGACGTATAGGTGTATTGCTGGTGTACAGAAGCTGGGTTAAGTATCACTATTTATACTGTTAATCCGTTGTAATAACTCGAGCACTTAAAACTGTAATGTGGATATAATGCACGATTGAGGCTGTTTCTAGGCACGATTTCTTTTTATTATGAGTTATTGACCTTGTGTGTGTGTGTGTCCCCCAGAGCAACAAGCCCTTGATGGAGCGCCGCAGGAGGGAGAGGATCAACCACTGCCTCAACGAGCTCAAGAACCTTGTCCTCACCGCCCAAAGGAAAGACGTGAGTCATCATTCTCGATCTTCTTAATTCCTCAAGTTTTGTCAGTAACTCTTAATACATACGTAGGAATTCCACTTCCGTTGATCTGTTTCTTTCACGCAGAGTCTTGTTGCTTATAGAGGAAGGCAACACACATAAAGAGGACTCGCTTGTTTTTCTTTATATATGTGATACTATATTTATGTTATGTCTCTTATTCAACAGCCGACGCGATATCGGAAAAGGCAGACATTCTGGAGATGACGGTGCGGCACGTACAGGCACTACACCGCCAGGAGAATTCTACTCCCCACCACCTACGGACTCCACTGCCAAGTACCGTGCAGGCTTCACCCAATGCGCCGAGGTCAGCAGGTTCCTCTCTGGCCTCAATGATTTCCCTGACCTCCAGGCCCGCGTTCTCTCACACCTTAGTTCCACCACCACTTCAGAACCCGCCAACGTAAAACCAAGAACAGAAATGGACGAGGTTCCAATACCAACCGCTTCACCACAGCAGGAGTTGCCGACCGGGGTGCCACTGGTGCAGACACGCCTGGTATCGAGTCAGCTGGCACTGGTGTTGCCTTCTTGGGCCGCCATTTCTTCCAGAAACAGTTCCCCGACAAATGCCACGTCCCCAGAGGCAGGAGGCGCACCTTCCTCCCCTGAGTCGGCCCGGAGCAGTCCACAAGGAGCGCCCGACTTTCCAAAGGACTGCGCTAGCCCTGAAACTTACACAAGAATTGCTCGCCCAGCATCCTCTTGCTTAGAATCGTCATTTGACCACTCCATCCCTCCCGAGGTCGCTGTAGGTCACCAGCCTGACCCTCAGGTGGCCCCACTTGACCTGGCTACACCCCATCGTCGTATCGGCGTTGTAGCACCGACGCCGCCCATACAGCAATCCTTCACGGTGGCTGTGGGTCTGACACGCTCACCCCCGACACTTAAACCTAAGGCTACTGTCTTACCAAGACTAGTTGTCACTCCGGCAATCCAGCGACCAACAAAATACGTCTCTTTGCCCTCGGTGGCCCCCTATCAGTGCAGGCTATGCCCCTACCCAGCTCACTATCACCAGCAGAACCCTCATTGGCGCCCCTGGTGAACTTAGGCCCTTCACTGTTAGTGGTCGTGTAACCCATTGTTAACTCAGATTCTATATTTATATATTCAAACCTGCCATCAGTGCCTTTGTAATTCTGTACCTGACCTAAGGACAAGGTATGTTTGCATTATAACACAACATTTTCGTTACATCTTCTAATTGGAAAATAAATAAAGTAGTACTGTTCCTAAGTCTAATGGTTCTGTGATATGAATAGTGCATACTGTTGGTGGCTGTGTTTGTAAGAGAGACATACAGTATACCATCCATTTAAGGAGCGGCCGCTATACAGGAGGTATACAGCTAGCCGCGCCTCGGGCATACGACTAGACGTGCCTTTTTCAGTCGGTCCCTTTTACATATAATCCCGCCTCACTGGAACGGCGGAAAATGCTGGTCTAGAGGACACCTTTACCTAGAGCTGCAGACTAAACTGAGAACCAGTTAATCCCCCTCTCTTGTTATGGTTCAGGTGATGCAAATTGTGAGGTGTTACTTGCACCTTTCCTTACTGAATATGTAATTGTTATTGAAACCAGTACAAATATGAATATAAGTACATAATATACAGTATATATCTATCATTCCTAATAAATATTTTGTTGTATTTAGCCCATGCAGTAGCGGATTTCCAATAATTCGTGCACTACATTTATCAGTGTAGTGGAATTAACTTAGGATTGAGGTGCCCATCTGCATTAAAACACTCTCTCTCTCTCCAATCCCTCCTCCTTCACGCTGGTACTATGCCACCTACTTCTTCTCCCCCGCCCTAACACCCCACCGCCCCCTCCTCCCTCTCTCATCTCATTCATAGGTACAGGTGTGGTGATGTCAGTCATAGCTACAGGAATAGGTGTGGTGATGTCAGTCATATAGCTACAGGTACAGGTGTGGTGATCTCAGTCATAGCTACAGGTACAGGTGTTTCCTTACAGTAGACATAAACAAGTCTTTTATCCTAGTACCAGAATTCCTACACCTGTGCTGCTAACTCTACACTGTAAAAAATGTGCCGTAAATTTTACGGTGGAATACTGGCAGCCCAGTTGCCAATGTTCCACCGTAAAATTTACAGTGCCTAATTACGGCGTCCGTAAATGTCATAGCAGACGACGACGGTGTCACTGTAAAACGCGGAACTAACAGAAAATCACCGTAAAACAAAATATGGTGGCTAACCTTAGATTTTTTACAGTGTACATGAATACGTGTTTGTGTGTTAAGGCGACAGCTTGTATGTATTTGTTTCCTGCAGACATGTACAAGATTATCATCCACCTGTTTAGAGTGAATCATGATTGTATACACAGAAATGCTTATCTGAGTAACGTGTAAATACTCTCCTATATAAAAGAACACACACACACACACATTTAACCTTATCTAATTTATAGTGTGGTTATGCTGTGATAGTAAACGACATCCTGAATGAAACCACAAACTTGTCATCATAGAAAAGGCGATTCCTTTAAGTTTTGGTAATAGTAAAGTATTTATTCAATAAACTTGTCATACAGGTTTACAGTTGGAGAGGCAAGAATATAGAATATGCAGGTCTACAGTCCAGCATGAATACAGACCACACTTGCGGAGGCACAGATACACTTTATAACCAGTACATGAAAATTATTAAAGAAAAAATATGGTGTGGAACAGAGACGTGGCAGGGTCAAAAGTCTTCAACAATTGACAGTATTTGGCATGTAATTACCCGAATATCTTAGGTATTATGAGAGTTTTATCCCATTTTGTGGTTCAGGCATAATATGTGATGACAAGTAGTGTTATCAGTATATCCCAATCATATATGTATATCTAAAAGTTCGATCTCAGCATATGAATTTTGTTTAAGCTCATAATCTGATGTGGATCTAAATGATGATCCTACAATTCCTTTTAAAGTAAAGTTATATATTTATGTACATTAAAGAAAAAAGTATTTAAGGCTATAGACTTACAATTTTTGTCATTTTTCGAAGCCAAAAATGGATTTTGTCAAAATTTTCAATGCCAGGCCTCCTGAATGTGCTGTGGGATCTATTAGCAAAAATTTGATATCTGATTATAACTTGTTCAAATGGCTTTTAGAAAATGTTCGATAGTTTTTTGAATATTTTTAATTAACTTTTGCAATGCTGTTATCGCCACTTATGGGTTTCGAGGTCATTTCTTGGTGCTTGTTGTATTATTCTGGATAGCATGGCCAGTTAGGCATTTAAATTTTTGGTTCAAGAGAAAAGCATGTATTTTTAATAAAAATCCTTTAAAGGCTTTAAACTTACAATTTTTCGTCATTCGGCCATGGTTTTTTGTTCAAGAATTTACAGTATAAGTACTCCTGAATGTGCTGTAAGGATCTGTTAACTTAATTTGATATCTTGATTTATAACTTGTTCAAATGGCTTTTTAGAAAATGTTCAAAATGATTTTTGGGCTATTTTAATTACTTTTCAATGCTAATTACTCGCCACTTATGGGTTTTCAAGAGGTCATTTCTTGGTATGTATTAATTCTTAAATAGTTAGGCACATTAAATTTGCAGATTCCAGAGAAAAAGCATGTTGTGCAAAAAAATCCTTTGGAGCTTTGAGCTTACAATTTTTTGTCATTTCCGGCCAAAAAATAGTTTTGTTCAAGTAGTGTAGGTACTCCTGTGGATAATAACCTTAGGATCTGTTAGCAAAATTTGATATCTTGATTATAACTTGTTCAAATGGCTTTTGAAAATGTTCAATGATTTTGAATAAAAATTACTTTTGCAATGCTAATTACTCGCCACACTTACTTATGGGTTTTCAGGGGTCATTTCTTGGTGCTTATGTCATTATTCTGGATGTACTTAAATAGTTAAGCACATTAATTTTAGTTCAGAGAAAAACGTATTTTTGGCAAAATGTTAAGGCTATAGACACCTGGTACATCTCATTTTCATTAAAAAATGGATTTTTGTTCAAAATTTCGAGTATAGTATCCTGAATGTGCTGCTTAAGAGATCTATTAGCTTAAAAACTTGATATCTTGATTGTAACTTGTTCAAATGACTTGAAAATGTTCAAATGATTTTGATGTTTTTAATTAACTTGCAATACTATTCTCCCTTATGGGTTTTCAAGGGTCATTTCTTGGTATATTATTGGATGTACTTAAATAGTTGGCACATTAATTTTAGTTCAAGAGAAAAGCATGTTTTTTGGCCAAAGTCCTTTAAGGCTTTAGACTTACAATTTTGTCATTTTCGGCCAAAAATGGATTTTGTTCAAATTTCCAGTAT
This sequence comes from Homarus americanus, assembly GCF_018991925.1. Classification (NCBI taxonomy): domain Eukaryota; kingdom Metazoa; phylum Arthropoda; class Malacostraca; order Decapoda; family Nephropidae; genus Homarus; species Homarus americanus. The sequence goes on along the minus strand of NW_024721079.1, from coordinate 3,759,500 downwards.
AGGTACTCCTGAATGTTGCTGTGGGATCTGTTAACAAGGTGATATCTTGATTATAACTTGTTCAAATAAACTTGAAAAATGTTCAAATGATTTTTAGAATATTTTTATTCACTTTTGCAATACTAATTACTCTTCCTGCTCGGGTTTTCATGAGGTCATTTCTTGGTGCTTGTGTATTATTGGATGTATACGTAAGTTGAGCTTTGTTAAATTTTAGTTCAGAG
>NW_024721079.1:3745834-3759176 GCF_018991925.1 Homarus americanus | reverse complement strand
CTAGAAGCCACCATCTTTTGTCCAGCTCTCACCTTAAGTTACTATAAGATAAAATATTACACACGACTTTTTTTTTTTTGAGAATTCGTCGATTTTACCATAATCTAAGAGTCCTTACCTCAATACTTTACCAAATTCCTTGTATCTTGTAGTTCTGTAGTTTACGAAAATAAATCAAGGTTAGTCTAAGTATTTTACGATTACAACTACGAGAAATATAACTACCAGTATAACAACGTGGTTATAAGTTAGGAGAATATATATACAATAGAGTATCTAGGAGGAAATAATTATACAACAAAAACAACAACGACAAAAACAAATACAACCCTGACAAAAACTACAACCCCCAACAACCATAACCTCCAACAACCACAATCACCAAATCCACACAAGAATAAACCACAATAAAACAAAATCAACAATAACACCAACAAAACAAACTACAACTACAAATAACTTCACAACAAATTCACAACAACTACACAGGCGTGGTTTTCTAACTGGTGGGATCGTTGTGTCAACCATTATTGAAATTGATCGCTGGGAAAGGTTTTCTGCTTTAGATGGTGTGAATTTTTGACAAGATGGGTGGCTTACGTCCAGGTTGTTCTGCGTTATTGGGAGTCACATTTGGTGGATCTGTGAGTGTGGGTGTTGAGGAGGGGTGAGGGGGGGGGGGGGTGGGAGGGTTGAGGGGGAATGAGTGTGGGAGGTGAGATATGGATGAGAGGGTGGAGGTAGAGTGGGTGAGAGGGAATTGAGGGATGGGTGGAGGATGAAGGAAACAGGAGTGATTGGAGTAAGGAGTGGATGAGGGTATGAGTGGGCAAGAATGGTTGGGATGGGGAGGGTGGTATCAATGGGACGTAATGAGTACATCGTGGTTTGACGGAATGTGTATGTATGTATGCATGATGTATGTATATATTGTATGTATGCATGTATGTATGTATGTATGTATGTATGTATGTATGTATGTATATTTTGATGGGTAATACGATACTTATAAAATAAAATTAATAAACATAATTATTCAAACATCTAATTATAATATACATCAGCATTGGTCAGTATGGTCAACTAATTATATGTCATTACTTCTATGATCATTGTCGTAATTAACTTTGTAATCATCATCAATACACTTTTGTAAATATATTCACGGTGACTGGAAGGAATATTGTCACAGTGTCAAGTGCATATTATAATGACGATATGTTGATGAATTTATACAGTATAGCATAATGTGGTATTAGAATTATGTTTGACCTGATCTTGACCTGACCTGACCTGATTTGTTTTACCTGATATAATTTTGTCATGTGTTACCTGAACTGACTTTGCCTGATCCTATTTGAACTGACTTGACCTACTAACTTTTAATTGAACTGACCTCCATTCCTAACCTAACCTGATCTAACTTAACGCCACCTCACCTCACCTCACCTCACCTAAGAGGAGTAGGAGTGGAGATGAGGGACAGCAAAGGGGAGTGACCGTGAAAATATTGGAGTGGCTGATGAGGTGTGGGAGGAGGGGGAGGGGGGACTATATGTGAGTAGGGGTGTGACTGAGGGGGTGTGAGGAGGGGTGGGGTGTGAGGGGTGAGTAAGGGTGGAGTGAGAGATGTAGGGGCGTGTAGAGTTAAAGGAGTTGATGAGGGGGTGGGGTGTGAGGGGGGATGGGGTGATGAGGGAGGGTGAGCGATGAGGGCTGATGTAGGGAGAGGGGGATCCAAGCAACAGGTCCATCACACCCCTACCCTCCCCCACCCACCAATGGGAATGGTGCACACAAGGATTTTTTCTAGGGGTCCGTCTTGACGAGATTTACGAGCCAGCACCACACCCCACGCCACCACCCCTACGCCATTACTCCCCACACCACTACCCCACGCACCACTCCCCACACCACCACCCCACGCCACCACTCCCCACGCCATTACTCCCCACGCCACCACCCCATGTCACCACCCCACGCCACTGCACCCCACACCACACCCCACACCACTCATCTCTACGCCACTCACCCCACACCACCACCCCACGCCACTACCCCACGCCACCAATTCCCCACACCACTACCCCACGTCATCACCCCACGCCATCACTCCCCACGCCACTACCCTATGCTCACCTTAATTCTATGTCACTACCCCACGCCACCTCCCTACGCCACTACCCTACGCCACTACTCCTACTCCATTACCCTACGCCATCATCTCTATGTCACTACCCTACGCCATTACCCCTACGCCACTACCCTACGCCACTACCCTACACCATTACCCTACGCCACTACCCTACGCCACTACTCCTACACCATCTCTACGCCACTACCCTACACCACTACCTACGCCACTACCTATGCCATAACCCATATTGAATAATAATAATAAATATATTAATAATAATAATAACGATGACATAATAAGAGAAATAAACAAGTAACACACGCTAAACACGAGATTGTGGGTATTATTATTATTATAGACATAAACAACTGAGCAGGGAGGCGGTTGGTGAGAGAGAGAGAGAGAGAGAGAGAGAGAGAGAGAGAGTTGTTAGTAAATATTCTTAGTCTATCTTATAACTCTATATTTTTTTTACGTTCTTTTAGGAATTTTATATCGAAAGAAAAAAAATAATAATTATTTTAGGATATTTGGTAATGAGGGTGTTAATGTGTACATAAGAACATAAGGATGGCAGCTCTGTGGAGAGATTACCACTCTCTATCATCCATGAATCTATCTTAGCCTCCTTTTGAAACTTTCCAGAGTTCCTGCACTTACTACAAGTTGCTAAGCTTGTTCCACTCTGTCCACCAATCTATTTGTGAACCAGTTCTTCCTATCTCCTCCTAAACCGAAACTTATCCAACTTGAATCCGTTGCTCCGAGTCCTATCCTGCTCGGATATTATAAGAACTTTATCTATATCCCTTTGTTGATTCTTTCACCCACTTAAATATTTCTACTATATCTCCCTGCACTTTATCGTTCTAGGGAATGCGTTAAGTTTTTTAACTCTTATATACACATACACATACATGCACACATTCTGAAGTATATCTTCTTTCCTCCTCCCTTTCTTTCCCTTCTTCCTCCCTCTTTCTCCCTTCTCTTCCTCCCTTTCTTCCCTCACTTCTCCCTGGCTCCTTCTACACCCCTTCTACCCCCTACCACTCCCACTCTTTCTTCTCTCCACCACCTCCCTTCCTCCTCACATCCCCCACCATTCTTACCTTCTCATTCCAACCTCCCAAAAACCCTCCCACCTTCACCACCACCCTCCCACCACCACCTCCACCACCACCTCCTCCACCTCCTCTCCATCACCATCTCTCTTCCTCCACACCTTCCCTTCCTTCACTCACCACCTCCCTCCACACTCCTCCCTCCTCCTCCACACTCCCACCTCCTCACCTCCCCCTCCTCACCTCCCTCCTCCCTCAGCCACAGGCGCCCCTCGGTCCACTTGGCTCAGGAGTGGTAGGTGCCCGGAGGCCACAGAGGGAAATAATCTGTTGTCTTAGGTTAAGAATGGGCGTGGACCTACTGCCTGGGTGTCCTCAAGAGGAGGGGGAAGGCGTCCATTACCCTTCCATTACCTTCTTCCTCTTCCACCCCCTTTAAAAACCCTTACGTCACCTCCTCCTGAACTCTCTCAAACACGTGTAAACCTTCAAGACGTCACCTATGCCCTTGCCCCCACAATCACCTCTACCCTTTACCTCCAAACAATCCCCTTAACACCACCACAGCCTCCCCTTAAAATCACCACCAACCCCCTAAATACCACCTCCAACCCTTAAAACACATTCACCACTATCCCCAATTCTTAAACAGCCAGCACTACCCCCTTTAAACACCACCACTACCCTTTAAACACCACCTACTCCCTTTAACACCACCATCATTCTTTAAACACCACCACCATTTTAAAACCACCACTACCCTCCTTCAAACACCACCACTCTTTAAACACCATCACTACTCTCCTAAACACCCCCCACCACCACTACTCCCAAAGCATCTCACCCCACCACCACTACCCCCAGCACCACTCCCACCACCACTACTCCCCTTAGCACCACATCCCACCACCACTACCTCCCTAAAACACCACTCCCCACTACTCTCCATACCAGTGTAATTATGGTGATAATCACAGCACCCCTCGGCTGGTAGCAGATCGGTCCCCATTGTCTAGCCCAGGAAGTCAGCGCCTTAATCTCGACTATTATGTAGCCCGAGGCTATTGTTTCTTAATCAATACACGTTATGAAAATGAGTAAAATGGGTTAACTTGGGGTGGGTGTGGGGTGGGGGAGGTGGGTGTGGGGGTGGGGAAGAGGGTGTGGGTTGGTGAGGGTGTGGATGGGTGGGGGCGTGTGGGTGGGTAGGGTGTGGGTAGGGGTGGATGTTTGTTTGTGTGTGGTTGGGGTGAGTGTGGGTGGGAGGGTGAGGGTGTGGATGGGTAGGGTGTGGGTGTGGATGAGTAGGACGTGGGTGGGTGAGTGTGAGGGTGTGTGTGTTTGTGTCTGTGGATAGGTTGAAAGTGTGGGTTTATTTGTGTGTGTGGGTAGGGTGGTGGGGTGAAGATATGAGAGAGAGAGAGAGTGTCTAGCAAAATACCACCATCAACCACCATTATTTTAATATAACTGCTTAAACCATTAGTGAAAATTAATCGTCATTTTTCTATTTTACGATCGAAAACCTAACCTAACCTAACCTAACCTAACCAACAGACAGACAGACAGACAGACATACCCTTACGACTGTGACTAATAGTTGCATTATACACCATTAATCTCTTGTTCATTCCTGTAATATAATTGGTCACTAGTGTACTATCATTGATCATACGTGTACTGTTATGTTATATGGATGTGGTGGTGGGGGGTGATGGGTGGTAAGGGGGTGATGGATAATTGGGGGGGTGATGGTGGGGTGGTAAATGGAGTGGGCAAGGGTAATTTATCAAAGTAATTATTTGGCAAGTACACACGGACGGACGGACGGACGGATGAAGGCTGGTTCAGGATTCTTGCAGATGATAAAAAAACACGTAACTTTTCCTTCTTCACTTTCTCGTCTCCCTCCTCCTTCTCCTCCTCTTCTTACCTTCCTCTTCCTCCTCCTCCTTCTCTTCCTCATCTTGCTCCTCCTCCTCCTCTTTTTCCTTTTTCTTTTCTCCCTCCTTCTGCTCTTCCTCCTTTTTCTTCTCCTATTCCTCCTCCTCCTCCCCTTCCTCCTCCATATTTTCTTACTTATCTCCCCTCTCCTCCTCATCTTCCTCCTTTTCCATCTCCTTCTCCGCTTCCTCCTCCTCCCCTCCCTTCTCTTTTTCCTTCTATTCCTCCTCCTCTTCGCTTACTCCTGCCTTTCATCCCCTTCTCACCCTGTGCCTTATCAACTCTTCCTCCTCCTACTCCACTTTCTTTATCTCTCTGTCTCTCCCCTCTTCTTCCTCCTTCGTCTCTCATCACCACCTCTCTCCTTTTTCTTCTTCTTCTTCATCTCGTCCCTCTGTATATTTCCCTTAATCTCTTGTTCTTTCTTCTCTTTGCTGTTCCCTCTTCTCTTTTTTTTCTCTCTCTCTCACTCTTCCCTTTATCCGTCTGTCTTTCTCTTCTTCCCTGCACTAAATTTTTGGTCTTTTTCTCATTCTTATTCTGGTTTATTATATTTTTTCTTTCGTTACTATCTGAATTTTTCTCCTTTTTCCTCCCCCTTACTTCCCATTCCCCTTCCTTCCCCTCACTCTCCACCCCTTTCTACCCTTTCCTTCCTTCCCCTCACCACCTCACCAGTTAGCAAGATTCCAAGCGGGTCTCCAGTAGATGACTTCTATTCTTTCTTTTTATTCAACAAAACCTTCACCAATTTCCTGGAACAACATTATTACCTTCATTGTGTTCCAGATTAGGTCCAGCCCCGTAGCCCTGGAGCCATGCCGCCTTGACTCTTTCACACTGGCACTCCCCTTATCCCTCCTCCAGGCACATCTCTCTTCCCCCTCCTCCCCCCTCCTCCAGGCACACCTCTCTTACCCCTCCTCCCCCCCTCCTCCCTCCAGACATACCTCCGTCCCCTCTCCTCCTTCGCCCCTCCCCCCCTCTACCACCTCTTCTGTAACACATCCTTCTTCTTCCCGTTGCTCCTCCTCCACCACCGCAGACACATACTCCAACACCTCTCTAACACCTCCCTGTAACACATCCTTCTTCTTCTCCCTCATATCAAGTCCAATTTTAACTGTCCCATGAATTTTTTTTTCCGGAAATTGTTTCTGGTAAAGACGGCAACAACGCAGACTTCACAGGGTATTTTTTTCACCTGATTTTGGGTGTTTTTATTCCGAGAGAGAGAGAGAGAGAGAGAGAGAGAGAGAGAGGCTAATGATGATGATGGTGGTTTTGGTGGTGATGGGGGACGCTGGCGAGGCTGAGGTAGTTAGGTGGTCAGAGAGGGAGGTAGGGAGGGAGTGAGGGGGTGAAGGAGGGTTTTCAAAGCCTCCCGCGTATGAATGCACATTCAACTATTTTCCAGAACTCCATCCCTTTGTTATTTCAAAAGGGAAACTCTAATATTCCCTCTGAGAATTACCCTGGCGTAGTGCGCTTTGTCCAGACCTGCGGCGGCGGCCAACAGCTGAGGAACCTCCATATTGCTTGTCATTATGATATGGAGAGCCGACTTCCTCTGGGTTTTTCTACTTAGAGTTTTTTTTCTTTCTAATTTCTACGTCTTTTCGTTTGTATTTTCTTACTTAGTCAAAATTATCTTCTCTCAGAACTTTTTTTTACCTCTATAAATGTTTTCTCTCTCATTTCAAGCATCGTTTACTATATATTCTTGTCACCTGAATAATACCTCTCTTTAATCTCACAGTTTCTACACCTTCTTCTTTTTTTTCGGTTCATATAAATCTATTATCCTCTTTCCACCTCACTACTTCTCATTTTTTCTTACTTGGCAAGAATTTAAATTATTTTTGTCCTCTCTCTCTCTCTCTGTCATCTCTGGGCTTCTGCCTTGATTAACAATACTCACACCAGAAAAAGAACTTTCATAGCCAATAAAAATCATTATCGACGTTTCTGTACAAACAATGGGAGGCATCAGGTCGTTCGTCAGTTCGGCTGAGGGCGGAGAGAAAGAGAAAGAGAAAAGAACAGAAGAAAAAACCCACTTCACTCCCCTTCATTTCGTCCCGTTTAGTTAAGTTTCCGCTCTCTAATCTCAGTCAAAACAAGGAAGAGGTTATGGAGACCAACTCACCCCTTCGAGGCAGCTCTTGTTGATTCCAGCTCGGGGGCCTTTGAGTATCTGGAAATCAACTCAACCCTTCCAGATAGTTCTTGTTTCCCGCTCGGGGCCTATAGAGAGCCTTAGAGGGCAACTCGCTCCTTTTCCATACCTTTCTTGTTTCCAGTTCGTGTTCTTTGAGAGTCTTAGAAAACCAACTTATACTTTTCCATACGGTGTTTTCTGCTGAGTGGGTATTATGAGAGTTCATGCGTTCTCGTTCCAGCTTGAGTCTTTTAGAGTCCAGATCCAGTCTTACTTTCCAGGTGTTATCGTTTTCGGCTGGAACTCTGGAAAGTCAAACCCAGATCAGACCAGACCGGAATTTCCCAAGTGCCTTTAATGGCCGCGTTATCTCTTGCAGACATACCAAACATGCAATTAAATGCTTCTGTGTTACCACCTGCAGCTCTCTCTCTCTCTCCAGTATGTATAGAGAGGAGAGTCTAAGGCACCACCGTTATAACACAGTCATCAGGGGGAAGCTACTGTACCTGTGCTGTACACATTAATATATGTACCTTTACTTTACGCTGTTTACCTGTATGTTAAGCTGTTTACCTGTACTCTATACATTAAGCTGTTTACCTGTACTCTATATGATAAGCTGTGTACCTGTACTTTATATATTAAGCTGTGTACCTGTACTCTACACCAGGTTATAGCCACTGTACCTGTATTCAACACCCCAAACTGTACTTGCTGTAGTATATGTGAACAAACTTTTAGTAACCTAAAGTTGATTTAGACTGTGATGTTATACTCGCTATACCAGATCAAGTATACTCATTCATGTATGTTTGGACGATACAGCGAGGATATACTTGGTGACGTCACTCGTATGTTTAGACGATACAGCGAGGAAATACTTGGTGACGTTACTCGTATGTTTGGACCATACAGCGAGGTGTATATTTGGTGATGTCACTCGTGAAGTTTAATAGGTGAGGGTGGACGAGCACCAAGCCTCACCAAGACACAAAGGTTCACCAGCACACAACGGCTGTACCTCTTCACTCTGGCTACAATTCGTCCATCACCAAAACGGAACTAAACTGGAGCCGCTCAAAGGAGAGTGAGGAAGAGGGGTGAAGGAGGAGGAGAGGGAGACAAGGGGAGAGAGGGAATGAGTGAGACAAACAAGTGGAAAGAAAGGGGAAGAGGAGAGCAGGACGAGGGGAGAGGAGGGGAAAAGAGAAGGGGACGTTGAAGGATGGAGAGAGAGAGGAAGGAAATGCTGCTGGAAATGGACGGCAGAAGAACGAAGATGGAAAAGAAGAAGAAGTGAAGGAGGACGAGGAAGGAGGAAGGAGAAGGAGAGGAAGGGGGACGAGGAGGAGGAGAGGAGAAGAAAGAGGAGGAGGAAGCCTGCTAATGGAGGAGGCAGTAAACTATGATATTGTGCCCTGAATGACTGCACTGAGGACACCCGCATCACTCACCCCTCTGCCCGCCAAGCTAGCCTCCCCCCTCATCTCCCCGCTTTCATCCACTGTCTCCTCCCTTATCCCTCTCCCCCCTCATCCTCCCCCACTCATCCCTCTCCCCCCTCCATCCTCCCCACTTATCCCTCTCCCCACTCATCCTCTCCCCACTCCCTCCCCCCCCACTCATCCTCCTCCCCCACTCCTCCTTCTCCCCTCCTCCTCTCCCCCCACTCATCCCTCCCCCTCATCCCTCCCCCTTATCCCTCCATATTCCCCACTCATCATGCTTCATCATTATTCATCCCTCCCCCCACTCACCCCTCCCCCCACTCACCCCTCTCCCCCACTCACCCCTCTCATCTCTCTCACACCCAGTTAAAATAAACTATACAGGGTGATCGAAAAAGAATGCCCATATCAAGGGACATTCTTTTTGGGTGACCCTGTATGAGTGTTTGAGACGGAGTATACATGAAACGGATTATACATAAGACGGGTTATACATGAGAATGGGTATACATGAGATAGAGGTATGTATATTCACCCTTGTAAGGCGTGGTGGTGGTGGTGGTGGTGGTGGGTATGAGGAAGATTTCGGTGCCGAGCATTTCAAGTCCCGTATGTGGGTGGTGGGCGGGAGTGGGAGGAAGTGGGCGGTGGGTGGTATCATGTGGGGGTGGTGGGCGAGGTGTGGATCATGTGGACCAGATGAAGGTGGTGGGCGGGGAGTGTATCATGTGGATCAGGTGGACCAAGTAAGGGTGGTGGGCGGCATAGAGCAATTAAGGGTGGTGGGTGGCATGGACCGTGGGAGGGTAGGTGGACCGTGGGAGGGTAGGTGGACCGTGGGAGGGGAGGTGGACCGGTGTGGACCAGATAATGATGGTTCTCCCTCCTCCAGGAAGAGACGGGCTTTTAGCTGCCGGAGGACCATGAACTAGTGATTATGGCGCTGCTAACACGCCACTATTAGAATGTGCTAGTAATGGAGTGTTGGATTGCCGGGTTTTGGGTGGTTAATGGTGGTAGTAGGTGTTGGTTGCGGGTTTTGGTGGTGGTAATGGTGGATGTTTGAGTATTAGGGCGTGGTGTCAGAATGAATATATCTCTCTCTCTCTCTCTCTCTCTCACACACAGGGTGAGTACACAAACAGGTAAATTAAAACGCAATCAAGTCATAATTAGTAAACAAACAATCATTACTGTTGACGGTGTCGCTACAGGTAGATTACTTAAGCAAACAAAAAGGTAGTTGGCGTGACTTAGTGTAAACAGTCGACAAACACAATGGTGACGTAACAACTAACAAACAAAGACATTCTTACACACACACACACACACACACACACACACACACACACACACACACACACACACACACACACACACACACACACACACACACGGCCAGGTGTGGAGATAAACCCAAGTAGTGGAGGAGGAGTAGGAGAGGTGAAGGAGGAGGAGGTTCGCTTGATGTTGGGGAGGAGGAGGAGATGGGGGAGGGGGCAACCTGAAGGTCTTTTATGGTGCCTGTGAGACCCTTTCCAGGCGTGGTGCACGTGATGCCGCCCTGGAGAGGGCAGGAGGTTGATGGTTAGGGTGGGAAGGGAAGGTGGGAGGGGGTAGTAATCACACGTGAAGGCCGCTTCCTCCACCCCACCACCACCTCCTCCCACCACCACCTGTCCACCCACACCTACCTCATCCACCCACACCCCTCATCCACACCACACACCCCTCCTCCACCCACCACACACCTCATCCACCCCACCTCCTCCTCCTTCTCCTCCCCTCCCACCCACCACCCTCATCCACCCCACCCCACACCTCCCTCCCACCACCTCCCCCTCCACCCACACCACCTCCTCCTCCACCCACAACACCTCCTCTTCCTCCTTAACTCCACCTTCAGCCGCTACCCAACACCTTTATACCTCCGCCCAGTTCCTCCATCCACAATGCGTTACCTCCACCCTACTCCACCCAACGCTTTCACCCACAATCCACCATCTCTACCACTCACCACGTCCAGTCTCCACCTAACTCTTCCCTCCACCCATCTCCTCCACCCTCCACCCAGTTCCTCCACCCTCACCGTGTGTTAACTACGGGAGATGTTGGAATCGTTATTGATTGTGTGTTACAGTGTGTGTGTGTGTGTGTGTGTGTGTGTGTGTGTGTGTGTGTGTGATCAGCAAAAAATCTGGCACCTCTGATAAATGAAAAGACCTCACACACACACACACACACACACACGAGCGAAGAACAGCGCCTGGCGGTTCTCTTCAACCTACCTTCACATATACCTATACGCCAGACGATCATCCACCTTCTGCCAGCGGTGGAATTCTTTCGTCGGACTAAGATAAAATTAAACAATATTTTCCCCCTAAGTTTGAATACATTTATTTTGACGTGTTATTTATGAAGTACCTGAGCGGGGGGGAGGGGGGGGAGGTTAGGTTCGTGGTTCATATAATAAAGATTTTAATAATACCAATATCTATAAAAGTCAATAGAAATGTATTTATTAGTTTTCAGTTTTAGATTCAGTTAAAGTTAAGAAAATTTAAGGTTTGTGTCTAAGGGTTGAGTGTGGAAACAAATTTACTTAATATTCCGTATTATAAATTTAGTAGAGGTAGATTTTATTTTAATACATTTTTTTTGTTTTTTTTTGTTTTTTTCCTCTGGCAAGAATTATAAACTAGATGAGATATTATATCATATATAATACAGGAGGTCACGTGTACTGTAGCAGTGTCTGTAATTTAGAGCCATCAGAAGCACTCACACCACACGACACAGATGCTGGTTAGTGGTGATTCACTCTGGTTAATAACATAGATGCTGGTTAGTGGTGATTCACTCTGGTTAACGACACAGCCACACCACCTATGTATTAACGCGGCGGCCCCGGGATAAACACCTCGGCGTGCACTACCTATACCTGGTCGTGCACTACCCATACCTGGTCGTGCACTACCTATACCTGGTCGTGCACTACCTATACCTGGTCGCGCTCTACCTATACCTGGTCGTGCACTACCTACACCTCGGCGTGCTGTACTGCCATAAATTCTCACTAATTTGAGGACTAAAGGCCATTGATTGTAGTGAGGATAATGTGAGGTGTGTGTGAACCAGAGCTGCCTGTGTGTGTGTGTGTGTGTGTGTGTGTGTGTACTGGTGATGCATACGTCTCTCTCTCTCTCTCTCTCTCTCTCTCTCTCTCTCTCTCTCTCTCTCTCTCTCTCATCCTATCCCATACCCCCCCCTCTCTATTCTTTCATTCTTCCCTCTCCCTCCCCCTCCCCCTCTCAGCGGCCAGACACCACCACAGCCACGCGCCTCTCGACACACCACCTCCTTGATTTATGACCGAAATTGCCGATTCAATTTTTACAGTTTAAAGCAGAGGCGAAGCGATGCGTGGGAACATATTGTGAACTGCTGTGGTTATTAAAGTGTATGATGAACCTAAATGATGCGTTTGTCTGTCTGTCGTGTGTCTCTAGGAGGGTGAGGGGGGGGTGTAAAGAGGGGGGGTGGTGGTGTGTTTGTGTGGAGGGGGTAGTGTTGAGTGTGTGTGTGTGTGTGTGTGTGTTTGTGTCTACGTGTAAGTGTAACATATAATACATACATACATACATACATACATATATCAACACACTTATATCTATCTATCTATCTATCTATCTATCTATCTATCTACCATGACTCACCAACATCAACACAAACCAGTTCCTCATGATTGGGTTCCCACACGTTCCTATACCTTTACTAGCACCAATCATCACTATTTACCTAACCTATCATCATCATCATCATCATCACCATCATCACCACCATCACCATCATCACCAATGATCACCACCACCACCACCACCACCACCACCACCACCACCACCACACCACCATGACCCTCATCATCATCATTCATCATCATCATCATCACCATCATCATCACCACCACCATCATCATCATCATCATCATCACCACCACCACCACCACCACCACCACCACCACCACCACCATAACCACCATCACCACCACCATCACCATCATCATCATCATCATCATCATCACCATCATCCACCACCACCATCATCATCATCATCATCATCACCACCACCACCACCACCACCACCACCACCATAACCACCATCACCACCACCATCACCATCACCACCATCACCACCACCATCACCATCATCACCATCATCTCACCACCACCACCACCACCATCATCCTACACTAGGTTAATGTTCCCGTGGAAATAGAAAAGCCGAGTATTATGATCTATTACCAGTGTTTCAAATAGATGAAGAAGACTTGACGGGGTGCATTATTCTATTCACTGTGTGGTACCCTTTTTATCGTGGGATAGACTGGAACTATGTTATTATCGGGTCTATTAAACTCTCCTGTGTGATTTACTGCTGCGTGAACAACAATGTTAGTATGACTTTGGCGTGTGTGTGTGTGTGTGTGTGTGGTATTGATGTATTGTGTGTGTGTGTGTGTGTGAGTGTTGTGTGTGTGTGTGTGTGTGTGTGTGTGTGTGTGTGTAGTAGTAGTAGTAGTAGT
>NW_024721079.1:3467401-3745734 GCF_018991925.1 Homarus americanus | reverse complement strand
GGTATTGTTAGTAGTAGTAGTAGTAGTAGTGACTGTATATATGTAAGTGCAGTTTAACTATGAGTGTATGTGTGTAAGTATAGTGTGTAAGTATGAGTGTACATGTATAAGTATTGTGTGTAAGTATAATGTGTAAGTGTATGTGTGTATGAATAGAACATAAATGGGAGTGCATGTGTGTAAGTATAATATGTAAGTATAAATGTTCGTGTGTAAGTATTAGTAGTAAGTAGTAATAGTAAATGAATGTATACGTGTAAATGTAAGTTTGTGTGTACCACAGGATGTTTACTGGTGTGTGGCTACATAAACGTATTTGGTGTACTGTCCCCTTATCTATTGTGTACTGCCTTGATATTACCGCCGTGTGGACAATGGCCTAGCTCCCTCCTCCTACTCCCTTCCTCCTCCCCTCCTCCTCCCTCCTTCCCTCCCTCCCTCCCTCCTCCCTCCTTCCTCCCTCCCTCCCTCCCTCCCTCCCTTCCCTTCCTCCCTCCCTCCCTACTTCCATTCCATCCCTCCCTCTCTCTCTCTCCCCTTACAGGCGGTTCTCCCCCTCCTCCTTTCCTTCCTTCCCCTTCCTCCTTTTCCTACCCCTCCTTCCTCTCGCTCTCTTCCTCCCCTTCCTCCTCGTGTCTCATCCTTCCTCCTTCTTGTCTCCATTATTAGAACAAAGAATAGGAAGAAAGAACTAGAAATAGATGAAAGAGAGAAATGAAAATCACACAAATGCCGACAGGTGAGGCCGTGTCAATCACCCCCCTAGTGCCTATCTCCCGACAGGTTTGGTGAGAGTGCCTGACGATTGAGGCACTATATGTTAACTCTGACATCTCCTTATCAGTGCCACAGGACCGTAACACCGCTAATCATTCACAATTATGACTGTTAATGAGGGGAGGAGGGAGATGGGAGGCAGAAGGTGATAGAGGAGGTGAGAGAGAGGAAGGAGAGAACATGACTGCGTGGCTGTTGACCCCCACCTCCCCAGGTGGTGGAGGGTGATAAGGTGATCAACAATTACAGAACGATAATTAAGACCACAGGTGATAACAGTGTGTGTGTGTGTGTGTGTGTGTGTGTGTGTGTGTGTGTGTGTGTGTGTGTGTGTGGAGAGAGAGAGAGAGAGACACACACACACACACCTTCTTTAATCAACTCACAGGTAAGGTATACATTAGTGACCCAGAGCCCTGACAGGATTACCGTATAGGAGTCAATCCATTTCTCTCCCCGTCAGTGAGTGAGTGAGTGAGTGAGTGAGTGAGAGTGATTTTATGGTGTTTTTATATGATGTATATAATTTGTTAGATTTAATTAAGATTATATGTGTAGTAATCGCCGTTTACGCTCACCAATTTGGATAATTCTGACGATGGTGGGAATGATCATTAACCCCTCATTAACGACCCTTTAATATATATATATATATATATATATATATATATATATATATATATATATATATATATATATATATATATATATATATATATATATATATATGTGATTAAGTTCCGAGGAAGTCGTACACAGTATAACCCCGAACGTTCATATTATCTTACCTGCTTGTTCAGGTTAAGTGATTGGATGGTTGGGGGAGGGGTGGAGGGGAGGTGGAGGAGGTGCATGGTGGTGGAGGAGGAATGGAGTTATCACGTACACTCTATAAGGACGGAACACGAATGCCACGAACACGACGGCACGCGCGACTGGGTAACATAAGTGCCACAGGTAACAGAGGTGCCATATGTAATACAAGTGCCACATGTAACATAGGTGCCTAGGTAACACAAGTGCCACAGGTAACACAAGTGCCACAGGTAACACAAGTACCACAAGTAACACAGGTGCCACAGGTAACATAAGTGCCACAGGTAACACAAGTGCCACAGGTAACAAGTACCTAAAGTACGGTGCCACATGTATTAGGTGCCACAGGTAACAAGTGCACAGGTAACACAAGTGCCACAGGTAACAAGTACCACAAGTAACACAGGTGCCTGGGTAACACAAGTACCACAAGTAGCACAGGTGCCACAGGTAACACAAGTACCACAAGTAACACAGGTGCCACAGGTAACATAAGTGCCACAGGTAACACACGTGCCACAGGTAACACAAGTACCACAAGTAACACAGGTGCCTAGGTAACATAAGTGCACAGGTAACACGGTGCACAGGTAACACAGGTGGCTTTGGTGCCCTAAGTGCCACAGGTAACATAGGTGCCACGATAATAGAACCTACTTAACAGAGTGACGCTTATTAAATGGCACTGTACAAACACCTATCATCATTAACAATGGCTCAATACACGTAATATAATAAGTACTGTATAATGGCTGTATGTTCAGGTATATTTACTAAATGAAGTATATAATTTTGTGCATAATACGCTCGATAAATTATAACCTAACCTAACCTAACTTCAACCTAAATTAACTTAACTTAAACCTAACCTAACCTAAATTATTCTAACTCAACTCAAACCAAACCTAACCTAACCTAACCTAACCTAACCTAACCTAACCAAACCTCACCTTACCTTACCTATAAAATGAGTTTCCCTTTGTGTGTGTGTGTGTGTGTGTGTGTGTGTGTGTGTGTGTGTAGACAATAATGGACATAACTCAAGTGTTGTAGCATCACCATTAATGTACGTCACCACACACACACACACACCTACCTACACACAGTACAACAGTATACACATCTTGGTACAGAGGGAGAGATATTACTGTTCTTTCTTTCTTTCTTTTTCTTCTTCTCTCCTCCCTTTCCCTTCTCCCCTTTCCTTCATCTCGCCTCTTTTGGTCTTCCTCTTCTTCCGTTGCTTCCGTTTCTGTTTCTCCCTTCCTTCCTTCCTTCACTCTTCTTTTGTATTTCACTCTTTCTCTCTGCCTTTTCGTGTCTCTCTTTTCTCTCTGCCTTTTCGTGTCTCTTTCTCTTCTCCTTCCCCTCTCTCTCTTACCCTCCCTCATCACCACTTCCTCCCTTTCCCCTCCCTCATTCTCCATTCCTCTCCCTCACATTTCCTATCCTCATCCTCCTTTCCCTACGTCTTCCTCTCTCTCTCTCTCTCTCTCTCTCTCTCTCTTCCTTCCACCCCCTCTCTCCTTCCTTCCATCCTCTCCCTCTCTCTCCCTTCCTTCTAACATCTCCCTCTCTCTCTCACACATTTCGTTGTTACCTAGTAGTCAATCCTCCCTCCTCCCTCAACCTCCCTCCTCCTCCACCCTCCCTCCTCCCTCACCACCCTCCCTCCCTCCCTCACCATCCCTCCCTCCCTCCCTCCCTCCTCTCCTCACCACCCCCTCCTCACCACCCTCCCTCCCTCCTCACCACCCCCTCCCTCCTCCTCCTCACCACCCCTCCCTCCTCACAGCGACAGGTGGCGACACAGCCATTAGCTGGCCGTGTTCCTACGAGGCTGCCAACTGATACGCCATTTTTACCCTCAGTCAATTCTTTTATCTCTTATCTCCACCTATCCGTTCAAACCTCTGGTGAGATACCGCTGAACGCCGGCCGTGAACGTTCACCCTGTGATGCCACCCCCGTTCACGGCCCGATTGAACAGAACGTGGAGCTAGAACGCCCTGAACGAATTCATTTATGATTTTTTTTAAAGCCGACATGGCAACTTTGAGTCTACCTTCACTCGGGGTAAGAACGACATATCTGACAAGCTGTCAATTCTGAGTTGAACTGAACACATCTGAATCTATTAAAACACACACGTGCAAATGTTATATTTGTGTTTGTGTAAATTAATATATACATATATATATATATATATATATATATATATATATATATATATATATATATATATATATATATTATAATATATATAATATTATTATTATGCGCAGATAATATAATTATATATATATATATATATATATATATATATATATATATATATATATATATATATATATATATATATATATATATATATATATATATATATATATAGTGTTTGTTATTGTGTGTGTGTATTATCAGCAAAAAATTTTCTGCACCCCTTGGTCAGATGACCTCCGCAATGATCACTGACTGAGGCCATGTTAATTTGGTAAGGTTGGTATTTCTGGTTGTGTGATGCATTGTATAACCAGTATGGAGCATTTTGTATATCACATATAGTTAATACAGAGAAATTAACAGGAATCACCCGCGTAAATGAGTGTTGTTCAGAATTCTGGGCCCGGTGTCATATTGTATAACACCAGTATGGTGCAGAAATTTTGTTTGTTGACTGTACACCAGAGCGAGCACTAGTGGAGTCCCACCATCAATTAGTGTTTGGTACCGAGGTGGTGAGAGAGAGAGAGAGAGAGAGAGAGAGAGAGAGAGAGAGAGAGAGAGAGAGAGAGAGAGAGAGAGAGAGAGAGAGAGATTCATATAACTATAGGAAACAAAGAAAGTGATTGAGGGACAGACAGACAGACAAACAGACAGACAGACTGAGCAAGGTGGAAGGATGAAGAGGGAGAGGAGGGAGGAAGAGAGGAACAAGGGGAGGGGGGAAGAAGGGAGAGAGATGGACGAAAGAAGAAAGATAGAGAGAGAGATGTGAAGAAGGTAGTAAGGAGAGGGAGTTATCGGGAAAGAAGGGAGAGGGAAACGAGATGAGAGACGGAAATAGAGGATATAGAGAGGGAGGGAGGGGGGGGAGAGGGAGGGGAGGGAGAGAGAGAGAGAGAGAGAGAGAGAGAGAGAGAGAGAGAGAGAGAGAGAGAGAGGAGGGGGGGGGGGAGGAGGGGGGGGAGAGGGAGGAGGAAGGAGAAAGAGAGAGGGGAGGGGAAGGGAGGGAAGGAGAGAGAGAGAGAGGGGAGAGGAGGAAGGAGACATTCTGTAAAGATGCTGTGTGGCAGAGGTCAGCTGGACGCCACTCAGAGTCTCCTGTCATAAAACAGAGGCCTTGCTGCCCTGTCTGACGGGGAGAAGGTGGGGGAGGAGGTAGGGGGGAGAGGGTGAAGGAGGTAGGAGGGAGATGGGAGAGGTGTAGTGTGGTGGGAGAAAGAGTGGGAAGGAACGAGAGAGAGAGAGAGAGAGAGAGAGAGAGAGAGAGAGAGAGAGAGAGAGAGAGAGATTACAAATGGATTGAGAAAGGTAGGAGAGGAAGTGTGGGAGGAAGAGATAAAGTAAGGAAGAGAGGAAAGGAGGAAGAAGTGAAGAACAATAAGGAATAATTGAGGAGGGAGGGAGAAGGAGTAAGGGGTAAGGGAGAAGAGAGGAAGAAAGGGTTTAAAACTACCCCTTAATCCCACCTCTACAATACCTATACTTCTACCTGTACTTAAACTTACCTCAGAACCTCTAATAACACCTGTACCCGACTTAATTAACACAGGAGAGTTTGTCGGTCATCTCCCCACCAGGTGTTGAAGCGTCTTTTACCTGTCGTTAATCTACGCTATCATCTCAATCTATCACACTCTTATTTACCCCTTGAGTATGATAACAAACCCCTTGAGTACAATAAGTAAGGGTATTGATTATCTGAACCCTTTGAGTATGATGATTTAACCCCCTTGAGTACACTGACTTGGACTCTTGAGTAAGATGTCTTAATATTTTGAGTACGATAATCTAACCTCTTGAGTATACGATGATTTGATACCTTGAGTACTATATCATCGAACTCAAGGGAGAGAAAAAGGTAATCGTACTAAGGTTAAGTCCCACCCTCCCCTCTCTCCCTCCTCACTTGAGAAGGGGGAACAGGATGAGGAGCGAGAGGTGGTGAGAGAGAGAAAGAGTGCCAGTTCCCACCCAAGTGCCAACCAGACCCCCCTGTTGGTCCAGTGGCACTGACGTAGCCTTCAGACACCAACACACACAGACACACACACACACACACACATAGTGGCATTCTGATATGACACAAGCCATCGGGTCGTGTGTGTGTGTGTGTGTGTGTGTGTGTGTGTGTGTGTGTGTGTGTGTGTGTGTGTGTGTGTGCGTTTCTTTGTTTCCACCCCCGTGTACGTATGCTGCCCTCCCTCCACCGTTTGTATGTTTTAACTGCACGAATGAGGACCTGCTACTGCTGCGTCTCCTACTACTGCTGGCGTAACACAAAGGTGGTGAGGGTATCATACAGGGGAGGGTATCATACAGGGGGTACTTACCTGTATATGAAGGAAAGACTCACTAAAATCATCTTTCCTCCATCCTCTCACCATTTCTCTCTATCTCCCTCCCTCTCCATCCTCTCACCATCCCACCCTCTCACTATCCCTTCTCTACCTCCTCTTGTCTATTCCTCTACCTCCCCTTTCTTTCACCATCCTCCTCCCTCCCTCTCAATCTCACCATCCTCACCATCCTCCCTCCCTCCCTCACCCCCACCTCCCTCACCCCCTCCTCCCTCACCCCTACCTCCCCACCCCTCCCTCCCCATCCCCCACCCTCCCTCACCCCCTCCCTCCCTCACCCCCACCTCCCTCACCCCCTCCTCCCTCACGCCCTACCCCCTCACCCTCCCTCCCTCATCCCTACCTCCTTCTCACCCCTCTCCCTCCTCACCCCTCTCCCTCCCTCACCCCTCACCTCACCCCCCTCACTCCTCACCCCTCCTCACCCCTCCCTCCTCTCACAACACCATCACAGTAAGAGTGAAATAAGCACTAGAGTGGCAGGAGTCACTGAGTGGTTCCCCTACCTCCTAAGAAGACAGCCATGGTTTGTTTACACCTGTGGCCGACACCTGGGAGCCTCTGTATGGGGGTAGTGGTGTGTTGAAGGAGGTAGTGGTGGAGGGATGGTAGGAAGGATATATGTAGTGGGGGTGTGTAATTGTGGTAGAGAGAGAGAGAGAGAGTCTGAAATCAGCTCATATAACTCTCTCTCTCTCCTATAATTAAGCAACAGTGGTCATAATCATGTCATCACACACACTCTATAATAGTCATAGTCTCAAAGGCCAGTCATGTCAGGTGTGGGTGTGTGTGTGTGTGTGTGTGTGTGTGTGTGTGTGTGTGTGTGTGTGTGTGGTAGTAGTAATAGTGGTGACGTTGGTAGTGGCAGATGGCAGACTACTGTAGTACTCAGAGACGGACGGCACGGAATAGATCGAAGGGACGGAACGGGGTGGATAAGGATGACGGAACGGAACGGACGGACAGAAGGAGGGAGGGAAAGAAGGGAAAGGAAGGAGAGGTGACTTACAGCGGCGATGAGAGAGACGATACCCTGTGCTACACTTGTCACTCGCCCCTATAAGGCTGTAGTACCATCCCTGCGCGCTCACTACACCCCGCCCACACCCATTAAATACACCCACAGTGAACCTCCACCCTCGGTCACTACACCCACCACGACACCTAAACTCCCTCCAGGTGTGTAGGTGGAAGGAAGGAAGGAAGGAAGGAAGGAGAGGGTGGTAATGAAGTTCCAAATAGTTTAGGAAATTTACACGAAGGATCTCATTCAAATTTATCTAGACTACACTTACCACATACACCCATTTCCACTCGTTTACACCCATTTACACCCATGTACTAACGTCTCTACACACGAGTCATTGAATCAAGTGTACAGAAGGTTCTTAAAATTTATTATTAGTGAATGATACAGAGAATTTGGATAGAACGTATTGCTGGTTGGCAAATTTACCCAAATAAATATTTCGATTTTTTTTAGGTTAGGTCTCTCTCTCTCTCTCTCTCTCTCTCTCTCTCTCTCTCTCTCTCTCTCTCTCTCTCTCTCACGGGGTTAGAGGTCAATTAAATAGTTTGACATTAGGTTGTAATACCTTGTTTCACCAATCACTTATATACGTCACCTACTCCCCACCTACACCCCACCTAAACCCCACCTACTCCCCCACCCACACACCCCACCTACTCCCCACCTACACCCCACTTAAAACAGGTGTAAATAGGTCAGTAAGAGTACACTAATCTGTACCACTTATTAAATACACTTGGCCATACGAGTGTGTACACCTTTGGCAGAAACATACAAACAGCGTCAAAACATATTGTTACGTTGCTTATTTGTTTTTATTAGTTTGTATTATATTATTATTGAGAGAGAGAGAGAGAGAGAGAGAGAGAGAGAGAGAGAGAGAGAGAGAGAGAGAGAGAGAGAGAGGAGAGCCACAACACACCAGCACCTTTCATAAGAACGCTCCCTCCCCCCACCTTCACCAATATATAAACACTGGAACCAAGAAACTCAATGTTGACCCTTCACTCTTATGACTAATTACCCCCAGTCTTATAACCATAAAACCTCTTCAAATGTACTGGAGGGGAGTAACAGTGAGTGACAGTGTAGCGGAAAGGTTGCGGGGTGGAGGGAGTGAGTGACGGGGGTATGGAGGTTCTAGAGAGGGACTAAGAATGAGTGACGGTAGAGGTAAGAGTCGTGGGGGGAGTGAGTAACGGGGTATGGAAGTTCTATATGGATAAGAGAAGTGAGTGATGGTCAGGGGAAGTTCTAGATGGTGTGAGTGACTGAGTAACGTATAGGGAAGGGTTCTAAATGGATTTAATGAGTGACTGGCGGTACAAGGAGATTCTAATTAAGTGCAAGAAGGAGTGACCGGTGATACAAAGTGGTTTTAGACTGTGTGACGGAGTGAGTGACGAGATATAGGGATGAGTGACGCCCAGTAAAACGTTCTACAAGGAGTGAAAGAATGAATGAGTGAATGAGTAACGGTGTAGAATTGAACTCCCGACTCGAAGTGACGGTCAATTAAAGATTTAAGAGTGGGTGAGTTACCGAGGGCACTCAAGATGACCTACAGAATGAGTGAGTGACGCTGAGTAGCTCCCAGTTAAAAGGTTCTAGAGGATGAATGAGTGACGAGGGAGAGGGGGTGTGAAGGAGTTCATGTAGCACTCAACTTGATCCAAGGGTCGTATGAGTGACGTTGAGTGACCCCAGAGTGTATAAGTGAGTGGTTGGAGGGTGTGAATAATTACTAGAGGCACTCAAGCTGACCCTAAGCTTTTATGAGTGAGTATATATGTGTGAGTGAGTATATATGTGTGTGTGTGTGTGTGTGTGTGTGTGTGTGTGTGTGTGTGTGTGTGTGTGTGTGTGTGTTTGTTTGTTTTTGGCCCAAGGGTCGAGTGAGTGACGCTAGGGGACAGGTGGAGTGGCTCACACCAAAACACTCAAGACGGTCACTCACCCATACACGAGACAGACACTTACAAAAACAAACAGAAAAAAACACAGTAGTTAATTACATGGAGTTTTGATACTGATGTGTGTGTGTGTGTGTGTGTGTGTGTGTGTGTGTGTGTGTGTGTGTGTGTTATAATAAATTTGTTTATATGTCAGCATAATGTACGTGTATGTTTATATAAGCGTATATACACACTTAAGATACGCCAGGTAGAGAGTGTATCACCTGTGGCTAAATCTTTAACTTACGAACCTTTGAGAAATTAAACCACCAGGTAAGACACTTAATTAACCTCAACCTTCCATTAATATCTACGTCAAGGCAGGTGTTAAATACCTTACCTGTACTTCATTACCTAAGAAGGCTAATTACCTGTCTTTTATAAGTTAATGAGTTGATATAAGTCCGTTTGTAAGTGCATCTGTATCCCAAGGCATATAGCGTCAGTCGCGTGTGTCTGTCTGTCTGTCACCATAGAGAGGAGGGAGACGGAGGAGGAATGGGGTGGGGGTGAGGGAGAAAGGGGTGGGGGTGAGGGAGAAAGGGGTGAGGGGAGGAAATGGCTTTATTGTGACGTTTTATGAGTGAATAAATTGAGGTGTGGAGGAGAGTAAGTGGGGGGGGTGTAGGTAAAGATTCCGAGTTCTTCTTCTTCTTCTTCTTCTTCTTCTTCTTCTTCTTGCCTGTGATACACATTTGAAAGGAGTTGATGTTGGCCCCAAGCCATCCCTATTCCCCCTCTTCCCCCTCCCTCTTCCTGCCCCCCTCCCCCCTTCCCCCTTCCTATAACCCCTTCCACACAACATCCACTTCCCCCTTCAATCAAACACCTATCCCCCCTCCTCTCCCATCTTGTCTCACCTACTACCTAACACCCCCTTCCATATAACCTTACCCACCCACCTTCCCACCTGCTGATACCTCGTCCCCGCCCACCCGCCCACCCACCCACTCCCCTTACACCCAGCAGCTGTGTATTAAAACCCTTTGCTATGTATAAGCAGTCTGTCGTTTCTGAAGAAGGTTTTTTTGTGGTCGCGTCTAATGGATCTCTTAATTGGCACAGACCAATCACACACACACACACACACACACACACACACACACACATTATTACACATTGAGAATATTATTGATTGACAATACACACACACACACACATTCTTGATGTTGTCGTAGCTGGCGTGTGTGTGTGTGTGTGTGTGTGTGTGTTACATACGTGAATACATTAACACTAACATTCTCCTCCCTCCACGCTATGCATTCATTAACTGCTGTCACAGAATGTTGTCACTATACCTTTCCTCCTTCACACTGGTCACCTGAGAGAGGGGGAGGGGGGAGGGAGGGGAAGGAAAGGGAAGTTTGAACGCAATCACTCTACACATTCTTTAGCCGTGAGTGAGGAATGCTGTCACTTCCACACACACACACACACACACACACACACACACACACACACACACACACACACACACACACACACACACGCGCACACACACACGAGGCGCGCGCGTTAAATGTTTCCTCATCACACTCACACATTCTAAGACAGACAGACAGACAGACAAACAGACAGAAAGACAGACAGACAGAGCAAAGAACAACTCCCTACCCTCCCACATAAAACACCGCGGGACCATCACCCTAAGGAACCCCCACTATACCTAGACCTCTCCACGCCTCCTGAAGTGTTCGCTCAGGGTGTGTCGTGAAAGGTCGATCATATGTGGCACGAGGAGGCAGACCCGTGAAAAACATTGCTAGCGTGTTATCTCATTCATTGAGGGAGGTGAAGTCTTCTGAGAGTGGATGGATGGATAGTTGAGTGGTGGTTGGGTAGTTGGATATTATGTACTGTATATATTTAGGTGAGGGGTGAATAGTTGGATGGATGGACTTCTGGATAGATAGATGGTTAAACGGCCAGAGGTATGGATGGATGGACTATGAGATGAAAGGATAGACTATTAGATAGAGGGATAGACTACTGGCTAGATGGATACACGGTCAGATGGATGAATAGACTTCTAAACGGATGGATAGGTATTTGTCTGGATTGTCGAGTGAATGGATAGAAATAAGCTGGATCAGTATGTTTGTATAAATGGATAAATAACTGAATAAATGGATAAACATGTAATTGACTATCTATCTATCTATCTATCTATCTATCTATCTATCTATCCATCCATCCATCCATCTATCTAACAATGAAAATAAAACATCATATCTTATACTGAAACAGAAAACGGAGACAGACGCGGGGTGAACTATTCTATTTTTTGTTTACCTATATTTTTTTTTTTTACCGACGGAGATAAAGGTCCAGTTTTTTTTTTATGCTGTTGGTTGTTTTAGGGTGAAATGAGGTGAGGTGGTTGGCGATAAGGTTGTTTTTGTTGGTTGTGATATGGTTGTAATGATGTGCCGACGTCTGTACCCCCTACTCCCTCTCTCCCTCTCTCCCTACCTACCTCCCTGTCTCCCTCCCTATCCCTCCCTCCCTCTCGTTGTCTATATGACCGCGGTGATGGCGATGGAGAAGGGTGTTGGTGATGAGGGGGAGGAGAGAGGGTATGTGTAATGGTGGAGAAGGGGTATAAGGTTTGTGATGGTGATTGGGAATGGTGTTGGTGATGGTGAAGGAAGTGGAGAGGGTGTGTGTGTAATGATGGTGATGGGTTGGTGATGGTGAAGAAAGGGGAGAGGGTGTGTGATGGTGGTGATGGAGATGGGTTTTGGTGATGAGGAGGTGTTCATGAAGAGGGTGCTGTGTGATGATAAGTGGTGGTGGTGACTAGTGACGTTGATAGTGATGTTGATTACGGATGTAGGTGATGATGGTGATTGATGATAGTGAGAACACAAGGATAATAATGAAGGGTGATAGTGAAAGGTGATGATGATGACGAAAAGGTACTACTAATAGTGATGGAGAGATGATGAAGGATGGTGAAAAATTTAATAATAACCCAAGAGAGAGACAAAAAAAATAATGGAAAAAATATAAAATTAAATCCCCTGAAAAAAAAGAAGTAGAGGGCTGTAGTCACCAACCCTCAGACATAAACACCTCAATTAACTAACTACCTCACCTACTTTATATACAACTCTCACCAATAGAACAAAACTAAAACTATTCTAACCTACTATCATTAAAAACACCGTAACAACAATTCTTTCAAATATCCAAAAGGAATTAGAAAAGGTTGTAAGCAGAGGTAAGAATATATTCCTACCTGCCAACACCTGTACTGTTCTACCTGCCAACACCTGTACTGTTCTACCTGCCAACACCTGTACTGTTCTACCTGCCAACACCTGTACTGTTCTACCTACAACACCTGTACTGCGTCAGTTTTTAAGTGAGGGAGGAAATATGTAGATTAACAAGGTGGTTGGTGTGTGTGCGTACATAATAATGATAATAATAATAATAATATTAATAATAATAATAATAATAATAATAATAAACGGTTTATTAATAGAGTTGCAGCCGGTGGCTGAAAATATACAAACTTACATTTGATTTAAACATAATGATATGCGTTGAATACATTTACAGGGCTGTACAGTATATAAATCAGGAGCTGTTTATTATTTTAACAATAGATGGGATGGTGCTATACTTATATCTATGAGTGCGGGCTCTTGTGGGCTGAATTTTGTTGTAGTGGCAGACTGCGCGAGGTGGGCAGGGGACTGCCGGTGGCAGAAGGTGGCGACGACGAGGATGGTGCAGTAGTCCACTGCCAAACCTTGCTAGTGCTTGGTGGTGGAGGTCACTGAGGGATGGCATTTCCAGGGTGGAGAGAGCGTTGTTGTAGCCGGAGTAGTCTGCGCCGAGCATGATTCTGCAGGCCCTTCTCTAGCTGACGTCGTTGGGTAGAGTTGAGAGAAGACGACCAGGCTGGTGACGCACACGTTAGTTTGGGGAGAATAAAGGCGTTGTAGATAGTCCTCAGCTCTGGCGTGGGTGTCCCAAGTGTAGTCGTCGTAGCATGTAGAGTCGGTACGAGGCTGCCTTGATTGTGTTGTTTACATGGGCCTTCCAGTCCAGTTTGTGGTCTATGGTAACACCCAGGAGTTTGGCAGACTGCACTAACTGGAGAGGATGGGCACCCACTGTGATTGCTGGGGCTTGCACTGGAGTGGTGGCGGTATTGATGTGCATGACTACGGTTTTGGTGTGGTTGATGGTGACCTTGTTCTCCGTAGTCCTAGCCTGTCCAGGGTGCCTTGTAGTGTGTGTGTGTGTGTGTGTGTGTGTGTGTGTGTGTGTGTGTGTGTGTGTGTGTGTGTGTGTGTGTGTGTGTGTGTGTGTGTACAACATATTTCGAACAGGTAGAATATATATATATATGTATATACCTGAACAACGTATATTTTCACAGGAATAATATACACATTCTTTACATAGTTTTACATGAAGGATATATAAACATTTATAACATACATGTTCCACTACACATCACAACACAACACTGAAATAGGAGGAACTGTGGTCTTTGTTTACGGGTTGACGGTGATGTTTATCTTCCCCATATATACATAGTGTGTATATAATCATAAGCTACAACAAATATACATAAATCACCTGTAGCTAAAAGGAAGATGGTTGTTGTTGGTGGTAGTGATAGTTGTTGTTGTTGGTGGTGGTGGTGTTGGTGGTGTTGGTAGGTGGTGGTGGTGGTGGTGAATGATGTTGTTGTTGTTGTTGTTGTATGGTGATATTTTTGTTGTTATTACGTTTGTTAAGTGGTCTAACTATCAGGATTAACAAGCACCATTCACTCCATCTAATAAATTCTATTCTAGTAAACTACAACAGTAACACTCACCACACACATTCACTCCACCCTCCACACCTCCCCACGACACTACCTCCACACACTCCTACCTTCATCTCACCACAAAAGAAAATCCCACACATTCCGCGATTTTTTTTTCTATTACAACACCAATAATACCATATTTCACCAGCGCCATAATGGATTCCACACAATATATTGGTCGAGTGTCGCCCATCAATTATGGAGGCGTCGTGTTGTGGCCACTTAGTCTTATTGGAGGGGTGAGGACTTGTTACTTATTGACAATGTATCATGCAAAGGAGAATACACGGAGGGTGTGGGAAGAAATGTAGGTGTGTGGGTGGGTGGTGGGGGTTGGGGGGTGGTGGTGGTGGTGGTGGTGGTGGTGGTGGTCATTGTTGGGATGGGATGGAGGGAGGGGGGGTGGTTGGTGGTGATCATCGTTGGCTGTATATGCATGTGTATGCGCGTGAGCGCGTGTGCGTGAGTGCGCAAGTGCGTGCATGCGTAGTAAAGCAAACAGATTATTCCTCCATCTATATACAGCTTAAATGACAAAGTAAATACAAAAAATTGGACAACTTACCATTTATAACTGTTTAATTCATTCAATTTAATCTATATATCGCTAGTTATATGTTTATTCACGCAGTCATTCATCTCTCGTATTTTATTTATTCATTTATATAATTATTTTCCTTTGTGTTTGATTATTATTCACTTTTGTCGTTTTATTTCAGTCATCTGTATTCATTTATTTTATATTGTGTGCTGTAAAGGGGAAATAATAACCGTATGTGTAGAGCGTAATTGGAGATGCGAGGGAGCACACACACACACACACACACACACACACACACACACACACACACACACACACACACACACACACACACACACACACACACGCACACACACACACACACACACAGAGGCTCAAGATTCCCCCCAAAACTTTCACAGGTTAAGTGTTTATCTTTAACTGGTAATGAGAGAACCTTCCTAGTTACTGTCCTTAATATCCTGTAGGTTAAGAAAGCCAGTTAGAAGCGTTTATTAACACCTTCAGTTACAAGGGGAAGTTAAGTGAATCAGTTAAATACGTCCTCACATCACCGGTTAAGGGGAAAAAATTGTATCGTAAGTTTCTCCAAGAATCTATCGTTATCTCGTAGCTTAAGTGATCCTGGTAGACCCATTCTCACGTCTCTAATTAAGTGGAGGAAAAAAGTAACTTACGATCCTTTTAGAATCCTTCACTCTCCTCCTTGTTTGTTGACACTTATATGTTACCCTAAGTGGACCGTAGGAAGATTAGCACCCCTAGCTTAAATCACCTGATTATTGAACACCCTAACCTAACCTAACCTAACCTAACCTAACCTAACCTAATATAACATGACCTGACCTGACCTAACATAACATAACATAACATAACATAACCTGACCTAACCCAACCTAACCTAACATAACATAACCTAACCTGACCTAACATAACATAACCTAACCTGACCTAACATAACATAACCTAACCTGACCTAACAAAACATAACATAACATAACCTATCGTCTGACTTTTTTCACTTATATTTTTCCTAGATTAAGACAGGGGCCACATTAGCACCCGAACCCATCAGCTGGTACCAATTAGGAACGACGACACCTGTTACCATTGGTATTTATTAGGATTGGAACCTATTAGCACTGGCAACCCATTAAGACTGGAACCCATTAGGACTGGAACCCATTACCCCTTGAAAACTCTTTCACTGATGAGAGAGAGAGAGAGAGAGAGAGAGAGAGAGAGAGAGAGAGAGAGAGAGAGAGAGAGAGAGAGAGAAGAAACGAAGACAGACAGACAGAAAGGGACAGAGACAGATAGACATAAATATAGACAGACAGACGGACAGACACAGACAGACAGACAAAAACAAAGGGAGACAGACAGTTACACAAGGGTGGAGGTGGAGGTGGTGGTGGGTGGAGCTGACATAATGACCCGTGTGAAGGTCTGAAATGGTGGCGGTGCAAAGTGTCTTATAGACCCGTTAATAATACACCCAAACACACATCCTTGACCTCACGGGGTACCTGAGGGTGATGTGTTGGCTCCCACGACGTTTAACACTGAGGGTGAATGGGAGGGTGAGTGGGGAAGAATGAGGAACAATGGGGGCAGAATGAGATAATAAATGAGAGAATGAGGGACAATGAAGGAGAGAGAGAGAGAGAGAGAGAGAGAGAGAGAGAGAGAGAGAGAGAAGAGATCCTCCTGCATGCTTGTCATCACCATCCTTGTCTCAGATAGTGAGAGGGAGGGAAAAGTATCGCCATCACTGTATCACTATCACCATCACTATCACTGTCTCACCATCACTGTCTCATCATCATTGCATCGCCATCACTGTATCACTATCATTTTATCACCATCACTACATCATCATCACCACTAAATCACACTCACAATCACCACTAAATCACCATTAAATCACCATCCCTGTATCGCCATCACTATATCACCATCACTAAATCACCATCATCTATATCTCTCTAAAAAAAAGTTCCTTGTCTTTTTTTAATGGAAGTCTGGACGGATATGGACAGATCAAGGTGGTTCGAATTATAGACGGGTCGAGACGGTGGGTTCTGTTCGAATCTCCTCAAAAAAACACTGAACTGAACTTAACGCACGTGTCAAGCTTGTTCCAACAGTAACAGGATACACACCAGCTTGATTCTCTAAGCTCTAAACGTTCATTGAAGCTTTCGTCTGTCAGCTTAGAAAGAAAAAAAAGCCAGTTTATTTACACGATGGAGTTCTGGCGTTCAAGAGGGGTTCGTTGTGTTGGTATCGAAGCTTCATTGTTGTCTCTTGAGAATCTCGTGATAGAGAAATAAGAAAAAAATAAGATAAATGGAGACATAAGAAAAAATAAGATAAATGGAGAAATAAGAAAAAAATAAGAAAAATCAATAAATAACTAAAAACATATAGAAACAAGATTAATAAATAAGTAAAAAAAAATAAGATACATATGTAAGTGGAGACATTAAGACGAACAGACAGATAGACAGATAGACAGAGGGACAACCAGACAGACAGACAGCTTTTTATCGTAATATCGTAATAAGCTGCGAGGATCTGGTGAAGAAAGACAGACAGACAGACAGACAGACAGAGAAAGTGAATAAGAAGACAGTATTCTCGTACGCAGTGGGGTGTGGCTGGCGGGGTGGCTCGTGTTACTAATGGGGGCAGCGACTATTAAAGATCCAAGACAAATCATTAAGGTTTTGTGAGCGAGAAATTATGCGACTTTAGAGGCTAATTAGGGTGAGGATGAGAGGTAATGAGACGGGTTGTGTGACGGACGGGAGGACGGGAGGATAGATAATCAGATGGACAGTTAGTTAGATACATGGATGAATAGAAGGACAGCTTGGATACGTGGATGGATAGATAGATAGATAAACGGACAGTTAGCTGGATAAATGGACAGTTAGAAAGATGGATGGACAAATAGACAGTTAGATAGAAGGGCAATTAAATAGACAGACAGACAGAGTTACTCAACCAAAACAATCCTCATGAATTTGTCTAAGATAGTTGTCGACGCTGCCCGTACCAGAATACCTCGCTAGGGTGACGGTCTGTGTGTGTGTGTGTGTGGGTCGGTGTTCCGGGAGTGTATGGAGGGAACTAACACGAACAATACTATTTATGTTACTGTATGATGATGGTGATGATGATGATGATGATGATGGTGATGATGATGATATTGCTTTTTCGTTGTCATTTTTATTATTTTTTTTCTTCTTTGTCTTCTTCTCCTCCTCCTTCTTCTCCTTCTTCTTCTTCTTCTTCTTCTTCCAAAACGACAACACGACAACTCAGAAGACAAAGAGCTAAATGAACGACACAAACTCTTAAGACAAATTTAAAAATGAGGAAGGCGAAAGCGTGTATAAAAAACAACACAGGACCAGTAGACAGACAGACAGACACACAGACAGCCACAGACAGACAGACAGACAGACAGACAGACAGACAGACACACAGACAGACAGCCAGCCAGACAGACAGACAGACAAACGAAGGACACGAGACAAAAATGGAATATTGATGAAGAAGGTCTGTAAAAAAAAATAAGTAATGGTAAAACGACAACACGACCAGGCGGGGCAGATGGCCTCGTGAAGGCACGTTGGTGGCATTTCTCGGTTCACTTAAGACTAGGTTGGTCCATCAAGCCAGGGAGGGGGGAGGGGGGGGAGTGGGTGGTGGAGGAAGAAGGGAGGGCAGCAGGTGGGGAGGAGGAGAAGGAGGTGACAGAGGAAGAAGTGATGGAGGAGGTGGTGATGGAGGAGGAGGAGGTGATGGAGGAGGAGGAGCTGGTGGAGAAGTAGGGGGGGGCCAGGTCTCCTCCAGGTAGCCCACTGACGTCAGGTGTTCGTCAGGTAACAGTGGATTCTGCCGCTACAGGTTAAGGGAGTTTAGACAAGCTGAGAATTCGTCCCTGTTTTCATCCCTCAAGCTAATTTAACCTTAATACTAACCTAACCTAACCTAGCCTTACCTTACATAACCTAACCTAACCTAGCCTTACCTTACCTAACCTAACCCCCCTCCCCCTCCCCCCCAGGTAGCGTTAAGGTGAATTTAAAGGTACTCAACTTAATTCCCCTAAAATAAATAAATACAACAATGAAATACAGGTATGGAGTCCTCTATATCATTAACCCAAGGTATACAATTACTGGTACAGGCATCAGGTCGATAGTCGATACTACACATACAGGTACGAATTACAGGTACTTATTACGGGTGATTATTTAACATTACAGAACCAGAAGTTAAAAATCTATTCGTAATTAGAAACATAGATGCAGTTCCAGGGATACAGTAATGGTCTCAGTTAACATTATAATGCATGGGAGATAAAGATTACAGGTACAGATTACAGGTAAATACAGTAAGGTACAGTGTATCTCCAGGCGGTGATGGTATCATAAAGGTTGCCGTAGTAAAATTCCGGTAGCCCCCTCAACCCCCCCACTGAGTACCAACAAGTCCTTTCCAGGTACCAAAATCTCACTAATTACCAGGTGAGTCGCCCCCCTCCAACCCCCCACAAAGCTG
Source organism: Homarus americanus (assembly GCF_018991925.1). NCBI lineage: Eukaryota > Metazoa > Arthropoda > Malacostraca > Decapoda > Nephropidae > Homarus > Homarus americanus. Next base: position 3,726,617 of record NW_024721079.1, on the reverse strand, counting down.
AGTTTGGTGTCGTGGTTGAGTGGGTATTTACTGGTCGCTGTCTCATAGTCCTTGTAGGCCCCAGGTTCGATCCCAATATCTCTTTGTATACGTTTGAGGGTGATTTTGGGCCCCTGTACAGATAGACCCCTAACCTAACCTAACCAAACCTAACCTAACACGTTTCAAGGGGAATCTCATTGTGTTGTCTCTTTCAGATGGTTTACGGGAAAGGTGGCGTATGGGTGTTTCTAGGAGGGCTGGGTGAGGGACTGACTGACTGAGTATAGTAGGTGCAGAATGGACGTGCGTGTAAACAGAAGTGTGTGTGTGTGTGTGTGTGTGTGTGTGTGTGTGTGTGTGTGTGTGTGTGTGTGTGTGCGTGTGTGTGTGTGTGTGTGTGTAAGAGAGAGTGGGCGGGATGAGAAGCATGCGCCAGGGGGTAGCAAATTGGGGAGCTGCTAGATTTTTTTTCCAGAGTGAATAGGTGGGTTGGGTGGGTGGGGTGGGTAAGGTGGGTTGAGTGAGCTGGGCAAGGTGGGTGGGTGGGTGGTAGTCTGGCAAGGTCGCCGCGTTATCATTGGCTGGCATTTCCGCAATAAACACAGAGCTTCTCCACCAACCTTTAAAAGGGCGGCGTGTGGGGAGGGCATGGGGGAGATGAGGGCGTGTGGGGAGGGCATAGAGGAGAAAAGGGTGTGTGGGGAGGGCATGGAGGAGAAGAAGGCGCGTGGGGAAGGCATGAAGGAAAAGAAGGCGTGTGGGGAGGGCATGGAGGAAGGATAAGACGATGAGGGAGGGCGTGTAGGACGGGAGAGGGAGGTCGAGGCGATGTAATCTATAGTCCTTTATGGAGCCCCTGAGGACGGAGGCTCCTGTGAGGTGGTCGTTTACAACCTGGTGTTTGCACGTCGGCTATTCATAAGGTGACCAGCAACCCCGGGGATCCCTGGCCTAGAACAATACACGAATTATGGTAATGTTGTCCTCAGTTTAAGACCGTGTAAAAGGTGAATGGAGGAGGAGGAGTAGGAGGAAGAGGGAGAGGAGGAGAGGGTCGTGAGGAAGATTTTTGGAGGAGGGAGAGGAAGATGTGGGGTTCATGGAGAGATTGTGTGGTAGAAGGGGAGGAGAAGTATGGAGGAGGGGATCGTTAGATAAGGTCGGAAGAGAAGGGATAAGAGGAAGAAAGGGGATAGAAAAAAGAGGAGGAAGGATAGGAGAAAGAGGAAGTACAGGATGAGGAAAAAGGGTCACAGGAAATATTGAAAGAACGAAAAAGGAGGAACTGAGAGGCGATCCTTCGTCAAACAACTTCCTCTGCAACCATCGCCTCCTTCACCGTCCCCCTCCTCTCCCTCCTCCACACTCCTCCCACCAAGTACTTTTTCTCAGAGACAAGGTCATCCTTCACCAGTAAAAAGTGTTTATCAGCGACACGTTCTGAAAACAACTTCACTTCGTCCGTTCAACAGGAAGAAGATCAAATACCTCCACGCCTACCTGAGAATGCGAGCACAGGTGGACACAGGTAATTAAAGTCCAGATTTCTTAAGAGTTCTTATAATGACTATTCCTCGTAAATAAACATGTTTAGTTAAAAGCTTAAAAACAAAAACCTTACCAAATTACATCAATATTACGCTGAAATTTTCCTTAATTAAATACATCTCCTTAACACCTGACACAATTGAAGTAAATAACCGCTTCCCAACACCTGAGGATTAGACACCCCAGTTTATTTTCCCCTAATAATTAACCCTGGTAGCATAGAATAGGGGTACCTACTGACAGCACTAGGATCCCGTTAGGTCAGGTCAGGTCAGGTCAGGTCAGGTCAGGTTAGGTTAGATTAGGCTAAGTTAGGTTAGGTTAGGTTAGGTGTCGTCTAGCAGAGTCAGGCTCCGAGTGCGGGTGCCAGTAAGTGCCAATAAACACACACACTATTGATCGACCTGTAGGCATTATTTACCTTCACTCATCACACATCGACGCGATACCATTCTAACCCCAGTAATTTTGTATTTTTCTCGTTTTGGGGAGGAATATTGGAGTACAAATGGTGGAGCATTAGGGCGTGGCGGAGTTCGGTTTGTTTAGCTGAAGGGCGTGGAGGCGCGGGGGGTGACGTGGGGTGTGGGGGGGGGGGGTGTGGGGGGTGTGGGGGTGTGGGCAGGCGAGTGATCGACTATTATGCTGGGAGTCAACACGGTAAATCACTCTCTACCTGCCAGTACTACTTTACCTGTTGGGACACGCGCCTTCCTCATCCTGACACACGAACACACACACACACACACACACACACACGCAGACAGACACACACACACACACACACACACACACGCAGACACACACACACACACACACACACACACACACACACACACCTACAGCCAGTTCGACATAAGTTCATTTTTTTTCATTTTTCCTGACCTAAAGAATGTGAGCAAATGACACAACGAATGGACACGGAAGGAACTATGCTAAACGCGCGAGGAGAGGAGGAAGAGAGAATAATGACCACACTCCACAGTAACAGTGTAAACAAGAAGGAAGAATAATAACAATGGGGGAAAGGAACAATGTAAACCAACACAAACAACACAAACAACACAAACAACAACAAAAATAATAATAATGATGATAATAATAATAATAATAATAATAATAATAATAATAATAATAATAATAATAACGCAGGAGCAATGTAAATAAAACTACATAATAAACACACACACACACACACACACACACACACACACACACACACACACACACACACACACAGCCAATAAATCCTGGAAAGTACTTAGGACTACGATAAGAGAGACTTGAAATAAAAAGAGTATCCCTCCTTCGTACAATATATATCACTATATCAGCCAGGTCAGGAGAGACAGGTGTTTCAGGCTCATTAACGCAGACTTATAAATATTTGGGATCACCTGAAGATTAACTTATAGATTAACTAACCTAACCTAACCAAACGAAACATAACCTAACCAAACAAAACCTAACCTAACCTTACCACGCTAACCTAACCTAACCACCCTAACGCTAACCTAACCTAACCGTATAAGGGTGAGAATATAATATTTTTTTCTTCACTTTTCTAATAATTTCAAAGGGTAGAGAGAGAAGAGGGTGAGATGAGAGGAGTGTTGTTGTCAAATTGATCCACCTTGAAGCCCCTCCTACCTGTCAAAGTGTGAAGGTGATGTAGTGAAGATGTTTTGAGGCGTTAGAGAGACTATGTGACGTGAGGTGTAAACAGTGTATGGTATAGGGAGAAGAATAGTGGTGAGTGGTGGTGAGTAGTGGTGGTGAGTGGTGGTGAGTGGTGGTGAGTAGTGGTGGTGAGTGGTGGTGGTGGTGAGTAGTGGTGGTGGTGGTGGTGGTGAGTGGTGGTGGTGAGTGGTGGTGAGAGTGGGTGGTGGTGGTGGTGAGTGTGGTGAGTGGTGGTGTGTGGTGGTGGTGAGTGGTGGTGGTGGAGGGTGGTGGTGAGTGGTGGTGTGAGTGGTGGTGGAGTGGTGGTGGAGGTGGTGTGAGTGGTGGTGGTGAGTGAGGGTGGTGGTGGTAGGTGGTGTGGTGGTGGTAGTGGTGGTGAGTGGTGAGTGGTGGTGAGTGGTGAGTGGTGGTGAGTGGTGGTGAGTGGTGGTGTGGAGGTGGAGGAGGTAGTGAGGTGGAGTGGTGGAGGCAGTAAGGTGGAATGATGGAGGTAGTGAGGTGGAGTGAAGGTGGAGGAGAAGGTAGTTAGTGTCGGGGTCCAGCGGTCACCTGCCAGGTATGGCATCCTTATCTCTCACCTGCCGCCTGTCTGTCCAGGGATGGTCACCCCTTGTCTCTCTCTCTCTCTCTCTCTGTTTCACTTTCTTTGTCTCACACTGTCTTTGTCTCACACTGTCTTTGTCTCACACTGTCTCTGTCTCACACTGTCTCTGTCTCACACTGTCTCTGTCTCACACTGTCTTTGTCTCACACTGTCTCTGTCTCACACTGTCTCTTTCTCTGCCCCGGCCCCAAACTATCTCTCTATCTCACACTCTATTCCTCTTTGTTTGCCTTACATTGTCTTTCTGTCTCAAACTGTCTTTACCTCAGTCTCTCACACACACTGTCTCCCTCAAGTCTCCCACAGTCTCTTCAGTATAATTATCTCTCTCACTTTCACCACAAGAGATAAAGAAAAAAACCCTGACAACATTTCTTATTTAGTGATACAAAAAAAATAATCTTTTCCGTGATGTTTTTTTTTATATAAGTAATGTTTTCTTCCATGACGTCACGATGTTTTCGATGTTTATGTTGACGATTAACAAACATCGGTGACTGTAACATCGAGGTACAGAACAGTAGAGGGGTGGAGGGGGAGGTGGAGGTGGGGGGGGTTGGTAGAGGGGGTGAGTTGGAAGGGGGGGTGGTGGCCAAGATGAACACTGAGACCACCTGAAGATTAGACACCCAAGATTATTTCACCTGAAGATAAATCACTTTAATACTATACCTCGGGCTTAGGTTAGGTTAGGTTAAATTACTACTTGTATGTTTAGTCTTCAAGTGACCCCCAACAGAAGTAGGAAGTAGAGTGGAACAACAGTTTATTTACCCAGACTATATATAACACCAATACAAAGTGCAGCAACAGCAACAATATTGACATTTACTGAACCTATGGAGTGAGATGATGTCATGGTGGAGTTGGTGGGTGAATATATAGACGTTATAAAGGATTGATGTCTCTCTACGTATAAACAAAAGCCGATTAGTCAGATGTTTCCAGAGCTACTCCTTCATTCATGAGGCTCCTAAACCCCTTAACACTACAGCGTAAAGGATAAACATGACCGACAGAAAACAAAACACGATCGCTTATAGACGGGATAACGAGTGGGCGAGCGAGTCTCTTAATCCCCTTTACGTCAGATCATATTGAGTGTGAGCCGAGCGGTGGGCGCCACATTATAAAGGTTTGGATCCCCCACCCTCTCTTTCTCTCTCTCTTGTCGTAGCAGCTGATCACACCCTCTGATGCGCTTGTTAAATCATCCGATCCTCTCCCTCCCGATCTTCATTTGTTAACTTGGTTCTCACAGGTTGTCTATAGCTGTTGTGACTCGGTTGGAGGTATACAGTAGGATGGTGTCAAGGCGGCTGGGATAATCGCTGATGTTTTAATTATATTTTACGTTTTGTAGATATATGATGAACTATGTTATTTGATTATGTATACAGTGAGTCACTTTCATCTTTGTTGATACGTCATTTTCACCATCATCACCAACATCACACCGTCACCATCATCATCACCACCGTCATACCGTCACCATCATCACCACCCCCATCATATTGTCACCACCATACCATCTTAAGGGCTCACACACACACACACACACACACACACTCGTAGACGGGTGATTAAGTAGGGGTGTAGGGCGAGGAGTGGTAGTGATGGGCCGACGTGGTAACTCCCAGCAGGAGGTACCACAGATGGTAGCGAGATACTGTCGACCCCTCGCTGGGAGTACCACATCCTCGACCACCTACACGACATCACCTCCAACCTCCTTGAGATGTCTTGGGGCCCCAGACTCTTAAAGGAACATCTCAAAGGGTCTTATATCATTTTATTTATTTTTTTTTTCTGTACCTTCTTGAGAGTTCGTGGTTCTGTATTCTAAAGAGATCTTACGTTAAATTTCTTCCTGAGACGTTGATTTCTTCTTACATATCCCAATCGAATTCACCAAGTATCTTACTTTAATTTCTTCCTCACAACATCTTTAAAATGTCTTAGGATCGTAGATTTATTTCTCTCCTAATTAACAGGTAATATGAGGACGTATCTACCAGGTTCACCTGAAACTTTACCTTAACTAAATGTCTTTCTCGTATCTCTATAGTTAAGGGAGAAAAAATATATTTCTGTTACTTAGAGAATCTGGACCCCTGATGACCGCCTAGTGATGACCTGCTTCTCGTTATGGCGTGTTCATCCGTAAACTTATTTATCCATCCATTCATCCATTAATCTATCTATTAGCCCATCCAGTCATCCATCCATCCAAACACATGCACGCACACAGTCAAACTCACATAGGCCCCTACACACACAAACATACATAAGCCCCTCACTACACACACACACACACACACACACACACACACACACACACACACACACACACTCTCTCTCATCGCGATAAGAGCCTCGCCTTCACAACGGTATCCGATAATACGGTGGACAAATTATCACGAGTATCGGTAACTAGCTCCTGGGGCCTGAGTGTCTGTCGGGGGTCCCAGCGAGGCGGAATTAGCATAAACTTTGCATAATACACCCCGGAAACAAAGGGAGGGAGTGGAGGGAGGGAGTGGGGAGGGGTATTGAATGTCGCGGTGGCGGGCTGGCTGCAGGGTGAGCGGGTCGCCTCGCTATATGTGTGATTGAATTCGACCTAAGTTTATCGTGTTGAGAATTTGTACTCCCGAAACTTCACTGGGTTATAAGACGTATCGTAAGTGTATGAGGGGTTGGAGTTCAGGTATATATCTTAAGGTGAGTTATGAAATGCATCTCGGTTATTTTACGACTCAATTCTGAAATGTATTTTTTGGGGGATCTATGGTTATAATTTTGAAATACATTTAATGATAGAAACTTTAGATTACCTGAAGATTAGCCACCCTAGTTTAATTCATCACCCTAACCTAACCTAACTTAATCCAACCTAACCTAATCTACACTAATCTAACTTAACTTAATCTCAGCTAACCCACCCTAACCTATTAACTAAGTAATCAAACCTAACCTAACCTAACCCCCTTCCAGGTAGCGTTAGGGAGTTTAACCATCAGGTGAAATAAACAAGGGTTACCCAATCTTCAGGTAAATCCCAAACCGTAATTTGAAAACGTATATTACGACCTTACGACCCTTACTCACGACCCTTATTCACGAACGATCCATACCCACGACCCTTACTGACCACCCCTTACTCACGAAAGACCCTCACTCACCAACCACGTTACTCATGAGGCCATCTCAGGGAACCCTTAATCAGGTCTCTAGATCAATGATCGGTCCCAGGGGCGTGAGGATTACCCTGAGACCTGTGGCTCGTATGGTCAACACCCACCCTGGCCGCCTGTGTAATCTTCAGTACCCTGGTTCGAGGTTTGAGACGAAGAGGAAAAGTATCTGAGGTAATAGCGGGGTTACATGTTTACCTATCCGGATTTAGTGCTGCTTGTTATTATAAGAACGATGGTGTGTTGTTTGCGTGTGGTGGTAATAATAGTAATAAATAATAATAATAATAATAATAATAATAATAATAATAATAATAATAATAATAAATAAACAGCCTCCAACGTAACCTAACTTATTCCTTAGGGTCAGGTTAAGTTTCTGGTAAAAGTTACGTTAGGTTACACTACGTTATGGTTAGGTTTGGTTAACGGCAGCTATGAACGGTAAGAGACGGTAAGATAAGGTCGACACTGACAGGCGTAGTTGACAAGAAGACGAAGGAGCGTAGTTTGGTTGACGGTAACTAGATAAGAAGGAGTAGTTGACGGGAACATGGTAGAGAACAGCGTGGTTGACAGTAAACAAGACAGAGAACAGGGAAGAAGCACCGCCGTGGTTGACAGGAACAAGACCGACAGAAGCGTGGTTGACAAAGCTTTGACAGATATATCAGACAGGAGGTGGGTAGGTGGGTGGTGGTAAGTAGTTAGTAAGGTGAGGGTTGGGCAGGGTAGTAGACATGGTGGTAGGGGAAAGCAGGGTGGGAGGGCATGGTGGTAGGGGAAAGCAGGGTGGGAGGGCATGGTGGTAGGGGAAGTGGGCAGGTTGGAAAGGAAGGGCAGGGTATAGTAGTGGTAGGGCATGGTGGTAGGGGAAGGGGGCAGGTTGGAAAGGAAGGGCAGGGTATAGTAGTAGTAGGGGGTGGTGGTAGGGGAAGGGATGTCCGGGTAGTAGTGGCAGGGTAGGGTCGGGTGGTAGGGGGGAGAGGGCAGGGGGTTGTCGAACACTCATTTAAGTGGGCCAGGGCAGCCGTCTCTCAGCAGGGACCACCACTATCCTCACACCATCACTGATGTCCCGGAGATAGTGGTAGTGCTGGTGGCCAAGGCTCTGAGCCAGTCATAACATCTCTCTCTCTCTCTCTCTCTCTCTCTCTCTCTCTCTCTCTCTCTCTCTCTCTCTCGCTCTATCTATCTTTCTCTCTATCTATCTCTCTGTCTTCTCGCTTGCCCTCTATCTAGCTATCTCCATATCTCTCTCTTCCTCTTTCTCTTCCTTAGTTTAAAGTGACAGACAGACAGACAGACAGACAGACAGACAGGTGGTACAGGAACATTTTCTTTTATCAAACTTTAAGACCTTCACCTCTGACCTTTGAACCCTGAGGTCAAGACAGCTCTAGAGGGTATTGTTATGGTCTATACGCGCGGGAAGTATGGAAGCGGTAGGTCTTCCCGTCCCTCAGTTACAGCATCATCACGCAGTTGCCATGGGAACACGTCGTCATGGGGATCTTGTCACGTGATAACAACAACAACAACAACAACAATAATAATAATAATAACAATAATAATAATAATAATAATAATAATAATAATAATAATAATAATAATAATAATAATAATAATAACAAGAGCAACAAAATTAAAAACTAACAACACTATCAACAACTACACTAACAAAAAAACAACACAACAACAACAACAACAGTAACAATAACAAAAACAACAAGGACAACAACAACAAGAACACAGAGAGGACACAGGTACTCAGAGACGCTACGGTCCAAAGGCGAGGAGACATTTTTGAAAAGATTATCCGGGAAGAAAGACGATGAATGTTAAGAGACAATACCTGAGAGAAATGAATAAACAGACAGACAGACAAACCATCTACATATAAGACACACACACACACACACACACACACACACACACACACACACACACACACACACACACACATTACAATACCTTTTTTACATCTAATTTCTACATAATTTAACACATCAATCCGATCACCCAGCCGGATGTAACTTATCCTCTCACATTCTGAGGCCGGATGTAATTTATTTCGTCCGTAATAATAATTGTTCGTGCATAAATACTATAACACCTATATAGGGATGGAGAAAGTGAGATAATCCATAGAAAATTGAAATTACTAATAGGAAAATTATGTTCCTCAGGTAATACAGGTAAATTAATTAACAGCTCTTACCTGTGTGACTGAGTGATATATTAGGTGTGTGTGGGGGAGGGGGTATATAGAATTTGTCTAGTGTACAAGTGTGTGTGTGTTTGTTTGTATATATATATATGTATAAAATGCTTTAAGAGAGTACATTAAGACAGAGTACAATTATGATAGGTCATTACGGCAGTTGAGTACCATTATGACAATACAATATGGCCAGTTGAGTACCATTATGACAATACAATATGGCCAGTTGAGTACCATTATGACAATACAATATGGCCAGTTGAGTACCATTATGACAATACAATATGGCCAGTTGAGTACCATTATGACAGAGTACAATTATACCACTTACTGACCGTACTTGTTTACATTATGGGAGAGTACATTATAACAGTTGATTACAATGACAAGAGTACATTATAGCACTTATTGACCGTGTTTGTTTGTTTATATTGTCGTTACTGAGTACATTAAGGGATTTACTGACCCTGGTAGCGGTTACTCTCCCTAGGACGAGCGTGGTCAGTGCTCAGGTAATACTGGGGAAAGATAGACATCATGGGGCAGTATTGATACGGCATCTCTCTCTCTCTCTCTCTCTCTCTCTCTCTCTCTCTCTCTCTCTCTCTCTCTCTCTCTCCGAACACACACATACAAAAACAGGTCCACACAAACACATACCCAGGTAAATGCAATTAACCTTGATTCTGTGTGAGTAAGAAAAACAGGTGAGAGAGACAGAGAGACAGAGAGACAGACAGAGAGACAGAGAGACAGACAGACAGACAGAGAGACAGACAGACAGACAGAGAAAGAAAGAGTAGTTTTCATTTCATAATCAAACCTAAAAAAAAAAATACTACACACACACACACACACACACACACACACACACACCCGACAATGACAAGCAACTAATCAACCAACCAACCGACCAATGGAACTTAATACCGACTGACCGACCGACTTCCCGACTCGTTCGTTACTGATTAATACCAGTGAGTTAATCCTACCAGGGTCGTCAACGAATCAAAAGCTGCCCGAGGATTTTATACCAGGATTTCTGTGTGGGGATTTATTTAGCGGGATTTTGTTGGAGGGAAAGATGTTTGGAGGGATTTGTTGGAGGAAAGTGGGTAAATAAGAGGGAGAGGGGTGTATAAAGAAGGAAGAAGAGGAGGAAGAAGAGGAGGAGGAGGAGGAGGAGGAGGAAGAGGAAGAGGAGGAGAAGGAGGAGGGTGGTAAATAAGAAGACAGAGAGGGAGTAATGTAGAGAGGAGGAGGATGAAGAAGAGGAAGAGGAAGAGGAGGAGGAAGAGGAGGAAGAAGAGGAGGATGAAGAGGAGGGAGGAAGAGGATGTAGAGAGGAGGAGGATGAAGAAGAGGAAGAGGAAGAGGAGGAGGAAGAGGAGGAAGAAGAGGAGGAGGAGGTAGGTAGACGAGGGACGCTATCAGTGAGGGTCAGTCTGTACCTGTTATCCCTCCTACCTGTAATTGCTTGTAATTGTTCCTGCTGGACCCCGTGTGGCCCACCTGTTGACCGTTTCATCTACCTATCTACTTATACCTATCTACCTCTCTACCTATACACCTATCTACCTATACGCCTCTACATATCTACCAATCTACTTTTTCATCTGTGTGGGTTAGGTTAGGTTAGGTTACTTACAGGTCACACGTCCAGGAAATTAATCAGCCTGTAAAGACTGTCAGACTCAATGTAGCTCCCCTCCCCCCCTACCCCTACCCCCTTTCTTCCCCCTCTCCACCCACCCCTCCTAGCTATGAAAGACCACCAGAGTGTAGACAATTATTCCGGGTCACATCAATGCTACGTCCTGTGTAGAAGTCCTTAGTGTGTTTACTGTCTTGTGTGTGTGTGTGTGTGTGTGTGTGTGTGTGTGTGTGTGTGTGTGTGTGTGTGTGCCCTACCTTATCTTTGTTACCGCCCTGTCTATACGTCTGTCTGTTTGTCTGTCTACCTGTCTATCTCTCCATCTTTACCTCCGTCTAATACACATGATTTCAACGCCCTGTATTCAGTAGCTATCACTCAAAGTTGTTCAGGTTATCATCAACAACAATATTCGCTTAAAACCTGAATTTGATAGCTGACTCACCTGCGGTACACAAGTTTACACACCTTCAATTATGGGACATCAAGAAGCTGCTGTGTCCGCACGATGGTTTAACCCTCTGATGACTAGTTTAACCCTCTGATGACTAGTTTAACCCTCTGATGACTAGTTTAACCCTCTGATGACTAGTTTAACCCTCTGATGACTAGTTTAACCCTCTGATGACTAGTTTAACCCTCTGATGACTAGTTTAACCCTCTGATGACTAGTTTAACCCTCTGATGACTAGTTTAACCCTTTGACGACTGTATGCTAACCTGCTAAGGACTATAGTTTAACCCTTTGAGGACTATGATTTAACTTTTTAGGGAAATGTCTTAACCCTTGAGAATTGTGTCAGCCCTTAGAGGACGAAGGTTTAACCCTATGACGTTGGTTTACCCCTATGGTGACGATGGTTTAACCCTTTGGTGACGATGGTTTAACCCTTTGGTGACAATGATTCAATATCCTCCCAGAGAAATGGTTTCGTATTGTATTTGCCATTTATATAAAGATTAAAATACAGTTCTAATTTTGACTACAGTGACGCCTTACAGTATACAGTACAGGAGTTATGTAACCGATGTTAAGAATGTAGACAAGTTTACCTGTGGCGTTATTTAGGGAACAGGTGGTGTCGATTTTAATGGGGGTTTTCAATGTTGATTTTGCGTATTAGATTTAGTCCTAACCTAACCAAACCCACCCTAACCTAACCTATCCTAACCTAACCTAACCTAACCTAACCTAACCTAACCTAACCTAACCTAACCTAACCTAACCTATCCTAACCTAACCTAACCTATCCTATCCTAACCTAACCTAACCTAACCTAACCTATCCTATCCTATCCTAACCTAACCTAACCTAACCTAACCTAACCTAACCTAACCTAACCTGACCTGACCTCACTTCCTCGGGTGTGGTACTCAAGCTTAGCTCCGCCAGACCTCATCCTCAGCGACCAGTGGCGGACGACGGAGTAGTTGGTAGAGGTGGTGAAGATGAGAGGTAAAGGAGAGAGAGAGAGAGAGAGAGAGAGAGAGAGAGAGAGAGAGAGAGAGAGAGACCTTAGGTACTCCCAATAGCTCATATACATAACTGTAATTTCTGCCAATAATCACCATTAATCACACCTCCATTAGTGAGAAGGAGGAGGAAGAGGGGGGAAGAGGGGGAAGAGGGAAGAGAGGAGAGGGAGAGGGAAGAGAGGGAGAGGGGAGAGGTGGAAGTGAGAGAGGGGAACGTGAGGAGGAGGAGGAGGAAAAGTAAGGTGAATCAGAGCACTAGAGAACGCATTAACAACCAATCAATTAGTAGTGTGTTGGTATGACGGTCGTTCGCTAGAGAGTGTTCGTTCGCTGGAGTGTGTTCGTTCGCTAGAGTGTGTTCGTTCGCTAGAGTGTGTTCGTTCGCTAGAGAGTGTTCGTTCGCTAGAGTGTGGTCGTTCGCTAGAGAGTGTTCGTTCGCTAGAGTGTGTTCGTTCGCTAGAGGTGTTCGTTCGCCAGAGCGTGCTCCTGCCCGCCAGAGGTGTTCGTTCAAGCAAAGTGTGTCTGTTCGCTGGAGTGTGTTCGTTCGCTGGAGTGTGTCTGTCTGCTGGAGTGTGTTCACACTGCTGGAGTGTGTTCTGTTCGCTGGAGTGTGTTCGTTCGCTGGAGTGTGTTCGCTGCTGCTACCACCACACACACACTACACACAAAGGTAATTATGTCAGCCAGCCAAAAGGATCGCCAGCAAGTGTTTCATATATCACGTGTAAAGTAAAGTTGTAAATATTTAAAGAAAAACAAATCACAGGAACAAACCTTAAAAGCTTTTTGGCACAAGATGGAATTTGTGGTGTAGGAAAAAAAAAGAAAAAAAGAACAAGAGTTTGAATAAGATATGAAGATCAAGTATATATAGTGATGATGGATATTTAACCCTGAGTCACTTTAACCTAAATTAACCTAACCTAACAATGAGTCATTTTAACCTAACCATGAGTCATTTTAACCTAACCTAACCTAACCATGAGTCATTTTAACCTAACCTAACCATGAGTCATTTTAACCTAACCTAACCATGAGTCATTTTAACCTAACCTAACCATGAGTCATTTTAACCTAACCTAACCATGAGTCATTTTAACCTAACCTAACCAAACCTAACCAAGGAGTGTGTTTGGTTAATATTCCGTCATCGTGTTCATACTCATGGCAATTCCCTTCTGGTGATTATGTCAATGATTTCTTTGTAATTATTGGCTTTAATATTAGAAAACACACACACACACACACACACACACACACACACACACACACACACACACACACACACACACACACACACACACACACACACACACACACACACACACACACACACACACACACACACACACACACACACACACACACACACACACACACACACACACACACACACACACACACACACACACACACACACACACACACACACACACACACACACACACACACTTTATTCAGTTATGGCCTAATGTACCTGACATCAATCTGCGCTAATGTTTATACTGGAAGGGTGACACTGTATGGTGGTGGTGGTAGTAGTAGTAGTAGTAGTAGTAGTAGTAGTAGTAGTAGTAGTAGTAGTAGTAGTAGTAGTAGTAGTAGTAGTAGTAGTGACAATAGTAGCGACCTCAACAGGTGAGTGAGTTTAGAGGAGGGTAGGGAGGGTGTAGGGAAGGAGGGTAGGGAGGGAGTGTAGGAAGGAGGGTAGGGAGGAGGGTAGGGAGGGAGGGTAGGGAGGGAGGGTAGGAGAGGAGGGAGAGGGGCTGAGAGGGAGGGAGACAGGAGGGAGGGAGGGAGGGAGGAGGGAGACAGGAGGGAGGGAGACAGGAGGGAGGGAGACAGGGAGGGAGGGGAGACAGGAGGAGGAGGAGACAGGGAGGAGACAGGAGGGAGGGAGGGAGGGAGGGGAGGGCAGAGGGGAGGGGAGGAGGGTAGAGGGAGTGTAGGAGGGGAGGGTAGGAGGGGGTGGAGAGGGAGGGAGACAGGAGGGAGGGAGACTGGGAGGAGGAGGGAGGGAGGAGTGGAGAGTGATACAGGCATCTTCTGTAATGGATGAGTCCTGTCTTACTCCATTTCCTCCCTCCTCGTTCGTCCCTCTCACCCCTCCCTCCCTCTCGCTGTCCCCTCTCACCCCCGCCCCCTCCCTCTCTTGGCATTTCCTCCTCCTGGTTTTTCAAGATTTTTAACCTCCCAAATCTTGCGATACGAATTTCTTCAGTTATTATGGTGTTTTTATTCTTCCATGCTGGTGAAAGCTGTCTGTCTGTCTGTCTGTCTGTGTATGTTTGGATTTGTCTGTTTTTTTGGTCTGAGTGTCTTGTGTCTGTCTGTCTGTCTATCTATCTATCTATCTCTGTCTAATTATGTCTGTCTTTATGTATGTGTTTATCTCTCTCTCTCTCTCTCTCTCTCTCTCTCTCTCTCTCTCTCTCTCCATGAACCAACAAACACCAAAACCAACCAGGTGGCCTGAGGTCATGTTTTCGCCGTGTTGTCACTGTGTTAAAGTGCACGCGTTTACGGGTATTTAGAGCACGTGTTTAGGACGTGTTTGTGCTGGACCTGAATGTGTTACAGTGGGTGGGAATACGATTTACCTTGAGTCTATACCTTCCGTGTGTGTGTGTGTGTGTGTGTGTGTGTGTGTGTGTGTATGTGTGTGTATGTTTTTATTATGTTGTTTAATTTCATATTTCGTCTGTTGTTTTTTTAAGTGTTATTGTTATTATTTATTGTTTTAATGATATGTTTTAGGTTTTTGTAATTTATATTTTGATTCGTTTTTTTTTTTTAATTTTCTTATATTTTTTTGTAATGTTTATATCTTGGGTTTTTTTTTTGGTAATGTCTGAAATTTCTGTAATAATTATTTAGGTTTTGTCTAATGTGTATATATCTAAATGTGATTAAAAAAAATATTAAAACCTCATTAAAAACCCAGTAAACCACATTAAAACCTACACAAAACCGATCTAAACCCAGACAACCTATTAAACCCACACAAAACCTATTAAAACCATTAAAACCTCACAAGAAAACCCACCAATAAAAAAAAGGAAACACGAAAATGTAAAACCCAGGTGAGTGTGGCCAAAAATACTGGCAGGTAAAACTGTGGTGGTTTACCTGGCCGCCTGGTGTGAATATGTATAGCTGGAAGGGGCGGGGGGCACCTGGCTGGCTGGCGAACTTCCTCACTCATTCTCTCATGGCTGGCTGACTGACTGACTCCCTCACTCATTCTCTCATGGCTGGCTGGCTGGACGATTCACTGACTGACTAACTGATTTGACTGACTAACTAACTGACTCATGGCTGGCTGGCTGGAGGATTTACTGACTGAATGACTGACTAATAGCTGGCTGGAAAACTGACTCACTGACCGATTGATTTATTAACTGACTCCCTGACTGAATGACTGACTGACTGACTGACTCATGGCTGCACGAGTCTGAGTGCTTCCAGGATTTATAAAGTTCCAGGATTTTGAAATGTCCAGAAGAAGATGTGTGTGTGTGTGTGTGTGTGTGTGTGTGTGTGTGTGTGTGTGTGTGTGTGTGTGTGACGGCCATAGACCAACATGACCAGGGCCCACTACCCAATGACTCGAAGGTCCCTAATTGCCCCCAGGACGATCCAATTAGTCGAGACCACATTATTTAACCTCTTATGACTCGACCACCAGACGGTCCCGGGAATCTGTACACGGTGTTTACAAAGTCCCTTGATGTTTGGGTTTATAGGACCCCTCCCCCATCATAAATTAACCCATCCAGTATATATTGATTACAAGACTGTACTCCCCACCACCGAACTGTAATGCTCTGGGAGGGTATTACACTATTTCATAAGGAAAACATTACAGTACATGTGGTGAAGAATACAGTTAATATGTAATAAAGTGATGAGGTACATATCAATATTTTTTTTTTTTGGGAGGAGGCTCTGTAAACACAAACATCAAGGGACTTTGTAAACACTCCAGTACTCGACTCTGTGTTTACCCTCGCATCAGACTAATCTATTGCACATCTGACTGTATTCTGCACCATGCTACATTGAGCTCGTTGCACACGGCAGGCAATCAACCGGATAACTTGTGCTATTGTGTGTTGGGTGGATCAACCTCGTACGGGCTGGCAACCAAATGTTTCCAGCCGATGCCACTTAATATGACCAAGTTGTTGTTGTTGTTATTGTTGTTTTGTTGTTGTTGTTGTTGTTGTTATTGTTGTTTTGTTGTTGTTGTTGTAGTTGTTTTTCTAATCAATTTATTTATGTGATATATTTTTCCTAAAACTGGTAATTGTTCTTTCGTTCCTGAATAATCGTTCTTTTTTTTCATTCTTATTCACGTTCAGGGTAATTCACTGTCTGTCTGTCTGTCAACACGAGGTAATTACCGTAGATCTACCTGTAATTTGTTATCACCTGGACACGTGGGAATAATAGGCCCTAATCCCCATAGGCCCCAATCCTAATAGACCATAGTCCCAATAGGCCCTAGTCCCCATAGGCCCTAGTCCCCATAGGCCCCAATCCTAATAGACCATAGTCCCAATAGGCCCCAGTTCTAATAGGTTCCAGTTACTATTGCAGTCAACCACCGAGAAATTCAGAATTCCATTAGATATTAAACCTCGTCATCTTGTTAATACATCCTCTCCCTCCCTCCCTTCTCCCTTCCTACCTCCCTTTCTACCTCTCTATCTCCCCCCCTCCATTTGTTCCTCCCTTCCTCCTTACCTCTCTCTCCCCTTTACCCCTCCCTACCCCATTCCCTATCCCACTCACCCCCCTAGCTCCCTGTACCCTCCCTAGCTCCCTCCCCTCTCATCTCTCCCTTTGCCCCTCCCTAGTGGTCGCCTAAATGACCAGCTCGTCCACAGGTCACAGTCTAACGTTAATAAACTAAGACTTAATAACACTTAATATGCACAATGACACAGGCGTATTGTAACACTCAGTGGGACCCGGTGCCTGCTTATTCATACATACATACATACATACCTTTCACACACACACACACACACACACACACACAAGGTTAGCATCGGTCAGCCTTAAAATATTCAGAGGGATGGAGGGATTATTCTAACACTCAGTGGAACACGACACGATCCGACCTTAGGTAACCCAACATAACACGACCCGACCCGACACGACACGACCTAATCCAACGCAACACGACCCAGCATGATACGATCTAACCTAACATAACAAGACCTAACCCAACACGACATGACCTGACCTAACCCAACACGACATGACCTGACCTAACCCAACACGACATGACCTAATCCAACATAACACGACCCAACACGACACGACCTCACCCAACATAACACGACCCAACACGATCTAACCTTAAACGACCCAACACGACACGACGCAACGCAACGCAACACGACTCGGCACGACACGACCTAACTTGACACATCACGACCCAAAACGAAATGAATTCTCCAAACAATCATCCGTCCGTCCGTCCGTCCGTCTTTATACAATATAAGTATGTGTGGAGGCGACTGTAATGATGGAGTTAGGTGGTGGGTGGAGGAGGATGAGGAGGTGGGTGGTAGAGGTGGGTGGAGGAGAAGGTAATGGGTTACAGATGTGGGTGGTAGAGCTGGGTGTAGTAGTAGTAGTAGTAGGAGGAGGTGGGTGGGTGATACAGGTGGGTGGAGGGGCCGTCACAAGCCGCCCATACCTAAAATAAACACAAGCCTTTAAAACACAAGTGAGAGTACTGAGAGGTAAATGGTTACACGCGAACGATGGTGAATATTGCACAGGGGGGGGGGGCAATACGCGGCTATACCACGGCTAAACGCAACATCCCACACCACCACATAGGGTCGAATTTACCCTGCAACACCCACCAGGACGCCGACGATACTGGCGTTCGAGGCTTGACACTATCCTGCACTTGATCCGTGAATTAGGTAGTCTGCTAGTTAATTCATGAACAACGCTCTGGCAGCCAGTAATGGATTCTGTGTCCTGAACGAGTCCATTAGTTGAAAATATTATCTGTTGGAAGAGATACATACATGGAGGGGCTTTATGGTGGTGGTGGTGGTGGTGGTGGTGGTGGTGGTGGTGGTGGTGGCATGCGACAGGTAGAGTAATGTATAGGTAGGTAGGTATGGTGGGTAGGTATGGTGGGTAAGGTAGGTAGGTATGGTGGGTAAGGTAGGTAGGTATGGTGTATGGTAGGTAGGTAGGTATGGTAGGTAGGTATGGTAGGTAGGTGTTGGAAGAGATAC
This sequence comes from Homarus americanus, assembly GCF_018991925.1. Lineage (NCBI taxonomy): Eukaryota > Metazoa > Arthropoda > Malacostraca > Decapoda > Nephropidae > Homarus > Homarus americanus. The sequence goes on along the minus strand of NW_024721079.1, from coordinate 3,707,980 downwards.
ATACATGGAGGGGCTTTATGGTGGTGGTGGTGGTGGTGGTGGTGGTGGTGGTGGTGGTGGTGGCATGCGACAGGTAGAGTAATGTATAGGTAGGTAGGTATGGTGGGTAGGTATGGTGGGTAAGGTAGGTAGGTATGGTGGGTAAGGTAGGTAGGTATGGTAGGTATGGTAGGTAGGTAGGTATGGTAGGTAGGTATGGTAGGTAGGTATGGTGGGTAGGTATGGTGGGTAGGTAGGTATGGTAGGTTGGTATGGTATGGTAGGTAGGTATGGCAGGTAGGGGGGAAGGTTGAAGACTAATATTGTGTTGGTCATATTAGTTTATGATTGGTCACGCCTACGGACAAGCCCCACCCACGTGAGAATAGGCCACGCCTCCCACACTAAATGACTGGCCATTTTTTTTAGGATGATCGACCACGCCCCCTACCACCTTTAACTCCACCCACTTTATTTTCGGCCACGCCCCCTTTCTACCCCGTCACCACCTTCAGAACCCTTAAGCCCCGCCCACCTGATGACGTCAGTACCTACCTGCCAGGTGTGAACTAATTCATAGAACGAGGATGGCGGTAATAATGTGTTTAATGGGTGATACTAATTAAGACTTCACCTGGCCACACCTTGTCCATGAATTTCTCAGGGCCACATCTCCTCAGGGCCACACCTCTCAGTACCACACCTCCTCGTGGCCATACCCTCTCATGATCACCAACAAGTATTAATAATAACAAATGAAACTGACACTCCGAGGCTGACCTTGAGCACAGTAGTTCCTCGAGTAAGTGTGGGCGGCAGACAGCCTCAGCCAGCCATGTGCGCCCTCAGTACCAAGTGGCGGGAGATTGGCTCTGAAAATTAAAGGAAGACTTAATCTGACGAGTTTGTGATTACAGACGGACTGACAGACATGATAAAGGACAGATAGAAAGACAGACAGGCAGACAGAAACATGTAGACAGACAGACAGACAGACAGATAGAAAGACAGACAGACAGGCAGATAGAAACACGCAGACAGACAGAGAGAGACACAAACAGGCAGACAGAGACAGTCAAACTAACCAAAAGATAGACTGAAAGACAGTGAAATGAATACAGACAAACAAAACAAAAAGACAGGCAAACAAACAGACAGACAGGCAGACAGACAAACAGAAACACACACAAATACAATACTACACTCACATACCGATTGCAATATCCCTCCTCCTCGGCGGCGGTGAGATGAAAACAAAAAAAATTGAAGTTATTGAAACAGTGTCATCATTAAAGACCCGCATGTGTTGTGTTTGAAAGATAAGGTAGGAGGAGTGGGCGTGTTTGGGCGTGTGTGGGCGTGTTGTTGGCATGTGTGGGCATGGTCGTACTTGGGGGCCATCATGGGGTTGGCAAAGGCGTGGACATAACATAGGACAAACAGACATACAGATGGACACACACACACACATACACACACAAACACACACGACCACTCAGAATAATAAGTAATGGATTGCCAATCAGATTAATCGAGTTGCAGCAGAGGCAGGTAACTAATTGTCTAAGTCAATCTACCTTACGACTTACCTGCCTCCCCCCCCCCCTCCCTACCTGTGTCCCCACTACACCGGACTAACCTGCGTGCATATATGACTTTCAGATATAATATAGCCAGTGTATATATCGTATTACCTTTATATTAGACATGTATATGCACTTACATAGGCATGCATAATGTATAGGTGAAGTGTCTTTTTTTATTATATTATACGTATACATATATTACATTATACACACATTATATAAACACGTATATTTTTCTGTTTACAAGAGTTGGTTTTTTACTCTGATTTATTATTGTAAGCTTTCTCTTTTCTTTGGTAATGAAGGTTTAATATTTTACAACTTTCGAAGCAACATCCGTCGTTATCATAAAAAAGTTTCGTTATTATACAAAAAAAGAAAGAGAGAGAGAGAGAAAGAGAGGGAGAGAGAGAGAGAGAGAAGGAAGGAAAAAAATCCTCCTTCGTTTACTCCGAGTTGGGGCAAACTTTGGAGATCTAAGACTTTATGTTTACAGCGTCAAAGTCAGTCAAACTGTGCTGCGTTGATTACCACCACAAGCAGTAGACGGCGAGGGTGAGGCGGGTTCTTCTCTCATCCCTCACTGTTTGTCGAGTTGTTCACTGTTTTGTTATTCTCCGCCCCGCCATCATCCTCCTCCTCGACTTAACCTACTTTTTAGTTAGTAATAAAGAGATATACTTATGCCCGCTTAATAAGTAGGAACACAGATTTAAGTAATGATCTTATTATCACAGTCAGTCGCAACACCTATCTTCATCCCCCGTCTAGTTACTGTACACCTGTCTACTTACACCTGTCATTAGAGATTCAAACCTCCATCCTAAAAATCTAACCACTTGAAACATCAGAATTCGAACCGCTGTCTCAGAATTCATATTTATTGTCTCATGATTCGAATCTCTGCGTAAACCTAGATATGAACCAACTATCATGAGAATCGAATCTCCTACTAAAACATCCAGAACCCCCCGCTACACACACACACACACACACACACAAACACACATATCCCAACACCTCCAACACACACACACACAACAACACCTCCCCAACAAACACATACCCCCCAAAACCGGAGTAACGACCCTACCCTACTCCCCTACCCTACTCCCCTACCCTATCCCCCACACTCTGGTAGGTCGGTCACTGCCGTATAAGGAGGAACACCCTAATAGCGATGGTTCCTTATAACATCCCAAAGTCTATTCTCTCTCTCTCTCTCTCTCTCGGTTTTTTGTCACCTTTTTTTTTCTCCCACCCAACATCCATTTTTACGGTGATACATTGTAGTAGTGGTGCAGTGTAAGCTATATGAAGGAGTTAACGCGTGAGGCTAGACATTGGTGAAAGCTGAGAGAGAGAGAGAGAGAGAGAGAGAGAGAGAGAGAGAGTTTGGGAATGGTATTGTGTTTCTTTTGAGGCATGATAGTCGAGGAATGATAGTCGGGGCCTGATAGTCGGGGCATGATAATTGGGGCATGATAGTCGGGGCATGATAGTTTTATCAAGTATAGTAATCTACATAACACATATACAACATCTACATATACAGCTAGATATAAATATACATCTACATATACTAAAGTAGATAAGGACATATAAATTAATATACCAATGAGAGCTTTCACAGTACACACACACACACACACACACACACACACACACACATACACACATTGTTATGATTTATTGCGTGTTTTAATTGGTGTTTTTCCATGTTGCTGATAAAACACTAAATGGACTGAGGCCAAAAAATAACATTCCATTATCAGTTCATCTTAAGGCGAAAAAATATTGTAATGTGTAACTTTTATATATATTTATCTAACTATCTGTCTTTATGTCTAATACCTACCTATGTATGTATGTATGTATCCTCCCTGACCACAACACCCTCTCCCTCCCTCCCTCTGTCTCTCCCCCTGATCCATCCAACCCCCTCCCTCCTTCCCTCCCTCCCTCCTTCCCTCCCTTATCTCTCGTCTTCGTTCAAGCTGTCGTAGAAACGGGATTGAGGATAAGCGTGTAGCACTATATGCCAGCTCAGGTCCCTAGGCTTCCCTGACTAGGACTTGGGAGAGGCCCTTAGTGGTGTGTGTGTGTGAGGGTCTTGGCCACGCCTCGTCCGCATAGCTCACCAGTCAGGGCTACCGACACGCGCCGCAACACACTCACCAACACCATCACCGCCGCCGCAGCAACACAATTCCTTCGTGGGTCGTAAGAATACAAACATCCTCTCCTTCACAGACGAAAATAACACAAAGTTGAGGCTCGGGTCGAAGGAGGGGATCCGGACAAAATTTTAATTGCAACAAACCATTACAGCAACTTCCCTCCATTAGTCGGCGGCGTCCGAGGGGCGACACCTCCGCGGCCACACCCGATAGCGCGTACACACCGCTCCCGACCCGATGTGTAACCGACCCAAACAAGTCTGCCCGAAGGTTATTCACTCCCTCGCCATTTCTGAGGTTTGTGTGTGAGGGAGAACGACTGAGAAACGCAGACGTAGCAGAAGGAGAGGCGGTGAAGGAGGGCGCACGTAAGGGGGTTGTCTGCGGTGTTGTTATCAGCCAGCATCACCCGTAAAACTACTGCATGCATTAGTTAGGATAAGACGACCACATCCCCTCCCTGCCACACTCCCATTTTCTTCCCCCCTCCTTCATCTCTCTCTCACTCCATCACTCCCTCCCTCTCTCTCTCACTCCTACCTCCCTCCCTCTATTTCACCCCCTCCCTCCCTCCATTCCCCACTCAGAGACCCCACCACCACGCGTTCCCCCCCAAGCTCCTCCAACATTATACCATCTTCCTCCTCCCAACACAAGCTCCATCACCTCCTTCCATCACCAACACCACCACCCTCTTCTTAATCCCCACTTTCCTGCCCAGTCGTTGGCTCGGGTCGATGTTCGGACAATTTCGGATGGGATGGACAGACGATTCGACATATCAGTGGATGGGAGGCGAGCTGGCGCAGAGGTGTCGAGCAGGTGTTCTGAGGGAGAGGAGGCGTGAGGGTGGTGGGGGGGAGGGGGGGTGGTGGGGGAGGGGCAATGGTGGGGTGGGGTGGTGGGGGAAGGGTGAGTGGGTAGTGGTGTTCAAGGCCTACACGGGTTCGATGTGTCCCCAGGTAGTGAATGTCAGAGGTTAAAAAGGGTTTTGCTCTCTCTCTCTCTCTCTCTCTCTCTCTCTCTCTCTCTCTCTCTCTCTCTCTCTCTGATCTTTTATGTTGTTGTTGTTGCTGTTTTTCGTGCTTTGTTATTTTGTTGTTGTTGGTGGTGGTGATTGTTGTTATTGTTGTAGTGAAGAGATAGTCAGACCGTTGCACACCACACACACACACACACACACACACACACACACACACACACACACACACACACACACACACCCCTTGGCAGGATATACACCATAATCCCTGCCAACAATATCACCTACACCTAGTATACTGTACGTACACTACCTACACCTAAAGAGACAAATCCTCGTATCTGTGTCATATTTCCCCCGCTGTATGTATGTATGTATGTATGTGTGTATGTATGTATGTATGTATGTTAGTGTGTGTGTGTGTGTGTATACGTTTTCCTCCCCGTCATCTCTTGAATGTGTCGCTGTGATTTTTTCCCCAGGTGTTATGTGGTTTCCCGTACACCTGCGGCCTCCTCCCTGTAATAAGAGTAATGCTGGCTTTTACCTGTGTGGCTCACCTCACAGTTTATGTCTAAGCTCAGGATGTGTGTGTGTGTATGTGGTGTGTGTGTGTGTGTGGTGTATGTGTGTGTGCGTGTGTGCGTGTGTGTGTGTGTCTGTCCAATAATTATATAGAAATTATTATACATTTATTACAATAGTAACCTGGAAACAACGTAATTAATTATTTCTCTTTCCTTCTAATTCATCTCCGTGGGCGTGTAGAGTGGGCGGTTTGGGGCTTACGGCGTTATGCAAGGGATCCCACTGGTAGCCTCCCCGCCCGTACACTCCGAAGCACCGCCCACGCCCATCGACGTCACCGCCTATCAGCCACCATGGAAGACCCTGACCGAGTTCGCCCTCACCCACGACCTGGAGAGACTTGATCCCTCCCACCCGCAATACCAACACATGTTACAGCAGGTTAGTCCTCCTTCTTCTTCTTCTTCTTCCTCCTCCTTCTCTATCTTCCATATCCTCCTCCTCCTCTTCTTACACCCTCCTCTATCATCCTCCCCCATCCACTTTTATCTACAACTATTGCTGGTCGTAGTTAGTAGTACTGGTAATAGTGATTGTGGTAGTGGTGGTGGTAGGGGACTCGATACCTCCTACTACCACAATATGATTATTTTGACAGGTAAGTTGGTACAAGTGGTAATAGTGGTGATAGTGGTAGTGATGGTGAGAATGATGATGGTAGTTGATGTGGGGTAATGATTGTGGTAGTGGTGGTGGTAGAGATGGTAATAGTGATGGTGGTAGCTGAGAATCCCCCCCATCGCCCCCCTCAACCCCTACCACCAATCACCTCTTACCACCCCCCACCCCTCCTCCTGCCCCTCAGCTACCAATCCTCTTACCCCACCCTCCTCCTCCCCTACAGGTGAGTCAGTAACCCCCCCCACCCTTCAACAGCTCCTAGTAATGGGTGTAATATGTGAGAGACAAAATAAAAATAAAATAAAATATGACAGATTGACTAAAACACTTGTAGGAGATGCAGGTGTTTAACGACCACAACTACCTGTACACTAAGAGAGAGACAGGTGTTTAACGACCACAACTACCTGTACACTAAGAGAGAGACAGGTGTTTAACGACCACAACTACCTGTACACTAAGAGAGAGACAGGTGTTTAACGACCACAACTACCTGTACACTAAGAGAGAGACAGGTGTTTAACGACCACAACTACCTGTACACTAAGAGAGAGACAGGTGTTTAAAGACCACAACTACCTGTACACTAAGAGAGAGACAGGTGTTTAACATTACACAACTTCTGCACTAAAGAGAGAGAGACAGGTGTTTAAAGACCACAACTACCTGTACACTAAGAGAGAGAGACAGGCGTTTGAATACAACTACCTGTACACTAAGAGGAGAGACAGGTGTTTAAAGACCACAACTACCTGTACACTAAGAGAGAGAGACAGGTGTTTAAAAGTACAACTACCTGTACACTAAGAGAGAAACAGGTGTTTGTGACCACAACTACCTGTACACTAAAGAGAGAGACAAGGTGTTTAACGACCACAACTACCTGTACTAAAAAGAGAGAGACAGGTGTTTAAAGACCACAACTACCTGTACACTAAGAGAGAGACAGGTGTTTAACGACCACAATTACCTGTACACTAAGAGAGAGACAGGTGTTTAACGACCACAACTACCTGTACACTAAGAGAGAGACAGGTGTTTAACGACCACAACTACCTGTACACTAAGAGAGATACAGGTGTTTAACGACCACAACTACCTGTACACTAAGAGAGAGACAGGTGTTTAAAGACCACAACTACCTGTACACTAAGAGAGAGACAGGTGTTTAACGACCACAACTACCTGCACACTAAGAGAGAGACAGGTGTTTAAAGACCACAACTACCTAAACACTAAGAGAAAGACAGGTGTTTAACGACCACAACTACCTAAACACTAAGAGAAAGACAGGTGTTTAACGACCACAACTACCTATACACTAAGAGAGAGACAGGTGTTTAACGACCACAACTACACAGAGGTTTTCACACTCCACCTCAGTTTAAACGAGTAGAGTACTTATGTAGAGAGGTTTAACGAAGGACTTCAAAAGAACTTGTATTTTATATCGTTATTTTAGTGGGTTAACGAGAGCGACCTAAAAAAAATATATATTAGATTATTTATATATTTATTTATTTATTTATTCGTTATTTATTTATGTTATTTATTTATTTATTTATTTGTTAATTTATTTATTTTGGTTTATATTGGAAAGTTTGGGTCAGCCATGGTAGGGCAAGGGTGGGTTTAGTTTTACAATATAGATCCTTTATGGGGCTGACCTACAGATTTTGGGCTGTCTGTCTATCTGTCTCTCTGTCTTTCTCTCTGTCTGTCTTTCTCTCTGTCTGTCTCTCTCTCTGTCTGTCAGTCTGTCTGTCTGTTAGGCACTACATCTTGTTGACATTAAGGGAGTGACGTTGGGGAGTTCCTCGTCACTACTTAGTTTGGTGAGTGACTGACTGTGTGTTCATTACCATCGTCTCCATCACCACCCTTCACCACCACACACGACCACCCTTCACCACCACACACCACCACCCTTCACCACCACACACGACCACCCTTCACCACCACACAGACCACCCTTCACCACCACACACAACCACCTTCACCACCACACACGACCACCCTTCACCACCACACACGACTACCCTTCACCACCACGACCACCTTCACCTACACACCCTTCACCACCACACACGACCACCTTCACCACCACCGCGACCACCCTTCACCACCACGACCACCTTACCTACAGCCACCCTTCACCTACACGGCCATCCTTCACCACCACATCTCAACAACGATTACACCCTCCCTTAACAACCACCACAACCACCCCATTCTCCCCACCACTACACCACAACAACCACCCTCCTACCCACCACTACACCACCACCACAACCATTACTTCCTCACCACAACCACACAATAACCACCTGCTTCAACCCACTCAAGTCCCTCAAACCTTACCCAGCCCACTCCACCTCCCCTTCACCACTCTACCTCCCCCTCCACCTCTCTACCCCCACCTCCCCTCCACCCCCAAGTGACATTCACAAGTCCCCTGTGTTCTTGGGGGTTCCTTTACAGCTCAATACACTCAGGTCAAACAAGGGGACACAGCTGAACCAAAAGCTAACCCATTCACTCCCCTTCTGCCCTCACCCACTCCTCCCCTCAGTAGGATAGTCCCTCAGCGACCACTCAGAAGGGCAGGGAAAGGGGGAGGGGAGGGGAGGGGGGGGCAGGACAGAATGACGGAAAGACACATAGACAGACGGACGGACGGACCCTCACCCCTATCCAAACTAAGATTTTTTTTTCGTCTCTCTTTCATTACGTTAAGTTAAACACTGAACCTTTTGAGAACACTTGAGGCACGTTGGTTTGTGGTTCACCAGAGGGTATGTGTGTGTGTGTGTGTGTGTGTGTGTGTGTGTGTGTGTGTGTGTGTGTGTGTGTACGTGTTTATCAAGTTGGCGAAAGTCTCTCTCTCTCTCTCTCTCACATAGTTATTTCCTCCCTTCGTATACCATATACACTGCGCACTGTACTTGTTCCTTCATTTACTAATTTATTCATTTTCCTTCTAAGTCCAATTTATCAAACATTACGGCCATCTTATTCCTCCTAAATCCTTTATTCTCAAACAAACTAAATAATTTGGGCCTCAATTCTGGAGAAAAAAAAATTGAATATATTTTTATCTAAGTCAGATTTCATAAACACTTACCGATTTTTTTCAACAATATCCGATTTGTTTTTTACAATCTGTCAAAATTTAAAAAAAAAACTGTTATGATTATTTCTTTTACTCTAAGTTATAATTTTTACGTCAATTATCAAAAAAAATAATTATCACAGTATAGTCTCGGGGAATATCAAGAGGCCATTATATCCGCCAAGTTTGTGTGGTTTAAAGTGGGTCAAGTAGATGTGTTATTGCGTAAGAATAACAAAGAAACAAATAAATAAGAAAAACAAAAACAAACAAAAGTTAAAATACAAAAAAATACTAATTAAATGAGGAACTAAAAATACAAATATTATGTAAAATAACAACAAAAACAACAAGGAAGTGATGCGGCAGCCTAAGGAACTATCCACCCCCCTCCCAAACCCCTCCTGCCCCCCCTCCCAAACCCCCTCCTGCCCCCCTCCACCCCCCATAAGGCAGGACCTCCCACGAGAAATCTAGGAAGGCAGAGACATCCAGGTGTGGTGGTCACAACCGCCACACACACACACACACACACACACACACACATTGAAGGTTAGTTAAGTGAAGGTGAAGAAAAGTTTGCATGGTGAGGGTTAGGAGGTTGAGGCTTTGATGGGGTGGGTGGTGAGGGGTAGAGGAGGGTGGTGAGGTGAGAAGGAAGGTGGTGAAGGGGGGAGGTGGTCAGAGGAGGGTGGTGAGGTGGGGAGAAGGAAGGTGGTGAAGGGGAGAGGAAGGTGGTGAGGGAGGAGGGTGGGTGTGGTATGGTAGTGGTGATGGGTGAGGTGGTGACGGGAGATTGGTGAGGGCTTTATAGTGGTGAGGGGGAAGGGACGCGGGAGAAAACAATAGCGTGAGGTTCTGGAGGTGTTGATGGGAAGATGGGCGAGGAGAGGGGCGGGCGGGAGGCGTGGGCGTCGTCTTGAGATAACACAATTATCCTGGTGATCAGAGGCGTGGGTGGAGGATGGCGTGTTGTGGAGGTGGAGGAGGAGGAGGAGGAGGAGGAGGAGGAGGAGGAGGAGGAGGAGGTGAGTGTGGAGGAGGAGGTGAGGAGGAGGAGGAGGAGGGTGGTTTGGAGGAGGAGGAGGGGGTGGAGGGGAGGAGGAGGAGGGGGTGGGGAGGTGGTTGGAGGAGGAGGGAGGTGTGTGGAGGAGGAGGTGGTGTGGAGGAGGAGGTGGTGTGGAGGAGGTGGTGTGGAGGAGGAGGTGGTGTGGAGGAGGAGGTGGTGTGGAGGAGGAGGTGGTTTGGAGGGAGGAGGTAGTGTGGAGAGAGTGTGGAGGTGGTGTGGAGGAGGATGAGTGTGTGTCTGAGATAGAGAGGATAGATGGATAGATAAATCGACAAACAGATAGACAGCTGGACAGACATACAAGACATACACGATCAGGAAGATAAACAGACATACATACAGACACAGATGGATATATAAACAGACAGACATACATAGGTATACGCATTGATAGCTAAAGACCACCATCATTACCACCACTATCACCACCACCACCACCACTCTCACCACCACTATACCACCATCACCACCACTACTACCACCATCATCACCACTACCACCATCACCACTACTACCATCACCACTACCACCATCACCACCACTACCATCATCACCACTACCATCACCACCACTACTACCACCATCATCACCCACTACCACCATAATCACCACTACCACCACCATACCACTACCACCATCACCACTACCACCATCACCACTACCACCATCATCACCACTACCACCACCATCACACTACACCATCACTACCACCACCATCACCACTACCACCATCATCACCACTACCACCATCATCCACCACTACCACCATCACCACTACCACCATCACCACCACCACCATCGACAAATCAACACGCGTCAACAACTCTATATATATACGGTATTGTTATTGTTAAAATGTAAATACTTGTTATCATTTCTTTCACCTTTTCTTTCACCTCTCATCTCTGTTATTGTCCGCTTCCATATTCGTGATTGGTGCCTTTAGTGAAGAGGAGGAGGAAGAGAGAAGGAGAGCACTATCAATGAATGACCCTGATGGATGGATGACAGACAAGGATAGAGGATGGATGACAGACAAGGATAGAGGATGGATGAATGGATGTATTGTTGGATATACTGTAGCCATACCAAACAGTATATCAATTCCCTGGGGTCAACGAAACGGTAGAGATTGAAAAGTTGACAAAAATATACAAAATACATATATATCTGTGTGTGTGTGTGTGTGTGTGTGTGTGTGTGTGTGTGTGTGTGTGTGTGTGTGTGTGTGTGTGTGTGTGTGTGTGTGTGTGTGTGTGTGTGTGTGTGTGTGTGTGTGTGTGGTGGTGTGTGTGTGTGTGTGTGGTTGTGTGTTGTGTTGTGTGTTTGTGTTGTTGTTTGTGGTTGTGTGTGTGTGTGTGTGTGTGTGTGTGTGAAGAATTGGTACAAGAGGGATATGTTGGGTGTTACTCTTATTCTCTGTCAGTTGGTAAGTCAGTCAATCAGTTAATAACAATGTCAGGTATAAACACCGTGATCAGGTGTTGTTGTTGTTTGTCTGTGAGTGAGTGAGTCAGTGAATTTAACCTAACCTAACCATTTAACTTAACCTAACCTAATTTAACCTAACCTAACCTAACCTAACCTAGCCCCCTCCCCAGGTATCAATTACTACATGTTTAATCATCAGAATAAATTAACTGGGGTGACTAATCTTCAGGTGATCCCATACAAGGTAAACCAGGCGACGCATCAACACAAATAACGAGTAAAAAAAATAAAATACGAAAATAAAAATATCGTCCACAATATTATATAAGGAGGGATTTACTAAACAGCCCTCCCCCCTCCCACCTCCCCCCCCACTTAACCACAACAAAAGATCTTACGTTATAAATGGAACTTTATTATGGTCACCTAACCAAAACAAAGTAAAGATACGGAACAAATAGGGAGGAAAAACATACGTATCTAAACCCTGAACTAAATACAATATACAACTCATATAAACAGGACCTGAAGCAAAGAAATAAAGGATAATATTGATTGTAGATAATCCCTCAATGATTCCTGAGACAACAACAACAAAAAAAACCCCAACTCAAAGTCATTCGAACGAGATAAACAACACACCTATGGCACCTGAACACGACTAGAAATCATATCATTAACCTGAATTAAACATGCAACAACAAACCTGGATGACGTATGAAGAACAAGAGTCGTCAAGCCTTGGTATATATAGACGGAGGTGTATAGCAGAACCATCACTGTACTCTAAAACGTAAGGTAACACACTGCACTCACACAGGCTAACGTGTACACTGACCTACAGCTGTTGAAAACTTGAAATCAGGATGAGTTGGGGGGAGGAGGGAGGGGGAAAGAGCCTGAACCTCCCCCCTCCCCTCCACACCCCCAAAGACCGCGGGACATCGACACCTTCAGGAGGATTAGTTAATTAAGGAGCAGCAAGCCTGAAGGAGGGTGATGGGTCCTTAATATAATCCTGCAGGTGTATGGGAGTGATTCTAGAGAGGTAGGGAAGTGGAGTTGGTAATGCAGTGATTGGCCAGACTACCTCGTTACGCCTTGTTAACGAGTGTAGTGGCAGTTGTGAGGCGGCACCTAGCTCTCCGTCAGACTCCAACTTGGCCAAAGCATAGAACAGTAATTATGTACAGATTTACAGACGTGGACAACATGACAGTTATTATTATTATTATATTATTATTATTATCATTATTTTTATCATATTATTAATATTATTATTATTATTATTATTATTTAAAGGTCATTATTATTTCTAGTAGTATTCGTTGCAAATCCTCTCTCTCTCTCTCTCTCTCTCTCTCTCTCTCTCTCTCTCTCGCACCTGGAGTGTCTCTAACACTTATTTTCTTGTTCGGGATTTTTCTGACCCACAGCAGCCGTCTCTCATCTTATGTCTTGCATCTCAATCCCTAAACCTTTGGCTTCGTATCACCAACAATAACTCATTAAATCCCTCCATTAAATCCTTCTATACTTCTCTACACCTCGCATATGCCAAAGAAGGAATTATTTTTAATATAATTTTTTTTATCTGAATAATAAGAGATTTGGAAGAAATTTCGTGGTTGCAAGATGTGCCGAAGTCAGTGGTCGAAGAATCGGACAAGGGTAAGGGCGTTGTCTTTCCGTAGGTAAACAAACACTGGGTTCATGAAGTCAAACATGGCGGTCGGCGGAGTGGTAGTGTTGGTAGGCGTTGTAATTTGACGATGATAGACAGCTCTCTCTCTCTCTCTTAGGGCTTCTTGTCTCGTTTGTCTATTTGGGTTGAATTTTATAATTTTGATAAGGCTGCGCTTGAAAGGTTTACGTGTTCTTTGATAGCATTCTTTCATAACTCCGTTTTATAATATTAATAATAATAACAATAATAATAATAATAATAATAATAATAATAATAATTATAATAATAATAATAATTCAGAGTTATATTCATAATGGAAATAATAAATACAGAGGGACTTAATAATGGGAATGAATGATAGTGAGAACAATTATTATAAATGACAAACTTACGACCCCGACGACACACACACACACTGTAGTAAGCTGAAGACTGATTTATTCGTGGCTCTTCATAGTGTACACTCAAGGCACTGGTGAATAATGTGAACGTCGTGGAAAGCGCGTTCGTGGCGTAGATGTCGCTGTAGTGAGTTAGTGTGCTGTAGTGTGCTGTAGTGTGTTGTAGTGTGTTACAGTGTGTGGTAGTGTGTTACAGTGTGTTGTAGTGTGGTAATGTGATGGAGACAAAGAAAGATCTCCATGGAGCTTGAGGTACAGCAGCAGTCAAGCTTAGTATATTTTCCCCATTTTGTTTCCTGTGGCAGATTGAAGCACCTAGAACCAAGACCTAGTGACCGGTGCTTCATAACCCTGTCAGCCATGTTCATCCCTTCCATCTACCGCAGTGCCTCATCCACCCCGGCACCATGCCTGTCCTCCCCCCGCACACACACTTCTGGCACTCCTCTCCTCTGCTGACATCTACTACGAGGGTGCCATCTCCACCCTCCCCCCAGTTACTCCCCCGTCCTCCCCCTGGCAGTAAGGGAGGGTAGGGGGAGAAGGCTAATCTGGCGTGATCTGGCCACTTAGCTGGGCAAGACACCCCCAGCGGCGCGATCCAACCCGCCCGCTTGGCGCTTTTTGCCTCGTCTCACTTATCCCCAGTTACTGGTGTGTTGATGTCAGCCAGTTCTCTCCTTGTTTTTGTTAGTTTTTGCTTTGTTTGCTCGGGCGGGATGTGTCTCCACTTGAGGTATTTAACGCTTGACGAACCTCCGCTTGGCTTGGGAATAACGTTGGGGGGAAGAATTGCTGTCTTTCTGTTTATATGTTTTTGTGGAATAAGCGATGTGTTTATTTTGGTTCGTTTTCTATGCGACGATTTTCAGGGTAAACTGAAGCGGGTAGAGTGTCATGGGGAGGAGGGGGAGGAGGAGGGTTTTTAGCTCACCTCACCAACACACACAAAAAAATGAACTGCCAGGCGAACTTCCGTTTCTTGTCAGCGCCAGGTTCTCACCACCACCACCTCCCCCTTCTCACTCCCCTCACTTTATCCCCCTTCCCTCCCCCTCCCTCTCCTCACCCACCTCCCCCTCCCTCACACCTCGATCTGGGTGGTCCTGTGGCCTCCCATCCTCCCCTCACCTCCGTTATCTCTTCCATCCTCTCCTTCGTTTCTTCTCCTCCCTTCCTCCCTCCTTCTCCTTCGTTTCGTTCCCTCCCCTTCCTACGCTCCTTCACTAATAACCCATCTCGTATCCACATCCCCCTCACCTACTTTCCCTCACCATCACCTCCCACACCCTCCCTCACTCCATAAACCCTCCCTTCTCCCTCACCTCACCCCTTCCTCTATCTTCTTTCACATAAGCAACCTACCCTCCCTCTCCCCTCCCTCCCTGACTTCCTCTCTCCTCTTCCAAACATTTTTTGTCTCTCTCTCTCTCTCTCTCTCTCTCTCTCTCTCTCTCTCTCTCTCTCTCTCTCTCTCTCTCTCTCTCCTCTCTCTCTCTCTCTCTCTCATCGTGGTGGAAAGGCCAGGGGGTGGGGGGGGCTGGAGGTGGGTGTGGGGGGAAGCACAGGAGGCTATTTTCCGTCCATCCGTCCGTCCAGTCTAAATCCTTTCCGTCCAGTTTAGATCCTCTTCCGTCCTTGCTTTGGCTAACCTGAATCCTCTTCGTCCAGTTTAATCTCTTTCCGCCCAGTTTAATGCATTTCCACCCACCTCTTCCTCTTCCACCCAGTCTAAAACCTCCTCCGCCCAGCCTAAAACCTTTCCGCCCAGTTTAAGAACCTCTTCCGTCCGCCTCCTCTTGCACACAAACACACAAGCCACTTACTGCCCACATCTAACACGTGAAAATATACACACGCGTAGAGAGCACTTGAGGCGCCCCTTTTTTTTTAATGTATACGAATCTCTCTCTCTCTCTCTCTCTCTCTCTCTCTCTCTCTCTCTCTCTCTCTGTGTGTGTTACGACCATTGACGCTGATTCTAATGAAGTTGTTCAGGTGTTCCCCGACCAACTACCCCGACGGACAGCTCCCCGTTGTTCAGGTGCTCCGTCCGTTTGTCCGTTCCTCCGTCCGTTTCTCTGTTCCTCCGTCCGTTTCTCTGTTCGTTTGGGGAATTACATACATACATACACCCCTTCCATAAAAACCTACCCTATCCATCTTCACTCTCCCTATCCCTTAAGCTATCCTCTCCCTTCTCCCCCTCCTACTTATTCTCCTACTTCTACTTCTTCTCCTACCCACCCCCTCCTCCTCCTCCTCGTCCTCCTCCTCGTCCTCCTCCTTGGTGGCTAGACTCGTCACCTTAATGGATACAGCCGACCAGGTGAGGGCAACAGGAGGTACTGGACTAGTCATTCCTCGATAACGTGAAGTACTTCTACGTAAACACACCTGGCCTTGTGTCGCCCTGGCAGAAACAATTGGTGTATATATGGCGGACATTGGAGACAGAACAGACAATGCACACACACCTAATCAAAACACGAGAGAGAACTAAATACCATTGTTTATTACACCACTGTACAAAATTCTCTACTCTATTTAATATTTCCACTCGCCAAATAACACATCACAACACAACTAGGCAAAATATGTTATCTACGTAAAAGGTTTGTTAGTGTAATATATCTATCACTCATGTTAATTTAATATTTTTTGTTATCGTTTTTCAGTAAAGGGAACTTTTGTTGAGGCTATCACTCATATTTTTAATAATAGTTTGATCTGTTTCCCTGCAGCTCTGAGGGTTGAGTGTACAGTTGTCATTAATCACTATTCCATCCAATTCTTTTTGAGTTTAATTGTTTTTTTTACTAATCCATTTTTATTCGATTTAATGTAATGATTCTTTTATGTTTTTGTAAGTTAGATTATATTTATATTTCGGTTTTTTTTAGTTGAATTGAAAAAAAAATGTAAGTGATGGTTAGTTAAGTTAGGTAGCCATTTAATGTATATGACCAGGGAACGAACCAGCGACCCTAAGGACACGAATTGAGCAATGTATACACTCAGCCACTGCATCACTAAAACCTGGAGACTTTATTATTATTATTTTTCTATATATTGTGTTAGATTGTGTTCCTGTTTTATTTTAGTATTATTATTATTATGGCTATGGTCATTGTCAGCTGCTGTGGTTGTGATTGCTGTTGTTGTTGATGATGTTGTGATTGCTGTTGTTGTTGTTAATGTTGTTGTTTACTGTATTTATATTTCTTTAGACAAACTAACACCTGTAGAGACTAGGTATAGATACATTACTAAACAATTAAAATACAATAATGAATATATTAAAAACAAAACATGTACAGTTGCTGGCATAATACCCTGTACACTTGGGACTCTCTGGCATCTAACTGTGAATCATATATGGATTAGTAAACGATCCTAATGTATAAAACGAATGAAACTGAGGTAAAAATAGTCTTCAGTATTTGGTTAATGGTGTGACTAGATTTCAGCTCCCTAACCCAAAAGGTACTTGAGATATCACCCGGATAAGATAGCAAGGATAACGAATATACACAAAGATACTAGACTACTTTTTCTCCCCCTCACCTGACCCCCCTTTCTCCCCCCCCCTCACCTGACCCCCCTTTCTCCTCCCCCCCTCCAGCAGCCCCATTCTCCTCCCCTCACTGACCCCATTCTCCTCCCCTCCCACCCCTGACCCCATTCTCCTCCCCCTCCTCACCCCATTCTCCTCCCTCTCACCTCGCCCCATTCTCCTCCCTCTCACCTCGCCCCATTCTCCTCCCCCTCACCTCACCCCATTCTCCTTCCTCTCACCTCGCACCATTGTCCTCCCCTTCACTTCACCCTTTCTCCTACCCCTTAACTCACCCCCTTTCTCCTTCCCGTCACCCCACCCTTCCCTTACTCCTTCATCTTAATCTTTCGTGAATTCTGTTTCTCAAGGCACTTCACATGGCACCTCATAGAGAAGAAGAGGAAAGAAAGGGAAGGAGAAGGATAAGAAGGGGGTGGAAGAAAGGGATAAAAAAATGTGGAAGGGAAGAAGAAAAGGAAGGAAAGGGAAGAAGGGAAGGAAAGATGGAGAAGAAGAGGAAGGTGGAAAGGGAAGAAGTGGAAGAGAGAAGACAAAGTGGAAAAGAAGAGGAGGAAGAGATGGAGCGGTGTACAATACGTTACTCTACCTGAAGGTGACGTGTTCCAGTGTTGTAAAGGGCAAACAAGTATTAAACGAGCTGACTGAAGACTTGCGTGTTGTCGCCTTCCTCCGCCACTTACCACTACCACCTCTGATTTCCAACTCTCTCCCTCACTCGATACTTTTAACCTTAGGAAGAAATAGTAAATGTATTCTTTAGTTCTACCGTCCACGTTTTTAGACGCCGAGTATAGTTTTGTGTTTTATTTTATATACATATGTGAGAGGATTTTTATAAAGTAGTCGAGTTATAGGTGAGGTTAGGTTAGGTTGGGTTAGGTAAATTAGGTTAGGTTACAGGTAAAAACCTCTAGTTGCTCCCCACACCTGCCCGGCCATCATCATTACCTAGTTTAGAGCCACCCTGATTCATTCACTGCTCCTGTCCTGTGCTTTTACCTGCTGGTGAGAAATTGCAGGTATACAGGTGATCTCTCTCTCTCTCTCTCTCTCTCTCTCTCTCTCTCTCTCTCTCTCTCTCTCAGATTGATTCATTCTCCCCATTTTTGTGATTTTTACCTGGTAGTCGCAAATTGCAGGTTAATAAGCGATGTGTTTATTCACGTGATGGCTCGGGGTTGTCATGCGACGGTCCCCTCTCTAGCGTGGGAACCTGACCGCCCACCTTACCTGCGTTATGACTTACATGTGTGTGTGTGTGTGTGTGTGTGTGTGTGTGTGTGTGTGTGTGTGTGTGTGCAACGGTATCAGGCTCCGGGGACACTTTAGCGTGGGCAAATAATGGTAATAGTAATCACGGTAGTTTTGTGAATGACTGGCTTTGACGCACACACACACTACCCCTATTTTTCGTTCTTCTTCCTTTCTTTCCTATTACCTGTCCTGTCCTTTGTCTTCTTCAGGCCAAGTTTCTCTGAGTTTTTGTTTTCTCTCTCTCTCTCTCTCTCTCTCTCTCTCTCTCTCTCTCTCTCTCTCTCCGGAAATAGAGGGTTGAAGCGCCATTACGGACACCACACTAACACAAGCAAAGGAGAGGGGGTGTGTGTGTCAATGTGTGTGTGTCTATGTGTGTGTGTGTCTATGTGTGTGTGTGTCTATGTGTGTGTGTGTGTGTGTGTTCTCTTTTTATTTTCAACTTGTGTTTTGTGGTTTTGTCGATATATCTGACACACACACAAACACGGTACTAAGTGCTGGCGAGACACACACAAATATTAGTGCTCTTTGTTCGCGAAACACACACACACACACACACACACACACACACATACAAGAGCTCGACTAATACAAATACTCTTATCACGCCAAACTTAATGTAAGGTGCGTGTGGGCTGTGAGTGTAGGGATGGGTAGGTGTGTGTGTGTGTGTGTGTGTGTGTGTGTGTGTGTGTGTGTGTGTGTGTGTGTGTGTGTTTTTTGTTTTATTTTTGTCACACCACAAAGGGTCTATCTGCCCTTCTTCTTCTTCTTTTCTTTTTCTTATTCTTTTCCTTCTTCTTCTTCTTTTTCTTCTTCCTCTTCTTTTTTCTTCTTCTTCTTCTTCTTCTTCTTCTTCTTCTTCTTCTTCTTCTTCGTTTTCTCTATCTTCTTCTTCTTCTTCTTCTTTTTCTTCTTCCTCTTCTTTTTTCTTCTTCTTCTTCTTCTTCTTCTTCTTCTTCTTCTTCTTCTT
Organism: Homarus americanus; assembly: GCF_018991925.1. Classification (NCBI taxonomy): domain Eukaryota; kingdom Metazoa; phylum Arthropoda; class Malacostraca; order Decapoda; family Nephropidae; genus Homarus; species Homarus americanus. The sequence continues at coordinate 3,688,534 of NW_024721079.1, read as the reverse complement.
TTCTTCTTGTTATTCTTCTTCTTTTTCTTCTTCCTCTTCTTTTTTTTTCTTCTTCTTTTTCTTCATCATCATCTTCTTCTTCTTCTTCTTCTTCTTCTTCTTCCTTAAACACCCAAATTAATTTTCTCCCCTTCCTTACCAGACGGGAAAGGCCTGGGATAGTCAGAAAGGATGGGAAGTGTGAGGGAGGTAGAGTGGAGAGGGAGAGGAGGAGAGGGAGAGGAGGAGAGGAAGAGGGAGCAGTAGATGGGGTGATGGGGTGATAAAGAGTAAGGGGTGAATGGGTAGGATAAGGTGGGGAGAAGGATGGATGGTGGTAGTAGGGTGTGGTAGGATGAATGGTGGTAGGGGTAGAAGTAGGGTTGGTAGGGTTGGGTGGGGAGGTATGATGGTGGGGTGGGAGGCGGGCGTGGGTGGCACCTGGGTCTAGTGCCACTGTTTGTTGACTGAGTGTCACTTGCTCGTATTTCTGGCACCAGCCCCACCACAGTGCCACCACCACCACCACTACTACTACCATTACTACCACTACCACCATTACCTCTGTTATTATTACATCATTATCACCATTAACACCATTGTCACTACAACACTATACCACCTTAACCACCATAATCATCACTACATGGTGACGTAAGCCACAGATACTATGAGGAAATGTGTGTGTGTGTGTGTGTGTGTGTGTGTGTGTGTGTGTGTGTGTGTGTGTGTGTGCGTCACGGGCTGGAGACTCACACAAAAGTATTATTCAGCGAAGTTTTATTTTATGGAGGTGACCGGGGTGAGTAGGAGGGAGGGAGGGGTGAAGGAGGGGGAGGGAGGAGGGTGAAGGAGGAGGGAGAGAAAGAAGGGAAAAGGAAAAGGAGGAGGAAGGGAAGGATGGGAGGAGGAAGTGGGGAAAGATGGGAGGGAGAAAAATGGGAAGGAGGAAGCGAAGAGGAGAAGGGGGAGGAGTTTAGGGAAGAGTGAGGGAGAAATAAGAATGGAAGAGAGAGAGAGAGAGAGAGAGAGTTCAGTATAGGACACTAGCATAAAATTCACCAGTGGTCATCAAGAGATAGGAACCAACCCAGTGCATTAGGTAGATGAAACTTTGCTCCCCTCTCCCCTCCCCTCCTTTCCCCTCATTCCTCTCTTCCTTTCCCTCATTCCTCTCTTTCTTTCCCCTCATTCCTCTCTTCCTTTCCCTCATTCCTCTCTTCCTTCCCTCATTCCTCTCTTCCTTTCCCCTCAATCCTCTCTTCCTTTCCCCTCATTCCTCTCTCTTCTTTCCTTACTACATTTCCCTTCCTCATTCTCCCCTCTTCTCTCCCTTCCCCTTACTGCATCCCGCCTCACATTCCCTCTCCTTCACTCCCTACTCCCCTTCGCAATGCTGGAGGGTGAGGGAGATAGGGCAATGACTAAGCATTGGCTGAGGAGAGGGAAATGGCAAGGAGGGGATTAGGAAAGGAGGAGGGTGGGCAAAAGGGGGGGGGAGGTTAGATTAGGTTAGGCTCTCTCTCTCTCTCTCTCTCTCTCTCTCTCTCTCTCTCTAAAGCCTTCACCGTCATCGTCTCCTCCTGCACCACCCAACATGATCGACTGATAGCCACGTGGCGGAGACACTGTTGCTCCGCCACACGTAAGAAGAGACGAAACACAATAAGCTCTTTTGCTCTCCACCCCCCCTTCCCCATGATCTTGCTATATGACCCTGATTATTTGACCTTGACATTTGACCTTGACATTTGACCTTGAAATTATTATCATTATAAACGCAGTAATGCAAGTGTGTGTGTGTGTGTGTGTGTGTGTAATGAATGCCTCTCATGCCTCATTGACTCACTGACCCACTGAGAGACTTTTTTCCTCCCTGCCAGGCATACAACGAACCTAGAGTTAATGCGCCTCTTCCTCATTTTGGTTTCCAATTTATGCCACAGTCTAAAATTTACTGATTGTAATAATATTTAAGTTTGATTATTATTATTATTATTATTATTATTATTATTATTATTATTATTATTATTATTATTATTATTATTATTATTATTAACAGTCAAAGAAAAAATCACACTACACTTGCCATACATTATATTCTGGAACCCATGATGAAGAATTTGCATAAACTTCCCTATTGAGACTCAAACTACGAAACTTCACTGTCACTTTATCCAAATTCTTCGTCATGGGTTTCAGTAAGGACGAGTAGGTGGGTATAATACATAATATGCCTTTAACTGTACATTATTTATAAAGCTATAGATAAAAAATAATATTCACTGAGCAGTACGATATCTTTTCCCCTTCACGCTGCCAGCCGCCGTCTCGCTCACTCACTCAGTCAGTCTGCCTTACACTGTGATGGGAAGAACACCCTGCAGTCAATATACAGTACTTGGTCACCCATTGTTCTTCTTATTGTTATGGAGAAGACATTGTTGTGATTCCCGTCTTCTTTTTTATCTTTGTGATTTTTTTTTATCTCTCTCTCTTTTCTTCTTTGTCTCTTTTGATTGTCTTTATTTTTTCTTTCTTTGTTTTTTTTTTCGTTTTTTATTTTTTCTTCGATTTTTTTTCCTTTCCCTCTATCTTCTTTTCTCACTCTCTGTTTTCTTTAATCTTTCCATTTTTTAATTCTACTTTCTATACCTTTCTTTCCATTCATTTTTCCTTTTTTTTATTCTCCCCATTTTCTCTTATATTCCCGCTTTCTTCTATGTCCCAGTTTTCTTTTTTTTCTCTTTCTGTTTTCTTTTATGCGTCTGGTTTCTTTTTCTCGTTTTGTCTTCGTTCTCTCTCTCTCGCTTTCCTTGTCCTGGTGGTACTAGTGAATAGGCCTTTGTGCTGACGTGGGCGTTACCGCATTTTTTTTACACGGGCCTACAATACCCACTCCCCTCATCCCTCTCTATCTCTCCTCCCACCCCCCTTCTTTTTTTCACCCCTTCCCTTCCCCTCCCATCTCCTTCACCCCCTTTTATTTTCCTCCCAACTCCTCCTCACCCCCTTCCACTCCCCCATCGCCTTTTTTACTTCTTCCCTCATAACTCCCCTCACTGTTTCCTCCCAAATCTCACTCCCCACCTTCCCCTCCTCCTTCCTCTACCCCCTCCTCCTCCTTCCCCCCACCCTCCACCCTTCCTGCCTCCCACCACCCCTCACTGCCTCCTCCCACCCCACCACCTCAACCCTCCTCCTACCCCAGCCCCGCCCTGCCCTGCCCTGGCCCCCTGCCCCGCCCCCGCCCTGCCTCTGCTTCTCCCTAACAGCTTTTATTGTGTGTTATAAGTTTAAGTTTTGGATTTTCACGAGTATGTAAGTGGTTTTAGTGTGTACGTAAATATGTTTACATGTGTGTGTTTATGTCTCTAGGGAGTATGAATGTGCATCTGTGTATGTATTTGAAGGTGTACATGTACGTCTGCGTTGTGTGTTAGTATATGTATATTAGTGTATTTATGTATGCATTTTTGTATCTATCTATCTATCTATCTATCTATCTATCTATTTTAAAATATCGACAATTCCTATCACCAAAACAACCAACCAACCAACCAACCTAACAAACAAACAATTAATCAACCAAACAACCAACCAATCAACCAAACAACCAACCAATCATCCAGCCAACCAACCACACAACCAATCAACCAAACAATCAACCATCATCCAGCCAACCAACCACACAACCAATCAACCATCATCCAGCCAACCAACCACACAACCAAACAACCAATCAACCAACCAATCAACACCTCACCTAAAAAAAAAGAACAAAAATGAAAATAAATAAAGTCGTTGCTCTGTCAATCAATAGTCAATCACAAAACGTCGACTTTTTTAGAAAACGTCATCAGAGATTGTCACTATTGAGGAGAGAGAATGAGGAGAGAGAATGAGGAGAGAGAATGAGGCGAGAGAATGAAGCGAAAAATAAGGTAAGAGTATAAGGCGAGAGAATGAAGCGAGAGAATGAAGCGAGTCAATGAGGCAAGAGAATGAGGCAAGAGAGAATGAGGCAGAGAATGGGACGAAAATAAGTTAAGAGAGCAAGGCGAGAGAACAAAGTGAGTCATCGAGTAAGAGACGAGGCGAGAGAATGAGGCGAAAATTGTGTCGGGGAGAAAGAGAAAAAAATAAATAAAAGTTTATCTACGCGTTGTCGACTTCTTAAGCGAAGCTCAATGAGGCAAGAACCTGCTTGAATGAACGACGATTATATTTTTCTGACATGAGTGGGCAGGAGGAGGAGGGGAGGAGGAGGGGACAGGGAGGAGCAGGGAGGAGGAGGAGGGAGGGAGGGAGGAGGAGGGAGTAGGGAGGAGTAGGGAGTAGGGAGGGAGGGAGGGAGGAGGAGGGGGGGAGGAGGGAGGAGGAGGAGGGAGGGAGGGGGAGGGGGGAGGGGGGAGGGAGGGGGAGGGAGGGAGGGAGGGAGGAGTAGGAGGAGGAGAGGGAGGGAGGAGGGGGAGGGAGGAGGGGAGGAGGGAGAGAGGAGACAGGGAGAGCAGGAGGAGGAAGAGGAGGAGGGGGGGAGGAGGATGGGGGAAGGAGGAAGCCAAGGAGGGGGAAGTGGGATAGTAGTAGTGGTAGTAGTATAGGAAGAGGAGGAGAAAAAGTAGGAGGAGGAGGAGGATGAGGAAGAGATCGAGAGAGAGGAAGAGGAAAGGTAGGAGGAGGAGGAGAAGAAAATGGAGATGATGAGGAGGAGGAGTAAGAGAAACTAAGAGATGGAGGGACGGAGAGACAGAGGGGGGAGAAGGAGGAAGGGGGGGAGAGAAGGAAGGAGGAAGGGAAGGAGGGAGAGAGAGACAGAGAGAGACAGGGAGGGAGGGAGGGAGGTGTCTTCAATGAACAGATCTGATTGGTGGAGTAGAATGGCCGTAGATTCACATGTAATCAACCAAAAGAATACCTCCCCAGTTCTCGCTTCGTGATTAATTCGGTACGGTAGGTTCAGCCCCGACGCCCGCTGCTTGTGTGTAGCCACCGTCGAGTTTGTCCTCCCTTCGTCAAGATTAAAAAAATAAGGGCGATGGACTGGAGGTAAAGGGGGAAGCTAAAGGGGGAGGTAAAGGGAGGAGGTAAAGGGAGGGAGGCAAAGGGGAGGTAAAGGGGGAAGGTAAGGGGGCGGAGGTAAAGGGGGGGAAGTAAAGAGGGAAGGTAAAAGGTGGAGGTAAAGGAGGGAGGTAAAGGGGGAAGTAAAGGGGAGTGGTAAAGGGAGGAGGTATAGGTGTCGTCCTTGAAGTAATTTCTTGTAAGGTGACTACTTGTATTCTCTTTCTCTCTCTTTCTTTAATTATATCTATCTCTTTTTAATCACATCACCCTTTCCTTAATCAGTTTTCTCCGTGTAATTTCTCTCTCTCTCTCTCTCTCTCTCTCTCTCTCTCTCTCTCTCTCTCTCTCTCTCTCTCTCTCTCTCAATTTTACATCACGTGCATTTTTCGTTCAAATTTCCGGCCTTCATTACGGCAGATTCACGCCCATCGAGCTACAGTCAAGACTCGATAAAGGCATTGTGAGGCGCCGCGTATTGTGTTGGCCTCTGACTCATGAATACGATGGATAGAGTGATGAATAAGATGCGGAGATGAATAAGATGCGTAGAGTGATGAATGAAGTACGTAGATGAATAAGATGCGTAGAGTGATGAGTGAAGTACGTAGATGGATGGAATGGATGGATGAAATACATGGATGGATAACGCATTAGAGTTGAATACAATTGTTCACTAAGAGAGAGAGAGAGAGAGAGAGAGAGAGAGAGAGAGAGAGAGAGAGAGAGAGAGAGAGAGAGAGAGAGAGAGAGAGAGAGAGAGAGAGGTTCTATATACAGTATAATGAAGATGTATGACTGACCCGCCACTAGCTGACGTCCACACAGCTGGTAAACACGTTCAAACCTGTCCGTGATTTATGTCCGTGATCAACAGCTGACTAACAGTCCTTAAACTGTACCTGAGAGCACCTTGTTACTCCCTGTCCCGAAGTAAACACCGTCGTCAGTTCAAGCACTCAAGAACGTCTGACGCTGACCTACAACACCATCGCCAGCACGAGCAATCAAGAACGCCTGGCATTGACCTTTTTATGTGTGTATGTGCATGTATTTCTGAATGTGTATATGTGTGTATGTGTGTGTGTATGTGTGTGTGTGTGTATGTGTGTGTGTGTGTGTGTGTGTGTGTGTGTGTGTACTGTAACTAGACATGTCTGTATATATAAAACACGACATACATATTATTTCCAGGTTACAAAACAGTTTCCTATATATTTACCAACACTTAAGTAAATTGTATTTCCTTTATGTATTTACGTTCTTCGTGGTATAACCGATCTCTCAACCTTTCATGTTCTCTTTCCGTTATTTCTTTTTCTATATTTAATTCTGCCTGTGTCGGTATTTCATATTCTACGTGTTCCTTTTTTCTTTTCTTTTTTTTAATATTTCACATTTTCTCTTTTCTCTTTATTTTGCTCTGCTTCAATCTTCCTGGTGTGTGTGTGTGTGTGTGTGTGTGTGTGTGTGTGTGTGTGTGTCCATCTCCACACACACACACACACACACACATACGTTTTGTTTTTGTTTTCTATTATTTTTGCATTGTTATATTTTCACCTCGACTCCATTTCATCATTTATCGTTTAATTCTTATTCTATTTTTTTGATCTTCTATACAATTTCTCCATCGCAGCTGTCAACTCTTACCATTCAACTTTACTCTATTATTCCTCCGGTTCTTCACACAAAGTCTATTTCAACTACATATTATCTCCACCTTTGCTACATAATCGTAATTCTTTTTTTTTCACTCTGTAAACATGATAATTAATTTATGAGTCTAATTAAGGCTTTATCATCATTTTTTTTTTCTTTTTGCTCCTCTTATCATTCCAACTTTTCATATAAATTCCTCCTCTTCTCTCCTCTGCCACACCGTCGTTAATTCATTCCTCCAATTCCTTGAACGTAATTACTCATTAATAAATCCAATTAATTAGAGTCATCATCTTGTAATTTTTTTTTTCCTTCCACCCCACTCTTGAAACTCGCTTTCCCGCGTAAATTAATTTTTTGTTTGTTTACATATTTTTCCCGCGCTTTTTGCCAGCGGGCGCGCGGGCCTGGCTGGCGGCTTCAGCTGGCCTGAGTCTTATTTGAGGAAGGGCTGAGGGTGACTGACTGCAGGCCACGGAGATGGTACTACCTCGACCGACAGATTTACTTTGTATCAATTATGTAATAACTACACCAGCCTTCTCCCTCCAACCACGGCGAGTTGAGGTGGAAGGAGGCGTAGGTTGTGTGCGAGTCTTCTTCACTATTTTTTGTCCTCTTTCTTGGCTGTGTCTAGCTAAATGATGATGATGATGATGATGATGATGATGATGATGATGATGATGATGATGATGGCGATGATGATGGTGTGTTTAGTGTTGAGAGTTATTGGTTTTTTGTTAAGTTTTATGATAGGGGAAATTATCAACAACTGGTATAATGTTTTGCACTGAGATGAGATATTTTAGTTCCTTTGACTCTTCCCTCTCCTCCTTTTATCTTCACCTTCCCCCTTTCACCCTTACCTTCCCCCTTTTACTCTTGCTCTCCCCCCTTCACTCTCACCTTCTCTCTTCACCCTCCATCATCTCCCCATTTCCCTTCCCACCCCAAACCCCATCACCACTTCCTTCCCCTTTAGCCTATATCTACCTTCGTCAGTAGCCCTAACTTTCCCTTCACCACCATCCCTCCCCTTTCCCTTTACCACTCCACCCCCCACCTCTTTCTTACTCACTTTCTCTCTATCATCATCCCTCCTCTCTCTCTCCCTTCCCTTCCCTTTACCTTACCTTACCCCTCCCATCCCCATCATTACCCTCTCCTCCACCGCCACCCCCTCCCTCCCTCTCTCCCTTCCTCCCCTCCCTTCCACATTGTTCACGTGTTCACCCCTCCCTTTGATCTATGAGAGCTTATATTTCTCCTCCTCGTCTGTTTCGTCTTGTGGGACTTTGAAGGCAGCAGCAACAGCAGCTCCTCACAGCCACCACTGCCCCTCTCAAACATTGGCTGGGAGAGTCTGATGATTAGTCCTCCTCCTCCCGTGGCCAGATGTGGTCCAGTAAGGGATGGGAGTTTGACGAATAGAATTGTTGTAAAATGATATTGTTTTGTTTCGTGAAGAGTGAAAAAGATTTAAATAAGACACTTAACATAATTCAACTTGTTCTCACCTAGAATAAATTAACGTAACTTAACCTAATCTAACCTAACTTCCCTATGATACGTTAGATTAAGTCAATCTCATCTGACATTATAAAAGCACGTTCATACATGTACAAAACACACACACACACACACACACACACATACTGCCCTGTGCAAGAATCGAACCCACACCACCCAGATGGCACAACGAGGTTCATGTACAATACCAACTAACAACAGATGACAAAAAGAACCACCTGAACAAGACTGCACCAGCTGAGAACATCACGAGACGAGAACCAGACGTGTATAAATCCTTAGAGGTCACCATGACAACGACAGGACACGTGACCAATACACTACCAGGGGGAGAGGACGGGGGTCGTTAAAGAGGTAGTTATGGTCATTAAATAGAGTGGTCAGCAGAGTTAAATGGCAAGGAGACAAGAGGGAGATGGACAGACAGACAGAAAGACAGACACATACATACATACATACATACATACATAGAGGGGAAAATGAGAGAGATAGATAGAATGTGCATGAGAGAGAGAGAGAGAGAGGAGGAAAATGAGAGAGAGAGAGGAGGAAAATGAGAGAGAGAGAGAGAGAGAGGAGGAAAATGAGAGAGAGAGAGAGAGAGAGAGAGGAGTGTCTCAGACGACTCAAGTGAGCAGCGGCGCCACTCTCACCACTTCCGGTCACTCTCCTTCACGACCAGCTACTGTTGTTATGACCACAGCCTCTCTCTCTCTCTCTCTCTCTCTCTCTCTCTCTCTCTCTCTCTCTCACTTCATTTGTTCGTCGTATTGTTTACATTTGTGTATTTATTTTAATGGTATTTTGTTTACTTGTCCATTTTCTTTGTACTGTGGCAACGTATCGACACGACTTTATTTTTAACATAAACATTTTGTATTTGTGAAGTTCTTGTATGGTAATGTCTTAACGTTATGTGGCCAAGTATAAACACGATTTTGATTCTTGTACTGGGTATATTTGTTATCTAGAGGCGATTATAGAGATTTAATGCGATTGTTAGTCCAAAAGATTTTAATTGTCCTTCTAGATTCTATCATCCCAACACATCTGGCTTCCCAAACGACCAATTCAAACCATTTTATTTAACAGTTAGAGAACAACACAGATAATATATACAGGTTCAATTTACACGGCGACTGTATCTGTACCTGTAATCCTGTAGTTTGTGGTTGACCAAAAAACACATAAAAAACTCAAACAAAACAGAGAAAACCCAACCATGACCACCACCAAGAACTTCCTGCCGAGGGCCACGCGCCACCACCAGGAGGAGGGCTCGTGTGGCAGAGGCAGCAGAGCAAGGTAGTGAGTGACCCATCGTTAGTGCCATACCGAGGGTGAGGCGGGAATATATGGAGGGAAGGAGTGCCACGTGCCACCTCACCACAAACTGTCCCTGTGGTGCCTGGCTGGCGGGGAGACAGAGAGGGTGGTAGGTGTCGTGAAGTGCCACCCGGTATATGTGGAAGGTCGGGGCGAGGCACGATGAGAGAGGAGAGAGAGAGAGAGAGAGAGGGGGGGGCTCTATTATGTTATGGGTAAGGGAAATAGAGGAAGGGGCCGATGGTAGGGGTGAGGGGTAAGGGAAGGGAAGAGGAGTAAAGGAATGGGTGAGAGATACGGGTAGGGGTGAGTGGTGAAGGGTAAGAGAAGTAGTGAGGTACAAGGGTTGAGAGTAAGGGTGAGGGGGACAAGTCTAAGAACGTCAACATCCACATTCATCTCTTGCTAACTGCTTGAGTGTTCCTGTTTTCGCTCCCTCCTCCTCCTCCTCCTCCTCTTCCTTCCGCATTTTGTCCTCTTCCACTTTCTCGCTCCCCTCTCCTTCCCCTTCCCCTCCCCCTCCCTGTCAGTTCCCAGATAGACAGATACAAACATAGAGACAGACAAGGACAGGGTAGCATACAGAGAGGGACACAGAGGGACGTGCTGACAAAGGCGGGAGGGAATACAGCACACATCCTATTTCTTCTTCAGTATATAGACTCTCTCTCTCTCTCTCTCTCTCTCTCTCTCTCTCTCTCTCTCTCTCTCTCTCTTTCTCTCTCTCTCTCTCCTCTCTCTCTCTCTCTCTCTCTCTCTCTCTCTCTCTCTCTCTCTCTCTTCACCCTGCCTAGACAACTGACCCCTCAATGTTTGTCCTTCTGGTCTCGTGCCCAGGGGTCTGTAGCGTCCCCCCACCCCTTCATTCCTCCCTCCCCTCTCCCTCCCAGACGGTCAGGGAAGGGGAGAGGGAGGGGTGTGTGTGTGTGGTGGGTCCTGGTCAGCTGCACACTTGGTTGGAAAGAAAAAGGAAGACGATTTGTCAGACCGCAAGAGGTCATTACCACCCTCGTTCACCTCATTAGACGACTTGGCGACATCTGACACTCCTCCTCAACCCTCCACTAGCTACACTTTAACCCTGATGTTACTCTTGAAGTTTTCTCGATGATGCTGACTGTAAGATTCTCCTCCCTTACTCCTTCTTTAATTCCCTCCCTCCTTCCCTCCCTACCTCACTCCCCCTTTAAGTCTTTCCCTTACTCCCTCTTTTTAAGTCCCTCGCTCCTTCTCTCCCTCACTCCCTCTTTAAATCCCCCCCTCTCTCTCTCTCTCTCTCTCTCTCTCTCTCTCTCTCTCTCTCTCTCTTCCATACCCTCCCCCACCCCTCTTTAAGTCCCTCCCTCACTCCCTCACTCCCTCTTTAAGTCCCTCCCTCACTCCACCCCTCCCTCACTCTCTCCACTCGGGATTACACTGCCCCCCACACCGCCACCCTCACCACAACCTGAGGGTGACGCCGCAGGAGACCTGACACTGTGTGGGCGTCCGGGACACTAGAGGCCGACAGGGGACACTAAGGGAACCGAAGGTGAAGCCAGGGGTACCTAAGGGGCTCAAATGGGACCTAAGGGCACGCCAGGGGACACAAAGGGGATGCCAGAGGGACACGAAGAGAACGCCAAGAGGATCTAAGGGGATGCCAGGGGGGACCTAAGTACACACTAGGGCGACCTAATTGGACGCCAAGAGACACTAAGGGAACGACAGGGGGTCTAAGGGGACACCCGTGGGATTTTAAACGGACTCTTAAGAGATATTAATAATCTATGGGGACGCTAGGAGAAAGCCAGGCGGACCTAGGAAACTTAGAGGGTTTTAGGAGGACCTCAGAGGGCCAAGGGGGTAGGAGATGAGGAAGGACGTTTGGCAGGATGAAGGAAGAGGTCTAGTGAGTAACTCCTTAAAATGTACTCAACACAACATCTGGTTTTCAAGAGGAGAAAGAAGGTGGATGATCCTCTGCTCTGTGTGTGTGTGTGTGTGTGTTCTACCCCACAAAGGTTGGTTCACCTACTTCCACACCACCCTCTCACCCCCCACCCCACATCCCACCACTCATTATACTAATTACATGTTTGGTAGTGGTGGCGTGGCGCTCGTGTGAGGGCGTGGTGGCCAAGGCGTGGGTGGAAGGGAGGGAGGGGCCTTAGTGTGGTGATGACAAGTATAGTACATATGTGTGGGCTAGTGACCATGGGTTGGTAGTGTGTGTATGGGTCTGGATTGATGCGTGGTGGATGGGGAGTAGGTGAGGTTTAGTGGGTGTGGGCTGGTGGGTGTGGGCTGGAAGGCGTGGGTAGAAACATTATATAAGGGCTTTAACAATAAATAAGAGGCGTAGAGTACCTTCAATCATAAATATTATTGTGTGTGTGTGTGTGTGTGTGTGTGTGTGTGTGTGTGTGTGTGTGTGTGTGTGTGTGTGTGTAAGACAATGTAAACATATACACCCGAAGTCACACGATTAGTTGACCGCCTCCTCCTGCACCCCCTCCCCCCCCGCCTCCTCCTCTTTCCTCCCTCCTCGTCCCTCCTCCTCCTCGTCCTCCAACCGGGGAGTGTGGGGGAAGTGAAACACGGGAGGATGACCCCGGAGGTTTGTATGTCCCGCCTCCACACACACACACACACACACACACACACACACACACACACACACAGTTTCTCACAACAAACAATTACTGCAACACTCTCTGGTTTTCATGCCAATAGAATAAGTGCCAGTGCAGGCAGCAGGTGGGCGAACATATGCTCGTTTGGCGTAATTTCCATAGACGCGTTATTACGGGGGAACAACAGACGCAGCTGATTGCTCGAGTTGGCGATGTTTTTCTTCATAGTACTGAACTCACACCACTGACTGTAACAGGTGACTGACTAAATACCTTACAACGCTTGAGTCTACAGGTGTTATACAGGTAATTAGCATCAGCTGAGGCTCTTGTCACTTGTAATCCTGTAACTCTCTTAGCGGCGGTCCTGTAGTCATGATGTACTAATATTAAGTGTACAAATGTTCAATGTACTAGTGTACTGAACTAATGTACTGTGTCCTAATTCTCAGTGTACTAATCACCACCACCACCACCACCACCACCACCACCGCACAACCACACCATCACCATCACCACACCACCACCACCACCACCACAACCACCACCACCACCACCACCACCACCACCACCACCACCCACCACCACCACAACCACCACCACCACCACCACCACCACCACCACAACCCACCACCACCACACCATCACCACCCACCACCATCCTACCACCACCACCACCACCTTGCTTCTGCCACCCACCACCCTTACCACCACCTCCACCGCCACCACCACCACCACCACCACCACAACCACCACCACCATCACCACCCACCACCATCACCATCACCACCACCACCACCACCACCACAACCACCGCCATATACTTGCTCTGCCACCTCCACCCATACACCTCCTACCGCCACCACCACCCACCCTGCCCCACCACAACCACCACCACCATCACCACCACCACATCACCATCACCACCACCACCACCCACCACACCACCACCACCACAACCACCGCCGCCGCCGCCGCCTGCCGCCACCGCCACCTCCACCGCCACCTCCACCACCCACCACCAAAACCATCACCCACCACCACCACCACCACCACCACACACCACCCACAACCACCGCCGCCGCCGCCACCCGCCACCGCCACCTCCACGCCACCTCCACCGCCACCACCGCCACCTCCACACGCCACCACCACCACCACCACAACCACCACCACCACCACCACCACCACTATTAAATACACTATTACTCACAACACAAACAAACATCAAGAACACTAAAGATCTCCACATACTAATACACTGAGTACCAAAATACAACATGTACTCATAAATGTACTCATAAGCACACTCATTTCACCTGTACTAAAGGGCACAAACAACTCCATTGATTTTCGACTTAACTTTAATTGTATTTATCCATTACACAGCTGACACAAACACGGTACAGTACACTCAGCTAGACATATATATTATTCAACACTTTCTTTACTTACTAATACTTAAATTTTACCTCTGTGTGTGTGTGTGTGTGTGTGTGTGTGTGTGTGTGTGTGTGTGTGTTTTACTCATACATCTGGCAACAGTATGAAAGGAGGAGGCATACATCTCACTGGGTTAGTTTCAGTCAGTCAGTCAGTCAGTCAGTCAGTCAGTCAGTCAGTCAGTCAGTCAGTCAGTCAAGTAGGGTTAGTCAGTCAGTCAGTCGTTGTTTAGTCAGCCACGCAGTTAGTTAGTTAGTCAGTCAGGTTAATCAGTCATTCAGTCAGTCAGTCAGTCAGTTAGTTAGTTAGTTAGTTAGTTAATCGGTCAGTCAGTCAGTCATGTCAGTCAGTCAGTCAGTCAGTCAGTCAGTTAGTTAGTTAGTCAGTCAGTCGTCGTTAAGTCAGTCAGCCACGCAGTTAGTTAGTTAGTCAGTCAGTTAGTTAATCAGTCATTCAGTCAGTCAGTCGTCAGTTAGTTAGTTAGTTAGTTAGTTAATCGGTCAGTCAGTCAGTCAGTCAGTCAGTCAGTCAGTCAGTCAGTCGTTAGTTAGTTAGTTAATCAGTCAGTCAGTCAGTCGTTAGTTAATCAGTCAGTCAGTCAGACAGTCAGTTAGTTAGTCGTCAGTCAGTCATCAGGTTAGTCAGTTGGTCAGTCAGTCAGTCAGTCAGTCAGTCAGTCAGTTAGGTTAGTCAGTCAGTCAGTCAGTCAGTCAGTTAGTCAGTCAGTTAATCAGTCAGTCAGTCAGTCAGTTAGTTACTCAGTCAGTCAGTCAGTCAGCCAGTCAGTCAGTCAGTCAGTCAGTTAATCAGTCCATCAGTCAGTCAGTCAGTCAAATACATTCTGAACTTTATTAAAAATGTCAAAGGTCAATTAAATTAACCCAAATATAAAGGTAATTAACGAGGCAGGTAAAGGTCAAGCTCACCTGATCTCTTAAGTAGGGTAACAAACAAACAAACATCCGAACAAAACAAACACTGTCACTAACCAAACAGAAACAAACAATAACATATCCCATTTCCAAACAAACAAACAAGCAATAATAATAAACAATATCGCCAACACAGAGAAGCAAACAATAAATAAACACAGCCAATACAAGCAAACAAACACTCAAGACTTATAAAAACAACAAAACTCCAAACATAAAACAAATTACACCTTCTCACACAAACAAACAAACAAACAAACACAATCATCTGAAACAAACAAACACCATCACCCACAAACAAACAAACAAATAAAGACCACTTTTAAACCATAAACAAACACACATCACCACCAAACAAACACAACCAATACTCACAAACACAATAACCACAGAACAAACAAACACACATACACACATCACCAACTAAAAAACAAACACCACCACCACCACCATACACAACCACAAATAAACATCAACCACATAACCACCAACCAACCACACACCACTACTTACAAACAAACACTAACCACACACACACATACACACAAACACACATACACCAACAAACAAACACATACCACAACTTACAAACAACACTATCCACACACACACACACACACACACACACACACACACACACACACACACCTACCAAGCAACCAACCACCAACAAACAAACTCACACCACCACAAACAAACACACAAACAACCACTTACAAACAAACACTATCCACACACACACACACACACACACACACACCTACCAAGCAACCAACCACCAACAAACAAACTCACACCACCACAAACAAACACACAAACAACCAAACAACAGTGGCGGGGTAGCAGGAGTAATCACACTAAAAGCTCAGCCCAGGTGGACCAACACTCACGAGAAATTTACCTTTTGGACGCTTTATGTGTTCTCACCTGCCTTCGTCCTGTTGCTTTATTCCCTTCATATTATTTCCTTCCCCTTCCATCACCCTTCCATCTTTTTCTTCCCTTTCCTCTTCATTCTCTTCCCTTTTACCTTCATTCTCTTCCCTTTTACCTTCATTCTCTTCCCTTTTCCTTTCCTTCTCTTCCATTTCATTTCATTCCCTTCCATTTTTCCTTTCCCTTCCTTCCTTCTCTTCCTTTTCTCTCTTCTTTTCCCTTTCCTTCCCTTCACAATCCCATTGTCCTTCCCCTTCCTTCCCTTCCTTTTCCTTCACAATCACCTAATCCCTTCCCTTCACCCTTAAAGAGATCACCCTTCAACTATCACCCATCGTCTTCCCTTCCCCTTAGAGATATGCTCCCTTCCCCTTAGAGATATGCTCCCTTCCCCTTAGAGAGATGCTCCCTCCCCCCTCCCAACACCCTTTCCTCATATCCCCGAAGACTCTCAACTCCTTAACATCACCTTTAACTCTTCTTTAACCCTTAAAACCTTCTTACCCCTTAATCTCACCCTTACCCCTTAACTGCTCCCTTTAACCACCTAACAACCCCATAATAACCCTTTAACTTCAACCATAATCCCCCCTTAACGACCCCCCATAACCTCCCTTTACCCCTTTATCCCCCCTAACCCTTAATTACCCCCATTACCCTCCATTAAACCACCGGTGTTGGCAGTTAACATACTAATAGAAAACATTAATTTTACAGTAGTTACATCGTAATTACAGCGACTACATTAAATACAATACTCATACAGTTAACGATACAGTTAACCCAGATACTAAAATACAAGCCCCATACAGTAACTCTATGGAATACAACGTTATACAGGAATTATTGATTACAGTATAAAGTAACTTGAAGAAAATACAGTAATAACACACCTCAGTGAATGTTAGAATACCACCATCTCACACAAAGACAGAGACAAGAGAGAGAGAGAGGAGAGAGAGAGAGAGAGAGAGAGAGAGAGAGAAGAGAGAGAGAGAGAGAGAGAGAGAGAGAGAGAGAGAGACAGTCTAAGGCACTTTTAAGGTTGTGGGGGAGATAGTTTAATGGTGGTGGTGGGGGGGGTAGGGGAGGAGGGGGGGGTAGGGGAGAGGAGGTGATTGTGTTGGAGGGGAGGGAAGGGGTGAGGAAGAGTCAGTGAAGGTGAGGGAAGGGAAAGGAGTGATGGTGATGGGAGGGGAAGGGGTGATGGAGGGGGAGGGGTGAGGAATGGGTAGGGGTGAGGGAGAGAGAGGGCTTACCACACTGAAGAGGTAGTGTGTGTGTGTGTGTGTGTGTGTGTATGAAGTTTGTATGTGCGTGCAGGTGTGTGTGTGTTTATATGTACGTCAAATTATAAGAAAAGTCTACATGTGTGCGTGAGTGTACACAATTTTCGTCTGTGCACAAAAGTTTCTGTTCTGATCATTATTAATATTTTAGACAATGGGCAAACTTTTTCAGCCTTACTCAGAGCTGGTGTCTGTCTATCTGTCTGTCTATCGGTTCTGTGTATGTTTGTTTATCTGTCTGTCTCTCTATCTGTCTCTCTATCTGTCTCTCTATCTGTCTGTCTGTCTGTCTGTCTGTCTGTCTGTCTGTCTCGTAAATATTATGTTTTTAATATTTTCAAGTTTGCATTTCATTATTATTTTATTATTATTATTATTATTATTATTATTATTATTATTATTATTATTATTATTATTATTATTATTATTATTATTATTATTATTATTATTACCCTGCCCACAACTACATGGCAGGGTATTATTATCGGTACTGTCTGTCTGTCTCTCTCTGTCTGTCTGTCTCTGTCTGTCTGTCTATCCCCAAAATAACCCCCTAAATGATTTGCACATTTGCACCAAACTTGTTAAGACTAATCAGCATGTGACAAGGTCCCCGTGATAAACTTTTGGTTCAAATCCCTCTAAATTTACGAACTGTTGCCAAGGTTGTAGTGATTTCGTAAAGGGAAGGGAGGGAGAGGGGGAGGGGTTAAAGAAAAAGGTATATCTTTTTCGGGGTTAAAGAAAACGGTATCATGAACACACTTAGGGTAACTATATTATTCTGTAGTAACCCCCTGTTATATTCAGTATTTTGCCTAAGTTAGGATTGTCTGGTTTGTATACGTTCAAATGTACACGTGACAGTAGTATGTCTCTCCTCCCTTTTTCTTCTTCCTCCTACCCTCACCTTCCCTCCCCTTACCCCATTTCCTTACCTAACTCCCCTACCCCCATTTCCTTTACCGGCCTTCTCCCTCACCTATTCCCCCCCCTCCTCCTCTCCCTCGGGCTAAGGGCAATAATAATCAGAGTCACGTGATCAGGCGCCAAATAATTATTGCCATCATTACTGTATTAGCGAACGTGTGACCCTCCCCTGGCCTCTCTTCTCTCGTTAATTTACGACGGAAAGAAGTTTATCAAAATATCGTCGATGTTTCACTTAGACACGACCGATCCCAACCGAACCCAACTGAAGCTGAACCTGAGCAAACCCTGGAACCGATATCCGAACGACTCCAACTGAACCCGCTGTTTAACGTATATAGTATGCTAAGGGAAGACAGACAGACAGACAGACAGACAGACAGAGACAGACAGACAGACAGACAGACAGACAGACAGACAGAGACCCTTCACTAGGCTTCAGCTGTTCCTGGATTTAATGTCTGTCATGTGTAAAAGACAGAAAGAGAGAGAGAGAAAGAGAGAATAAAGGAGAAGAGAAAGAGAAATAAAGAAAATTCGACAAACAATTTACATAGAAGGAAATAAAAAGAAAAGTGAAAGCAAGAATATCTGTCAGTCTGTCTGTAAGTTTGCTTGTCTTGTCTGTTCATCTGTCTGCCTGCCTTTGGTTTGTCTGTCTGTCTGTCTGTCCTTCCTGACACCCCAGCCTAGACACTAACTCATCACTAATTAATGCTCTCTCTCTCTCTCTCTCTCTCATCTATCTATCTATCTATCTATCTTAATAATCAATATTCAGTTCCCTTAGGCATTTACATTTCTGGATCAACATTCACCCTTCTGGAGCAGTGACACTCTGGAACATTCTCCTCCTCACTTAATATTCCTCCTCCTGAACATTTCTCCTCCCCCACGAACATTCCCTCCTCTCCCCCACGGAACATTTTCTCCTCTCCCACGGAAATTCTCCCACCACGGAACATTCTCCCCAACGGAACATTGTCCCACCACGGAACATTCTCCCACGGAACATTCTCCCCACGGAACATTCTCCCCATGGAACATTCTCCCCACGGAATATTCTCCCCCACGGAACATTCTCCCACCACGGAACATTCTCCCCACAACATTCTCCCACCACGAAACATTCTCCCTCTCCTCCGGAACATTCACCTCTACTAGAAAATTCTATGCCGGAAGACTATGAATGATTGAAGACCTATTTCAAGGGCAACTCTGCATCTGGGTGGTGGTAGTGGTGGTTATAGTGGTGGTAGTGGTGGTTATAGTGGTGGTAGTGGTAGTGACGGTGTTGGTAGTGGTAGTAATGGTGTTTATGGTGGTCGTAGTTGTGGTGGTAGTGGTAATGATAGTGGTTGTAGTAGCACTGGTTGTAGTGATGGTAGTGGTAGAATGGTGGTTGTCGTGGTAGTAATAGTGGTGGTGGTGGTGGTGAAAGGTGCTGCTCTCTCTCTCTCTGTAATGAGCAGAACGAGCGAAACAGACTCTGGCCGAGCGTATGCTGAATAAATACTAAGAGCTGGTGTGTGTGTGTGATGTCCTTGCATAAGTTTTATTTTCCCGAGAGAGACGTGTCTTGCTATACACTGGACATGTCGCTAAATGTACCTAAAAATATGCGTGGAACAGACATGGGGCGTGTCTCCTGTGTCCATCCGCGAGCTGGGTACACAGACAGACAGACAGGAGGCAAGGAAGGTATTGTTTGATACATTTTATATTGTATGATCTGATATTCCAGTGATGTATGAATTGTACGTATTATTATTATTATTATTATTATTAGTAGTAGTAGTAGTAGTAGTAGTAGTAGTAGTAGTAGTAGTAGTAGTAAATCGCGGTAATTTTAAGTAACATTGCGATTAAGTTTCTTCAAAAAGAAAAAAAGACAATGTACTCAAAGGGTTAAGTTATTCTACTCAAGGGTTGTCATCGTACCTATAGGCTTAAGTTATTGTACTCAAAATGTCTATAATTTAAGGTTAATAAGGGAATAAAACATCGTACTCAAAGAGTAAGTTATGGAACTCAAGACGGTGTTCATAGTTTGTTCTTACACCAAATGAAACATCCTCACCCTAAAAAGTAACATCACAAACACACAAAACACACACACACACACACACACACACACACACACACACACACACACAAAAAAAACACACATAAAATATACAGGAAAATATACGCACACATACACACAAACGCACAAAACACAAACACACACACACACCAAAAAAAAAACTCACTCAACACAAAAGACTTCTCCTCAGCTCTGGTACGGTTAAATAGCTCAGTTTGTCTCTCCTCTGTTGGCCGGCTAGCGTAAACCCGGCCGGCCAGATAGGAATTCTTTAATATCTGGCTGTGGACGTAAGCTGATGTGTGTGAGATGTTTAACAGGAGCCAGCAATGTTGTGGTGTGTGTGTGTGTGTGTGTGTGTGTGTGTGTGTGTGTGTGTGTGTGTGTGTGTGTGTGTGTGTGTGTGTGTGTGTGTGTGTGTGTGTGGTGTAGTGTAGTGTAGTGTTTTTTTATTTTTTCCCTTGGTGTTTTGGCTCTCTTCTCTTCTCTCTCTCTCTCTCTCTCTCTCTCTCTCTCGTCCTGTTTAATCTATTATCTCCCTCATAAGTGCAGGGACAGGAGCGGGAGGGAGAGGTGAGAGAAGGAAGGAGAAGATGGGAGAAGGAGAGGAGGAGAGGGAGAACGGAACAGGGAAGAAAGAAAGAAAAATAAAATTACGTCTTTCACAGTATGAATTTGACATTATCTTTGAAAGCTGAGTAACCCGGGGCTTTCACGTGTACCCTGGGAGGTCCTAGCGGAGTGGGGAGATGCTGGGAGGAGGTCCTAATGCTGCAGGGGCGGTGCTGGGTGGAGGTCCTAATGCTGGGGAGGTACAAGGGAGAAGGTTCTTGCGCTGGGTGTGGTGATAAGAGGCAGTTCTTGCCCTGTGGAGGTGCTGGGAGGAGGTCCTAGCGCTGAGAAGGAGGGGGACTGAAAACTCCTTAGATATAATATGGAGGAGAAAAGAAGATGGAGGAGGAGGAGGGAGGAGGAGGAGGAGGAGGAGTTGGGAAGAGAGTAGGGAAGAATAAAGGTATGGAAATGTAAGAAGTGGAAGGGTGAAGAAGCGAGGTGTGAACAAGAGATTAATGAGAAGGAAGAATGAAAGAATGAGAAAGAGATGGGGAGAGAGATAAAACTTAAACAAAGGAATCAGAGAGCTAATCACCTATCACCACCACCACAACCACTAAAACCATCACTACCATTACCACCACCTCCTCCACCACTATCACCAACACCACCACAAATACCATCATCTCAGCCACCACTACCACTACCACCACTACCACCACTACCACCACCACCACCATCACCCCAGCCAATCCTCTTCATTTGTAAACCTTGGCGTCTCGGAAACACTTCACCTCTCTCTCTCTCTCTCTCTCTCTCTCTCTCTCTCTCTCTCTCTCTCTCTCTCCTCTCCAGTACGTTAAAAGTGGAGGGAAGAAGGAAGAGTACAAAGAGATAGAAAAGAGACAATAAAAAGAAAAGAGAGAGAAGAGAGAGCATCACCCTACACACTAAATATCTCCTTAACCCTCCTTCTCCCCCTCCCTCCTTCTACCCATACCCCTCCATTCACCTCCTCCTTCTCTCCCTCTCTCCTTTCCTCCCTCCATTCCATCCCTCTACAATAAAATATTCCAGTATCATAATTCTGTATGTTTTGCTCTACATACGGGTGAGTGAGGGAGCAGAGGAGGAAGGAGAGAGAGAGAGAGGGGAGGGAAGGAGGAGAAGAGGGGGAGGAAGGGGAGGAAGAGAAAGAGGGGGGGGAGGGTTGGGGACTTACTCTGCATTTCAGTATCACCGTCTACCAAGGGCTCGGGTCAGGTTTTCCTCTCAGCTCAAAGAAAGAATGGCACGTGAGACCCCCGGTGGAGAATGGGTCGTGTGGCGAGGCGGTGTAAGGCTGAGAATGTGGAGTCTTTCCCGCGTGTCGTTTAGGCCTCCTTGACTGCACTAAAAGCCTGGTGAGATCGATGTTACTAATGGACGCGCCTCATTCTCGATACTCCCTGCTTCCTGGGTCCTACTCCTCACCCCCCCACCTCCTCCTTACCCCACCCCGTCCTCCTTAACCCTCCTACCCTCCTACCCCTCCTCCTACCCATACCCACCCCACCACACAAAAATTTTATCTTTTTTTTCCCTTTCATTTCGCTTCATTTCTTTGCTTTTTGGCGCGCATAATAGCAGAGAGCAAGCAGTCGAGGATCTACCTACCTACCTACCTACCTACCTACCACTACCTCTACTCCTACTCTACTCTTACTCTTACTCTTCTCGTTTTCGTCTATGTGGTGAGGTCCGGTTGGTTAGGTTTGTTCTGTGGTTAAAGGAGGTGTTTCGGTTAGTTGGATAGATAGTTAGTGATTACAGTGGATAGAAGGTGGATAGACTATAAAGTAGGTTATAGGAGAGCCAGAGAGCCGTGTAACTCTCTCTCTCTCTCTCTCTCTCTCTCTCTCTCTGCCTTCCCTAGAGCGTAATTCTCAAACGGAAAATCAGGGCTTACGGTGGCAGCCTCCGGACCAGCACAACCCGGTACTAGAGACTACCAGTTGTATTGTGAACTACTACTACTACTACTACTGGTGCTATTATTATTATTATTATTATTACCTCTACTACCACTCAACAACTACTACTACTACACACTACCACACACACACACACACACACACACACACACACACACACACACACACACACACACACACACACACACACACACACACACACACACACACACACACACACACACACACACACACACACACACACACCGTGCTCCTCGACTTTAAGATGGTAAGCTGCTTGCTAGTTTACATGAAAATCCTAAATATTTTAACACTGTTCTCGCTCCTTCGTTACTTCTTACTATTTTTTTTAACATTATTTTACCTTGTTTCGTTCTTTCTTTCGTGTTGTGTTGTGTGGGAGGGAGGGGGGTTCTTTCCCAATCCATTCTCCATCTTCCTCCTTCCTTCTCTTCTATCTACTATCTCCCTTCTTTATCTTCTTCCTTACTTTTTCCTTCCATCTTCTTCCTTCCTTTTATCTTCCTTCCTCCTTCCTCCTCCATCATCCTCGCATCACCTTCCTTCTTCCCTTCCCTCCATCTTTCCTCTCTCCCTTCTCCATCTTCCCCCTTCCCTCTATTCCTTTTCCTCCCCCCATCCCTCCATCGTTCTCTCCATCTTCCGCCCTCCTGAGCCGGGAGATAGTCCTACCCGGCTTCAGGCGCCTCAAGATGAGCGCTATTGGCACAAATCCTGTAAAGCTGTGTGGGGGAGGGGAGAGGGGTGAGGGGAGAGGGGAGAGGGGAGGGTTGGAGAGGTAGTGAGGGAGTGTGAGGGAGGGGAAAGGAGAGGGGTGAGGGGTGGGGGATGAGAGATGTAGGGAGGGGTTGGAGGAGGGATGAGGGGGGTGTCAGGGAGAGAGAGGAGGGAGGGGAGGAGGAGGGGAGAGGACAGTAGAGGTGAAGGAGGGGTAAAGGAAAGGGGGAGAGTAGGGGTGAGGGGGAAGTAAGAAGAAGGAAGTAATTGAGATGCGAGGAAGAGAGTGTAAAGAAGAAGGAAGGAAGAGAAGAGTAAGAAGTAGTGAGGAGAAGAAGTAAAAAGGAGAGATAAGAAGAAAAATGAGGAAGAGGTAAAAACGAAAGAAACAAGAAAGGCTTAGAAGGAAGGTAGAAGGAAAGAAGAATGATGGAACAGGTACAATAGAAAGAGTGAGGCCAAAGGGAGTGAGGGAGAAAGAGTGATAGGGTTATGTCAGGGGTCAGGGGTTAGATCAGGGGCAGGAGGGTGGGGGCGCAGGAGGTCAGGGGATGGTAGGTTTTATGGTCGGTGGCCATATCTCAGGGTCTAGCGCTGACCAGGGGTGAAAACCTGGCTCTTGCCGCCTTCATACCACGGGCCGTTGATGTCAAGGAGGAGGAGGAAGAGGAAGAAGAAGAGCCTGGTTGAAAGGATAGAAAGTGGCGGGGGAGAAGGGAGAGACGGAGGAGGAGGATGGCTGAATAAGTAGAAAGAGATAGAGTGATAGAGGAAGAAGAAGAAGAAGAGAGAGAGAGAAATCTAACTGACTCTACAAACACACACACCAACTTTTAAGAATTGGTATTTCAACAGATAACACGGGACAGTACTTCTTCCTCTTATTCTCGCTCCTATCCTCCTCCTCCTCTTGTTATTATTATTTGTCCTTTTCCTTTACCCCTTAGTTCCTCCATCCTCACTCCATTCTCCGTCCTCCTCCACCATCAATCTCCTTCTATCATCCCCTACAGATCAAAGCCAACTTAGCCTTAGCCTTCGTTTCCCTCCCCCATCCCTCCTTCCTACCCTCCCTTCCACTTTCCTTCCTCCTACTCTCTCTTCAACACCTACCATCACCACCCCTTCCTCTTCTCCCCCCCTGCCTCTTCACTATCCTCCAGTCAACACCACTTCCACCCCTTTTCCCTTCATCCGCCATCCCTAACCCCCTCATCCCCTCCTCTCTTCACCCCTACCCCTTCCTTTTCCCTCCCCTCCTCCTCCTCTTCATCCCCCCCCTCTCCTCCTAGTGTGATTATTCCATTTGTCACAGGTAGGGAGGGAGAAGTGGAGAGTATGAGAGAAGAGGAGGGAGGGGGAATAATAGGCAGTGTGGTCAGCCTATTGGTTTACCTCGTGGGTGGGGAGTGTAATGGGGGTGGGGGTGTGTAGGGGAGGCTGAGGACCCGGTATGACTAGGTAATAGGTTCATAGGCTGGTTCTCAGGGAATCTTATTGGCTTATGTTGTGGGATGGGGCGTGAGTGACCGGCCTACCACAACCTCGGGTCCTCAAAGGTACAGTGGGTGATGTATTTAGAGGGGGGAGAGAGAGAGAGAGAGAGAGAGTGTTTAACTGGTGTGTGTGTGTGTGTGTGTGTGTTTGTGTTTATCATTCTGTTTGTTTATCAGTCTCTATCTAATGCTCTGTCTATCTGTCTAATGCTCTGTCTGTCTATCTAACTTATGATTTGTCTATCTGTCTAATATTCTGTCTGTCTGCTTGTCTAATGCTCTGTCAGTCTCTCTATCTAATGCTCTGTCTCTCTGCTTGTCTAATGCTGTGTCTGTCTAATGCTGTGTCTGTCTAATGCTCTGTCTGTCTAATGCTCTGTCTGTCTGTTAATCTGTCTGTGTGTCTCACCGAGTCAGTGGCCAGTCTTGGGATTAACCAGATTACCATGAGGGGATTACCCTAAGTATATACTGTACACGGGGGTTTATTCCTCCTTCACTCTCTGGAAACTGGACAAAATCCCACTGGACAAAATAACACTGGACATAACTCCACTGGACAAAACTCCGCTGGAAAAAAACCTCGCTGGACAAAAAAAAAATTACAAAACGCCATTGGATAGAACCCTTCTGGACAAAATCCCACTGGACAAAATCCCATTGGACATAATCCCACTGGACAGGTATAGGTTAGGTTTGGTTAGGTTAGGTTATATCACTGAAAGTTATTTGGATCGACGATAAGATAGTTTTAGTCTTTTTATTAGGTATTATTCTCTCTCTCTCTCTCTCTCTCTCTCTCTCTCTCTCTCTCTCTCTCTCTCTCTCTCTCTCTCTCTCCTTGGAGCAGTGATCCTCTCCGTCACTTGTAATGAGATAAATCC
Organism: Homarus americanus; assembly: GCF_018991925.1. NCBI lineage: Eukaryota > Metazoa > Arthropoda > Malacostraca > Decapoda > Nephropidae > Homarus > Homarus americanus. The sequence continues at coordinate 3,663,099 of NW_024721079.1, read as the reverse complement.
AAGAGATGATGGATGTTCAGACTCTGGTGAGGGGGAGATTACCTGCCCTACCTACCTGCTGTACTGGTGTTGTGTCATACCTGTCCAGGGCTCCCTCCCAGGTGCTCCCTCCCAGACACCTACTTATCTCCTCCCCCTTAACTCCATTTCCCTCTCCTCTCCTCTTCTGTTCCTCTCGTCTGTATTCTTCTTCTTCTTCTTCTTCTTCTTCTTCTTCTTCTTTTCTTCTTCTTCTTCTTTCCTCCACAACAACGAAAACAAGCTCTTCTTTTTCTCCTCTACACACCTCTCTCTCTCTCTCTCTCTCTCTCTCTCTCTCTCTCTCTCTCAGGCATTGTGCAACTTTGGCCCCCTAAGCGGATTGGTCCATAGTCTCTAATGTTTACTCTGTAATGCTCAAATTCAATTCCTAATCCGCCATAGTAGCCACAGGTGTACATCCTGCCTTGCCTGGCCCTTTGTGTGTTGGGGGCAGGGGTCGAGATGGCCATGCCTTCTCTGTGTCGACCCTCCTCCTCCTCCTCCTCCTCCTTCTCCTCTTCTGTCTAGCCCTCTCCTCCTTCTTCTCATCCCTCTCCTTCCTATTTCCCTCTTTTCTTGACCCCCCTCAGCTCCTGTTCTCTAACCTCCTCTTCCTCCTCCTCCTTTTCCACTTTTTGTCGACTCCTTCCTCCTCTTCCTCCAACTTCCATTCCTCCTCCACCCACCTCCACCCCTCCTTACCCTTCACCAACCCCCTCCATCTTCCTCCTCCCCTCCCTCCTCTCTCCCCACCAGCCTCTCCACCCTTCTCCTCTTCCTCCTCCTCCTTCATGTGTGGATGGAGCCCCCCCCTCCCCTAGACATTAAAGTAGGGAAGTAAGTAATGGGGAGATGGGGTTTTAAAGATGGGTAAAGGGACGACTTAAAATGGGGAGAAGGATTCTTTGAGTAGGGATTTACGAGGTTTTAGATGGTGTTGACATGGGGGGTTAGGGGGTTTAAAAAGTGAGGATTTTAAGGGATCTAGGGCGGTTTTGAAGAGGTAAGGGGGTTTTAAAGGGCAAAGGGCGGTTTTTAAAATGGTAAGGGTGATTTTTAAGAGGGACTTTGAGGCTCAGGCGGGAGTTGGAAGGTGGTTGAAAGGTTTTAAAAATATGAGGAAGTTCTATTGAGGATAAGGAAGCGTTGGTGGTGGTTTGGGTGAGGTGGAAATGGCTGAAATAAACTCGTGATGTCATTACCTACTATACTAAAACAAAATTGATTACTAACCAGCGAAAATAAACGGGTTTGGGGGAAATAAAATATAAAATATAAAAATCATAAATCGATATGAAAAAAAAATACGAGAATAAAATTTGAGACATGAAAGAGGTATTAAAAATATTAAAGATATATAATAGTACAGGAAAACAACGAAGGAAATTAATTGAAAAAAATAAAAAATTATGCAAAATAAAATAAAAATTCTGACTTTTGTTTATCATAGCCCATACCGACCTTGAATACACTCGAGGAAGAAGGGCATACGTGACTGAGGACAATTCACAATAACAATTTGGCCCAAAAAGGAGGTTAATATAACGGGCACCCCCTAACATCCTGTACAAGGCGAAGCGCAGAACACTTAACAGCGCCTAACAGAGAAGCATACGGAGTTCATGCTTGCCTTCGTGAGTCATGCATTAAGGACGAGGAGGAGGTGTAAATAGGTCGACCTCACTTGGGGTTGAAGGTTGAGGGTTGACGTAAGGTTGAGTATGGAAAATTATGACAAGTGAGAGCAGTTTCTTGTGTGTGTGTGTGTGTTGAAGAGGGTTAGGGTATGAGAGAAGAAAGGAGGAGAACGAGGAGGAGGAGAATTATCCATCCGCCCTAGAACTCACACCTATCGTAGTGTCCTCCCCACGCCCACGCCCACGCCCACGCCCCATAAGGAAAATAAATCTATGGGTTTGAGTGTGGGTGGAAGGGGAGGGGGAGAGGGGCGGAGGAAGGGAGGGATAATGACGTCAGAGGTCAAGATCTCAAGGCCAGCTGTTGTCCATCAGATCACTGGCGAGACTAACCAGCTGATCCCTGTAAACAAACCCACGTGGTGCCCCTCCCCCCCACCATCCACCACCACTGACCCTCCCCACCATGACGTCCCCCTTACCACCATGGCAACCCCTCCCTCTCCACAACTATGACAGGCCCTCCCAGCATCATGACAGGCCCTCCCTCAGCATCATGACGACCCCTCCCCCACCACTTGAGCGGCCCCCCTTACCACTATGACAGGCCTCCTCAGCATCGCGGGCGAGCCCCTCCCCCACCATAGGCGCCCCCCCTCTTACCACCATGACGACCTCTCCCTCACCATCACCACGACAACCCTCACCCACCTCCACCATGAGGACGATAACGACGACAGGAGAACGAGGAAGACGACCTTTGTCACTTGATAACGAACGACACGATCTGATATCTCGAAGAACAACGATAACGACTATGTATATAATGTTAATCCACACACTGAAAGAAACTGATCCACGTGTATTATAACTGTAACACACACACACACACACACACACACACACATCTGGGCGACACGAGGAGACACGTGCCACTGACCACAACTAATGCGATCACGAAAATGAAACTTTAATCGAATCACTCGCTGTGGGAATTCCCCGACAGCCTCCCTCCCTTCCCCCCTCCTCTCTATACTCTTCAACAACCATTTATCTCACCAACAACAAGCCCGAATAATCATCCAAATAACCATTAATTCAAAGATATATGTATATACACCAAATGTTTAATAAAACATACAAAATATATACCAAATGCTGACCAAAACAATAACAAATTCTCACACGTACTAGGGGGGACCTCGGTGATGACGTCAGAGCTCGCAGTGTGTGTGTGGGTTGGGTCGCCTCTTAATTTTGTCGTCTGATTCTGTTCGGTGGCTTAGTGGACGGCGGCCTGGATCACTCCCTGGCGACCGTCCCCTCCTCACATCACCTCATGAAAATTAGGGGTTAATGAGAGCATCTGTGGGAAGCTGTGAGGTCGTGAGAAATAATAGTGGAGGGAGGGAGGATGGGGAGTAGGATGGAAGGAGTGAGGGAGGGAAGGATTGATGGAGGGAAGGGGGTGTCAGAGTAGGTGTGAAAATATATGAAACATATATACAAAAATTATACCACATCCTATGCTATAATTACGTGGTGGAGATTATAATTACCTGGAGCCATCTTGCTGGCATCTGGTCCCACTGAATATTAAGAGTTTGTGGTGTTGTTGGGCCCCCTGTCAGCCTTGATGTATGTGATGGAGGCGAGGAAGAAGGAGGAGGAGGAAGAGAAGAAAGAAAGAAAGAAAAGAAGACGGAGAATGAGGAGGAGAAGGAGAAGAAGTAGGGAAGTAAAATGAAAAGATAATGGTGATGAAGAAGAAGAAAAAGGGAAAAACAAGAACCTAACCTTCACCTAACCAATTACTCCTCCACCTAACCCCTTACTCCTCCACCTAACCCCTTTACTCCTCCACCTGACCCCTTACTCCTCCACCTGACCCCTTACTCCTCCACCTAACCCCTTTATTCCTCCACCTAACCCTTATACTCCTCCACACAGCACTCTCACCCTTTTTCCTCCTCCACCTAACCCTTTGCATCCTCCACCTAACCCCTTTACTCCTGCACTTCTCCTCCACCTAACCTTGCTCCTCCACTAACCCCTCCCCTCCCACTAAACTCCCCCTGCTCTCCCTACTTGCCCTCCTCCACCTAACCCCCCCCTTGCCTCCCTACCCCTCCCCTCTGTACTACAGAAGGGAGCCACGTATAGAGGAGAGGAGAGTTTCATAGCTGTGGCTTTGGCTTGTCCTGGTAGCAAATCCTGGTGTACACTTTAAGTCACGTGCCCATTAAGTGGCTGAACCACTTACTCTCACCACCTCCCCCTCACCTTCCTCCTAAGCTCTGTCCCCTTTGCCTCCTCCTCCTCCTCCGCCTCCCCCTCTTCTTCTCCCTTCATATCCTCTTTCTCCTTTCAGCTCTTGTTCTTCTCTTCTTCTTCCTCTTCCTCCTATACATTCCTTTTTCACCTTCCTCCTCCCCTCCTTCCTCCTCCTCCACGTCCACTTATGGCCCCTCCATACACTGGCGGATGACAGCCTGTTGGGTGGGAGAGAGCGAGAGTGAGTGCGTAAAACTTATCAGAGTGTGAGAGTGTTGTGTGTGTGTGTGTGTGTGTGTGTGTGTGTGTGTGTGTGTGTGTGTGTGTGTGTGTGTGTGTGTGAAAAGTGTGTACTAATTAGTAGTAGTAACGATACGATGCAGAGTCTTTAGTTAAGAGGTGAAAGAAGATTATTGGGGAGTTGAAGGAAAGAGTAATTGAAACTGAAATACAGTAGGGTAAGAAAGAATCTGAATCAACCAGATCTTCATCTTTCTTCAATGAGTGTTTTGATAAGTAACCGTGAGCCAAGACTCTTCTTATACGACACTGAGGTAGGATGCTTGGATTAAAACTAACAAAAAGAGGATATAAGCTACATCCGCCAAAGATAAAGACATTGAAACAGTAGTAGTAACACAGCTAGGATAGCTACTTATGTATTAGGATATTTAATTTTAATGTAATAAAATGGCGGCGAAGGTGTGGCTGTTGGGGAAGGCTGGAGGTCACGTTTGAAAAAATAAAATAAAAAAATAAAAAAATAAAAATTATTATTATTAGTAGTAGTTATGTTACAGCCTGGATGAGATGTCGACTGTCCTTCTCTCTCCTTCGGTCGGCTTTGCTCTGCCTCAGGGGAACGAGAGCATCGGCCCCAAAGCCGACAACAGTTGCAGATATTGACTATGAGGCTACAGTCACTGAATGCCGCATAGATCTGCGGCTCAACTAACTCAACACAGCTAGGAGAGCTACTTATGTATTAGGATATTTAATATTAAGGTAATAAAATGGCGGCGAAGGTGTGGCTATTGGAGGAGGCTGGAGGCCATTATTAAAAAAAAAAGTAGTAGTAGTAGTAGTAGTAGTAGTAGTAGTAGTCCTTCTCAACTTATACTCTGTCAACAAACACACGAAATAAACCAAGAAATAAGATTTATTTTCTTCCCACGTAAGAGAAAAACCTGATAATTCTGATAAAGTTACAGAACAATGGAAGATGCAATACAATATTTGCTGATGGGAGGGATGGAAGAGACAGACAGACAGAGAGAGAGACAGGGAGACAGACAGACAAACAGACAGACAGGGAGATGCACTATAGGTGGTGGTAGTGGTGGATCGTCGCATCATGTATTGTGTTCTCCTGTCACTTACTGTGTGTGTGTCTGAGTGTGTCTGTTTCTGACGTGTGTGTGTGTGTGTGTGTGTGTGTGTGTGTGTGTGTGTGTGTGTGTGTGTGTTAGAATCTCTCTCTCCACCTCTGGGTATCTCACCTCAATACCTGTGGCCAAACACACACACACACACACACACACACACACACATACATACACACACACACACATACACACACACACACACACACACACACACACACACACACACACACACACACACACACACACACACACACACACACACACACACACACACACACACACAAATTTCAATACTCTGTAAACATTAAACATTACAAAAATTATCTTCTATTATATTGTTTACGTTGTGTTTATGTTGTGTTTATGTTGTGTTTATGTGATGTTTATGTTATACGAACGTTGTCAAGAAACGTTTTTACGATGCGTTATGGAGATGTGACGTAACGCGTGATGTTATTTCTTGTTCATGTTAATGTGTGACGTATTGGAGCCTAAAAAACGTCATCATCCATGCGTCACTCCTCTCATTCGTCACGACCCATGCGTCACCACCCCATAGATCACACCCCCCATGCGTCACTCCCCATTGCGTCACACCTAATGTGTCACCCCATTCGTAATCCACCCCATGTATCACACCCATGCGTTACTTGCGTCACCCCACTGCGTCGTTCGTCATCCTGCATCACACCGTCATTACTCTGTCTCACCCATCACCCGTCTCTACCCCCAGGCCGTCACCCATCACCCCTCTCTACTCCCAGGCCCTCACCCATCACCCCTCTCTACTCCCAGGCCCTCACCCATCACCCCTCCCCTCTACCTCAACCTAACCTCATTAATCCCATCACTTTCACCCCTACTTCCCCCCACTCCTCTCACCCTCCTCCCTAAACCCTCTCGTTCCCCTCCTTCATCCCCCTCTCATCCTTCTAACCCCTCCCCCTCCACACCACTCACCATGATTACTATCTTACTGTCTCATTACTTCTTATGTCACGTGTGTGGGGGGGAACTATCAGGTAGTAGGTGCGGCAGAGGAGGTGTGGTAGAGCGGCAGGGTGCGGCAGGGGTGGTGGTAGGTGCGGCAGGGTGCGGCAGGGATGGTCAACTACGGGTGAGCACTGGAGTGATTCATCCATTAATGTGCGACCAATGACCCAGGACCAACCTGACGGCGATACTGAGGGAGGAGGGTACTACTACTGCTGTTACTGCTACTACTACTACTACTACTCTGCTACTACTACTACTACTACTACTACTACTACTACTACTACCATTACTATTATTACTGCAACCACACACACACACACACACACACACACGCACACCACTCAAGAAAAGTAATAGACGTCAGAGAATTTTTCCGGTATACTCGAGCCAAGAATATACCAATAATTATACCGTTATATTTGGATATAGTAGAGTATAACGAGTATATTACTTTGTGGTATAGCATTATATTATATTTTGTCGTAGTTATGGCGTCTGGTAGATAATTGTGGCATAGCTCTGTAATCGACCCCGAAATAGTGTCAATTATATCAGTGTAAGTTTTAGTAGTAGTTAAGGGTCTCATTGCCATAGATTTATTACACGTATTCGACCATGTTGTGTTTTAATCTCTTCTTCTTCTTCTTCTTCTTCCCCTCTCCTCCCACCTTTCTTCACCCTCTTTCATCCTATCTTCCTATTTTTCCTCATTCCCCTTCTTTCCCTCTCCTTTCATTTTCTTCCTCCTCTCCATTCCTATTTTCCTCTCCACTCCTTCCCCATTCAAACCCCCTCCCCCCTCTCACCCCCTCCTCCCGTTCCCCCTTTTCTCCCCTTCCTCCCTCTCTCCCCCCTCTCATCCCTTTCAGTATTTAATTGAACTTATAACACAAACAAGACTCGACCTATTCTAAACAATAAACTCTGACCTGACCTGACCTGACCTGACCTAACCTAACCTAACCTAAGCTAACCTACCCTTTTCTACTATGATCCTAAGGACAAGACTGACCTTAATACTCCTTCTCCCCTCTCCTTCTCCCCTCTCCTCTCCCCTTAACCCTCGTCTCATCACCCTCAGGAAGTGGTTGAGTAATTAATATTGATAGTTAAGGCGATGACGTCACAACTACGAAGAAGGCAGTCAGGCTTAACAGTCATCTGGGTGATTGGGTTGTTTGAGGGGAAGAGGGGGAGAGGAAGGAGTAGGGGAGGGGGCAGAGGAGATGATAGCGAGAGAACGAGGGGAAGGGGGGAGAGGAGGGGGGAGGAAAAGAAGGGAAGGGGAGAAAAGGGGAAGGGGAGGAAAGAGGAAGGAAAAAGAAGGAAGGAGGGGAATGACGAAGGAGGGAAGGAAAACGACGAGGGGAGGGACACGACAGCAAGGTGAGGGGAGGGGGGGGACATCCATAAAGGGGAAGGGGGAAACTACAACGAGGAGGAGAGAAAGGGGACGGGAGAGGGAAAGAGAGAGAGGGGGAGGTGCAGGGGAAGGATCACAAAGAGGGGAAAACGACCGCAAAAGGGAAAGGGGGAAATGAAAACGAGGGGAAGGAAAGGAGAAGGAGGAGTAGGAAGAGAGTGTAGAGAGGAGAGGGGTGGGGTAGTAGCAGTAGTGGTAGTTAGGGTGATTAGGTCGTTAAGACGCGGGCGAGTGGTTGTTATGGTACCAGCTGATTGATCTGTTTATCCGCCCCTGACTACCACAACCCCTTGTTTCCCCTCACTTCCCCTTACCCTCCCCCCTCACCCCTACCTCCAGGGAGCGATGAGAGTAAGGGAGATGAGGATTGTGAGCGATGAGGGAGAAGGGAGGGGAGGGAGAGGGGAAAGAGAGAGAGAGGCAGTAAGTCGCGAGTGAGGAAGAGGGGAGAAGAGGAGGAGGAGGAGGAATGAATATTATTAGAGAGAGAGCAAACAAAACTTACATCACTTACAATAAACAAATTAATACCTTTTAGTCTCGCCTTTTAAAAATAACAAATCCAAGGAAATATTTCAATCTTATGTGTATCTCATTGTTTTTTTTTTACATATTTTTATTGTTAATTTGTCTGTTTCGGAGGTTTAGAGGAGGGGGGGGGGTGAAAATATGCCCTGGTTAATTGCTTCTCTTCCTTGGGTTTCTGTCGGAATGTTATGACATTAGTACTAAAATTTACTTAATTTTGTCAACACCTCGAATTTTCTGTTCTTTGGTGTGTGTGTGTGTGTGTGTGTGTGTGTGTGTGTGTGTGTGTGTGTGTGTGTGTGTGTGTGTGTGTGTGTGTGTGTGTGTGTGTGTGTGTGTGTGTGTGTGTGTGTGTGTGTGTGTGTGTGTGCGTGTGTGTGTGTGTGTGTGTGTGTGTGTGTGTGTGTGTGCGGATCTACAGATGTTAAATAATTCGTGTAACTATTTCTATTTACATAAACAACTACACACACCTGTTTTATCTCTACGACACCTGTACTTACCGGTGTGTTTATGTGTCTGTCCAAAAATGCAACAACTATAACTATTTCTATATATATATAAAAACACCTGTATACACCTGTGCTATGGTTAACTAACGTGTGCGTGTGTTGGTCCACAGATGCACGGGTACGGGCTTGACCCGGAGCAGAGTATGGCGGCCCACCTGCAGCTGCCGCAGTACATGGACGAGGGCGGACCTATGGGACACCCTTACTCCCACCCGCCCTCCAACCCCTCCGCCCAGTACCCCGGCACGCCCTCAGAGCTCTCTTCCACCTCCAGCGACTAGTGGAGGGCCGGAGGTCTCCTCCACCTCCTGCACATGATGGAGAGAAGACCTACCCTCACCCCTGAATTACCCTGACCCCCTCCCGCTTACCTCCCATTAACCCAACCCTGACCCCCGCCCCCCATCTTCCCCGGACCCCTTGACCCCGGTGAGATAGTTGGAGACCTAAAAGGCTCTCTGTGATTTTTTTTTTAGGAGCGACGAAGGAGTTCAGAGAGAGAGTTTTCAAGAGACAAGGACATCCAAGCCAGCCCTGAACAACAACATCCCGGTGAGAGACTCCTGCGAGGGCCTCCAAGAGTCTACAGGGAAGGCGAGAGGAGGGGGAGATCAAAGACAGAGACCTTAATGAGACTCTCTGAAGCAGTATGTGCAGGCTGCCCCTGCCTTGACCTGACCCGTCAAGAGAGACTTGGAAACCCAGAGAAAGATCGTCTAGACTTGATAGGGAACGGCGAGGGAGATCAGTGAGAGAGACAGAGACAGAGGGAGATTTTGGAAGCAATATCATACAACCCAACTGTTATGGGCGAGGGAGAGGTTGATAGTCGACCTCATAAGATGGCGAGTGAGATATAATATACCTGGAACTAATGACAAAATCGACCTGCAGGGGAGGTAGTCGTCCTGAATAAACAAACAAACCCCTGTCTACCTGGACGTGGGGTGGGGTAGTGGTGGTGGTCGCCCTGAGTAAACAAACACCTTGTCTACATACCTGTCTACCTGGAGGACCTCTGTAGTGAAGAAAGTAATAGTTACACAAAAACTGATTCACGTTCATCTACTTATAAGAAAAATAATCAAACTTATCTTTTCCTGAAGTATTATAAGTAAATACTGAAGTGAACAGTAAATATCACTTTTACTTAAATGTTACCGGAGTGTAAAATTTGGAGGCTATGCAAATCATCAGAGGTCACAATAACACACAGACTGACACACGTAACTATATGTGAATGGTGGAGTGAATAGTTTGTTTCATTTATATTAAAGCAGTGAGCTGACCAGAGCGCCACGAAAATATTGTCGGCGCTAAAAAGTTGATTTCTTAATCTGATTTAATTTCATAGACGATAACTGTAAGCTGACTACCTGGTGCAGATCCTTTTATGAAATGTTGGATGCGGATGAACAAATGCCGGAGCTTTTGAACAAATATTGAAGCGTTTAAAATAAATACTGTAGCGTTTAAATAATTCCCGGAGAGTTGGAACAAATATTGAAGCATTTAAAATAAATACATGAAAACGCTTGAACAAATACTGGAACGCTTGAACAAATACTGGAACGCTTGAACAAATACTGGAACGCTTGAACAAATGCTGGAGAGTTTAAACACATTTTATTGTAGAAGAACTTTAAAATACCTTAAAGAAACTTGAATAAATTTGAAAAGACTTGAATTTGAAAGAAACTTGAAGAAATTGAATGAAAACACGAGAAAAAAAATTAAAAGGAACTTGAAAAAAAAACCTGACGACAACAACAAAATTTTAAGACTCAACCGGAAGAAAAATCATTCAACTACGACTTCACCCAACCGCTAGCATCACCATTACGACCAGTTCTACTAGCAATACCAATACGACCACTATCCACTACTAGCACCACCACTACGAATATTACCACCACCACCACCAGTTCCATCTACTACCATCACCAGTCTACTACCATCTGCCACTACCATAAGCAACTCTACCACGACCACCAACCACCATTACTACTACTACCTACCACAACCACCATTACTACCACCTGGACGACGACTTTCTCTAACACCTCCACCATCTCAATGACGACCCCCCCCCCTCGCCACTACCACTACTTACTTCGGCGACAACCACCACTACCACCATTTCAGCAACTACCAAACGACTACCTGCCAATCAAAACACACTGCAGCAAGATCCTTCGTCAAAGTGTAAAATATTGAAGTGATCCCCCCTCCCCTCTCTCCCTCCATCTCACCGTCGCCTCTGTTGTCGTTCCCTGACACTAGAAAAAAAATATATGTGGCGGTCTTTCATGTGATCTTAAAAAATAGCAAAAACCTTACAAACAAATGACAGTCGCATCAAAATGTTAGTTACTTACAAACGTTGTTATAGAAAGCAATGTGGTGAGTGAGGGAACCCTGGAGCTGTCCTCTCGTGCGGCGGACTGTGGATCTCTTACATGTGTCATACAAACTTTACTCATGTAGACGCTGTGTGTGTTTTTATTATATCAGCGGAACTTTATTATGATGTGGGTTTAAACCATTTCTAGCAGGATTTGTCAACAAGTTATTGCAAGGTTCAAGGTTCTAATGCACAGTTTTCTCTTCACTTGTCTGAGAGGTTCACAGCTGCTGGCGTGTCACAAACAGTTCTGCTGACAGTTTTCTTCTCTTATATTCCTTCAGTGAAGGACGTCATATGTTTTGGACACCCAAAATTAGTATGTACTGATAAGTGATAAACCTCGCTTATACTGAACACAGGGGCAAGTTAGGTAATTACTCTCGTGTGTTATATGAGCAGCTCAAACAGTCACCTGTTAATTAGTCTATCTATCGGCCACTACCTGTACACTTCAGCAGTATTCCCTCCAAGGTGCGACTGTCTCCTGCCAGAATGTTCAAATCTCTCTCTCTCTCTCTCTCTCTCTCTCTCTCTCTCTCTCTCTCTCTCTCTCTCTTCTACCAAACATTATCATCTCTCAAAGAAGATGATGGTCTTGTGGACTAAAGCCTCAGGTTCTGATTCATAGCCACAAGGGTTCGAATCCCATCTCTAAATTGGCTCTCCCTTGGCGTCACAACTTTCCTTCTTTATTCCTTAGAATTTTTCCTAGGACTGTATTTCCTAAGACTTTTTCCCTGAGACTTTAATTCAAAAAATTTATTCCTGGGTCTTTATTTCCTAAGACTTTTTCCCTGAGACTTTAATCCAAAAACTTTATTTCCTGGGACTGTATTTCCTAAGACTTTTTCCCTGAGACTTTAATTAAAAAAATTTATTCCTGGGTCTTTATTTCCTAAGACTTTTTCCCTGAGACTTTAATCCAAAAACTTTATTTCCTGGGACTTTATTTCCTAATATTCCCGGGGCTATAATCTACATCTTTATATTAGAAAGTAAAGAAAGTTTTTAATATACAACTTTCCTCTCCCCGGTGTTCAGAATAAATAAGGTTACCTGGCTGCCACGTGATGTTCAACCAACCACAATCAACTTAAATTAAGGTGTTTGTTCCTAAAGATATGACTGTAAGCAATACACACTGTATGTTTTGTATCCTGTGTGTGTGTGTGTGTGTGTGTGTGTGTGTGTGTGTGTGTATGTGTGTGTGTGTGTGTGTTCGTTTGTAAGTGTCTTTGCGTGATCGGTGTTGGGCCGATGTGTGTATTTGTTTGTATATGTGTGTGTGTGTTTTTTGTGTCTGTGTGTACATGTGTGTGTGTATATGTATGTATGTGGATATTATGTATTTTGTATACATATGTTTTGGGGGCTTTTTTCCGCTTATGAAATTCAAGAAAGAACTGTGTGTATTTTTTTCTTTCTTTCTTTCAACTCATTCATTAAAAGCCATTTAAAAAATATATATTAACATGCAAACAACCCATATGCCGTTTTCTTTATATCTTTTTAATTAAGTAAGTGAACCATCCTACTATAATCAGATTATAGAGACGGGTTATATCGGTACAGATTCTCTTGCACAATTATAATAAATTTAATCTAACAAGAAAAAATAATAATTACTCGGGTCTCAAGTTATAATGGCGGCCATTTTGATTTTTTTTTTATTACGGGTATCGTTTCAAGTCATTCATTGTATTTTTCTATTCATCACATTCATCCGATTATCGAAGTTATTAGTGTATAATGATATACGAATCAATTATAGTTAATGGATAATAACAATACATCTTCTTTCTTACCTAAATAATTATCAAATACTATAATTACGTGTCGATTATATAAAAAAAATCATATAATTCACTTAAAAAATGGTAATATTTTTCTCTTAAAGGATAAATTCAAATTGAGGTTTATTCCAAAGTTCCCAAATCTGGTTAGGAATCCAAAACACGAATCTGAATCTAAAACTCACTATTTCGAACTAGATTTGTTCATAAGTTCAAATCAGAGTCGAATAATTATCGTCTTAAAATCGAGTTATTCAAATCAATTTAGACAAGAATCGAATAATTTATGTCATTGTAAATCTTTAATCGAATCATTCCATTTATTATCAACTTAGGATCCATCAGTCATTGTTAGTTCAGAAACATTTTAGTCATCATCAAAGTAGAATGGATTACCTTTAGTCATTAATTCAATCAAGAATCGAATTATATCACTCATCATCAATCAAGAATCATAACATCTCAATCATTATCAAATTAGAATCGAATCATTTCAGTCATCATCAATCAAGAATCGAGTCATCTCAATCAACATCAATCACGAATCGAGTCATCTCAGTCAGTCACTAATTAATCAAGAATCGAATCATTTCAGTCATCATCAGCCATAGAATCGAACCCTTCCTCAAACGATACTTGATAAATGAAATCTCGAATCCTGGAACGTAATTTAGAAGTTTCCAATCCCGCAAGAGACACTCCTACTGATTCACTGCTTTGTTCGTGGCCGCTCACTCACAATAATAATAATAATGACCAGCTGAGCTCTGAAACACTCCGGTGGTTCGTTCACTGGATCGACTCTCGCGTTTCGAATTTCGATTCAGAGTTGCCAACCGAGGTGTTAGCTTGCGAGACGTACAGTGTTCGAAAAGTATAACGAACTGAACCTGACCGAATCATCTACATTTCGAGCGACCCAAACCCAACCAAAATTACTTAGATGTACCCATGCAGACACAAACAGACCTACCCTAACTATCCGAGGTTAGTTTTGGGTTAAGTTAGGTTAGGTTCGTGACGTCTAAGGTCGTAAAATATTTAGAAGCTCCGAACTAACCGAATTTAACCAACCAAACCAGACCTAACCTGAAGTCTCAAAGGTAAATATTGGTTAAGTTAAGTTTGTTTACATTTGTGTCGTCTGGAGAAAAAAATAAACATTACGGTACTCTAGCAGGTCCTGTTCGTGGTACTTGTGTCTAGTAGGGTCCTGTTCGTGTTATTTTTCCAACAATATACATTTTGCTTTATGCTTCACCCAACCCCTTCCAACCCTCACACTACACACATGCTATAATTATTTTTTGGCTATTTTATTATTATTATTATTATTATTATTATTATTATTATTATTATTATTATTATTATTATTATTCGTTTATTTTACCCATACGATTATGAATTTATCCTTTTGCCAATATTTTTTTCTTCCTTAATGTCTTATGCTGTGGGAATGTCCCTCTGAAATAAATAAAAAATACAGAATTCTCTATGGCAATATATTGATGTATCAAAATAAAAACAAAAAATAAAAAATGTAAATTTATAGATTTTTTTGACGTGATATTAATATACATACACTAAAAAAAACTACATAAAAATCTTGTTTATACTGTTCTTTGGTCTTGTAAAATAGTTGACCAAATTAAATAAATTATAAATATTACACTGTTTTATCTGTCTGTTTGTCTGTCTGCCTGTCTGTCTGTCTGTCTTTTTTTGTATATTTACATTATTATTTTTTGAAAAGCAACACTTTCTTGAAATCAGACTTGTCATCTATATATTAGGAGTTAATACAGATATGTCCAAGACTTATATTTCTCTACTACTAGTACTACAACTACTACTACGACTGGCATCTTCTACCACTACTACTGTCAACTACAACTACAACTACTACTTCAACTACAACTACTACTTCAACTACAACTACTACTACTATTTAGGAATCTGAGTTGTAATTTTTTTTTTTTTAGGTTTTACGATGACAATTGTACATACAAATTTGGACAGAAAGAATTAATTACTTTACTGTCCATAAGACGGCAGAGAGGCGCTAACTGAACATGAATGCTACATAAAGTTGTACTTATTTTTACACCTGTGATTTCATTAACCTAATGAAAGTGGAAAGTGTCTCACCTGTGGAGGGGGGGAGGGAGGGAGGGGAGGGAGGAGGGAAGTGATGTGGATGAAATTAAACTGGAAGTATTTCAACCAGTCAGATTCCCACCAGTTAGATTCCGCACTAGCCATGATTCCCACCAGTCACAATTCTCACCAGTCAGTATTCCCACCAGTCAGAATTCCCACCAGTCAGAATTCCCACCAGTCAGAATTCCCACTAGCCATGATTCCCACCAGTCAGAATTCCCACCAGTTAGAATTCTCACCAGTCAAAATTCCCACCAGTCAAAATTCCCACCATTCATAATTACCACCAATCAGAATTCCCACCAATCAGAATTCCCACCAATCAGAATTCCCACCAGACAAAATTCCCACCAGACAAAATTCCCATCAGACAAAATTCCCATCAGACAAAATTCTAACCAGTGAACAAAAAAACCATTGGTAAAATATACATTAAAACCCACAGCAGACATTTAATTGAAAAAAATACAATGTATCTAAAGTATTAATTAAATATTCTCAATACTAATAAAAACAAAATCCCACAAAATTGATAAATAACAAAATAAAAAACAAAACCATTGAATTAAAACGAGATGAAATATATGAAACAAAAAAATTAAACCCAAAGAAAAACCAAGAAGGTAAAATAAAACAAAAAAAATAAATAGAATCCGAAAAAAATACCACAAACTCGCCTAAAAAATAATATAAAATCCTGCCTAAAATTCCCCCACACAGCCGAAAAAAACATCCCCCAAAAAATAAAATTAAAACATAAAACGACTAAAAATCCACAAAACCAAAATAAAAACCACTAATTCGAATAAAAATTTTAAGTTAAAACAAATCCTCAAAAAAATACAAATTGAATATAAGCCAAATTAAACCAACTAAAACAGCAAAACAAAAATAACAAACAAAAAACCATTAAACCCCAAACAAAAACCTACAAAGAAAAAAAAACATTTAAAACGACGAAAAGAAAACAAGAACCACGAATAAAAAACAAAAACAAGAATAACAAAGGAAATTATATAACAAAAACTCAGGAATTACAAATAAAATCCAACAAAACTCCAAACAAAAACCCACAAAAACAGTATAGCCAAAATATTAAACAAAGACATGAACACAAAAGCCACAAAAACTCAAAGAAAACGAAGGATAATTTGTCCCATATTTGGTCTGGACAGCAGAGCAGGTGTGGTGGGGATTCCCCGGCAGATGTAAACACGTGTTCCGAGCTCCACCCCTACCCTGGCCCCATCCCCCCCCCCAATCCGCCCGCCCGCGCTGACACGTGATGAATTAATACCGGTGGTGGCCAGGCTGGACATGTCACACACCTGTGCTCTTGGACACGTTGACATGGCCGTTGCCTCACTCCAGCCTCAGGGTAATAATTCCTTCAACACTCTCTCTCTCTCTCTCTCTCTCTCTCTCTCTCTCTCTCTCTCTCTCTCTACCGTAGCTGCGAGGTGAAGTGTTAATATCGGTCGAGTAGATGTTGGTTCGTGTTATACAGTGTGTGTGTGTGTGTGTGTGTGTGTGTGTGTGTGTGTGTGTGTGTGTGTGTGTGTGTGTGTGTGTGTACGTATTTCTAAACACACAAACATATCTATTTCCCATTCACCTTACCATCTTAAACAGGTGATCAAAGCAGGTGTCGTCAACTATACCAGACAGACACCTGACATAACACCTGTAATAACGCACAACAATAACACACTCGGTGACCTAACTAACAACAACAACAAAGACATTACAAATACCAAAACAAACAAATAAGATGAACAGATAAAATTATACAACTAACTTACTAATTGTGTGGTTTCTCTATGTACACTGTATATATGTTAATTAATGTGTATTAATGTATATAGGACCCAGGCCAGGTGTATGTTCCCTCCAAACAAGTAACTTTACACACACACACACACACACACACACACACACACACACACACACACACTGCCAGTTAGCTGCTTCAGTATTTATGTAGGGAAACTGACAAGAGGCATCCACCCTCACCTGTAGTGACCATAATAATGTAATCCGTACCCACCTGTCCTTTTCCCTCTCTATCCCTCTTCCCTCTCCCCTTTCTATCTCTCCCCCCACTCCCTCTCTCCCCCCACCTGAACTGAGGCCAACTACAGGTGGTATAGTATGTGTAGACGCGCCTAAGGAAGGCTCACCTGGTGTTCTTTATTACTTAGCTCTAATTTCTACTTCCTATCCTGAGCCTTTACTAACTCCTTTCGTGGACTTTTTTTTTTTTTCCACTATTTTGCTTAATTCTTTTCCCTGATCTTATTACAACCCATACTCTAATTAATTCTCTCTCTCTCTCTCCTACTTTCTACTCTATTTATCCTTACTTTTCCTATTTCCCATTCATTCTCCCTCCCTCCTTTCTCCCCTAATACCCCCCCCCGCGCCCAGGTGAGCTACAGATCACAACACCTGCTGACGCTCAGGTAAACTTTGTGTGAAACTCATCCGAATTAATGAAAACAGATAAGTTTACTTACTCACCGCAGAATAAATCTCATCTAATAATTTACTACACTTTACGGTGAAGTTATGGATGAGGCACTTTTAATTATCTGGGAATTAATTTGTAGAGTGTGTATTTTTTTGTGTGTGTGTGTTTTTGGGGGTTAAGGACGGGGTAGGTATGTGTGTGTGTGTGTGTGTGTGTGTGTGTGTGTGTGTGTTAGGGAACATTTGGTTACTTGCTTCTGGGGTTATTTGTGTTGTGTTTTTGTTACGTATGTTTGGTAAGTTTTTTTTTTAATTAGACATATTTTATCCATCTCCTCCACATTACTTCCCACCTTATCTCTCTTCCTCCTCATCCTTCTCACCTCACCTTACCTCCATCTCCCTCCCTCCTACCTGCCCCCCCGCCTCCTCCCTCACCCCCCAGCCACGCCTCACCTCCCGCCAATGTCACTTTAGACGAAACAAAAGATACATTGAAGCGCGATCGCTCTTCCAATTTAGCAGGAGTCGGGAGGATGAGGACCCGCCATGACGCTCCCTTGATTCTGAAAGGGAGATGATGCTTAGCTCAACGCCGAGGGAGGGAGGGAGGGTGGATGAAAGAGGTAAGAAAGTAAGGGAGAGGGAGGAAGAGGAAGGTGGGGGAAGAGGGGATGGAAGGATGAGAGGGAGGGAGGAAGGGGGCATCACTATCCTCCCTTTTTGCCTTCGTGGTCTTCCAGTCTCAGCTCCTGAACGGGGGGGAGGGGCCGAAGGGATGGTTAGGGAGAGGAGAGGAGGAGAGAGAAAACAAGAGAGAGGAAAAAGGGGGAGGAGAGGAAAGGGAAGAGGTGTCGGGGGAGTTTTTATCGCCTGGCCCCAGAGAGAGAGAGAGAGAGAGAGAGAGAGAGAGAGAGAGAGAGAGAGAGAGAGAGAGAAGCAATGTGTGAGGTATACGAGATATAGATAGTTCAAGGGAAGGTGAAAGAGATACAGACAGACAGACAGACAGACAGAGACAGAAACACACACAGAAAGACAAAGAAAGACAGAGATAAGAGAACCCCAGACGCCCGAGCTCCATCTAGACAATACGTGTAAACCAAAGATATTACCTGCAATTAGGCGGGACCTCATTTGCATACGGTTGTCAAACATGTACACAGATAGCGCCTCGATTAACCTAAATGTACCCAGGGAGGCGGTTCTTCCACTGACCCTGACTACATTATCAACATCTGCACCACCACGTTACATGTCCAATACACAAGGGCTTCCATTACGAGGTCCAGACAAGTTTTACTCTCTGGTTCGAAAACGGGTAAACAGATAAGTGTGTCGATTAAGTAAAACGGGGTCTGTGATATGTTAATTGGCACATATAACTATATATTTTTGGTGTTTATATATCCAACACAAGGATTATTAAGTCACAAATCGATAAATGAACTGAAATATATGGGTAGATACTGTCCTGGTTAAGTCAATTAGCTCAAGATGTGATATATCAGAAGTCTGACTATATATTTTCAACAACCTTCGCTCAAATATGAACACTGAAGTCCCCTATGGCGTGTAAACAAGTTGCTTACAAGTTAGAAACTGATATATGACCTCAAACACGTGTGTAGATAGTGTCTTGATTAACTGGATGGCCACAGCTGTATGTATTGGGCAACTCTCCCCACTAACTTATGCACAACAGAGGTTCCATACAATGTGTAAACAAATTGGTTACAAGTTACAAGCTGATATATGATCTTCAACAAGTACGTAAACGAAGGTGGAATATAGTGCAGTTGTCGTGAGCTTACATGTGTGTGTGTGTGTGTGTGTTGCAGACAGGCTGGCCAGGTAAGGTACTTCTGATCCTACTCACTTACTGAAGGTCTCCTGATTACAAAGATTTATAATAGTGCAAGAAGGAGGGTCTATTGAATCCCATTAAATTGGCAATTTTTGTATCAGGAGCCAGGTAGTGTCAGAATGAATGATCCGAGAAGACTTGATAACAATTAAAACGCGTGTAAAGATGGCGGGCGATAAGAACTCCCCCAGAGGCACGCCGCCGCAGCCATCATTATCACACGTCATCGTTCACTCCACATCCATCGCTCACCCGCTGGTCACTGGCCGCTGACCACAACAAGGCTGCGCCCCTGCTCACAGCCCACCACTGCCGCGGGAAACATATGAACACTTGTGGCACACGCGGTAAACTACGCATCCAGAATAACAAAGTGGGTTGGTCTCCAGCCCAGCCAGCCGATCACTGTTGCCAGACCTCACTCACTGGAATAAATTTCTCTTTCGTCTCTCTTGTGTTTCTTCGTCTAATCCTTCTACCTCAATGTGTAAAAGAAGAATAAATCACCTAATATATGTATAAGAATAAACTTTAAAATTTATGTGGATAGCAAGAAATAATAATGATGTTTGTGAGCGGGAATCACGTCAAGGCCAAGATGGAGTCGCCTCACCCAGACCAGTACAGTATACTCACAACTCTCAGCTTATGGCCTTTGTCTTCCAAGTTCACTATGTCACTGTGTTGCTGGGAGCTTCATTCTCCCCACGCCACGGGAGCTGAGAGTGGCTGGGATATATAGTCAACGCTGTATACAAGGCACGAGATCCCCGCCAACATAAGAGTGAAAAAGACACAACTAACCTCAACCAGTATCCTAAAACCTCCCTCCCTCACCAAGATGGCTGATACACCCTTCTTCCCCCTAAGTGCCTCTGATATGACAGCATTTAGACATACCCGCTAAAATGTTGTACCCGTGTCCCTTTACTAGAGGTATTTCCGCTTCCAGTTCACGGGTAATTAGAGGCGAGTTTAGTTTATTCCGTCTAAGTGGGTATCGTGGAGGGGGGGGAGGAGTATTGTCGTGGTCTCAAGTCCCGCTGACGATAACAACATTAAGAAAAAATGTATTGTCCTGTTGTTGGTGTGTGTTGTTCAGGCGATAAAAGCATTTAAAGAAAAAAAAACATAATACTTGCATGTTATTTTATCATTAATTTGCATTTTTTTTGTGTGTGTGTGTGGTTCGAACATTAGTCCAGGTGAGATAATTAAAGGTGTTTTACATAGTGTTAGTTTGAAGGTCTTGTTTACCGGTACTGTTTAGATATATTGTTTGTGTACCTGTAATGTCTATGTGTACATTTAAGTACAGACATAGATACAAGTACAGGTGCAGATACAGGTACAGGTACAGGTACAGGTACAGATACAGATACAGGTACAGATACAGGTACAGATACAGATACAGGTACAGGTACAGATACAGGTACAGATACAGGTACAGGTACAGATACAGGTACAGATACAGATACAGGTACAGGTGCAGGTACAGGTACAGATACAGGGACAGATACAGGTACAGGTACAGGTACAGATACAGGTACATATACAGATACAGGTACAGGTACAGATACAGGTACATATACAGATACAGGTACAGGTGCAGATACAGGTACAGGTACAGGTACAGATACAGATACAGGTACAGATACAGGTACAGGTACAGGTACAGGTACAGATACAGATCCAGGTACAGGTACAGGTACAGGTACAGGTACAGGTACAGGTACAGGTACAGGTACAGGTACAGGCACAGGTACAGGTACAGATACAGATGCAGGTACAGGTACAGTAAATACAACTTCGTTAGACTTCAGGATTATTATCTATTATTAAGTCATATCATTAACAGCTGGTCCTAATAACCCCTAGTCCTAATAGGCCCCAGGTCTAATTGCACCTAACCATACAACCACCAGGATTAGGGCCCAGCCGCATAGCTCCTAGTCCCAAATAGACGCCGCCACCTCCCCCTCCCCTCCCCTCAATCCTATCGAAACCCAATCCTAATGGGCCCCAAGTTCGATTAACTCGGAGGGTCTATTAGGACTGAAGGGGCCCATTTAACCTGAACTCCCCGTCATCTTTTAAACAGAAAACCCATTAAGTCGTATATTTAATGGCGTTGGTATATATAGATAATGGAGTTTGTATTTACACTCACTAGTCATAACATTACAACCGGTTCAATACACCAATGTTGTCTCGTAAATCAACTCTCTATATATAACAGTTACTTATCGCTGCTGTCGTAATGTACATCGTGTCCATTGGTAAGGCCTCATTGAGTTGTAGATGCAGGTTCAGTGGCGACCTCTCCATCACTGTTGTTAGCAGTGCTAGGTGGTGGTGAGGAGGGCCGGGTACCTGACGGAGGTGTGTGGTGCTGGGTGGTGGTGAGGAGGGCTGGGTACCTGACGAAGGTGTGTAGTGCTAGGTGGTGGTGAGGAGGGCCGGGTACCTGACGGAGGTGTGTGGTGCTGGGTGGTGGTGAGGAGGGCTGGGTACCTGACGAAGGTGTGTAGTGCTAGGTGGTGGTGAGGAGGGCTGGGTACCTGACGGAGGTGTGTAGAGCTGGGTGGTGTGGGAGGAGGCTGGGTACCTGACGAAGGTGAAAGGGTGGTGGTGAGGAGGGGCTGGTACCCGACGGAGGTGTGTGGTGCTGCGGTGGGTGAGGAGGCTGGGTACCCGACGAAGGTGTGTAGGTGGGCGTGGTGGGAGCCGGGGGTACCTGGACGGAGGTGTGAAGGTGGTGGTGAGGAGGGGTGTACCTGGGACGGAGGTGTGTGGTGCTGGGTGGTGGTGAGGAGGGCTGGGCACCTGACGAAGGTGTGTAGTGCTAGGTGGTGGTGAGGAGGGCTGGGTACCTGACGGAGGTGTGTAGAGCTGGGTGGTGGTGGTGAGGAGGGCCGGGCACCTGAGGGTGTGGGTGGTGGTGAGGAGGGCCGGGTACCTGACGAAGGTGTGTAGTGCTGGGTGGTGGTGAGGAGGGCCTGGCACCTGACGAAGGTGTGTAGTGCTGGGCGGTGGTGAAGAGGGCCGGGTACCTGACGGAGGTGTGTAGTGCTAGGTGGTGGTGAGGAGGGCTGGGTACCTGACGGAGGTGTGTGGTGCTGGGTGGTGAAGAGGGAGCCTGACTACTACTACTACTACTACTACTACTACTACTACGACCATGAACATCTGATAAATAACTAAATACAAACCTCTCAACATTTAGAAATTAATCCCCACAAAACAAAAAATAACATCGAACAAAAACAACAACAACATTAAACACAGGTGAGACAACAAACAGGTAAGATCATAATTAAGGACGAATAAAAACCATCCTAAGGTGTTACGAATACATCTTGCAATTAAACACATTCACAATCATTGTAAATCAGACGACAGGTAAATATATCCTCACTCTGAGCCAAATAACTTCATAAGATTACAAAAATAAACATCGCATTAGTCTCCAAAAATCACCCAGAGTTGTTTTTGTTTATCGATGATTATATCAATTCAAGTATAATTACAGGTATGATTAACAGGTAAGGTTATACTCATGGGATGGCTAGCCTACAGGTTAGTGCTTTAACCTATTGCACTGTACGTAGATATTAATTGATACCTATATGTCTCTATAATCTACTTCATCTGGCAATAATTACTTCAACTCGGTATAATTTACTTCACCTGGCTATACTTTACTTCACCTGGCTATAGTTTACTTCGCCTGGCTATAATCTACTTCACCTGGCTATAATCTACCTCACCTGGCTATAATCTTCACCTGGCAATATAAGTATAATTCACAGGTACACAATTGCTCCCGTGTGGTGATGCCGTAACCTACATATGACTACAAATTAATAAATAAACAAAATTACTAAACAGAGTCGTATTTACACACACCTTAAGAGGGACACATATTGGAACAAGAAGGACGTACGCGCCACAAGGGATAGCGGGCCATGAGAGAGAGAGAGAGAGAGAGAGAGTTTATCACCGTCCACGTCATTTAAGCGACCAAAACACTGTAACTATACCGAGGAGAATCACCCTCTCGTCATAGCTGTCAACCCCCCCCCCCTCCCCCCTGGCCCAACTACTGTACTCCTTATCAGACAACCTCGTTAGTCGATAATGTAGAGGGTAGTTAACGAGAGAGGTTATACTGAGGGAGGGAGGAGGGAAGGTGTCAGCTGGGAGGGGGAGGGGGGGTGTGAGGAGGAAGGGGGAAGGATGTAGGAAAAGAGGTGGTAGGGGAGAGAAGGAAGAGGTGGGGAGGGGGTGAGATAGATAGGGAAGGGGAGAGAAGAAGGGTGTGGGGAGGGGAGATGGTGTGGCCTCCCCAAAAAATTTTGTATGAGTGGGTTGGGAGGAGGGGAGAGGGCGGGAAGGTGTGTGTGTGTGTGTGTGTGTGTGTGTGTGTGTGTGTGTGTGTGTGTGTGTGTGTGTGTGTGTGTGTGTGTGTGTGTGTACAGAGGAATGTATACGAGTACACCTATATCCATAAAACATGTTCATGCATATAGACACATGAGTACATATAAACATACATACATACATTAATAAATAAGTGTGGCCTTTTATCTGTGTGTGTGTGTGTGTGTGTGTGTGTGTGTGTGTGTGTGTGTGTGTGTGTGTGTGTGTGTGTGGACAGGTCCGTACAGCCACACACCCTTCAGCTGTGGGGAAACACCGTTAGGCTTTTACAGGGTTATTATAATCTCCCCTTAATGTGTCGTAGCCAGACCTCCCTCTCCCCTCCCCTCTCCCGATTATCCTTCCCCTCTCTCTCTCTCTCTTTCCCTCTCTCTTCCCTACTTCTCTCACTTATTCTCTCCTCTTTTCTCTCTCTCTATTCCCCACCCATTAGTCTTCACCTCACATTTCGATCTCCACCCATGCACCTTCCTCCCTGACCTTCCTCCTCTCCCCATCTACCCCTCCTTCCCCACTGTCTATTCTTCTCTCTTTCTATCTCCCACTATTATTTCCACCTTCTCTCTTCTTCTCAGTTTAATCTCCACCTCCATCTTACCTTCTCCTGCACCTCCTCTTCCCTCCCCTCCTTTCCCCTCCCCAACTCTCCTTCTCTCTCCTCTCTCCTCTCCCCACTCTCTGGAATAGAATTTTGTTGAAGGGAATATCGCATTGACTTCCCCATGCAGGCTTATGTGTGGGTGGGGGTTGTTTGTGTGGGTGGGGGTTGTTTGTGTGGGTGGGGGTTGTATGTGTGGGTAAAGGGGTTGTATTTAAGTGGTATCAAACTACATGTCATGGGCGAGGAATCTGAGCTGGCAAAAGGTGAGGGTGATTCTTTGTGTCTTATTTGTTTGTTCTCTGTATGACCATATATATATATATATATATATATATATATATATATATATATATATATATATATATATATATATATATATATATATATATATATATATATATATATATATATATATATATGTGTGTGTGTGTGTGTGTGTTTGTGTGTGTGTGTGTGTGTGTGTGTGTGTGTGTGTTATATTGCTGTTTCTTTGTGTATGTGAGTGTATTTGTGTCTGTCGCATCCATCGTCAATACTTATAAGAACAAGGGAGACAGGTCAGACTGGGGCAACTATTGCAGGATTTCGCTGCTGTCCGTATAGCTGGCAAGATTATACCCGAGTCCTCCTAAACAATTTTTTTCCTGAGGCGGAAAACTTCCCCCCAAAATCTCAATGTGACTTTAGACCATCACGTGGCACCACTGACATGATGTTTGCTGCTCGCCAGATACAGAAAAATGCAGAGAACAGCGTCGTGGTCAGTACATGGCCTTCATCGACCTAACCAAGGCCTTCGATTCGGTCCTCAGGGAAGCTTTCTGGCGGACCCTCACGCTGTGTTGGCTGCCCACCAAAATTCATCACCATAGTGAGGCAACTCCACGATGGCATGAACGGCAGTGTCCTGCACAATGGCACCCAGTCTGAGTTCTTCCCCATCCAATTTTGCCCGCGGGGTTGACATCTAGTACCGGATGAAGGGTCTTTTCAACATAAGACGACTCCAGGCAGGAACAGAGGTGTCGGCAGCTTCCATTACTGAACTTCAGTATGCAGACGACCTCACCTCTGTCGCTCACACTGAACGCGACCTACTGGAGATCCTGAACACCTTCGCAGAAGCATAAGCACACTTTAGCCTTGAGATGAATGCGCGTAATACGCAGATTCTCTTTCAGCCTGGCCCTGGTTCAGCCACACCACCATCTATCCAGCTTAACGGTACTACCTTCTCTAATGTTACCCACTTTCGGTATATCGGCTCCCACCTGTCCACCACCACGGATATCGATGAAGAGATTCAACATCGGATCAGATGTGCATCTCAAGCCTTTGGCAGACTCCGTACCAGTGTCTTCAGCTGTAGGGAGCTGAAATTATCTACAAAGTTGCACGTATATCGAACAGTGGTCCTCCCCACCTTGTTATATGACAACGAGACATGGTTCACATACAGGAGACACCTCAAGGCACTTGAAAACTTTTACCAACGTAGTCTACATACCATCCCCCAAGTTCGCTGGAAGACAAGAAAACAAATGCCAGTATTCTTGCTGACACCAACTGTAAGAGCATCGAGGCTACCATTATCCATGAACAACTACGTTGGACTGGCCATGTTACCCGCATGGACGACAGCAGACTGCCAAAGCAGCTACTTTACAGTCACCTAGCAAATAGTAAATGTAACGCTGGCAGGCAACTGTAAAGGTACAAAAATAGCCTTAAGACAAATTTGAAAAATTGCCAAATCGACCCCCTCACCTGGGAGACGATTACTCCACACCATAACGCTTAGAGGAGTACCACACGAGGTGTCAGTACTGAAGACCGAGGCAGACAAGCGCCAATACCGGAAAGACGCTGCCGTCGCCCCTCCCTCACTAGATGTAGCCCTCCACATGTCTAAAATCTGTGGACGACCCTGCCGCTCCCGTATCGGCCTCTTTAGTCACCTCAAAACTCACCAATGAAGGTGACATCCCTAATAATTCATATCATTGTATCATAGCTGGATGATCGTCATACTCGATTCCGAATGACAGCAAAGTATTATTAGTATGTGCCTGTGTACACGTCCACTACTCTCAACAACTATGAGGACACGCAATACAAAAGTAAAGTTTAATTAAAGCCTTTTAACTGGGCAAATTAAAAAGCGACATGAATCGCATTTTATAATCAACGTACTGTAATACAGTATTTGGAAACTCAACTTCTGTAATAATTATTTTTTGTAATCGTCATGTTTGTTTATGTATTTTATTCAATATTGCTTCCACTGTGAACTGTTTACGCAATACACAGGTGATATGTTTTCGTTTTTCTAGTTCAATTTATGACTTGTGCTTGGCTCTTATATTTGGGGTAAATTGTATATAAAAAAATCTTTGACTGTTTTATACATACATACTTACACACACACATACATACACACACACATACATACATACTTACATATATCTCCCTGAGGTCCTAAGTGGACCCTGCTAAATACAACAAGTATGCTATAACGCAGTTAAACAAAATTAGATAGATAAATAGATAGATAGATAGATAGATAGATAGATACTATCCCAATGTTACGAATTATGATTTAAAACTAATCTATAAAAAATAGCAATAAAATAACGTTAATTAAAAAAAATTCCCTTCAAACAATAACAAAAAATATATTAAAAAATATACTAGTAACCTGGAAATAAACACCAGAACTATTATGCACTATATACCGTTCGCATTAATTATAAATATTTCACCTAAAAACTGCATAATATATATATATATATATATATATATATATATATATATATATATATATATATATATATATATATATATATATATATATATATATATATATATATATATATATATATATATATATATATATAGGGTATATATATTGTTGTTTTTTAATACTGTATACAGGTATAGTATATTTGGTGTATGTTTATGTGTTCATATTTGTTTCGCTGTTTAGTAATAGTGATTACCGTGTGAGCTATACTAGGTAATGGCGTCATATGTATATTGACATGTACACTGTAACTTTATATACCATTAAAATTATATGTGCCATTTACAACCTGTTTATGTGTCATTTACAACTAATGTGTCAATTACAACCTGTCTATGTGTCATTTATTTTACGCTGTACAGACACGTATCTAAAGCAGAATACTGAATCTACCAATCAGATCCTGGGTGCTGTAGCAGACCTGAGGAACCGACCAATCAGATCCTGGGAGCTACAGTAGACTTGAGGAACCGACCAATCAGATCCTTGGAGATAAAACAGACCAGAGGAACCGACCAATCAGATCCTGGGAGCTACAGCAGACTTGAGGAACTGACCAATCAGATCCTGGGAGCTACAGTAGATTTGGGGAACCGACCAATCAGATCCTTGGAGATAAAACAAACCAGAGGAACCTACCAATCAGATCCTGGGAGCTAAAATAGACTATAAATCGAACCAATCAGATACAAAATCAGCAATAAAACATACCAGAGAAATGGACCGATCAGGTCCTCGCCAGTGAAAAAAAAAAACATATAACGATCCAATCAGATCCTACCAAAAACGAACCAATCAGATCCTACCAACAAGAACAAACCAGAGTGAACCAACCAATCAAAATCCTTAGAGAGAAATTGAGTAGTAAAAGAAGAAGAAAAACAATGGAATGGACCAATTATAGCTTTTCCTAGAAGTCCTCTCTCTGATAACACAGGGCCAAGGAACCATTAAGCCTGTACCCGACCGTGGGGCCGCGATTTTTAATATCACCCCCCCACGAAGTGCGTCCAGGCGGGCGGGCGGGCGGGCGGGCGGAAAGGCGGATTGGGACGGGAAGGGACGTGGGGGAGAGGAGGGAGTAAGTACTTGGTGGATTTTGAGTTGTAGAGGTGATGGAGGTGGATTGGGGTATATAGAATTGAGCGGGTATAGGTAGGTGACGGGTGGATTGGTGGATAGGGAAGTGGATGAGTGGATAAATGGGTAAGTTGATTGGGGATGGAGAAGGAGGGGACTGGGTGATCTGATTAGCATTCCGGGTGATAAGCATTAGGGGGTGGAGAGGGGAGGAGGTAAGGGTGGGGTGGGGCGGGGCGGGGGATAGGGAGGGGCGGAGTGGTGCGGAGTGGGGAGGGAAATCTTGGTCGGCACGGGCGGAATGGAAAGGGTAGGTAAGTAGGTAGGGTGGGCAGGCAGGCAGGCAGGCGGGGTTGGGTGGTAAGGTTAGGTAGGTAAGGTTTCGAGTCGGACCAATTTAATATAGCGTTGTAATCAGTGCGGCTAAGAGCTCTGCATCTTTACCCTGGGCTAATAGCAGCGCCCCCCGAACTTTCTTCCAAGGAAACTCTTATTTGCAAAGTCAACAGCCGTCCACTTCAACACCGGCTCTATAAATCGGTGGAGCTCCGGGGCCAGTGTGTATCTTCTCCCTTTCTCCAGCAATACTTCGGGAGGGAGAGGGGGAGGTAGGGAGAGAGGGAGGTAGGGAGAGAGGGAGGTAGGGAGGGAGGGGATGGAGCGAGGGAAAAGTTACAGTAATCTCTCATTTAATGATCCCGTCCCACTCGTCCGCCCGCCCGCCTGCCTGTCCGCCCGCCCGCCCGCCCTCCCGCCCACACCCCGCTTCAAATACCTTCGGGGAAGATGCCCAAAAGGAGAGGGAGAGAGGGAGAGAAGGAGAGAGAGAGGAAAGAAGAGATTGTTGCCGGGTAGGTGGAAAGGAAGAAGGAGGGAGGAATAGGAGGGGAAGGAGAGGAAGGGAGGGATAAACTGAAGGCAGGGAGGAATAGGGGGGAAGGAGGATGGAGAGGGATAGAAGTTTGGGAAGGAGAGCTCGTGGGATGGGGCAGAGAAGAGGGGCACTGAAGTGGAATTGGCAAAATGGATAGGCAGACAGAGGGAGGGGCAGGACAGGGTAAGGTAGAGGGTGTGGGTAGGGGTAAGGGGAGGGTGTAAGGTAAGGTGTGGGGGGGGGCAGAGGGGTGTAGGGTATGTGTGGGGTGGGGGCAGAGGGGTGTAGGGGTAAGGTGTGGGGTGGGGGGCAGAGGGTGTGTAGGGGTAGGTGTGGTCAGAAGGGGTGTAGGTGTGTGGGGCAGAGGGTGTGTGAGGGTAAGGTGTGTGGGGCAGAGGGTGTGTGTAGGGTAAGGTGTGGGTGGGGGCAGAGGGTGTGTAGGGTAAGGTGTGGGTGGGGGGCAGAGGGTGTGTAGGGTAAGGTGTGGGCGGGGCAGAGGGTGTGTAGGGTAAGGTGTGGGTGGGGCAGAGGGTGTAGGGTAAGGTGTGGGCGAGGCAAGATATGCATGAGAAATCGAAGGAAGTGAAGTGAAAGTGACACAGAAGAAGGAACAAGAAAAGGCGGAATTAAGAGAAATGGCGGAACAAAAACAGACATAAAGAAGAAGAAGGAAGAGTAGAGCGATAAGAAGACGAAGGGGTAAGGTGAGAAATAAAAATGCACAGGAATAGGTAAGACAGATAGCTGGCTTATTAACTGGATGGAGAGACGAAAGGAAAGTAAACATAAGATACGGATTCAGATACGAACGGGAATATGGATTAATCCGGATACTTAAAAAAATATTCACGTAAGAACGAAAACACAGAGATAAAAATACAAAACAGATAATGAACTTTAAATGGCGACTAACCTAACCTAACCTAACCTAACCTAACCTAAACTAACCTAACCCCTAAGACGCGGCCTAAACTTGATGCCTTCTCACACACCAAAGATTAGAGAAGAAATAAAAAATAAAAAAAATAAAAAATATTATGAGGTTGGCTGTCTGTCTGGCTGGTGGTGAGAGGCAGGCAGGCAGGCAGGCAGGGCGGGGATGATCTCATTGGCTCCCGCATTAACGGAATTATTTACCTTCAGCGTCTCAAGATCTGCCTAAACACAGCAGCATCTGATTAATTCCACCAAGTTGTTTTTTTGGTATCATCTTTTTTTTTTTATCTGAGCCGCTTCTCGTCGATCTATCACCGCCATATTTGTTTGTGTGTGTGTGTGTGTGTATCTGTGTGTGTGTATCTTTGGGTGTGTGTATTTGTATCTACATGTGTGTGCATCTGTGTACGCATATGTGTAGGAGAGTCTAGGGACCTTCTCAACCTACATGTGCAACTAACTTCACACTTGAGGATGTGAGGGAGGTTGAGTGCAGTGTCTCCATGGTAAATATATAGAGTACTGTGGGTCTCGCTTTCACTTCTGTTGGTGTAGTATAAGGTGGTGGTGGTGCGGGTAGTGGTGCTGGTAGTTAGTGGTAGTAGGTGTTGAGTGCAGTGTCTCCATGGTAAATATATAGAGTACTGTGGGTCTCGCTTTCACTTCTGTTGGTGTAGTATAAGGTAGTGGTGTGTGGGTAGTGGTGCTGGTAGTTAGGTGGCAGGTGGTGGTAGCAGCAGTGGTGGTGGTGGTAGTGGTAGTAAGTGGTGGTAGTGGTAGTAGTGGTGGTAGTTGTGATCGCACAGACATAGTTTTTGGTAGTGGTAGTAGTAGTGGTAGCAGTGGTAGTGGTGGTAGTGGTGGTAGTGGCAGCAGTGGTGGTAGTGGTGTGGTGGTAGTGGCAGCAGTGGTGGTGGTAGTGTAGTGGTGAGTGCTGGGTAGTAGTGGTAGTAGTGGTGGTGAGTGCTGGTGGTGTGGTAGTGGGTAGTAGTGGTAGTGGCAGGTAGTAGTGGCATTAGTGGTAGTGGTGGTGTGGTGGAATGGTAGCAGTGGTAGAAAATAGTGGTAGTGGTAGCAGTGGTGGTAGTGGGTAGTAGTGGTGGTAGTGGTGGTAGTGGTAGCAGTGGTGGTGGTGGTAGTGGTAGTAGTGGTAGTGGTGGTAGTGGTAGCAGTGGTGGTGGTGGTGGTGGTGGTAGTGGTAGTTGTGATCGTAATAGACATAGTTTTGGCAGTGGTGAGTGCTGGTAGTAGTGGTAGTGGTAGTAGTGGTAGTGGTGGTAGTGGTAGTAGTAGTGGTAGTAGGAGTTAATACAGTAATGGCAGTATGGTGTGGCAGTAATGGTGGCGGGGAAGGTATACAATAACAGTGTGAATAAATAACATCTGCCCACGATCTATTTTTGTCCGTGTGAATTTTACCCTAGCTTGCCCGACCTGACTTGACCTGCTTGACTTAACCTTACCTAACCTAACCGACCTGACCTGACCTGCTTGACTTAACCTTACCTAACCTAACCGACCTGACCTGACCTGCTTGACCTAACCTTACCTACCCTAACCGACCTGACCTGACCTGCTTGACCTAACCTAACCTAGCCTGATTAACACCTGACCTGACATGACCTGGCCTGACCTAACCTAACCAAATCTTACCTGACCTAACCCAACCTATTCTGCTTAACACCTGACCTGACATGACCTGACCTGACCTAACCTAACTTGCTTTACTTGAGCTGACCTAACTTGGCTTTACCTGACACTCGGACTGTCACCTCGTGCGACTCGTCATATTCTCTCTCTCTCTCTCTCTCTCTCTCTCTCTCTCTCTAATTACAGAATTATATGCAAAGAACATCCGGTTATCTCACTTGACAGCCAATCATAATCCGACTTTTCAGAGGGCAATTAATTAATTTAATTACCATTGGAGGAGCTTATGGCTAAAAGCTCCCAGGTGCAGTAAACTAAGCCTTCTAGTGTGTGTGTGTGTGTGTGTTTATACAGACAGACAGGCAGGTAAGCAGATAGATAGATAGATAGATAGATAGATAGATAGATAGATAGATAAAGAAAGAGAATTAGCATATACCCAGGGATGGTGGCCGCCTTGCCTTCCTTATTGACTGTGTTAATAATTTACTACCTAATACAAATTACCATTAGGAGAGAGAGAGAGAGAGAGAGAGAGAGAGAGAGAGAGAGAGAGGAGAGAGAGAGAGAGAGAGATGGATGGATGGAGGGGAGGGGAGGGGAGGGAGGGAGGGAGGGGAGGGAGGGAGGGAGGGGAGGGAGGGAGGGAGGGAGGGGGAAGGGAGGAGAGGAGGAGGGAGGGAGAGAGGGGGAGGGAGGGAGGGAGGGAGGAGGGAGGGGAGGGAGGGAGGGGAAGGAGGGGAGGGAGGGGAAGGGAGGGGAGAGAGGGGAGGGAGGGAGGGAGGGAGGGAGGTAGGGGAGGAGGAGGGAGGGAGGAGGGGAGGAGGGAGGGAGGAGGGAGGAGGAGGGACAGCCACAGATTAAGTCTTAGGGTAAATAGTTACCCACCCCCATTCAGGTCTTTGATGTCAATCGAGGTGCAAGTTAATTGCTTATTCTGAGTGAAGGGGCCGGCTGGACTGACCAGCCCTTCCAGCTCCTTCCGCCCCCTCGGAATACACCAGTCTGTTTCTACTCTCACAGTCCTTCCTCAGCCCCCAGCCTCACCAGCCCCCTCTCTAGCCCCTCACCAGCCCCTCTCTAGCTCCTCTTTCACCAGCTCCTCTCTAGCCCCCTCACCATTTCCGTCAGCCCTACATACATAAAAAATACACCTGATTCACTCCTTCTATCTCAAGGCCCTCCCTCTCTCAACTACTACCTTACTCCCTTACCCCCCTCTCTCCTCTCTCCTCCCCTCCTCAGTCACTCCCTCTTACCTACTGACTCTCACACCACACACACACACACACACACACACACACACACACACACACACACACACACACACACACACACACACACACACACACACACACACACACACACACACACACACACACACTATGACGATATGAAAAATTAGAAATCCTGGTCCATGAGTGGTTGAAGAGGACCTGCACTTGCGGGCTGAGCCAATCAGAATTAAGCAAGCACTTCAACCACCTGATTAATCAAATCATCAAACGACATTGACTAGATTATCATGTATCTGGTCCCGGAGGGTAGATGGGGAAGGGGGGGAAGGGGAGAACGAGAGAAGGGAGATGGGAGAGAGAGGAGGTAGAAAAGGGAAAAGATGAGAGGGGAGAGGAGAGGAAGGGAGGGGAGAGGAGGTGTATTTATAAACGTGATTTCAATCTTTATTTTTTTAGGGGATTTTAGCCTTTAGGGATAGATGACTTAAGGGTGAAATTACCCATTGCATCTCTAAGGGGTAAGACAAGGAGGTGAAAGAGGAGATGGGAAGAAGAGAGAGAGAGGAGAGAAGGAAAGAGAGAGAGAGAGTAGGAGGGAAGATAGAATGGAAGGGGAAAGGAAGAGAATGAAGCGGAAAGGAAGAGAAAGAAGGGGAAAGGAAGAGAAAGAAGAGAGGAGGAGGAGAGAAGGGGAGGGGGGAAAGGAAGAGAAAGAAGGGAAGAGAGAGGAAAGAAGGGGAGGAAGGAGGAAGGAAACGGAGGAAGGAGGAAAGAAGGGGAGGGAGGAAAAGAAGTAGAAAAGAAAAATAAAACAGAAGAAGGAGTAGGGAGTGATAAATAAGGGAGATAGGAAATGGAAAGAGGGATAAAAAAGAACTAAGAAGAAACGGAAGTGAATAAAAAAAATCACCCTTAGTATAGAGTATCATTAAGGTCTAATTTGCATACATTCAACACATTCCTAAGACAGACCTTGGTAGAGCATGGGATTATGAGCCTTGTATCTCTATGTCAATAAAGTCCTTCTTCCTGTAGGTTTTCGTCGTAAAAATCGCCCCTGTTAACAGGCCATCAAAGAGACGCTCGGCCACCAGGTATGTGTACAACAGTTGGAGGCAATATAGTGCTATTTAAACTTTTAATTTTGTTTGGGTGAATATTATCGTTTGTATTAGTGGGATTATTCTACGTTTG
Source organism: Homarus americanus (assembly GCF_018991925.1). NCBI lineage: Eukaryota > Metazoa > Arthropoda > Malacostraca > Decapoda > Nephropidae > Homarus > Homarus americanus. Next base: position 3,628,808 of record NW_024721079.1, on the reverse strand, counting down.
GCAGATACTGGTGTGTGTGTGTGTGTGTGTGTGTGTGTGTGTGTGTGTGTGTGTGTGTGTGTGTATCTGTTTGTGTGTGTGTGTGGGTGTGTCTGTTTGTGTGTGGGTGTGTGTGTATATCTGCCTTTTGTTTATCAAGTTTTCTGTCTATCTGTTCTTCTTTCCTCTCTTTCTCTCCGTCTTACTCCCTGTCCCTCCGTCTGTTTCTTTCCCTCCTTTCCTTTTTCCACTGTCTCTCTCTCTCTCTCTCTCTCTCTCTCTCTCTCTCTCTCTCTCTCTCTCTCTCTTCTAAACTCCTTTCCATCTTTCCTATATCTTAGTACCCTCCCTCCCTCCTTCCTTCCTTCTCCCTCTCCTTCCTTCCTCCCCCCTTCCTTCTTCAGTCCTTCCCTCCCTCACTCCCTCTCTTTTTTATATCCATCCATCCATCTATCCATCTCTCTTTTTTCCACCTTCTTTCTATCAGTCTCCTTCGTTCTACTCTCCCTCCCTCCTCCCCCTCCCCTCACCCCCCTCCCCTCCCTCCCCTCACCCCCCTCCCCTCCATTATTTACAGAATGTGTCAGATTTCCACCATCAATCAATCCCCTCCCCCTCACCCCCCTCCCCCCACTCCCTTTCTTTCTTTTGTTCCTTGTTATTCTTTAATTCTCCATCTGCGCAATCCATCCCTCATTTGCGCAGGGAGAGGAAGCAGAGGCAGGAGGGAGAGGCAGGAGGGAGGGGGAAGATAATGAGTTGGGATGTAGGTGAGAAAATAAGCTAAGGGGTGAGGGATGTGATGGATACGGGATAGGGAAGGTGAGGGGTAAGGGAGAGGTATTGGGTAGAATAAGGGTCCCCCCCCCACATACCCCTCCCCTCCTTATCCATATCTCCACATACTTGAACCCCAACCTTCTACCCCCCTCCCCCTCCCTCCGCCCCCTCCCTCACCTCCCCCCTCCCACACGGAGAAGGGGAGGGGATATATCACCCCTGGGAATATTGGTTTTCGGTAAACAGAGAGGCGCAGGTGAGGGGAGGTGAGGGGTGAGGAGGGGAGGTGAGGGGAGAGAAAATATGAGAGGAGAGGACAGGAGAGGATGCTGAAGAGAGAGAGGTGGAGAGGGGAAGAGAGAGAAGGGGAGGAGAGGATGCTGAAGGGAGAAGAGAGGAGGGGAGAGGAAGAAAAGGGAGAATGCAGGGAGATGAGGGGGAAAGGAGGGTAGAGGAGGGAAAGAGAGGGATGGGTGATGGAGGGAAAGAAGGGTAGAGGAGGGAAAGAGAGGGATGGGTGATGGAGGGAAAGAAGGGTAGAGGAGGGAAAGAGAGGGATGGGTGATGGAGGGAAAGGAGGGAATGGAACTGAGAGGAGGATGCAGAGGGGAGTAGAGGGGAGTGTAAAATGATGCTCCCTGAACGAGGGGAGTGAATTAAGAGAGAGAGACTGATATAGTGATATACCCTGTGAATATATTTACTCCAACTAATATACTTACATATATACTAGTGACTATATCCCTCGTATTTATGCTATTGGTTGTACTCGCCATCAATTGGTTTATATATACCTTATTATACACTTATAATGTGAGTATGCTGTTATTTAAGTATAGTAGGGAGTCCCGTGTATATGCGACATATTTAATAAAACAAAGGTTGTTTATTACATGACCAGCATAGTGCAGTACAACCATGGCTGTTTTGTTTTACTGTACAATACTCTAACACATTATTTCTGCTTTACTTCTTATACATTACAATATTTATATGTTGTCCATTACTACTGAAGCACCGGCCCAGATCACTGCTCATCACTGCTCGCTGTGTGTCATGTTACATAACTTTATCATCCCAGCGACGTAAAAAAAATGATTTCAACAATATGGCACAAGATGACATACCACCATAATTATTATACAGTATCTAAGACAACAGGATAGGGTAGATGATAACCTCTCGGTTCAGTGATGTTTTGTGGCTACCTCGACCCCCAGATTTGTCCCTGCCAGATTTCCTTCCGTGGGGATTGCTGAGTCAGGTGTACTAGATGCCTCCCAGAACTATAGAGATGAATCTAAAAATCAGGATGACTGAAGCTATCACCGTTATCCGAGGTGACACACAGCGGACAGTGATGAGCAGTGATCTGGGCCGGTGCTTCAGTAGTAATGGACAACATATAAATATTGTAATGTATAAGAAGTAAAGCAGAAATAATGTGTTAGAGTATTGTACAGTAAAATATAACAGCCATGGTTGTACTGCACTATGCTGGTCATGTGATAAACAGCCTTTGTTGTATTAAATATGTCGCATATACACGGGACACTCTGTATAATCCTGGATATACTAAACATTTATAATAGTGGGTATGCCTCTAACTTATAGTAATGGGTATATCCAGACCTTTGAATGTGGGTATACTTAACACTTATAAGTCAAATGTTGGTTTATACCCAGCAGTTAAGTAGTAATAATAATAATAATAATAATAATAATAATAATAATAATGATGATGATGATGATGATGATGATGATGATGATGATGAAATGATGATGATGAAATGATGATGATGAAATGATGATGATGATGATGATGATGATGATGATGAAATGATGATGATGATGATGATGATGATGATGATGATGATGAAATGATGATGATGATGATGATGATGATGATGATGATGATGAAATGATGATGATGAAATGATGATGATGAAATGATGATGATGATGATGATGATGATGATGATGATGATGGAGATGATGAAAATGATGATGAATGATGATGATGATGATGAGAGCATTGATGATGATGATGATGATGGAGATGATGATGAGGATGATGATGGTGATGATGATGATGAAGATGATGATGAGGATGATGATGAAGATGATGATGATGTTGAAGATGATGATGATGGTGATGATGATGATGATGATGAAGATGATGATGATGATTATGAAGATGATGATGAGGATGATGATGAAGATGATGATGATGATTATGAAGATGATGATGAGGATGATGATGAAGATGATGATGATGATTATGAAGATGATGATGAGGATGATGATGATGATGATGATGATGATGATGATGATGATGATGATGATGATGATGGGAGAAATGATGATGGAGTGATGATGATGAGAATAATAATGATGCTGATGATGATGATGATGATGATGATGATGATGATGATGATGATGATGATAATAATAATAATAATAATAATACAACAAATGAAAATAACACTATATGAGTATACTGCACTGACAAATATACTTTAGTACAGGTATGCTGTCTGGCGTCCTTATATGAGTATGTTGAATATACTTGAACTTAGACCCTGTTCAGTAATAGTGCCAAGGGTCTTATAAATTAATAATGCAGTCAGTATATAATACTTAATTACATAGTGACGTGTACGGTGAAGGCTGATTATATATACATACATACACTATTCTTTCCTTGACCTCTAACTACCGTCCAGGCCCTTATCTGCCCTCTAACTGCAAATCACCAACGCCTGCCCTCTAACTTACAAATGGCCTTATCACCCTCTAACTACCGTCAGGCCCTTATCTGCCCTCTAACTACCATCCAGGCCCTTATCTGCCCTCTAACTACCGTCGGGCCTTATCTGCCCTCTAACACCGTCACACCAGCATATCTGCCCTCTAACTACCGTCAGGCCCTTATCACCCTAACTACCGTCAGGCCTTATCTGCTAACTACCGTCCAGGCCCTTATCTGCCCTCTAACTACCGTCCTGGCCATTATCTGCCCTCTAACTACCGTCCAGGCCCTTATCTGCCCCTAACTACCGTCCAGGCCCTTATCTGCCCCCTAACTACCGTCCAGGCCCATATCTGCCCATAACTATCGTCTAGGCCCTTCAAGTCCCCTTAACTATCGCCTAGTTCTTTCCAAGCCCCTTAACTACCCCTCTAACTACCATCTAGTTCTTCCCAAGCACTTAACTACCCCCTAACTACCATCAAGTTCTTTCCAAGCCCTTAACTACCCCTTAACTACCATCAAATTCTTTCCAAGCCCTTAACTACCCCCTAACTACCATCGTGCCCATGTGACGCCGTGGCCCAGTAACGCAATTTGGAGTCATTTTAATCTGGCACTGTTGGAGGCGGGTCCATTAGCTAAATTGGACGGGCCGAGGCACCACCACCGCTACCACCACCACCACCACCCCTCCCCATGCACGACCTGATGACACTTGGGACTACCTACTACTCCATGATAGTCTATGGTGCTTCATGGGGGAGAGAGATGGCGTTATATCTTCACATTCATGGTATATTATGGCGGGTTTTAATGGTAGTCTGTGGTAAACAGGAGTATGAATGCCTATGGTACACTCTGATATATTATGATTGCTCTCTCTCTCTCTCTCTCTCTCTCTCTCTCTCTCTCTCTAGTACTAGCTACTCACTTCATAATATCTAAAAAAAAAAAAATCATGTCTCTTTAATGTTCCCCCCCCCTGTTATGAATCGTTTTCTTTGAGCTCTTCCACCTTTGACTGCTTCTTTTCTTTTAAGTCTTCCCCTCATTATACTTTCGTTTTCTTTGAAGTCTTTCCCTCACCCATTATCGTTTTCTTTAAGAGTGTTGTTCCCTTCTTGTACATAATTTAGTTTTGTTTGTCACTCTTGAAGACAGTTTTATATGAAGACTCCCCCTCTTTTACATCGTTTTCTTTACAGACTTCCCCTGAGAAAACTCCCATGGCCATCAGAACACTCCCATGGCCACGAGAACACTCCCAGGGCCATGAGAATACTACCAGAGTTATTAGAACAATTCCAAGGCCATTAGAACAATCCCAGGGCCATTAGAACAGTTCCAGGGCCATTAGAACATTCCTAGGGCCACTAGAACACTCAGATGGCCATAACAACATTCCCGGTGTCACGAGAAGACTCCCAAGGCCACGAGAGGGTCTTTACGAGAAGTTTCATTAAGATTAACCCAAAGACTCGAGAGACGATGATGGAGATGATGCCAGACAGAAAGAGATGTATGTGTGTGTGTGTGTGTGTGTGTGTGTGTGTGTGTGTGTGTGTGTGTGTGTGTGTGTGTGTGTGTGTGTGTGTGTGTGTGTGTGTGTTTGTGTGTGTGTGTGATACATATAAGTTTAGGTAAATGCATCAACATTTTACCAAACTGCATTGCAACACACAGCTAAAATCATACTTTTATCAAAATTGGAACATTATTCCCACCATCATCCCAGAGGCAAGATGAAACACAACAATTCATTTGCCACCTCCTATACCTTTTCATTATATACTACAAAATCTCAAAAAAAAAAAAACTCTACGTCAGACTAAAATGTATACCTGGCCTACCATACGTACAAGTGATCAGGTAAATTCTCATAATTATAAGAACTGTGTAATTACATAACACTAAACTACCACATAAAGATAGATTTTCAATTATTTTTACGTCATCCTCTTAACTGGTGATTTGAGAACGTGTCTACATAACATAAACTACGACACAAATATGAAAATATTTAGTAATTCTCTTTTGATATACATTATACCTGTGGCACTGAGAGAGAGAGAGAGAGAGAGAGAGAGAAACACGCAAAGCTTATATTATTGAAGGTTTTGTAAATCTCACCCCATAGTGTTATTGACATCTCATGTTTGGGTCGGTTACAACCTAGTTAGTGAAGAATTATGATGACAACACGTCTTTATTCACTCCAAACACCACCAGAGAACCTCAAGCTGGCATGTAGAAGAAAGAGAAATGTATACTTGGTGAGAGAGAATGAAATAAAGTAGACAGTGCCAAGTAGAGATTACAGAGGGTGGTTTACACACACACACACACACACACACACACACACACACACACACACACACACACACACACACACACACACACACACACACACACACACACACACAAACTAAAATAGTAATAAAAAATCTTTTCGAGTCACATTCTTTTTTCTTATTCTCTTATCCCATTTTTTCATATTCTTTTCCTATTCCTCCTCCTCCTCCTCCTCCTCCTTCTTCTCCTTCTCAGGCAGCAGAAATAGAATAAATCATACCACTTTGACAGTAAATATAGCTCGCTAAAATTTCTTTCTTAACCATTGCTGCTCAGTTGAGGGATTGACACGGCGTTCTCTGAGTAAATTGTTGTGACGGGCTGAACACCAGTCACGCGAGGAGGAGGAGGAGGAGAGAGACAACGATGACGAGGTTGGAGGGAGGAGGGAAGGAAGGAGGAAGGAGGAAAGTTTCTTTGACGACGAGTTGGAGGAGAGAAGGAGGAGGAGGGAGGAGGAGGACAACGATGACGAGAGTTGGAGGAGAGAGAAGGAGGAGGAGGAGGAGGAGGAGGAGGGGAAAGGAAGAAGGATAAGAAGAAGCGGGAGGTAGGAGGAGGGGAAAAAATGAGGAAGAAGAAAGGAGGAAAGGGAGGAAGGTGAAGCCACAATGTGCGTGTCTTCCTGATCATGTCCCTGTACACTACTCGCTCCGGCCACGACAAAACGCACCCCCAATTGCTAGCCCCGGAGTCCCTAATTTAGCCAAGGCCACAGGTACAAGGTGATCTTTTACTTAAATTCTCTAGTCTTTGATGACCACAATACCTGAAGGAAGGCGACGTGGAAATTGGCTAGCTGGGAGGAGGGAGGGGGGAGTGAGGAGGTGCGAGGTTTCTCTGTTAGTCAGGAGGAGGGGGATGGGGGGAGGGAGGGGAGGGGAGATTTCTCTGTCAGTCGGGGAGGAAGAGGGGGAGGAGGGGGAAGAATGGGGTAAGGAAGTGGCGTTAGGGGAAGAGGAGGGAGATGTTATAGTGGGTTATAAGGAAGAAGCTAACCCTCTCTATGTAGGTGGCACTGTAACAGGTCATAGTGGTTTGAACTAACCTCGTGTCATTAAGCTTTCTTAGGTCAATCCGGATGCCATATTCTTGCAACAGAAAATCCCTAGCGTTGCTTTTTCCACGACCGGGATTTACACAAGAATTCTACAGTAAAGCCTCTTGATATCAGCTGGGATTAGACTCTACACAAACATCCTACAAGTAATCCCGACTCTACCTCATAAGACCGTTGGGGATTTAACAACAAACATCTAAAACTAAAACACGTCATCATTCTCTCCACGTTATCATTCTCTCCACGTTATCATTCTCTCCGCGTCATCATTCTCTCCGCGTCATCATTCTCTCCGCGTCATCATTCTCTCCGCGTCATCATTCTCTCCACGTCATCATTCTCTCCATTATCATTCTCTCCACGTTATCATTCTCTCCACGTTATCATTCTCTCCGCGTCATCATTCTCTCCGCGTCATCATTCTCTCCGCGTCATCATTCTCTCCGCGTCATCATTCTCTCCACGTCATCATTCTCTCCGCGTCATCATTCTCTCCGCGTCATCATTCTCTCCACGTCATCATTCTCTCCACGTCATCATTCTCTCCACGTCATCATCACGAGACTGTGGAGAGAATGGTGGTAGATTAGTTCTTTCAGGGTAAAGTGCTCGTCAGATAATCCTGTTGTGATTTTTGCCCCATGCTCGACCTCTAGGACTGGGGTCAGCCGCCAGTGTGTGACCAACTCTGGTCTGACAATTCTTTGAACTCATCTCCGGCAAACCAGACAAAAACACACTCTCCCTTCTCTCGCGATTCTTTCCTGTGGTGGTGGTGATGACGACCCGTGTGTGTGTGTGTGTGTGTGTGTGTGTGTAATTTCCGGCTATACCTAGGGTACACGGTGATCAAAGGTAATTTTTCTCGATAGTTAAGCTATCTATTGCAGAGTGGTATGGTGGTGTGGTGGTAGTGTGGTAGTAAAGTGGTGTGGTGGTAGTGTGGTAGTATAGTGGTGTGGTGGTAGTGTGGTAGTATAGTGGTGTGGTGGTAGTGTGGTAGGGTAGTGGTGTGGTGGTGGTGATGTAGTATCGTGGTGGTGTGGTGTGGTGATACTGTAGTGTGGCAATGTGGTGGTTGTGTGATGGTGGTATGGTAGTGGTGGTGTGGTGGTAGTGTGGTAGGGTAGTGGTGTGGTGGTGGGTGATGTAGTATCGTGGTGGTGTGGTATGGTGTGGTGATACTGCAGTGGCAATGTGGTGGTTGTGTGATGGTGGTATGGTAGTGGTGGTTGGTGTGGTGTGTGTGGTGGTGATGTGGCACGTGGTGGTGTGGTGTGGTGTGGTGGATATCACTGTAGTGGGCATGTGGTGGTTGTGTGATGGTGGTGCGGAAGTGGTGGTTGGTGTGGTGTGTGGTGATGGTGCATCGTGGTGGTGTGTGGTGTGTGTGGTGATACTTAGTGTGGCAATGTGGGTGGTTGTGTGATGGGTGGTATGGAAGTGGTGGCTGGTGTGGTGTGGTGTGTGGTGGTGATGTAGTGCACGTGGTGGTGTGGTGTGGTGTGGTGATACTGTAGTGTGGCAATGTGTGGTTGTGTGATGGTATGGTAGTGGTGGTTGGTGTGGTGTGGTGTGGTGGTGATGTAGTATCGTGGTGGTGTGGTGTGAGATACAGGTGATACAAGTGGTTTCATTTATGCCTTGAATATACAACACAAAGACCAGATTCGTCCTTGAAATTTAATAAATGAAAGGCGGCTCCATTCATCCCTAAAATAAATTCTTAATCACCTTTAAAATATAAGACAATAGACCCTAACCTAACCTGACCCAAGGTGAGAGACCCAGCCAAGACCACCGAGGTACTCGACAACTGTAACCGAAGACCACCCTCCCTTGCACACACACACACACACACACACACACACACACACACACACACACACAACAACAACGAGGGAATCAACAGTATTAATAAACGGACCGTTTGAACAGTCAACCCCAACACTGTCATGACAACAGGGAGAAAAACCACACCAGCTAATATAGATTAATTGAATGTATGATGTATATATACTGATACATATATATATAAAAACTGCCTTTGTTTTACCTGGAACAATTACCTGAGCGGTAGTAATTGAAATTGGGGACTCGATCACACACAGTATATATATATATATATATACAGTATATATATATATATATATATATATATATATATATATATATATATATATATATATATATATATATATATATATATATATATATATATATATATATATATATATATATATATATATATATATATATATATATATATATATATATATATATATATATATATACATATATAAACTTTGAAAGTAGACTGCCCATGTGTGTGTGTGTAATAATAATAATAATAATATTAATAATAATAATTAACGCATTTATTGAGAGCATGGCAGCCGGAAGGCTGTGTGTGTGTGTGTGTGTGTGTGTGTGTGTTTGTGTGTTTGTGTGTATGTGTGTGTGTGTGTGTGTGTGTGTGTGTGAGGATCACCCAGACGGCCAGGGTGGGTCAGGTGGTCACTGGCCAACACGAAGGCTTCAGGTAATTAAAGTATCAGCAGGTGTGTGTTGACGATGTTGTGACAGGTTAATTGTCCCTATCTTTCTCTCTCTCTCTTCCTATTTCTCCTTCTCCCTTCTTCTCTCTTTCTCTCCCTCTTCCTCTCTCGTTAGAAGATAACATTAGGCTAAAACACAATTAGATCAACATCATTCACACTGCCGACTACAAACACTATCATGTCTCTCCATCCCTCACCTAGTCTCTATCTCTATCTCCAAATCGCATACAATAATTAATTCACTATATATATTTCCTATTCTCTCCTGGATGACATGTGGGAGAGATAAAGGGCGGGAGGAACAATTACGCTCCATCGGGGGGACCACCAAGATGAGTCCCCTGAGTGAGGATAATGACGGGGAGAGGATTAGTGTCGACCATGACGTCACGCACACAACATCCCGTGACGTCAAAAAAATAATAATAATAATAACAACAACGAACAGCTGATTATACTAAAATATTTCTTAATTGAAAAGACGACATTTTGGTTGTGGTAAGTTTTGTTATTATCAGTGGTTAGTGCTCTCTCTCTCTCTCTCTCTCTCTCTCTCTCTCTCTCTCTCTCTCTCACACACGATTCTCAAAGATTCTTACGTTATAAGATCCTTCTACGCCCCCCCCCCAACCAGGATCGTAATACTCCACCAACAAGTAGGTCATTATTTTGGCTACGATACCGAAGTTGATGTCCAAAATGGCGTCGTAAGTGTGCCAAGACACTACCGTACGTAAGATGTTTTTGTCTGAATCTTCGATGAATCCGAATCCAAATTTGTGTCCCAAGAACGCTGTTGTTGTTGTTTACATTTTATTGTCTGGTTTTTTTTTATCTTGTTTTGTTTAAGTGTTGAACAAAGAGACTAAACAATCTCAATCAACCGCAACTAAGATAACGAATCAATCTAAACCAATCAAACAATCAAACAATCAAACAAACCCCAGCCAAGACGAATAATCACCCCTAAGTTAGATCACCAATCAACTTCAAACAAGTTGACCAATCAAGCCCCTAAATTTGGCCACTGGCGGCAAAGGTATTGATTGAGTCTAGCTGAACACTCTCTCTCTAATGTTAAATTCTCTTTTTTCGTTTCTTCATTTTTTCTTCTGTTTCTTCTTCGTCGTCTTCTACTTCTTCATCTTTTCTTACCTCCCCTACTCCTCCTTCTTCGTCTTTATCTTCTTCTTCTCTGACCTCCCTTCCTCCTCATTGTCTCATCACCCATTCTACTTCATCTTCTTTTTCTCTTTTCACCTCCCGTTCTTGTTTTGTTTTTCTTACTTCCCTTCCTCCTCCTTCTTCTTTTTCTTCAACCTCCTCTTCTTTCCTTAGTTCCCCTCCTCCTCCTCCTCCTCCTCCTCCTTCTTCAAGCTCTTCTTCTTTTTCTTCTTCCCTCTCCTCCTCCTCCTCCTCCCTTCAATCCTCCTCCTCCTTCTTCCTACACTTGATAAAACCAACAGATTCTAAAACAGAATAAAAACTTTATTATTATCGACGGGACGACAATTTTGAGAGTTTTAATTTCCCCGCCATTGATGTTTCCGCGTGTGTGGGGGGAGATGGGGGGAGGGGAGGGAGGGAGATGGGGGAGGGGAGGGAGGGAGGAGGGGAGGAGAGAGGGGAGGGGAGGGAGTGAAAAGTTGCAGTAAAGGATTTTCCAAGACGGAGGGAAGAGAGAGAGAGAGAGAGAGAGAGAAAAAGAGAGATATAGAGAAATAACTTTAAATCTTAGATAGCATTTTCGTCTTTTGAAGTATTTTATAATTTTATTGTTGTTTTTATTATTATTTTGATATGATAAAGGTGAATGAGGGAGTGAATTATAGAAGACATTTGAGAGTTTGGGGGGAAATATGTGTTTTAAAAGCCGCTGGCAACTGAAGAGGACGGGAGGAGGGGGGAAGGGGGGGAAGGGGGGAGGGAGGGAAGGGTGAAGTACGGTAAGTTAGCATGGCGCTCTCAACAAGTCCAATGGCGGCCTCTGTGTCACACCCCAATTTCCTTAAAAGCACAACACCGTTTTACGCCCTCTAGTGGCGACCCACCGCGACCCCGTTATCCGGAACTCCTCTCCCTCACTCTCTCTATTTCTCTCTCTCTCTCTCTCCTTCTCTCTCTATCACAGCGCCCGGAGAGAGTTACAGAATCCCGCTCTCTTTTTGTTTATGTATATCGGATTCGTGACGGCGTTCGTGGATATGTAAACACTGAGCTGCGGTTCTTGGCTCATCTTAGCTTACTTTACCGTATATGTGTCTTGGTTAAGGCTACGTTAAGGTAAGGTCAAAGGTTAAAGGCGTTTGACCTTCCTGGAGTCTTGGAGGCCGGCGGAGGAAAGGTTTCTTTTTTTTTGCTCTAAGAAAATATTGAGGAGTGTTGCCATAACAAGTTCATTATTATTATTAGTAGTAGTAGTAGTAGTAGTAGTAGTAGTAGAAGTAGTAGCAGTAGTAGTAGTAGTAGTATCATTATTATTATCATTATTACTCCTACATTCTAAACATTTCTCTGCTCTGTTTCTCGTTCATTCTTCTCTTCCTGTTCTTGTTCCTCCCGTTAGCACCTCCGCCTTAGTCTCGTGAGAAAGACATAAAGAGAGAGAGAGAGAGAAAGAGAGGGAGGAAGAGAGAGAGAGAGAGAGAGAGAGAGAGAGAGAGAGAGAGAGAGAGAGAGAGAGAGAGAGAGAGAGAGAGAGAGAGAGAGAGAGAGAGAGAGAGAGAGAGAGGGAGAGAGAGAGAGTTGATTGTCCGCCTGTATGACTGTCTTTGCTTATGCATGTAGGTGTAATTATGTATGTAATATGTATTTGTGTGTGCGTGTGTGTGTATGTGTGTGTGTGTGTGTATCATGTTTGTGTATGTTTATATTATATGAGTGTACATGTCTTGCTGTCTATCTGCCTATATATGTATCTGTCTGTCTGTCTGTCTGTCTGTCTGTCTGTCTGTCTGTCTGCCTTATATCTATTATCTAACTATCTATCTATCTATCTGCCACAGCCATACACTACACCTCACATGGACAGCAGGAGGATAACACTCACGCCCCTACTGGCCGTGTTGACTTGGGTGTTGTCGGGTATAAGTACACTCTGGCGAGCTGTGTGTAAGTGTGTACTCTTCCTAATGAATGGTTGTTGGTGATTCACGGCTCTCCGTCCACTGTCAGGTGTGTGTGTGTGTGTGTACATTTACTCCTGATGTAATGCTTGGTGATAATTCAAAATCCTTTTAGTGTGTGTGTGTGTGTGTGTGTGTGTGTGTGTGTGAAAGTATGTCTACTGTATGTATGTGTATGTGCCTGTAAGTATGCTTGTTTGTGTACGATTTGCTCTTGATATAATGGTTAGTAATATTTCAAAAAGCTTTTACTGTGTGTGTGTGTGTGTGTGTAATAATAATAATTATAATTAATAATAATAAACGGTTTAGTAATAGAGTTGCAGCCGGTGGCTGAAAATATACAAACTTACATGTGATTTAGACATAATAATATACATCCAATACATTTACAGGGCTGTACAGTACATAAATCAGGAGCTGTTTATTATTTTAACAATAGATGGGATGGTGCTGTTCTTACATCTATCAGTGCGGGCTCTTATGGGCTGAATTTTGTTGTAGTGGCAGACTGCGCGAGGTGGGTGGGGGATTGCCGGTGGCAGAAGGTGGCGATGACGAAGATGGTGCAGTAGTCCACTGCCAAACCTTCCAAGTGCTTGGTGGTGGAGGTCACTGAGGGATGGAATTTCCAGGGTTGAGAGAGCGTTGTTGTAGCCGGAGTAGTCTGCGCCGAGCATGATTCTGCAGGCCCTTTTCTGTACCTTCTCTAGCTGGCGTTGTTGGGTAGAGTTGAGAGAAGACGACCAGGCTGGTGACGCATACGTTAATGTGTGTGTGTGTGTGTGTGTGTGTGTGTGTGTGTGTGTGTCCTACCAAATTATAAATCAGTGTACGAACCAGCTAAGCTTACCCAGGTGACCTGAGAAACAGAGAGAGAGAAATAAACAGAGAAAGAGAGAAATAAATAGAGAAGAGGAGAAAAATAATCAGAGAGAGAAAAGGAAAGAAATAAACAAAGAGTGTGTGAAGAGGAGAGAGAGAGAGAGAGAGAAAGAGAGAGAGAGAGAGAGAGAGTAGTAAACACAAAAAGAGAGAAAATGTGATAGAGAGATAGAGAGAAAGAAGGGGTGGTAATGAGTGACTAGAAGACGTTTGCTCAGTGGTGAAGGTAAAAGGCACAGGTGGGAGAACCATGTGTTGCATTGTTTACTGATGACGTCACGGTCGACACACCCGCCGTTAAGCATCAAGAGAATAACTTCTTTATACTTTAGTAACCCTAAGTGTGTGTGGGGGGGGGGCACGGACTTAATCCCACATCCTTAATTTTAGGTTAGGTTAGGTTAGGTTAGGTTAGGTTAGGTTAGGTTAGGTTAGGTTAAGTTAGGTTAAGTTAGGTTAGGTTAGGTTAAGTTAGGTTAGGTTAGGTTAGGATTCTTCATACTGTCCAACCTTGTCCTTCCCCTCCCTTCCCCCACGACCTTCCTCCTCAAGGAGACTTTTGTTGGAGGGAAGGAAGGAGTGAGAGAGGAAGCAGCGAGGATTTTAAGGAAGGAGTGAGGGAGGGAAGGAGTGTAGGGGGAAAGGAAGGAGTGAGGAAGAGTGGTTGCATGGGTAGGACTCCAGGCGGTAGAAATTCCCAAACTCATCGTACACGAGCATCCTAGACCGTTGCTGCCCGCCCCCCCTCATTCTTGGCACACCCATTATCCTCCAATATCTTAATAACTTCCCCTCACCCTCACCACTCTCGCCCCAACTCTCCCCTCACGCAAGGGTCAAAATGGCCCGGACGCCCACCCCAAAATCTATCGCGTCAAATTGAATGAGTTTAAGGGGCGTATGACACCTGGTCCCCCTACGAGGCCTTATTGGACCTTATGGCTTCATGTTATTAAGGGTCATTCCACCTCAGTTGTTGTGATGAGCGTCTTACGCCCCCGTCACCAAGGCAAACACGATCACGTTGGCCATTTGGAGATTAGTACGGCCGAATAAAAGTCTATTTTGATTTGATTAACCACATAACGTAATTCATTCCGTATTCATACTGTTATTCATCGGGACCAATCATAACGCCTCCAGGGTGTGGATGGTGGGGGGGGGAGGGGGTCAAACGATGGCAGTGGTGGTGATGGTCGTGGTAGTGATGGTGATAGTAGTCCTGATAATGGTGGTGGTGGTAGTAGTAGTGGTAGTAGTGGTACAAGTCACAAGTGGATGGTTGTGGTGGTGTTGGTGGTAGTGGTAATGATGGTGGTAGTGGTGGTGGTTTGGTGGGTAGTTGAGGAGGTGGAGGGAGTGAAGAGTGCCAGGGTTAAGGGTGATAAATACAGTAAGACTATCACACGCTTACATACAGACTGACATCTCCGTTATGTGTAGACATGTGTATGGTTACATGTACACACACACACACACACACACACACACATCCACACACACACACACACACACACATCCACACACACACACACACACACACACACACACACACACATCCACACACACACACACACACACACACACACACACACATCCACACACACACACATCCACACACACACACACACACACACACACACACACACACACACACATCCACACACACACACACACACACACACACACACACACACACACACACACACACACACACACACACACATCCACACACACACACACATCCACACACACACACACACACACACACACACACACACACACACACACACACACACACACACACACATCCTTGAATACATATCGGTCTCTTATCCCCATCAGGCACAAGCAGGCAGGGAGTGAGGCGAGAGAAGCACCCACAGTCACAAGCATTGGACCTTTAAAGCACCGCCTCTGTGTAGTGTTCATTCTCCATCTTCATGAGAGACGCAAGCAAGCAAGTCCGCCACTTAAGATATACTCTATAAATGGACAAGCAAGTAAGCAAATGCCCTTAAGATGTACCCCAAACTGCGTCTGACTTCCTTACTTAAAGCACACACAAACAAGCAAGCAGTCAAGTAATCTGCGCTTCCAAGCACAACACAAATCTACACAAGGGACACTCAAACAAGCAATAATCAAATGCCTTATCCAACAGACCTACTGGTGTAGATCCCCTAGTGTGTGTGGTTATTATGTTTCCTGTAGAAGATACAAACAAGCAAGCAAGTAAACAAGTCTCCCACATCATCAAACAATCATCTTGTTGGGGGAACATCCATAGGTTTCCAATCAACTGTTTTTCCCTGTGGAAAGCACAAACAAACAAACTGAGAAGCAACAAAGCATATTCTGAGAGTGTTTGCGTTCTGCCTTAGAAGGAAAACACCATATAATCAAGCACCAGGCAAGCAAGAAAGTAAGCAAGCAATCAGTGAGTCTATAGCGATTTCAAGCAACTAACCTGCTTGAAAACGGAAGCAACATAAGCAGGAACAAGTTATCAAGTGTGTGTGTGTGTGTGTGTGTGTGACGCAAGCAGGGCAGTTCAATCAATCAAAACACCTCCTCCTTGAAGGTTAGCCTCAAGTGCTTGTGTCTTGCCTTCGAAGGACTTTTCACCCCCCCCCCTCCTCCTTACACACGGCTACAGGATCAATAATACTGCAGTGGATGACGACCCCCATCTGGCCAGTGTACGACCACCATCTGGCCAGTGTAAGACCACCATTAGGCCAGTGTACGACCCCTATCAGGCAAGTGTACGACCACCATTAGGCCAGTGTACGACCCCCATCAGGCAAGTGTACGACCACCATTAGGCCAGTGTATAACCATCATCAACCGAGTGTACGACCACCATCTGGTAAGTGTACGACCACCAACTGGCAACACTGTAATGCCCACCATTTGGCACCAGTGTACGACCTTCTTGTCACCGTAGTCGTAGTTGTGTGTCGCTTTTAAAAGTTCACAGAGAAGGGCTGGACGACCTCTCCATCACTCCCCACCCCCCCGTGATCTGTTTATCGAGTGTGTGTGAGTAAAATCATCTGTTTACTAAGTTGCAAATCACAAATCACGATGCTTAGGGGAAATCTGCGTAATAATAATAATAATAATAATAATAATAATAATAATAATAATAATAATAATAATAATAATAATAATAATAACACAGTATATTATTATTATTATTTTATTATTATTATTATTATTATTATTATTATTATTATTATTATTATTATTATTATTATTATTATGAGAAAGACGGCCATTTTATAAACATTGGGGAGTTATATTAGTACCCTAAAAGCGATCCTTCGAGCCGTTATTCATTTAGTTTTTACTACCAAACATACGGAATTCGGTTCGGGTTACTTCCCATTAACCGGACGATGGTTATTCGAAAATTCGGATGAAGTCTTCGGATGCCTACCCTCACCCGACTGATTATTCAACTAGTTATACAAATAAATAGAAAATATCTCTCAAATACAAAATATGTAAATCAAGATAGGCAAACAATGTAAATAAACCATATGTATGAAAATAATTGATAAAGAAGAGAGATAAAACGCTCACAACACCGACAAAAATAATGTTTGGAAGAAAGGGATAAAAAAATACGTATTAAAATATATTTACTGTAAATCCCTCATCAAGAAACACAACTAAATTACCTCCACGAAAAGTTACGTATAAAAAAAAAATATTTAGACTGTGGGGCGGTAAAAGCTTAAGTAATAAGTATTTAAGTACCTACGTAAAAAATATAATATGTACTTTAAATATATTATTATTCAAAAAGTCCTGTAAGAGGTTAAGATATAAGAGTGTGTTAGAATCTACGTAGGAAATGAGATACGTGGTGTAGCTGGGAAGACTTACTGTAACGCTCATTCCAAACTGACAGAAAAATTCCAACTATTGCCGCGTTTGTGTTAGTTCACCTGTGAGTTCTGTATTGTTGAGAGTGTGTGTTAATGTCTGGGTGAATAATAAGATAGTGTGTGTGTGTGCTGAAGTTAGTTATTGTGAGTTATAGACGAGCATTCACAACAGAGAGAAAAAGAAAACATGTAAACATAAGGATCTTTACCGCCGCTTCATCTGGCTATCACTAAAACATTACCCATTTACCCGTATCAAATCTACTTCGTTAAGGCTGAGTAAGATATTGATAGTGTATGACGTAAGTATATAATGTATCACTGTAAGAAGTTTTGTACGTGCAGAAAAAAGAAAGAAAATAAAAATAAAAACAAAAATTCTTCACCATTTGGATGTCCCCTAAAAATGTGGTGACTTTGTGACCCGCACATAAAAGGGGCGGCGGGTCGCTGAGGTAACCGGAGCGAGAGTTCATTTCTGATGTATATTCATCTGTAAAACTGATATAAATACGTGGACGTCACAGCCAAAATTAAGAATAGGCGTGAGAGCAGCGGAGACTGAGCTCTGTGGTCCCCTAGGCCAGAAGGACGAGTGTCGCGGGGCGCTCACTCCGCTCCTACGCCACTATTACGTGACCCTTCAATTGACATGTCTATTCAAATGTCCCCCCCACGTCTTCATTCAGTGACAGAACAGCAACACAACTCCGGGTAAAACAAAGTCTTCTGCATCTACGACATAAAGGTGTATTTCCCCTGGGACGCTGAGGAACCCACTACCACCACTACCACCATCACTACCACCACCACTACCAACGACGGCAGAGGCAGCTTTTCGTGAGGAAGACAACATCACGGCGAGTCCTCCGCCTCCAGTCATGTTATTTCCTTCATTGTACACGAAGAGAAATGGTGACAATTGTTAGTCCGTTTTTGTCATTATGGCGTAAAGTCCAACACTGTCTTGTAGGCGTGTGATCGATGGAGGGAGTGTGTGTTTGGAGGTACTAGTGAAGGAGAGAGGGAGGGAGGGAGGGAGTGTGTTTAGCGTACTACTGTAGTGAAGGAGTGAGGGAGGGAGTCTATGAAGCTACTAGTGAGGGAGGGAGTCTATGAAGCTACTAGCGAGGGAGGGAGTCTATGAAGCTACTAGTGAGGGAGGGAGTCTATGAAGCTACGAGTGAGGGAGGGAGTCTATGAAGCTACTAGTGAGGGAGGGAGTCTATGAAGCTACTAGTGAGGGAGGGAGTCTATGAAGCTACTAGCGAGGGAGGAAGTCTATGAAGCTACAAGTGAGGGAGGGAGTCTATGAAGCTACTAGTGAGGGAGGGAGTTCAGGAAGCTACTAGTGAGGGAGGGAGTCTATGAAGCTACGAGGAGGGGAGGGAGTCCATGAAGCACGAGGAGGGGAGGGAGTCTATGAAGCTACTAGTGAGGGGAGGGAGTCTATGAAGCTACGAGGAGGAGGGAGTCTATGAAGCTACGAGTGAGGGAGGGAGTCTTAGCTACGAGTGAGGGAGGGGAGTCTATGAAGCTACTAGCGAGGGGAGGGAGTTCTGGTGAAGCTACTAGCGAGGGAGGAGTCTTATGAAGCACGAGTGAGGAGGGAGTCTATGAAGAAGGAGTGAGGGAGGGAGTCTATGAAGCTACTAGTGAGGAGGGAGTCCATGAAGCTACGAGTGAGGGAGGGAGTCTATGAAGCTACTAGTGAGGGAGGGGAGTCTATGAAGCTACTAGTGAGGGAGGGAGTCTATGAAGCTACTAGTGAGGGAGGAGTCTATGAAGCTACTAGTGAGGGAGGGAGTCTATGAAGCTACTAGCGAGGGAGGGAGTCTATGGAGCTACTAGTGAAGGGAGGGAGTCTATCTACTGAGTCTATGCTACTATGAAGCTACTAGCGAGGGAGGGAGTCTATGAAACTACTAGCGAGGGAGGGAGTCTATGAAACTACTAGTGAGGGAGGGAGTCTATGAAGCTACGAGTGAGGGAGGGAAGGGGCGAATGAGTGTGTCTGGAGGTACAGTACTAGTGACAGGTAAGAACTAGAGATAAATAACAAACAGATGGCCTCAGCTCACACTTACGTCCTCAACAGTACTTCTGGCTCAAGGGTCGCTAGTCAATGGTCAACCCAGAGTGCCCCTAGTCGAACCCCTGGATGTGTGCTGGTGACAATACGACGTGACGTGCTGGTGACAGTGTGACGTGCTGGTGACATAGACTCGAGTGTGTCTATTATGATGTAACACTTGATGATCACGCCGAGAGAGGTGGTCGAGGAGTTGTCTCTGTAACGATGTGAAAAATGAGAATGTGTATTAATTATAGACCTATACGAATATGTATTTATAAGGATGCGTACTAAAATAGGAAAGCCTATATGAATGTGTATTAATGTAAACTGAATGGTGTAATAAAGTTGCTGTGAGTGTGTATGTGTGTGTATGTGTGTGTGTGTGTGTGTGTGTGTGTGTGTGTCTACTCCCCACCCCTCATCCCACTCCACACACCACCTCTCCTATACCTCACCCTCATACCTCAACCCCACCCGGGAGCGGGTCCATTAGCGAGAGGGGGGAACCACCCCACCTGTCAGGAGGTATCAGCCACGCCCTGCCTCAAACACCACCACCAAATACTGCTCCTCTTCCCCCCTCACTCTCTCATCACTCTCCCCTTTCTCTTATTCTCCCCTTAGTTTCCCATCACCCATCTCTCCCTCCTAACCTTCACTATTCCCTCACTTACCATTCATTCTCTCCCCTCACTCACACTTCACTCATCCCTCTCATTCTCCCCACCTCTCTCTCTCTCTCTCTCACTCTCTCTCATCCCTGTGTCCTCCTTTTCCTCCTCTAGCCTACCCTCCATTTACTCCTCCCCCCACGGTGTTCACCTCTCGTTAGCGCCAACCAACAACATTACCGGGGGGTGGATGACGTCACTGTAAGGGGGTGTACATGTATGGAGGTGACGAGGTGTACGTATATGAGGGGGGTGGATGTACGTACATGTGTAAGAAAGAGGGTGTACATGTATGGGGGAAGAGGGTGCATGTATGGGGGAAGAGGGTGTATATGTATGGGGAAGAGGGGCATATGTATGGAGGGAAGAGGTGTACATGTATGGGGAGAGGGTGTACACGTATGGGGGGAGAGGGTGTACATATATGGGGGGAAGAGGGTGTACATGTATGGGGGGAAGAGGGTGTACATGTATGGGGAAGGAGAAATGAGAATTGGTTACGATTTAAAGGGTCGGGATAATGGAGGCAAGGGATAGGTAAGGGTCAGGCGGTAGAGGATAGGTACGCTAGAGGTTATAGGCGGAAGGGCTAGGAGTAGAGTATAAGGTATAATGGGGATAGGTGATGGTTAGGAGGATTAGGATGGAGGTAAATGTAGGGGTTCTGAAGTAAGGGGAAATGGTTAGGATTAAGGAAGAATAGGAGGTATAGTGACTAGGAATAAGGAAGAATACGGGTAAGGGAGGGTAGGCGGGTAAGGGAGGATAGAGGGGTAAGGGAGGGTAGAAGGGTAAGAAGAGAGCTGAGAAAACTATACCGCTCTTAAAACGCTTCCTGAGAAAATAAAACTCCGCCTGGTGACATCATTTATCACACCGATATTAACTTACTCAGCAGTACCTCTTCATACTATGAGCACCACTCAAATATTAAAATTACAGGTGGTCCAAAATGAAGCCCTAAGATTCGTTACAGGTGAAAAATACCCCTTCACCAGAACCACAGCCGAGATACATAGAGACCTGAGAATAAAACCCATCAACCAGCAGCTGCACACCTTGACCAGCAGAGTCTGGCAAAAGATAGAACGATCAGACCAAGAACTCCTTCAAAGACCCCCACCAGATAACGACAACAACCATACATGGTTCCCAAAAGTTACCAAATCTCAAATGGTCCATTACCATCCCCGATCTATACGGCCAGGCAATAGACAACCTCCCGAGACCAACATCCGCCAGTAGGGTCGGCGGAATACGAAATAAGGCCCTCAAAACATCCATGTATGGGACAGGGTAGGATGTCTAGTGCCTGTGTCGACAGACAATAACTAACCCATGACACAACCCTAACACACTATTAGTTTAGCTAGGCGGTCAGCCCGCCCTCTCTTACCTCTTCCAAAATTTCTTCAATTTCCGAACTATAACTTCCTTCCCCCACCTCTAATCTTCTTTCACCCATCCTTTCTCGACAAAAAAAAAGTAAGGGAGGGTAGGCGGGGTAAGAGAGTGTCGGCGGGGTAAGAGAGGGTAGGCGGGGTAAGGGAGGGTAGGCGGGGTAAGGGAGGGTAGGCGGGGTAAGGGAGGGTAGGCGGCGCAAGGGAGGGTATAGTGGGGTGGTGTTACCTGAGAGTTTTAAGAGAAATCGGACGTCCAATCAGGTCTATTGTTTACCTGTGACGTCATCCATTGTTGTCATCTCAGCACCAACTTGTCGTCGACATGTCTGAACGATGACTGTTTGTTTATGTCTATCGACCAGGGGAACGACAGGTATTGTCAGGTCTTCATAAATCTGAATAATTATCCTTTGTTCGGTATTTCATCTTTTATTGTACGTGTGTGTGTGTGTGTGTGTGTGTTTGTGTTCCATACGAGGGGGTTTAGTCTGCCGTATTACTGTTGCTGTTATTGTTTTTATTATTGTTATTGTTATTTGTTGTTGTTGTTAATGTTTTTGTAGTTTTGATTTAATTAGGTGCTTCGTATGCCTAGGTCTTTAAACAACGCACACCAGGTCTTAGTTTTAGGTACTTCAACTGGCATGAGTTTTAAGCACCGTTCACTAGGCCATAAATCTAGGTGCTTCATCCCCCTAAATATTTAAGCACAGTTCATTATATCATAATTTCAAGTGCTTCACCTGCCAGGGTCTTCAAACAACAGAGTCACTATACTGTAGATCCTAATTTATCCACGAGGCAACACGATCAACAACTCCCCCAAAATACCTCAGTTAACCATGAAATTTAACTCTAAGCTCCATTTTCTGTTACACCAATTTTCCACTGTAGTTCTCCTTGATAAAAAAAAAATCCTAGTGTTTATCGTCAAATGCACAACTCTAGACACGAGACAGTTTACGTGGGGCCTCAGTATAAGGTATAAGGCATCTATGAGGTTTGTTCAGAAGGTGTAATGTTTCTTAGAACTGAGGTTTAGAGGGGGTACAAAATATTAAATACGAAGAATTACTACACTCGTCTCCCAACTGTGTAACTGTACCTGCAACTGTACCTACACCTGTAATTCTGTATTTGTATAGCTTAATTTAGAGATAATTTGTAACAGATAGATGGACAGATATACATAGATAGACGGACAAGTTAATGAATGGGTATACAGTAGACAGTCACGTATAGTTTGAAAAATGGACAGACGTGGACACAAATAAATATATAATAGAACAGACAGATAAACACTGGAAAATGCAGAAAGGTGAATGTATACAGATGAACTAAAATAGAAAGCTAACTAGACAAACGAACGAATATGTAAACAAAAACAGAAATAGACAGACATACATAAAACTGAGAAACAGAAGGACAGATAGACAAGACAAATGAGTAAACAGACAGATAGACAGAAAGACAGAGAAGCCAAATAGAGAACAACGCTACTACACAATCCTTTACCGTCAGACATTCGTTGACCTCGTAACTAACGACCCGTGACCCGACCGTGACCCCGGGAGTCTTGATGACCTCCTCGTTGGATAGTACGATTAATGAGGGGGTGGAGTGGGAGGGAGGGGAGAACAACTGCCGTGTGATGTAATTCAGGCTAATGGTGATTAGTGAGGGGAGGGTTGTTAAGAGTGTGTGTGTGTGTGTTTTATAATAGAAAGATAGATAGATAGATAGATAGATAGATAGATAGATAGATAGATAGATAGATAGATAGATAGATGGATAGATAGATAGCACCATAAAGATACAAAGATTGTTCAAGTCAATGGTGGTTACAATTCAATGGTCTTTGAATATAAATGACTTCACGAGCTAATAGCCAATAGAGTATAGTACATCTCGGTTAATGATCGTTCTATACATCACCGTTAATGGTCATTCTACCTCCTGTTAATGGGTCGTTAAGTCACCATTAGATGATTAATTGATTTGTAATAGAGGGCCCAGTTGATAGCATTGGGTAGTGAGGTAGTTTATTGTTTGTCAAGGTGAGGGTGTGGTGAAGGTGTGGTGAGGGTGTGGTGAGAGTGTGGTGAGGGTGTGGTTTGGGTGTGGTGAGAGTGTAGTGAGGGTGTGGTGAGTGGTTAGGGTGTGGTGAGTGTGGTGAGAGTGTAGTGAGGGTGTGGTGAGGGTGAGGTGAGGGTGTGGTGAGGGTGTGGTGAGGGTGTGGAGGCGTGGTGAGGTGTAGTGAGGGTGTGGTGAGGGTGTGGTGAGTTGGGTGTGGTGAGTGAGGGTGTGGTGAGTGAGAGGTGTAGTGAGGGTGTGGGTGTGGTGAGAGGGTGTGGTTAGGGTGTAGTGAGGGTGTGGTGAGGGTGTGATGAGAGTGTAGTGTGGGTGTGGTGAGGGTGTGAGACAGAAACATAGAGATATAAACAGACAGGTAGACAGAGAAAGGGGACTAGGTAGGTACAGACAGAGAGAGACAGTCAGGTATAGACACAAACAGAGAAAGGGAGAAAGACAGAAATTAAAAGAGGAAGAGAAAAAACACAGAGAGAGAGAGAGAGAGAGAGAGAGAGAGAGAGAGAGAGAGAGAGACAAAAAGACAGAGGGATGAAATTACACCCTGAGCAAGCAACATGGGACAGTCAGGAGAATCGAACCTGGGAACCGACTTACCCCAGAGAGGAAGGTCCCCCAGTCTCCTCCCCCAGAGAGAGGAGATCCAACCACCTAACCCGTCCCCAGAACACACCCCCTCCAGCCCAACCCCTTCCTTCTACTCCATTTCCGTAAACAAGTTGGTTATCGTCGTCTCCCCCCCACCCCTCTCCTCCATCTCCTCTAACTGCTTCTCCATGATCATCACTATCACCACCATCACTCATTATCAATATTAATGTCACCACCATAACCACAATTAACTATCACCATAAGTATTATCATCACCATCATCACTGTCACCACCGCCATGAGTATTACCATCATCACCATCATCATCACTGTCACCATCGTTATGAGTAGCATCACCACAACTACTACCACTAAAACATCTACCATTATCACCATCTCCCTGTGTATATTAATCGTTGTTGTTATCACCACTACCACCGTCACCACCACTACCACAACTATCACCACAACCACCAATATTACTACCACACCACAACAGCCACCACCACGCACCTAAGCAAGCTAAAAAGTAACATGAAGGTCGTGGTAAGGTTAGGTAGTAGTAGTAGTAGTAGTAGTAGTAGTAGTAACATCAGTAGTAGTTGTAGTGGTGCTGGTGATAGTGGGGCACAAGGGGGAGGGGGGGGGGATCAATTGTACACCCAGTGACGAAAGGTCGGAAGTTCTCTTGGGCAAATATCCGTAGGGAGGGAGAGAGTGTGCACAGGCAGGCAGGGAGGCAGCCATCACCCACCACCCATTGTCACACACGTTATTTGATCTCCTATAATGTTCTGCTCTATATATCTCCTACCCCGCCTTTTGTTTCTCCTGGGGTGGGGTCTATTGTTGTGTGTTGGGGGAGGGGGGTTAGGGGGGAAAGGGGAAGTAGACGGGGGAAAAGGGGAAGGGGAAGGTGGTGGTTGTCTCAGGGTCTTGCGAGTCTTAAAGATGGACAAGTTTTTTTTTTCACGCCATAACTGATGATTGAGGTTTAAAGTTGTGGAAGGTTTTTAGTTATCATACCATTTAAAGGTAAGTTCACCATAATCTTAGGACGCCTTATATTGTTTCAAATGTTTTGTTATACTGCAATATTAACGCCTTAGTCCTCAGCCACCATGGAAATTCAACGTCAGGACCTGTGAGTTTCCAAGCGGTGGTGGTGGTGGTGGTGGTGGTGGACTGGGGTTCACCTGAAGTTTATGCACCCTAGATTATTTCACCTGTTACTTAAATACCCTAATGCTGCCTGGAGGGATGGGTTAGGTTAGGTTAACATTAGGGTGTCTCATCATCTGGTGAAATAAGCTGGGTGTCTAATCTTGACGTGATCCGACTGTGGGTGTGGTAGTTGACTGGGTCAGTGTGTCATGGACCTAGGCGTAGTGTGAGAGGAGTCACCTCGTGCGCCTATTAGTGTGTTTTCATGTATGACAAAGCTGTTATCTCATACACTGAGAGTGCGCGAACGCACGCGCACATATACACGCATACATACACGCACGTACACACATGTATATACCCTGTATCCTATACAGAAGCACAAAAGCTATTGTTTCCTTCCTTAAGATATTTTGAGTGTCACAGCTACAGAGAGAACCTTTACATTTCTAAATCCCGCCGGTCACAATGTCCGTCACAACCGTGGCCCGTCCTTAGTGAGCCGGGCAACTGTTGACGGAGTGACCTGATTTGTGTTCAAACTTGAGCTTAGTCGAAAACAAAAATTAACTTGATGCTATTACTACAACCAGGAGATTGAGAGCGTTCGAAGATACATCACTTGTTCGATCTTCTGTGAATCCTTACACACTGAATCAAGCTACACTTATGGACAATATGCCGAGTATATGAATCAAATGACGTTTTTCATAATGAAGAAAGCGAAGAAGTGTTCAGAGGACGCTAGATGACATACTAGGAAATTAATAATAATAATAAACTCACACACAAAGAACAAATTCTGACCAACGACAATCGATGTTTATATTTTAATCGGGGGATGTGATAATAAACCCCCAATTAATTACATCAAACATGAAAGTACTATAGCAAAGTTTAAATAGCAGTACACACCAACAAAAATTATCATGACTAAGAGCATCACTGAGTAAGTTGACTCAATAACCTCGTAGAGACAAAAGAAGTGAAAATCCCGTGTAAGGACGGATGGTTTAATAACGCTTCAGTCATCTCTGGTATACCCAGTTTGAGGGTGTTGGTGGACTCTACTAACCCCTTGTGTACGGGTTTCCTTCTTAGCTGAATAAAATTGTCTGGCTTTAGACAAATAAAATATGAAAAGTGGCGTCCCCATGGTGAAGGAATTGAAAAGTTTATCTACCACAAGAGGAGAGAAATAGACTTCAAATTCAAGCGTCTCTTCTCTAGAGGTGTCGTATCTCACACCGAGAGCATCCCTCCCGAAAGCAGAAACGCGGGAGAAGTGGACAGGCCCTATCAACCACCTAAGTTCCCCCCACTAACCTCATGGGCTGGGTGCACTGTGGGTCTGGATCGCTCTACCTATTGTTTATGAAAATGGAAAACTGTTCCTGTTACCGACACAACCTGCATCGAAAGACCGAGAGGGGGTGAGATTTCAGACCATGGCCGAGGGAGTACCAGAGGGTTAAGCACAAATTGGACTAATATGGTAAATATTCCTCGGTCCAAGATAAGGTTGTTGCAACATTTTTATTTTGTAAAGCAATTCCTCGAGGTCTGTTTTATCAAAAGGAGGGATAAATTTCCTTTACCCCAAGCTTAGCTTGCCCTTTAAGAAGCTCTAGCTGAAATTGCCTTTCCTTCTCTAATTCTTATTCCATGAACTAAGAACACCTGTATTATACTGGCAGAATTTGCCTCACACAATGCAAGAGTGACTACATTTAATGTTTCCTCCTGACTGGAGCCATGAGCGCAGCATTTTTAACTGAAGACTTCCTCCCGGTAGCCTTAATGCTAACCCCATAATTAAGAGCCAACTGAACCTATTCCTCTCTCTTGATTTTGTTGGTTTCTAATCTTTGTACTTATGGACTGGCAGGGAAATTATCTTAATGAAAAGCCGACACTGAATCAGAATACATAATACAAAAAATATCAAAATATATAAAAAAAACATGAGAACACATAATAAAAAACATCAGAATACATGCATACATAACACAAGATATGAGAATACATACCGGTACTATAGAATACAGGTTGGTCCTCGTCTCTATCTTCGTGTTCAGTATCATGTATACAGTATCTCCAGATATTTTGGTTCAATTCCGTAAGTTAATTCTGGTGCTAACCGTCTGCTCCACCTTTACCTAGAATACAAATGACAACTGGTCAGGTCATGAACTAAAAGAATCTAATTCAACTAACCCCTACATTCCTTTGCAGTTCCATCACTGGGCCAGAAAGGTGCACAAAATCAATAACAGTAATTCCCGGAGTATATATTGTAGCCCTCGATAAATTAAAGAAATGGATCCCCACGAATATGTTATATCTCGGAGGATTGGTAACAACAGCCCGAAACGTTCTGAGTGGATGATTGTGGTCGCCAACCCTCACGTGTGAAGAGGGTACTCTGATTGGTTGAATCTTAACTCACTAATAATATAGACCCATAATAATAGACGTGCTTATAACAAAACTTCACTTACAATAAAGGTTAATATTCGTCTTTCATCCATTCCTATTCTAGTGTTTCTGAATACCCTAATTATGCTATTTTTTAAACTATGAATCGATATTTAAAATTAGATAATATCTGCCCATTCTACCGTCGTCTGCACAGCTTGTTTATAACCAACCTGTCTGCTCGGTCCAAGCGTACTCTCATGTCCACAAAGAACGTAAAATTACACATGAAGCTTCAAAAAAGTTGCTTTCATTGATACCAGATATAAAAATAAGTACTTTCTGTTTAATACGGCAAGGTTAGGTCCATTTTCTAGAAATATTAAGAAAAAACAAAAACATGGCTCAGTTGCACAAGAAATAGAGGTCATATTTGACTGAAACACCAAAATACACCAGTAAAACAATTTCTCATATCAATAGATGGGAATGAATAAAAAAACAAGGAACAATTACCACATTCACAACAATGGCTGCCACCCACCATTCACAACAAATTTATCTACCTAAGCTTTAATCCTATATATGAAAAGTTATATGTTAAACAATGCACAACATGGAATATGATGAATTAATTAGAAATAGAACCTAAAATATGGAACAAAGGACCAATAATTAAAAGGGAAAAACCTGGTAGAGTATGTTCCTTCATTATACATACTTACCGTCTCGTCGCCAGCTCCAAGTCGACATTCCGTTCCACTGTGTACTTCCCAAAGACTATTAGTTGCTTCCACACCAAATTTTAGCATGGGTTTCTACATCACACAAATGATAACCCCCAAATAATAGAATATATATAATTTTCTGTTAAAAGCATAATGGTAATATTTAACATAATGGTTAAATAAATACTTCACTGTGAAATTAATCCACCACCAAGGAAAATGGAACTCAGTCATCCACAAGCATAGACTAAATTATTTACATACATACATACATACAGACAAACATACATATATACAACTTGCTTTACAGGTATACAGAAATTCACACTTTTATTAATGACAAGGCAACAGCTGACTCAGATCAGGACAGAAACATCATTGGTCAATGTTTACTTAGTCGTCAGCCGTCAGTGTCAGAAGGTCGACGGTATGGCCAAATGAACAGTGAGAGTCTCCATTCACTTCTCTTCTCACTCTCTCTCCCCACCTCCCCCCTCTCTCCCCATCCCCCTTCTCTCTCTCTCTCTCTTTCTATCTCCTCCCCTTAATAATAAAAGGGGATATAAGGGCAGGGGGGAAAGGAGGAGAAAGGGAGATGAGAAGGGGAAGGAGTGAAGCGACAACGTATAACGAAATGAACATTGGTCTCCCACTCAGACCACCCCTCCCTTCCCCTCCCCTCCCCTCCCTCTCTCCTTAAAAATGAGGATGTGGGGAGGGAGAAGAGTGGGACCAGAGTGGGTGTTTGGAGAAGGGAGATCGGGAGAAGACGGAGGAAGAGAAGAGACAAACAGGGCACGAGTGGGTAGTTGGAGAAGAGGCAGAGGAGGAAAAGGGAACTAGGAGGAGGGAGAAGGGGCGGGGGAGGGGGGGACCAGAACGAGGAGTAGGGTGAGGAGGGAGGAGGAGGAGGGAGGCGTGGCGTACACGTGCACGTCAAGCGGGTGACTGACGGGCACGTGCCGCCCCGGGGACTCCCCTACACATGTTTTACCATTATTAATGTTTTGGTACGTGTGTTTACGTGGCGCTGCCGTGTCCTCATCGTGTTGTCGATGTTTATCACACACTGCTAACACGGGTGTTTATCCAATAATTCATCAAATTGGTGAATCATCTAGTCAGGAGGGAGAGAGAGAGAGAGAGAGAGAGACACTGTGAGCTTGTTCCTACATTTTGTATTGATACAAATTGGTTGAGTGTCAGAGAATGAGAGAGACAGGCAGATAGACAGGAATATAAAGAGAGAGACTAAAGAAAGAAAGAGAAGGGCAGAAATAGAAAGAGAACGAGCCATAAAAAGAGACTAAGAAATATATAGAAGAGGAGTAAAAAGAAAGAAAGAAACAGGATGAGAAGAAAGAGAGGAAACATAGAAAGAGAAAAATTAATAGAAGAGAGAGAGTGCAAAAAAGAAAGAGAGAACTAGAGACGAAATAGTGACAAAAAGAAAGAGATAAAACATAAGAAAGAAAAAGAAAAAGAAAGAATAAAAAAATAATGGAACCAAACTCTCCGTAGAGAGTTTGGTTCTAAAAAAAAAAGTCAAAATCAAACAAGTGTCACAACCCCTGGTCAATAAAGTAAAAAAACACTTTATCATCACCACAGTCGACTAACTTATTCCTGAAGTGTTGCTACATTCCATGTTTCATTACGATCCTTCAAGCCTTTCTCACCTTGGACGGAAACGTATACTGACGGAGTGACAGACGGAGAGACGGAACGAGAGATGGATGGACAGACGAACAGAGAGGAGATGATCGGGTGGACGGACGGAAAGGTGGACTGAGAAAGCGGACAGAGAGTTGGAAGAATGAATGACCCTAATTAATATACCCTCACTCTCTACACCGGGAACACGAGAGAGAGAGAGAGAGGGGAAGGAGAGTGATAAAAATGCGAAACTGGCAAAATGCAAAAAAGACAGAAAGCTATTCAAATAGACATAATCCCTGTACTCACCTGTATTACATTGTATTCTATCTGTATTTCGCCTGCAAACACGACATCCTGTAACCAACTCATAACACCCGTGGTTGACCCTCTGCTAGTGAGGTGTTGATGCTCAGAAATATTGATCGACGTTACCGTGATGACATATGGTGTTGACTAGTCCCACTCGTTATGAGGAGGGCGTCCATACTAGTTTTGTTGTGTCTCTTGGAGCACTCACACACTCACGTTATTATTATTATTATTATTATTATTATTATTATTATTATTATTATTATTATTATTATTATGTACTCCGTGTACTTTAATTATTTTATGACATAATAATGTTTTTATAGAGGGATAGCATAAATCACACACAATAGCAACCAAGCAGCCAGTGTGTGTGCGTGTGTACAGTGTACACACACACACACACATATATATATATATATATATATATATATATATATATATATATATATATATATATATATATATATATATATATATATATATATATATATATATATATATATGTGTGTGTGCCTATGAAAAAAAATTATTATGTAAGAAGGAAAGGTTATCCACAAAGTTTAAAGAGAAGCTTTCAAACTTGCCACATTATGGTGATGATACTGTGCATGAGTTCTTATGGACATGTGTCTGTTAATATGTGCTTACTTACGTGTGTGCTTATCCCAAACAATTCACCGTTTAAATATTTTTCCCCATATCCCTCTGATTCCCTGAAAGTTCGATCGTAATGTGACTGCTGCAGTATAGTAAAGTTATCCACAAAAATAACTCGTTTTCTCTAACACTTTAAAAGAAAATTTTACGGGGTGACTATGTCTTATTATATATGTAAATAAAAATATCTTTACTTTAACATTTACAGTCTTACTTTATCCTCTTCGCCTTTGATAAACCTGTTAGTAGGCTTACTCTGCAATACTTTTATCCCCAGATCATCGTAAAGTCTTTAAATACAGTATAATAACTACGTTGAAGTTAGAAATATATGAAAACAGTTTTATACCAGAAAAGTTATGAAAGTAAATTTGAATGTTTATATACACTGTACTCTTGTCAATAGCAACTTTTCAGTGTGTGTTTAACTCAGAAAGATATGAGGCGAAATATAACGCAAGAGCTTCCAAAATGAAACATGAAAACCAATTTATACCTTCGCGTCCGATGGTGCCATTAAACATTTTTCTGATGATCATCAATTTTTGTCCCAGCCTCAGCATAGCCTTACCTGACAATGCCACCATTGCCCTCCACTCTTTTGTAGTGGAGGAGATCAAGAACAACTTTAATATATAACCCAGGATATAAAGCTGCAAAGTTGAACATACAGGCAAGTACAGTGTTACGTTAGCCATTGTCTTATCATCTATATTAAGTCTCCCTCTTCTCTTCTGAATTTATTTTATGTTATTTAGCTAAGGTAGACTTTTTCATCTCGCTTTTGTAGAAGTCCTCATGTTGTCGACAATTAGGTTGTCTTCTTTTTTTTGTTCAACTGATTATTCTGAGGAGTGACGGAGGGTGTTATTCATCTCACTCTCAGTTGAATAATTACCTCATTCATATGTTCAAGGTAATCAATAGCTCTCATAAGGTCTCTGTCTCTGCAGGTCACAGTTGTCAAACACTTCAGTCTGGAGTTGCATCAGAAAGTCGCTACCTGACGTGAGGGAGGTGACGTCATCAGACACAGGTGGGAATGAAAGCTGAAAGAAATTTATATAGCAGTAGTTTTTATTGGTTTATCGTTAATAAATAACATTATCTTTCACAATCTTTTACTCTACTATTTGATTTGTGTACATACGTCTCTTTCCTGGATATTGTTGATAAGGAGAAATATCTTGGCGTTGTAATGGATCATTCACTGAAGACGGCACAAGAAGTTGGGACAACAGTGAGGAAACCAAATCTAGATTTGGGAAATATAAGACGTACCTTTAAACACGAAGATAGGAAAATGCTCCTTCAACTGTACAAATCTCAAGTACGTCCCGGTCTGGATTACTGCATACAGGCATGGAAACCCTACATCTAGAAAGATCTAACATCCTTAGAAAATGTGCAGCAAATGTGCAGCACTAAGATGATTCCGGAACTACTGTATGTCATCTCGATTATCCAAGTAGACTGAAGGCCTTAGGACTAACAACCCTTCAGACAATGCACAACAGGACAGACTTCATTGAAACATTCAAAATCCTGAAAGCGATGGAAAACGTTAGCCGGGGCATTTCTTTGTGGTGTCACGCACCGCCAACAAGAGGGGACATAACTATAAGCTGGCCAAGTTGTCATGCAGAATGAATATAAGGAAATACTTCTTCACACAGAGGCTGGTAGACCTATGGAACGGTCTACCGGCCCAAGCTGTGGAGCCAGGAACAGTCCTAGGCTTCAAAATAGCCCTTGACAAAATTATCAAGAACAATGGACCTACACAGGCCACAGGCCTCCTTCCCTCGGTATGACCACCTCTATGAGTGACCATTAGGTAAATAAAGTAAATATCTTCTCATTCATCCTTACTGAAGACTTTTGTACATCATAATGATAACAGGGAGACAACATACACATTCATTCTTTTTATATTTTTACTTTACATATATATTAGTGAGATTTGAGCAAAATATGTTATCACAGTATCATGTAAGTTTTATACGATATGATAGTAAATATGAACAAGACTAAGCTTAATATATAATGAGAATACTTCACGTTTTCTTTATTATTATAGTTAGACGTTAGGAAGGTACACATCCAGGCTCTAACGCATTTGTGTATTCTTAAGGATAGTGCGATAAGCATGTGGTATATGTATACTATGTATAGCCTAAAGTTTATCTCTATACTGTATATATATTGTATATAATTATTGACGAGAGTGTTCTGGACGCCGTGACGCCTGTCAGTGTCATAACGAACATGCATACATACATACATACATACATACATACATACATACATACATACATACAAGAGATGAAATAAAACTTGTCTTAACTTTATGGTCCACAAAGAATATAAACAAAAAACAGAACATTTAAACGAAAAATCAACTCACTGACAACGTGTGTTCTTGGATATGATCATAAAGGAAGAAAATTTTATAAAATCAGAAACACGTGAAATACAGACGACTAGGTAAAAATAGACACACTCTTATGAACAGGTTAGCAAACAGAACTAGAGCTATTATCAGTAGACGGGACACAGCCAGTCATGGTACATTCCGGTTTGAGTGACCTAGCAGAGGTGTAGTGGCATGGAGGGAGGAGAGGTGACGGAGAGGGTGGGCTGAGGAGCAATATAAGAGAGGGACGGGGTGACACTAATTCACTAAATTTTGCCATATAACGTAATATATTCGTATAAATTATCCAGCTATAAAGTAGTTAATTATTTATCGAGTATTAGAATATTAAACTCAGATGTGGCACAATACTGGTAAAGTTACAACAGCAGGCCATGCAGCTTATGAATCTTCACTCACACCTATATAGTATGTGTGAGTGAAGATGTGCGGCCTGTGTCCAGAGCTTCAACCATTTGTGTGATCCTAGGATAATTAACTCTGGCGGACTATGGGCGTTAGTGCGCATCTCACGCCTTTATTAGTTTACACGACTTTTTTGATCTGCCAAGTGCCTATTTAATAGTTAGTAATTGTATTTTTCAACTGTATCAAATGCATTGCAATACACAGTCCACGACCCCAAGAGGTAGCTGAACCATCCCGACCAAGGTGAGAAGTGTGATCCTCGTGAGGGTCGTGGGGGTGAGGGGGTTACTTGCGTTTACTGAGCCAGAACACCCAGTAGCACAAGTTACCCATGAAGAAGATGAAGGGGAAGACCCGTAGACTCCACTGTTCCACACGGACCGCCCACTTCGTCCACTCCTGCTCCGCCGCTGCCTGGGTCGTCGTCGTCGTCGTTGCCGTCGTCGTCGCCGCCGTCGTCTCGCTCTTCTCGATACTCTGCGACACAGTAAAACAACACTATGAGGCGATAACACTCACTACCAGTCACTCCTGATGTTCTGGACGTATGACACAACTACCACAGTATATTGTTCCTTACTCATAACAGCGCCAGGACACAGGAGTCACCATCAGTCCCCACCTCACACACACACACACACACACACACACACACACACACACACATATGAACGTTCAGAAAATACGAGTATATATCGTCCTGTTCTACCTCTATACGTGTGTGCTGTGAGGTGACAACAGAACACGACATTTATCAAGACAGATGCTACTTTTGTTGTCCTTGGTGTGTAGTAAGACCACAACATCAATAATAATGTAATAATATAAACAATCACTTGACTTATACTCTCAAACCAAACATAACTTTAAAAAGAAAATTTCGTTGAGGTGATACAAGGAGATCCACTTGAAATCTCTGTACCAGAACTGTATTTGGGAATTGATAATGTGAACACGATGAATTACAACGGAAGGAACCAACAATTAAAGAAACGCACATACAGGTACCACAACATACAGGTACCACAACATACAGGTACCACAACATACAGGTGAACATACAGGATGAATTACAACGGACAGGTACCACAACTTACAGGTAACAATTATACAGGTACCACAACATACAGGTACCACAACATACAGGTACCACAACATACAGGTACAACATACAGGTACCACATACAGGTACCACAACATACAGGTACCACAACATACAGGTACCACAACATACAGGTACCACAACATACAGGTACCACAACATACAGGTACCACAACATACAGGTACAGGTACCACAACTTACAGGTACCACATACAGGTACCACAACATACAGGTACCACAACATACAGGTACCACAACATACAGGTACCACAACATACAGGTACAACATACAGGTACCACAACTTACAGGTACCACAACATACAGGTACCACAACATACAGGTACCACAACTTACAGGTACCACAACTTACAGGTACCACAACTTAAGGCCTGAGTTACATTTAATTCACCGAACTGCAACAATAAGAAACAGATAATACAGCATAATATATATACTGTATATAAGGTATACGTCTTAACATCGTCATTAGTTAATCATTAAACAAATAAAGTCTTTTTGAAGGGATGGTACAGGAAGATTTTCAATATCTAATTCCTTATTGATGCAGTAAGTAAACCAACACAGGTGGGAGAAGGTGACACAGCAACTCACCTGTAGGTAATGAGAATAAACAAAACACCCCCCCCCCCCAAGTATCTCTATTTAGGGGTCAGATGAATTTTAAAATGAACACTGCGACGCCTGTTGTCTCGGTAAGGTCATCAGTGACTTGTTACCCACACACAAAATGGGTAAAGATACTTTTTTGGAGCAGTTCATTTACATTTACATGCACACATCTCGTATATAATAGCCAAAACACTATACATAATGAGAAAGCCAAGACTATAGTAAAAAAAAATAATAATAATTATTGGTAAAGATTCAACTAGACACACCTGACTTGTTTCTGATAACCAAAACCAGAAGATCACAGGTAAGACTATTTGAATTGATTTAAAGGTATAGATTATTGATGATATACACATATACAGACATAATACATATACACACATATATATATATATATACACACACATATACACATACATATGCAACAAAAGACAGTGAATGGTGAAATAAGGACATGCATATGAGGGATATTCGTATATGCATCACTTCAGTAGGGAAATAGAGAGAGAGAGACGAATAAAGAATAAAGATGTTTGAGAGGAATAGTATTTAGACAGTAAACAATAAAAATAAAGAAAAAACATAAAAAACAGACAAAGAAGAGATAGATAAAAGGGGAAACAATAATACAAGGGACAAACAACACGTCTTGACACCTTGACACCAATAGTTAATTAGCCAGACAGGTGAACACGTAAACAAGAGGGCCAAACTAAAACCCGGACCCGACCGACTTTTTGTTTTTCTATCACCGTGGGTTAGGTTAAGTTAGGTTAAGTTAGGTTAGGTTAGGTTAGGTTAGGTGGGGTTAGGTTAGGTTAGGTTAAGTTAGGTTTAAGTAAATTGAATAAGTTAGATAAGTTAAGGGTTGTTCTTGTTGTTATATTAGGTTAGGTTTCAGGTCCGGGTATTAGCGAGTCCCTTATTGAGAGATGAAAAGAGACTCACCTTGACCAACACCAGAGGAGGAAACTCGTGTGCAGGTGCGATCTAGACAAAACAACACAAGTCATTCAACACCACAAACACAACTCACCACAAAATATATACAGTATAGTGTTTCCTTTTTGTTTTATTTTGCTTTGTTTTGTTTTGTTTTGTTTTGTTTTGTTTTGTTTTAGTTTAAGTTTTCGACCAATTTTCGATATATTTATTTTTGTGAGTCGGCAATTTTCCTTTTCGACCGTGTGGGTTGGCCAGGTATACATGGGTAGTTAGCTGGACTCTGAGGGAATTAAGTTGAGGGGGGAGGGGGAGATTACTCTTAAGTTTCGCGTCTGTGTCTATCTGAATCGGCTCACGGCTCTATAGTTGACGGTGGTAGACAAATCCTCTACAATCCACACATTATATAGAACAGACTGTGGGCAGGTTCAGGTATCGTGTGGCAACGTATATTTTTAGATTTTGGAAGAGTCGTCAACTAACAAGGCTACATCATCTCCCCTGGGACACTTAAGGGAAGACCTGAAAAATTTTTCACTGATTGTACAATGTTTTTTTCATCCTTTGTTCGACCTTATGTGTCTCGTCGGACGTGACTGTACTGACGATGTAAATTTTTGTGTCAGGTAACTTTACTGTAATGTGTCCGTGAGTCTCCTCTGTTACCTCGACAATATTGAAACAAAGAAATAAAGGACAAGCACCTCTGGACCGTGAACCCACAAGGCATATGAGTCGAGTACATGTGGGTGGCGTCACATGAATTATTGGGAAGTTGTAAGTCAAGTTTGTTGTTCATTCGGGCAACACTTCACAACTGAATCAGATATTACCTGAACCACACCCGTAGGCGGCGCTACTGAACCACATGTAATGTTACGAAACGGGACACTTCTGTCTTAATTGACTCTCGTC
Source organism: Homarus americanus (assembly GCF_018991925.1). Lineage (NCBI taxonomy): Eukaryota > Metazoa > Arthropoda > Malacostraca > Decapoda > Nephropidae > Homarus > Homarus americanus. The sequence goes on along the minus strand of NW_024721079.1, from coordinate 3,591,200 downwards.
GAGTTGACCGCCCGTATAGGCCCGCCCTCGAGTTAGTCGTCTGAGTTCATGAACTTTTGTTGAACTGAGTTTAGAATTATTATGTCGCAAGATTCATCAGTATGAAAAAAGAAAGGGGGGGGGGTGTGCTGGAAAGATAAAGCACAAGTGAAAATAAATTAGAACTGAGGAAAGTCCTATTTCAGATCCAGGATATTATCAAAAGTCATTTCGAAATCAAAAGATAATTGAAGATGACAAAAAAAATTCCCTTTGTGGGTTGAAAGGTAAATCACCGACCCACACAAAACTGTTGAGGATTTACCTTAAAATCTGTATTAATTTCTAATAAAATGACTTAGCCCCTGAGTACACTGTCGCCTTACTCATGGGAATCATCGTATTTATAATGTTGAAGACGATTTCCCCAAGGGGTTAAGTCAAGAAGCTAAGAAACAAGATAAAAAATAAATCACGTCTATAAAAGCATCAACCTCTCCTCTCTACTGAAGGGAGTATCATTAAGGTTCAAATTAGCTCTACCGTCTTAAGTCTTGTTTGCTGATGAGATCTGTACAGCAAGTTTGTTTTGTAGAATGTGGATAAATTGGTGGATGAGGGAGTAAGTTAATGAGTTAGATCACAAGAATCAACTAAATCTAACGTGACCAAACAACCCTAAAGTAGTTTTGTTTAGGTTAAGGATCATTAGTTCTCGTAGCGTGGATCATGGGTGGTGTCAGACCAGCTTTTTTCCTCGCTCCATCAGAGGATTTTGATTCAATGCAGGAAATATAAAAAAAAATGGTAGGGGAACTAAATTGAATCTCCATTATGTGCAAAGTTGACCACAGTATAAGGAGCATGCTGGCCATGGGGGTCATCTTCCATCTGTGTTAGACAATAATATGCTTAATAAAAATTATAAAAATTCATTTCTGTAATAAAGATTATTTGCTCAGTACTGGTTGGTTACTTCTCTCACTTTTGAAACAATTCATCTGCACTACTTTACATAAAGCGTTACTATATTCACTGTAACAAATATAACAATTAGTTGGCTATATATGTTAAATAAATAGTATTATTATTTCTATAAGCATAAATAATCTAATTATAAAAGAATTAACAAAGTCTCAACCATCACAGTAATAGGGCCAGTTCTTTCTGCATTTGTTACAAGATAAGTTCCCTGCATCACAATGTGTGTGAAATAGATGAATGAATTACTAAATATATAAAGAACAGATAGATGGAATAATGAATAAGGAAATGTACTCAGAGATCGGACGCATATGACAAATTCACCTGTGGGAATCTTATTAATAAGTGTCACGACCACAATTCTGAGAGATTCTTATGTTATATTATGGCCACTAAGTATATCATAGCTAAATGTTGTTACTTCTTGTCGCTTAAGGGAAATTTTCTGTGCGAATCTTTTAGACTCTGGCCTCAGGGTTACTCTAATTTCCTTGTGTACAGCATTGAACGCAAATATACGTGACCCCTGTATCCAGATCTCGACTAGATTCCTCCTGTGAATCTTCATGATTTTGATCGTGACTCGAAATGATCTTGGAAAATTTCTCATGATCAAAACGCAGATCCTGACACGAGGGGAGCTGACTACACTATCTAGGAGACTGTTCCAGGGGTTGACCATTCTGCTCCTGAACTGTTTCTGTCTCATCTGTGTTTGGTGTATTTCCTTGTAAAGCTTCATCTCATTTCCTCCGATGATTCCTTCTCTAACTAGCAGCTTGGTTGATACCTCTTCGTCATATTTCTCGTTCATAATCTAATACACATCTTTCATATCTCCTCTGAGGTGGTGGTATATCAGTGTTGGTAAATTAAAATGATATATGGAGATGCTGGGTATCGATCCCCGTACCTCTCACGTGATAAGCGAGCGACCCACTATTTGCACTACATCCCCTGGTTAAAAGACACCATTGAAGTATGTCTGTTTTTAGCAATCCTGAGTAAACTGTCCCCACTGAGCAGTCAATGAGGATTTACTTTAATTCTTTGTAACCATTTGTGGTTACGAGTTGCTTTATTATATCGAGAGACACTGCCAGCCCCCCCCAACAACAACAATATCCCTCTCACACCAGCTATCTCCCCTCTTAATTTCTCCTCCTGCCAGGTGCCCCGCCCCTCGCCCACCTCCCCTCCCCCTCGTGACAGTGCCAAGCTTGCTCTCCATACCCGTTTCTTCAGCTTGTTGACCCCGGGACTCGAGGAACCCTCCGAAGAAGACGTCAGGTTCCTCGCTCGCTCCATGAACACAGGACTGGACACACTGTGGTTGGTGTAGGTGGTGGCGGTGACGCTGGCGGGGAGGACGTTTGTGGGACGATGAGTGGCGATGGCAGTGGAGTTGAGAGGTGCAGTGGACGCCTTCTTACGAGATGCTCTCCGCCTCCCCAACTCGTAGAGGCGGAGGACGACGGTGAACTCCACCAAGACGCAGAAGACGAACACCACACACATGATCATCCACTGGTCTACTGCCTTCGCGTACGACACCTTCGGGCTCTCCTGCCTGTAGAAGACACCAACACTAACAGACAGAGAGATAGGAAGGCAGACAGCTAGACAGACAGAGACAAGAAGGCAGACAGCTAGACAGACATAGAGACAGGAAGGCTGGTAGGTAGACAGACAGAGAGACAGAAACAGAAAAACAGACAGCTAGACCTAACCCAATCTGTCCTAATCTAACCTGACCCAATCAATCCTAACCTAACCTAACGAACACAGCCCACTTTACCTGACGGCAGCGAACATGGAGACGAGAGTAAGCAAGGTAGTGATTGTCAGTACCATACGGCCGGGGATCTGGTCGACAGGTACGAGGAACGTGAGCCACGACACACACACGAACAGACCCGACGGCAGGAAGGTGTTCATCAGATGGTAGCTAATACGTCGCTTCAGCACCACCTCCACCATCACCGTCGGGAAATGACCTACGCCCGGTGAACGAGTATTAAACTAAGGACAAGGGAACACGCTTTAAAGGATAGGTGATTAGATGTTTGTGAAAGACAGGGATTATTATTATTATTATCATTTTTATTATTATTATAAATACTACTAATCATCATAATTGTCATTGTTATTATCACTACAGGTAAGACTGATTAACCTGTCCATACCTGTAGAGTGAGATACGTTCTTCTGTTGTACGCTGTAGAAGTCAATATCATAGTGACCTGAGGCGATGTTCTCCGCCCTCTCTATCTCCGCGCTGTACCACTTATAGGAAACCTGCAGTGATGTGAACTGATCTGTTGGGGACAAAAGGATCAAGAGAGGTCTAATGGAAGTCAAATTTGGATAACTTAGGAAGGATTAGGGTGAGGGAATAATAAATTAGGTAAAGTTGGGTTACGTTAGATTAGATATGTTTGTTATGCTAGATTAGGTTACGTAGGATTAGGTTAGGTTACCTTAGATTAAGATAGATTAAGTAATATTAGATTAAGCTAGGTTAAATACGGTTAGGTTAGATTAGGTTACCTAAGGTGAGATTATGTTACGTAAGGTTATATTAGGTTTGGTTAGTGTAAGTTAGACTAGGTTAAGTCAAGTTAACTGAAGTTGGGTTAAGTTAACTTAGTTTAGTTTAGGTTAGGTTAGGTTAGGAGCGACAGGTGATTAACATGTGTATATATCAGTACTTACAGCTCTCCATCTTGAAGTAGCACACCTGACTGTCGAAGGGGTAAGCGGAGAAGTCCATGGGGCAAGAGATTCGTGTGGTGACCCTGTAAGACGGGGTGCTGTGAGGGAGACTGGTAGGGTATCTGTCTCTCTGTCCTTTTCTATTTATCTATCTATCTATCTATCTATCTATCTATCTATCTATCTACCATGCCACGTTACAAAACACGCCTGTGAGTTACATTATTAAGCACTGCAGTGGAATGTTGGTCGTAGTTTGAAAATGAAAATCTTGAATTGCTATGATAAAAAATCCCAACCGTGTCCTCCTCCCTCTCCTCCTTCTGTGCCCGGGTGGGTTATTCCCCATACAAAAATTACTGTTCACCAGCCAAATGTTGTGTAATTACGCAAAAGAAAGACAAAATACGTCATATTTTACAATAGTTTTAGACAACGCAGTGTCATCACCCTAGATCCTGGAGAGCCCTATACAACCAAACAGAGGAACATGCACTACACAGAGGAACGTCAAGGAATGGGTGGGCTGAGAAGTTGAGGTGTCAGCACGACTTATTTTATTATCCTGAGTTACCTTACGCTTTTTGTACTCAGCAATCTTATCAATTTTGAGGTGACGATCACAGGAAAAGGTATGGAATGGGTCATACAGCCCTGGATTTTTTTTTCTTTTGATCATTTGGGTTTGGTTACATGTTTTCCAACACTGTAGTCTCTTCTTCATTCTAACTATGCTTACCGTCTGGTTGTCGCTCTGTACTAGAACACATTATTTGACATATTTTCGTTACGTTTTTCTCAACATTTGTCTCAGTAGTTCCTTTATACCGTGCCTCAGTTTAATTTTCTTGGGGATGAGAATGGCGTTTGTAGTTCTAAATATGTATTTTTTTTTATTGACACCAAATTTTAAGTGTTTCTTCCATATAAATACAATTTCCAGTTTATTGAGCAAAATAGAGGCCCCTTTGGAGGACTATATCTCTCCGTAATACCACATCTCAGGGTTAATGTAAGTATTTCCTCATCTTCAGTCAAGAAACAATAGAAGTGTTTGATATAAGACATGACGAGACATTCCCTTGAGATATAAAGGTGGCGATTGGAACATAAGGGAAGGGGAGGACATTGTATAGTGTTACAGTGTTGTTATGTAAACGTGTAGTACTGGTGGTGGTGGTGTAGTGAACATGTACAGTAATGGTGGTGTTGTTGTAGTGAACCTGTAGTGAATGTGTATTTTTAAGAACTGTATTAATCAGAAGACTTTAGCGTACTTTGTCTGTTAGTCTTTTCACGGTCCAGGGCCCTCCAGAGGCTAGTGCCCCCGTCATATTTTCCACCCTGAGTTGAGATATATTGATAGACAGTTAGGTTGAGAAATATACATTCATACAATTTAGTACAATCATCTATACTTACATACAGTATTCCTTAATAATAATAATAATAATAATAATAATAATAATAATAATAATAATAATAATAATAATAATAATAATAATACACCAATTACACACAAAACCTACCAACGAGGAACTTTCATTAAATAATACCCCCAAAAATTTCCACGTTTTATTATGCAAATTAAAGGGTTAAATTAAGGAGCTACGTGGGAAGTCCATTTGCAGGAAATAATTAAGGGTGTGATTATTCTGTTTGAGAAATTATGTAATTACTTTAATGATGAAATCTTTAGGTGTTTGTGTCAGAGAAAATAGTTGACGCGCTTTCTTTTCTGATTCTTTTTTGTTTTGTTTATCTTGTTTTGTTATTTTTAGGCTACAACGCTCGCCTCCTGTTCCAAGGTTCGATGGTTTGATTCCCCGACCCTCCTAGTTTATCCAGCTGTGAGTGAGTGTACCTGAGCTTACTTCATCGTCGTCTTCTTTTTTTCTAATTCTTCTTCTTTTCTTCTTCGTCTTCTTCTTTTTCTTTTTCTTCTTTTTCTTCTACTTCTCCTTCTTCTTCTTCTTCTTCTTCTTCGTCTTCTTCTTTTTCTTCTACTTCTTCTCCTTCTTCTTCTTCTTCTTTTTCTTCTACTTCTCCTTCTTCTTCTTCTTCTTCTTCTTCGTCTTCTTCGTCTTCTTCTTTTTCTTTTTCTTCTACTTCTCCTTCTTCTTCTTCTTCTTCTTCTCTATCGACTGTGTCCTCTTTTCTTTTTTCTTCGTTTATCTTAATTCCAATTTCATCCTCGCCTTTTTGTTTTCTCATTCTTGTTCTCTTCCTCCTTCCTAATTTTTCTTTCTATTCCTCTCTTCCTCCATATTCCCCCTTCTCTTCCTCCTCCTCGTCCTCTTCTTCGATTTCCCTCTTCTCCTTCTCATCCCTTTTCTCTCCTCCTCCTCCTTTCTTCACCATTTCCTCCTTTATCCTCTTCCTTTCCCTACCACCTCCTCCTACCCCTTTAGATTTCACTGAATGATTGTTGCGTATCTTGGCGTATATAAACATTGCTTTGGCGTATCTAGCAAGTGACGCACGAGGTTCTGTTACAGCAGGTACAGTACAGTACTTCAGGCTGATGGCGTTCTTAAAGTTTGATGAGGCGTCGCGAAATATAGACAGAAATCCGATAGGTTGGGTTGGGTTGGGTTGGGTTGGGTTGGGTTGGGTTTGGGTTGGGTTGGGTTGGGTTGGGTTGGGTTGGGTTGGGTTGGGTTGGGTTATTTTAGGATAGGTTTGTTTAGGAGAGGGTACACTCATAAATACATACACACACACACATATATACATACACAAATACATACACACACACAATTACTTACACACTCAAACACACACACACACAAAAAAAACATACACATACACTCTAGGTATTGAAGACAGATACAAATTGTATTAAGTAATTATTCCTTGATATAAGCCTGGCCGTTTTGAAATACCCCCCCCCTAAAAATAAATAAAATAAATAAACAAGACGATTATTTATTACTCAGAAAAATATAAGTAATTTAATAACTAAATAATTCAATAGAGGTAATATTTTAGAGAGGAATAAACAAACAACAAAGACGTTATTGAACAAATAATCACCTGAATAAATTAACAGGTACGTAACTTCTTAAAAGTTCCAAATACAGAAATTAATGAGTGACCACCGAGACGAACATATCGATCCTAGTTGCCAGAAGGTATATAGTTTGTTTATTTATTTAGAGTCCTTTGTTTTAGCAGGAGAGAGAGAGAGAGAGAGAGAGAGAGAGAGAGACTACCCGTGTTAATTTTACACTCAGCTGACACTATTGAGTTACGAGAGCATGAGTGACGCTGTTGAGTTACGACGACTGAAAAGACTTACAATGGCATTTTCTCTTTTCTTCTTTTTCTTTTTTTTTCCTTTTATTACTCTTTCTCCTCCTTCTCTTCATACACCTCCTCATCCACCTCTCTATCTTCTTCTTTTTCTTCTTCTTCTTCCTATTACTTCCCCCAATCAACGTCTCGACAGCACTTACACTAATAACAACACCAATAATAACCACACTACACAAAGACACTAATTCCAGTTTATGTTCACTAAATACCATCCATTAGAATTTAGTCAATATAATCACCTTCCTTCAGTAACATCCACCAAAAATTAAGTCGAATTTATTGGAATTTGATAAGTATTTCGATTTATTTTTATTTTTTAGTGGTGGAATTTTTCATCTACCTAAGAGTTATTCGTAAGTAAATATACCTGTGTCTCATTAGTATTGATTGGAGGTAACGTATCAATTTATCGTATTGTCTTAACCTGAGGCCCACACGCTCACGTCTCTTGTCACTATATTAGTTATGCTTATTATATATTGATGGTGAAGGGTCAGTATTTACACACACACACGCGAGCGAAGTACGTAAACATACAGACACGCACACACACACACACACACACACACACACACACAACAGGAAAATGCTCTGCTGTGTACGACTATTATATTGAAGAATGAGTTTATTTTCAGCATTGCAACTCGACACACATATATATATAACCAATGCCACTGTCATGCACGGTTGATGACGTTGTACTCATTACACGACACCACCCAGACGAGATACTACCAGAATAAACAGGAGACGCACATACCAGCAAACAATGCCATGCACTTCTTGTTTAGTTATCAAGGTCATTATTGTTGTTTTTTTTTTGGGGGGGGGGGAGCACTAAGACAGCACCTCTCGGTTTTATGTGACATATTAAGTAATTTAACCCTTCGTTTTGGTATAATTCTCTGTTGTGCCATCATTACTTGCGTGGTTCTGAGTGCCACTAGTAACTCACGGGACATATCAAGCAAGGCATGACACCTCTTTGCTTGGTTGTATGTCATCAACGAAATAAAATGACAAGTTAACATGGCATGACACTTCTTGTTAACATGGCATGACACTTCTTGCTTGCGGTCGTATGTCATCAACGAAATAAAATGACAAGTTAACATGGCATGACACTTCTTGCTTGATTCCTACACTCACACCTCTATATATACCTGACGACCAACACTCAAACAATGATAACAAGTGATAGCGCCTTCTGTCAACTCACTCTTACCTTTTACTTCTGGACATAAAAAGAAATCATAAAAAATCACGATACAACTTTCATAATTTCCAACTCAGTAAATATGAAGACGATCGACCAGACAAACACACTAACATCGACGTCAAGTAATTTATTTTTTAAATTTTCACGACGTCTGCTCTCTTTCCCTCTCTCTCTCTCCCTCTTTCTTTCTTTCTCTCTATCACATCAATTCTCTCTTGCGATAAAACTCATCCAACCGACACTAGAAAACAAACACACACACACAATTCCTTGTAAGACACTTTAATATTCAGATACATAAACACGCAAGAAATAAGACAAATTTTGATAATATATACCAGACACTCACTTCAGAAACAAGAATCAGAATTTACGTAAAAAACACCAGCGAATATTCAGTGGTACATTATGGGGAAAAATACCTGAATTTCAAGACCATTGTAAATAGAGTATAACAAAGATATTTTATACATTGGGTGTTAATATTCTAAAAATAGTTCAATAATGTACAGGTGTGGAGCGGAAAAGTTTGGCAAGGAGGGATCGTACGGTGCACCTGCCTCATAATTAAACTAAAAAGATCAATATGTGACTCTTTTAATCGTCACACCTCTATGTAACGTTGTAAAGTCTCCAATAACCCCATACCTTCCCATACACCTGTACACCACCTGCCTGCCTGCCGAGTTCTTTTGTCCACAACTGTACTGTACCTACGCTGACCTAACCTAACTTACGCATAACCTAACCTAACCTAACCTAACCTAACCTAACCTAACCTAACCTATACCTAACCTCAAAAATAATGAAACCTACTAACGTAATTAAGCAAGATAATAGTTTAAGCTTTAATTAAAATTCAGGTTTGGGAAAAAAAATTAACTTGAGTTGTATCACACACTTCTACAGCTATTGAATCACTGTGTACCTATTGCAGTGATTGTACCCGAGTGTAATATGTAATTTATCAAGTGTACATTACAGCATGTTACGTGTATACTGCATTACTACCACGGTTTTACAGTATATATCACAATAACAAAGGTTGGTGAAATGAGCTAACAAATCTCAAATGTTTTAGTCTTGTGTTTAAATTAGCCTTGAGATTACTTATATTTTGTATATTATAATGGTAAGTCAATTGTCCTGATCTATTGAAACAAAAATAAATACAGACTGCAAATTACAAGCAGGAATTTCTGGGAGTGAGTGTCCGAATTAAGATAGAATATTCACACACACACACACACACACACACACACTGCTGTTATCGTCGTCCAACCTAACCTAACCAATCGACCGTAAAGTATGAAGGAATCTAGACGAGCAAACATAACTTAATGATTCTTATAGAGAGGATGAATAGCCTTGATTGAGAGTGTGTGTGTGTGTGAGAGAGATTAAAATTTTTAACTTATGACCACAACCTTCGTGACCAGAGGACTCGGTAACATAAATTAAACATTACATCAGGGTATTTTAGCTCAATAGTGTTAATATCATAAATAATTCTCTTAGTCATATATACAATATATATATATTTAATGTACACTATTACTCTCTTTATAAAGATTTACGTCTAAAATCGATAAATTACACTGAATTACCTCCCATCCAATCCATCCCTCATTACCCTCCCCCCTACCCCCCTCCTTTCCCCCACCCCCCTCCTTTCCCCCACCCCCTCCTATCCCCCACCCCCTCCTCTTCCCATCCCACCTCCTTTGGCCAGTGAAGGTGAAAGACCAATGGCGTGTTTGTGACTTGATGACGTGACCTTAGCGATATCAGTTCTTGGTATTGTGTCTAAAAAAATTTTTAATAAGTAAATAAAATAAATAAAATAAATTAACGATGAGCATTTCTCGTAACTGAAGACATGGTTGATAAACACATACAAGAAGTAAGTATGGTATGCTGGCAAATGGCCATAACAAACGAAATATTATAGTAAGATGGTCGACCCACAGGTATGTCTGCCACTGTGTAAACAAAACTCAGCTGATTTCGTGACGTTATGTGTGTCTGTACCAATATACACATCTGGGTCCCTGGTCTTGTTACGTGGCGGAGTATTTCTGGGGGAGGGGAGGGGGGGTTATACTCTGTCACGAATATGAGGAGAAGGAGGCGATATTTGTGTGTGAAAAAGGTGTGTTTGCTCTCTCTCTCTCTCTCTCTCTCTCTCTCTCTCTCTCTCTCGTTGGTGATTTACGACTGACAGCTAGTGTTGATGTTGTTAGATTTTCAAGTTTCTCATTCAGTGACTTATATATAACAAATATATTCATAACACCTATATATCAACTAACACTTAACACTGTCATGGTACCTCAGTGCAGTCATTAACAGGTGAGATAATAGAATGTATGATGATGATGATGATGATGATGATGATGATGATGATGATGATGATGATGATGATGATGATGATGATGATGATGAGGAGGAGGAGGAGGAGGAGGCGGAGGATGATTACAATAATGATAAAGACGATTCTAAATAATAATAATAATAAATGTTAATAATGACATTAATAATGACAATAATGATGACAATGACGATGATAATGACACGGGAGATGGAGAACGAGATGGAGGAAAGGAGGAGGAAGGACTTACGAGATGGAGTATCGTATGAGTCCGTTGTTCTGCATCCTGAAGGACTCGGCCTTGAGTAGGAGGGTCGGCTTCGTCACCTCCTTCACGTGATCTGCCGAAGGATAAAAGTAGATCTTGGGATGTACACACAGAGACGAGCTGGAGTGTACATGGGACTAACAAGGATGCACATAGGACTAACTGGAATGTAAATTGGACCAGTTAGGATGCACATAGGACTAACTGGGGTGTACAGGCACTAGCTAAGATGTACAAAAGTAATAAAAGTACATACGACCACCAAAAGTATATACAAGATAGCGTACATCCATGTTCTGTTAAGTATACTCAGTTTTTACACGAGACCATCTTTCAAGACGAAGTGAGTGCGCAAAACTTAGAATGTCCAGTTGTCTATACCTGCATTAAGGTGATGTTCCGTGACAGATACTGTAAATTTCCCCGAACACTTGACAATATGTGACCTTTACATCTGGGTCACATATCTCATTTATTGGTGTCTAATATATTAAATTGGAACTACAAAATGGAAGAAAAACACTCCTTAACAGAAAGAGAAATCTTCAAGTACTTACATGCGAGGTAATGTTGTCATGTGTCCAGGGGATTTTGTCCACAACAGTACAGATGTGAGTTTGCGGGCTTAACACACTCTTACCATGGCAGTGTAGTTCTTTTGGCAACACTGATACCATGAAATATTTAACATTAACATCTGGAGTGTGTGTGTGTGTGTGTGTGTGTGTGTGTCTGTGTGGGTGTGTTTCAGCGTTTATCTACGTAAAATTGGCTTTGGTGTCATGTTATAAAAAATCTAACTATATCCAGTGTTAATTCATATTAAATCAAGGTTGCTGAATTTCCGCGCCCTTTATCTATCCTGTCCTTGTTATTAACCCACTAGACATGTAACTTATCGTGAGAAATGGTGTTGTGTTGTGTTGTGTTTTGTTGTGTTGTATTGATGGCAAGAAATATATGTAGTAGCTTCATTTAATTTGGCTGATGGTGAATAGTAAGTTTGTATGACTGTATCCGTACAAGACACACACACACACACACACACACACACACACACACACACACACACACACACACACACACACACACACACACACACACACACACACATCGGACGTCAAATTCCCTTCTTCTCCCCTCTCTCCCTCTTCTTCTCTCTCTCTCCTCCTTCTCTCTCTCCCTCCTCTTCTTCTCCCCTCTCTCCTCCTCTTCTTCTCCCCTCTCTCCCTCCTCTTCTTCTCCCCTCTCTCCCTCCTCTTCTTCTCCCCCCTCTCCCCTTCTCCTCCCACTCCACCCCAAGCACTGCCTGGAGGACCTACCACACCCTCACAGCGACTCATTCATAAAATATATACACCTTGAGTCGCTGGAGTCAGGGTCAAGCGACGTACCATTATTCAGAACCAAATTTTTGTTTCACACTTTTGCTGTAGATTAGGTTAGGTTAGGTTAGGTTAGGTTAGGTTACAAGACGTTACTACCAGATATCCACAAATTACTACCACACCCAACTACATACCACCAACTACCACCACATATTACCATCATACTATCATATCCTACCACACACACACTATAACCAATATTACCACATCCTAACCAATCCTACCACATACTACTCAATTATACCTGTATATTCACCACACCTGAATTCTTATCACCGCGGTTAAATTCTTGTTCGACACACTTAGACATTCATAAAAAAAATCAATGAATTCTTATATGATTATTGTATCTTGGTGACCGATTGGCGAAAACTAATAAATATTCTGCTATTATGTCGGTTTATAGAGGCTTAAGCGTGTGGGATGATGGGTGAATTGGGTGATGTCATAGTATTATTTACAAACACTGGCGCCTCGTAACATGATCGAATCCCGCCACGATTTAGAATATTGTAATGTTTTGTTTTTTTATATGGTGATCTTTGATTTTAGTCTGTGTATGTATGTATGTATGTATGTGTGTTTTACCAAGAAACTTCAAGAACTAACCAACCAGAACCAGTATAACTTCAGTATATGTGTGTGTGTGTGTGTCACTGCAAGTCACTTATTCACGGAATCAATATGTGTACGTATGTAAGGAAGTTATTGACCTTAAACAAGATAAATGTTTCCTTCGTTACACTTATAAGTTACTCAAAAAGTCACATTGAAAACCCATAAAGAAGTTCGACAACAGACCTCTCAGTAATTACGTGTTGGCCTGGTAAATAAACACAGTGTTATTTTGTCACTCCTTCCCAGCCCGCCATGAGCAGCTGGTGGTGGTGACGACAACAATATCTCAATAAGTAATGAATGAGTCTTGGCCGTGTGTATGAGCGTCACAGTGTGAATTATGGACGTGTCAACATTTATGGCTGTTCATTTTCAAGACGAATGTTACCTATTGATATCATTTGCTCGGCTTTTCTTGTGTACTGAGTGGTGTGCTCCTGGCAATGATGGCGGTCCGTCGGTCTCCTTCCCACCAGCCAAAGAGCCTCTGAGCTGTTGTACTACAGGAAAGCTAGGTGAGTAGGGGGTGTATTTATACGTGTGTTACTGTAGTCTAAAGGTAAAAATTAGGATATTTATTTCCATATTCTTACTATCATCCCACAAAACATATCACTTACTTACCGAAGGATTACATTAGTTGACATTAATTCACACTAACTCAGTAATTTACCTATTACTATACTGTATTATGTCCACATTATGTCAAGGAATGTATCCTAGAAGACCGTTCATATAACGTTAACTTGTGGATTAATTTTTAGATAAGTAATATACAGTATATGTAGCGAGGTGTGTTAAGTATGTGTGTACTTTTAACTCACAATAACACTGCAAACATATACAGTAGTATATCATGGCAGTGTTTGTATCATGGTGGCAGTGTTTGTAGTATGGTAACAGTGTTTGTGTCATGGTGCCAGTGTTTGTGCTGTGTTGACAACACCCACTGGTAAGAACACCCACCTATAAGAACAACACCCGCTGGTAAGAACACCCACCTATAAGAACAACACCCGCTGGTAAGAACACCCACCTATAAGAACAACACCCACTGGTATGAACACCCACCTATAAGAACAGCACCCACTGGTAAGAACACCCGCCTATAAGAACAGCACCCACTGGTAAGAACACCCACCTATAAGAACAACACCCACTGGTATGAACACCCACCTATAAGAACAACACCCACTGGTAAGAACACCCACCTATAAGAACAACACCCACTGGTAAGAACACCCACCTATAAGAACAACACCCACTGGTAAGAACACCCACCTATAAGAACAACACCCACCTATAAGAACAACACCCACTGGTAAGAACACCCACCTATAAGAACAACACCCACTGGTGAACACCCCCTATAAGAACAACACCCGTAGAACACCCACCTATAAGAACAACACCCGCTGGTAAGAACACCCACCTATAAGAACAACACCCACTGGTGAGAACACCCACCTATAAGAACAACACCCACTGCTAAGAACACCCACCTATAAGAACAACACCCACTGGTAAGAACACCCACCTATAAGAATACCTATACTGTAAGAACACCCACCTATAAGAACAACACCCACTGGTAAGAACACCCACCTATAAGAACAACACCCGCTGGTGAACAACACCCGCCTATAAGAACAACACCCACTGCTAAGAACACCCACCTATAAGAACAACACCCGCTGGTAAGAACACCCACACCTATAAGAACAACACCCACCTATAAGAACAACACCACCTATAAGAACAACACCCACGCTAAGAACACCCACCTATAAGAACAACACCCACCTATAAGAACAACACCCGCCTATAAGAACAACACCCACTGCTAACACCCACCTATAAGAACAACACCCAACACCCACCTATAAGAACAACACCCACCTATAAGAACAACACACCCACCTATAAGAACAACACCCACTGGTAAGAACACCCACCTATAAGAACAACACCCACTGGTAAGAACACCCACCTATAAGAACAACACCCACTGGTAAGAACACCCACCTATAAGAACAACACCCACTGGTAAGAACACCCACCTATAAGAACAACACCCACTGGTAAGAACACCCACCTATATACGTGGTTGGGAGCCAGATGTAGCGGATAATGTCAGGTGCTACGTTGAGCCAGGCGTTGTCAGGGAGGTGCGTGGGGGCGTTGAGGCCGGAATCTGTCCAATAGAGCCGGATGTACCATTCTATAGTCAGGTCCTGCATCACCGCGGTCACACAGGGGCGATAGGAGATGACATTCAGTGAGTGCCAGGTCATCCAAGGTCATGTTAAAGGCATCATAGATCACATAGTAGAAGGAAACATTATTGTTTTGAAGGTCATCCGGGTCACGGCCACACCAGGTCCATCGTGGGTTTATGGCAGTTTCGGGTCATCCACAGGACATCAGGGTCACCCCAGATGCGAACCACAGCAGAAAAAAATATATAAAAAATCTAATGTATTAAAAGTTACTTAAAAAACATTAATGAATCACAATTGTCCTTCATTTTGTTTACTCAGTCATTATAATATAAACATCACAACACTCACCATGTTTAGTTCGTCTATCTTCTGAATATCCCGGACCTTAGCACTTATGAACACCGGCAGCGGTCCTGTAGGGGTACAGTGACAACATTTAGTACACACACTGACAATACTTAGTACACTTAATATACACACTTACAACACTACTACCACCATCACCATCCACAACAATA
This sequence comes from Homarus americanus, assembly GCF_018991925.1. NCBI lineage: Eukaryota > Metazoa > Arthropoda > Malacostraca > Decapoda > Nephropidae > Homarus > Homarus americanus. Next base: position 3,575,600 of record NW_024721079.1, on the reverse strand, counting down.
ACCACCACCATCACCATCCACAACATTCAACACTACCACCATCATCATTATCACCACCACCAATACCATCCACAACATTCGCCACTACCACTATCATTACCATCCTCCACATCATTCACCACCACCATCATCATCATCACCATCACTCACCACCGTCCTTAGTAAGCGGCAGGACATACTGGTCGTAGCCGGCTGGGATGATGGAACTCAGGGTGGGATTCCTAGGCCGCCCAGGGGTAAATTCTTCCGATCCTGGACATCCTCCGGTGCCTTCGTCAGGTTTACCGTTCATCTGGGGCATTTGAGGGTCAGAAGAGTTCACTTGGGGGTCAACTGGAGTCGCTTGTCGTCTTATCCTCTTTGGTGTCCCCAATAACAAGGTTTCTCCCTCACTGTAAGACACAGCCACACACACACACACGTTACTAAAATATCCATGAAAATCTGATAATCAAACTCCAGCAGTATTTATTTCTTCTTTGTGATGGCTTTGGAGAATTACCCATGGCACTGAACCTACTGATTATTACTCACAATTGACCAGAATACTCACGCAAGACTCGTCAAGGACGCCATGAATAAGATACAAGTGGAGGAAGCGAATGAACTGTGTAAAAATAGCAGTAATAAAAGTGACAGAATGTAGGGAGAGCCATACAAGGAGTGAAGCTGGTGAATGGTGAAGAAAAAATAATCGAATTTTTCCATGGAGTAAGGGGGTGACATAATGGCTAATGACGTGCTAGAAGACCATGGAAATAGATAGAAGAGATAAAGTGAAAATTAAAAATAATCTGACCGTGAGGAAGAGATAGAGACAATGAAGGAATGGTCGTTTATGAGGTGAACTTATAATATCTCTTTTGCTTTCTTTATTTATCTCTTTCTTTCTTTCTCTCACTCACTCTCTTTGTTTCTCTGCATAAAATCGAGGCCATCAATAGTTTTATTTTATTGGTCTACATGCTCGTGTGTCCAGCGGCTTGTTAATAATCCAAGAATGATGGCGTGTTATACTCCTCTTCGCCAGGGTGTAGTGCATAGACCACGTCCTTCCATGCCACTCTTTGAGACGTGTGTGTGTGTGTGTGTGTGTGTGTGTGTGTGTGTGTGTGTGTGTGTGTGTGTTATTATTATTAGCCATTTTGATTTTTAAGGTTCTTCTTCTTCTTACATTCTTTTCTTTCGGCTCTTCAATCTTCTCTCTTTCATCCGACACTTTCTTATCATCCGTTCCCCCATCCTCTGTCCCTTCCTATTCACACCCCCCCCCCCTTCCCTCCACCTCCTCTTAACCTTTCCCTCTCATAGATGTAAATATTAAGAAGAGATGGTGTGAGATATGACGAGAGATGATGAGTGATAATGAAGTGATGCTGAAGAGATGAGATAATCAAGATATGCTGGGAGATAATAGAGATAATGAAGTGATGCTGTAGAGATAGTTTTACCTGCTGCCTCTACAGGTGTGTACTAACAGAGACACAACCACTCCAGTCAGTAGAGACATCTCCATGGTCTCTAGCTGGGTATCTACTGACGGTTTCTAATGACAGGATTCTCTTAGGAGGTCTCTTAATGGTCAGAAACTGAGTCTCTTGGGTCTCTTGTAACTAAAATCCCCCCCCCCCAAGGTTTCTAATGCTCGCAAGTGACAATATGATGTAATTGAGCTTTTCCAAATATGGTTTCTAGTTCCTGAATATCCACAAAAGACGGTTTTCATCAAAGGAATCTCCTCAGATGGTTTCTAGAAGAATTATGATGCTATAAGGACTATAATGATTGAGAACAGGTGGTTTCTAGTTGTTGAATGTCCCCAGAGCGATATTTTGCGTCGGCAAACGGACGGTCTCCGGTATTTGAATATCCTAAAGCAGTCGGTTTCGAATTTCGTTGTTCAATATTCTCATAAGGTTTCTAATTCTGCAAGCAGAGGGTTTCTAGTAGATAATAATGCTAATTAAAATTTGCATTGGATTGCTCCCCAGAGGTTTCTAGTAAACAAACGTTTACAAGATATTCAATGGTTTCAGATATTCTCAAACAGGCCATATCAAGTAGCTTCGAAGAAACCGATCGTCCAGAAAGTAAAAGTCTCAAGGAGTTTGATATTTCCAGAAGATTTCTAATGTCCACAAACATCTGGTTTCTAGAAGTAGGCTGTCCAAAAATAGTTACCAATAGCTGAACCTGAATCAGTAGAAGGTTTCTATTATCTAAATTCTTGTGGTATTCAACAGATGTTTCTACCAGATTAATGTCTTGAGTAGGTTTCTAGTAGTTCAATGTCCTTACGATGTTTCTATTATTTAGGTGTTCTAAGAAGGTTTCTAGCACGTGAATATTCCAATGGTGTCTTTGATTTAACACAATTCATATGGTCTCTGGTAGTTCAACGTCCTAAAGTGGTTTCTAACAGGCTGTTCTCAGTATCTGAATCTCCACAAACAAACATCCGTACATGTTTTCTAGAAAGTGTCACAAACAGGCGGTTTCTAAAAGTCTTATGAACTCATATAAAAAGTCGTTAAAACACGAATATCCACAAAATAACGGTTTCTACGACATTGATACGCTCAATGGTTTGTCTTAGTTCAGTGTCCACTAACTGAATGTTCTAGAAATTGAAGGTTTCTATCAACTTTATATACCCAGGCGGTTTCTAGGAACTGAGTATCCACGTCAGAGTTCAGTTATCAGGGTGAGTGAAGACGTGAGTGAGCGAGAGAGCGGCCACTGACGGAGGAAGAGACGCGCTGCTACCGACCGAATCTGTTGAGATACTGAACGATTGCGGCGTCTTGAGCTGCCTTATATACCTGCCGCCACTATTACCTGCCTCTACACCTTCCTTCACCCAAACCCCCTCACCTCTCCTTCCCCCTCATCCCTACCTCCCCTCATGCCAACCTCTCCTCACCCTTACTTCCCCTCATCCCAACCTCCCCTCATGCCAACCTCTCCTCAACCTTACCCCCTCAATCCCTTCTCCCTCACCCTGCCTACCCTTACTTATGAAACAGTTTACAGTGTACATTTAACCACGTACACAAGCCATTTGCCAAGGACATTGATACAGCCAAGAACGTCGACACAGCCAAGAACGTCGACATAGCCAAGGACGTCGACATAGCCCATGGACGTGGACACAATCAAGAACGTCGACACAGACATAAACGTCGACACAGCCAAGAAAGACGACACAACCAAGAACGTCGACACAGCCAAGAACGTCGACACAGCCAAGAACGTCGACACAGCCAAGAACGTCGACACAGCCATGGACGTCGACACAGCCAGCCACGTTTGAGCCCCAAGACACAGACAGACAGACAGACAGACAGACAGACAGACAGACAGACAGACAGACAGACAGACAGACAGACAGACAGACTCCACTCGGTCTTTTTCACATTTCCGTCAATATACAGTATACCTTAATTATTCACTCTTCCTCCCTCCAGTGTTCGATGCTACAAAAGACGAGAGCTTATACGGATAACATGAGTCTGAGTTATTCACAAGACTATTGGGAAACAGACGAATCCATCATGAATATTTGGCGCCCTCCACACACACACACGCACACACACACACACACACACACACACACACACACACACACACACACACACACACACACACCGCCTACTACTCAAGGACTCACTTGATACAACTCAAGGAACTCACTAGCTACGACTCAAGGAACTCACCAGCTACGACTCAAGGGACTCACTGGCCACGACTCAAGGAACTCACCAGCTACGACTCAAGGGACTCACTGGCCACGACTCAAGTAACTCACTAGCTACCACTCAAGGAACTCACTAGCCACGACTCAAGGAACTCACTAGCTACGACTCAAGCAACTCACTAGCTACGACTCAAGGAACTCACTAGCTACGACTCAAGGAACTCACTAGCTGCACCTTAGAAACTGACTGTCATACACAAATACTATTGATTGAACTTAAGAAAATAACATATGCGATTCTATTTCATGTTGAATCTATATCCATCATTATTAAGAAATTACGAACTCGGACAGCGTATTTTAGGCGAATTTCTAGTCTGAACTCACCAATCTGGGCCAATCTCTACCTTAAACTACCTATTATGGGCCAATCCCTACCTTAAACTACCTATTATGGGCCAATCCCTACCTTAAACTACCTATTATGGGCCAATCTCTGTAAACTACCTATGGGCCAATCTCTACCTTAAACTACCTATTATGGGCCAATCCCTACCTTAAACTACCTATTATGGGCCAATCCCTACCTTAAACTACCTATTATGGGCCAATCCCTACCTTAAACAATTTATTATGGGCCAATCCCTACCTTAAACTACCTATTATGGGCCAATCCCTACCTTAAACTACCTATTATGGGCCAATCCCTACCTTAAACTACCTATTATGGGCCAATCCCTACCTTAAATAGCATATTCTGAGGGCAGGTAACATCCCAATCAATATTTTCTACTTTTCTCTTCTGTTTCTGAACCGAACTTGGCCAATCCCGGAGGCACAGTGCATCATGGTTTGATGCCTTTATTCGGCATATAATGTTTTTTTTTTCTTTATTCCCAGAAGAAAAACAAAAGTGTCTCTTGGTTTAACATTCTCCTACGAGTTATTTAGGTTTCTTCTTATTTTTCTTCTTGTTTCTTTTTTTCTTCTCGTCTATAGTTTTTCTTTTGTTACTAAATCACCTTAGTAATAAATAGCTGGGTTTTTTTTTTTACATTTTCTCAGGAGGTCTTCACATATTTTAATCGAGGTTGCGTATATAGATTGGCATGACTCTCTCTCTCTCTCTCTCTCTCTCTCTCTCTCTCTCTCTCTCTCTCTCTCTTGCATGTCTCGAGAAGCAACTCTACCGGGATTCATAACGCTCTATTGACTTAATGAGAAAATTATTTAAGGGTGATATATATTATTCCGTTTGTTATACAACTCACGTGTGTGCGTGTAAGTATGTGTAGATATGGATTCACTGATACACACATTCATACACAATTATAAATTCACTCACATTTACACATGCGCTTATAAACACACGCACACAGACGGACACACGTATACACACCCAAACATACAACTATATACGAATTTAGGTTTCATCACATTACTACCAAACCAGTCATGTGTTGTAACTCTGAAACTATTGATAATTGACAACTTGGTTATTTAGTCATTTATCTTTATTAATGTCTCAGGAATACACAACCCTGAGTTATGAAGGGTATTTACGGAACACCCTGTATGTTTATATGCCCAGAAATTAGTGTTATACCAAATGTAACTAACCTAAGCTAAGCTACCCTAACCTAACCTAACCTAACCTAAGCTAAGCAACCCTAACCTAACCTAACCTAACCCATCTACCTGTCAGTGGTCTTTGTAGGTAAGGAAAAATTATATCTTCCTAATCGACGTTTTGGGTTATGAAATAAATAAGGAAAACGAGGATTGAGGGTTTTGTCTATAGGCGATGGTGGAGGTGCAGTGAGATGGGGGGAGGAGGTGGGGGAAAGGAAGAGGAGGGTGGAGGAGGTGGGGGAAAGGAAGAATTGGAGGAGGTGGGGGAAAAGGAAGGGGAGGAGTGGAGGTGGGGGAAAGGAGGAGTGGAGGAGGTGGGGAAAGGAAGAGGGAGGTGGAGGAGGTGGGGGGAAAGGAAGAGGAGGAGGTGGAGGAGGGGGGAAGAAGGAAGAGGAGGGGGAGGAGGTGGAAAGGAAGAGGGGGTGGAGGAGGTGGGGGAAAAAGGGAAGGGAGGGTGGAGGGAGGGTGGGGGAAAGAGGAAAGAGGAGGGTGGAGGGAGGTGGGGGAGAGAGAAGGAGGAGGGTGGAGGAGGTGGGGGAAAGGAAGGAGGAGGGTGGAGGAGGTGGGGGAAGGAAGAGGAGGGTGGAGGGAGGTGGGGGAAAGGAAGAGGAGGGTGGAGGAGGTGGGGGAAAGGAAGAGGAGGGTGGAGGAGGTGGGGGAAAGGAAGAGGAGGGTGGAGGTGCTTATACAAAGAAGATAATGGAAGTGGAGGAAAGTGGAAGGAGGAGCAGGAGGTAAGAAAGGCTTGTCTAAAGAATATGATGGTCAGGAAAGGGGCGGAGGAGGAAGGGATAGCAAGAAGTTCTATTGCTCTTTTCGGAGTAACTTAAGAGATAGGAGTAACACACGTTCGTCAATAGTCCTATAACACGGTTAGGTTTAAGTGAAGCTTCGAGTATTGGTTCATTACTGCATCATTCACTTTACAAAGGGAAGAAGAAATCCAATCCCTACGTATTGACCCCAGGTGTTCGATACATGAGTCCGGGACAATAGAAGATCGACAGATAACAAGGCCAAGGGTGTGGTGCGGTCGAGGGTGTGGTGCGGTCGAGGGTGTGTTATGATCGAGGGTGTGTTATGATCGAGGGTGTGTTATGATCGAGGGTGTGTTATGATCGAGGGTGTGTTATGATCGAGGGTATTATTGCCGATGAGGAATTGTGATGATCGAGGGTGTGTTATGATCGAGGTGTGTTATGATCGAGGTGTGTTATGATCGAGGGTGTGTTATGATCGGGGTGTGTGTTATGATCGAGGGTGTGTTATGATCGAGGGTGTGTTATGATCGAGGTGTGTGCAGTCGGTGTGTTATGATCGAGGTGTGTTATGATCGGGGTGTGTTATGATCGAGGGTGTGTTATGATCGGGGTGTGTTATGATCGAGGTGTGTTATGATCGAAGGGTGTGTTATGATCGAGGTGTGTTATGATCGAGGTGTGTTATGATCGAGGGTGTGTTATGATCGAGGGTGTGTTATGATCGAGAATTGTGTTATGATCGAGGGTGTGTTATGATCAGAAGGTGTGTTATGATCGAGGTATTGTTATGATCGAGGGTGTGTTATGATCGAGGGTGTGTTATGATCGAGGGTGTGTTATGATCGAGGGTGTGTTATGATCGAGGGTGTGTTATGATCGAGGGTGTGTTATGGTCGAGGGTGTGTTATGATCGAGGGTGTGTTATGATCGAGGGTGTGTTATGATCGAGGGTGTGTTATGATCGAGGGTGTGTTATGATCGAGGGTGTGTTATGATCGAGGGTGTGTTATGATCGAGGGTGTAATATGATCGAGGTGTGTTATGATCGGTGTGTTATGATCAGGGTGTGTTATGATCGAGGGTGTGTTATGATCGAGGAATTGTGTTATGATCAGTGTGCTATGATCGAGGGTGTGTTATGATCGAGGGTGTGTTATGAAGTCGGTGTGAGAGGTGTGTTATGATGAGGTGTGTTATGATCGAGGGTGTGTTATGATCGAGGTGTGTTATGATCGAGGGTGTGTTATGGTCGAGGTGTGTTATGGTCGAGGTGTGTTATGGTCGAGGGTGTGTTATGATCGAGGGTGTGTTATGATCGAGGTGTGTTTGTGTGTTATGATCGAGGGTGTGTTATGATCGAGGGTGTGTTATGATCGAGGGTGTGTTATGATCGAGGGTGTGTTATGATCGAGGGTGTGTTATGGTCGAGGGTGTGTTATGATCGAGGGTGTGTTATGATCGAGGGTGTGTTATGATCGAGGGTGTGTTATGATCGAGGGTGTGTTATGATCGAGGGTGTGTTATGATCGAGGGTGTAATATGAACAAATGGAACGAAGTTCCCTTGTTGTAAATTCACAGTGGAAACAAGGTAGTTCCATCAACATAGGTAGTTCTCACTTAATCACTGTAAACTCAGTCGGGCCGGGCGGCTGCCGCTCCCGCCAGCGACCTTGGCGTCCCTCAAGCCGCGTGCCCTCACTCTGGGCACCCTCACCACCCAGCTCTCTCTACTCAACGCTTATTACCATGCTACCTACCCAGCAACAAGCTGCATTGTACATCCAATACAATATGTATACAGTGAGAACATTGTGAGTTTCCTTTCTCCATCCCATCCTGAGTGTGAACCAATATCTTATACCCCTACAATTTATCCATTTTCTGTGAACATATTTAAAAATTTGGTCATTGAACTAATTATAAAAATTTCTCAAAATGAATAATAATATACCACTAAATAATTACACCCTCAACTATCTCTTGGAAGACGACGCAGCTTGAGCTCAATAATTTAACCCTCAAATGTGCATAAAACCAGACATTTTTTTGTATTATTGTAGGTAATAAAAGTTCATTATATTAATGAATTGGAAACTCAACTACAACCACAGCTGCCACAAGCTTCCCACATAAAATTTTCTTCGTTATATAAACAAATATATGAACATTTGGAAACTTCTCATGATCTTATATAACAATGAAGAGTCTATTATTATAAAAATTCTACCTTTGGTTTATTTATAACCTTCTATCTTTACTTCTTTCTACCAACCTACCTAACTATCCATACATCTATCTATGCCTACCGACCTATCTATTCATATATCTATCTACAGCTACCTACATATCTGTCTATCAATTTGTCCTTGCATCTATCTATCTACCCATCTATCTCAACAAATAGGAGACTGAACACCCAAGTAGCTATCCTCCTCAACCTCCAACACTTGATTATATACCTGGAAGAAGTTCTCTTAATCCTGAAAAGGCAAGAGGAAGAGACACACAACCCTTTGAAAATCAGAAGCGATAATCAAGAAAAGAAAGAAGACGAACCTCAAGTCACTACTCACCACACATCTCCTGAACTTGAACAAAAAATATTGCAGTATACATCCACGTAATTCACGATGACACTTTTATGAACCCCGTCACTCACTCACACGCTCCTCCTGACTCTTCAATGTTTTACATCCTTCCATCATCTCTGTCCCTCATTAATAAATCAAGTCTGTGAAAAGTGAATGCCCTTGTCCCCTGCAGTGTCACATTTCTTAGGGTAATTTCACGTCACCATATTGCTTATTTCGCTCGTTCATCACTCGCCTGAGAGAAACACATTGTCCATTGGATCGATTATTGAACGGCCTGAGATCCGTCGAGGACTGCTCTTTTATTTATACCCGTGTTATGTGAAGCACCAGATTTTCGAAACACAGTATGATATAACACTTTACTGGACTGGTAAGTAAAAAGTTTTACCGCAAGGCTCATAAAATGCCTTTATTTGGGCTAGCGTCAAACTGCGATGGTTTGATGTTATGAGGCTGAGAGAGGGCAGGTAGGGGAGAAGTGTTACCACCTCAAAGACGTTTTGAGTCTGAAGATTTTACCTATGAAGCTTTCAGTCTGTAAATTTTATATAAATAATTTTGTCTACTCCTTTTACTTAATCGCCAATTGATTGTAAACAAAATATGAACACAGATAACTCATTTATAGACATACAAATGCAAAAATCATAAGATTGGTAATAAATGTATTTAACTGCTATTAGAAAAATAAAATATAAAAAGTAATATTTAAATTAATGAACTTATGAACATTTACTACCTCTTAAATGTATACTTCTGGTTGTTCACTGCAGCTTTCGTAAGAGGATCTTGGCCAAGACTTGGCATTTATGTGAGACGTGAATATTTACGACGCTCCAACAATCCTTGGGGTGGCACAACTTATATCATATTTAGCTGCCTTAACTCTAACAAATACCTGCTCTCCTCCTTTACAAACTAAAGGACGCGCCTTCACCATCCTGTACGCGCATAAGATCTTCTAGGATCAACTCTAAACAGTACAAAAGGAAATATCACAGTGCCAAACCCTCATCAGCTCTTTCAAACCACAACACAGGAGACAGGACAGAGAGGATTACCCATAATCCCCCAAATTATTTGCATATCGACACAGCAATCCCTCTGGTACATCAGAGAGAACGTGTATAAAAAAAATCAATTTAATACTCTTTTCCTTTCTCTTGGGCGCTATAAGCATGGTAAATAATATAAAGTTAATATTCACATTATTCTCTAATGAAGGAAGCAGCTTTTATATTAAAGAAAATGTAACTCTTAAATCGAGGACTAAATAAAATGAAAGTGACTCTGGGGGGGCCTACCATTAGCTGGATAGAAGTAATCCTTACTGACTCAATCACGTGTAGTGAAAATCCTTCCTCATACAAAGAGAATCAAAGAATTTACAGGTAAGAACCGTAATTCTAATGTACTGGTAAATTAGGAGGTTCCATTTCTTCCCTAAAGGTAGAGGACGGTAAAGCGATACACGAATGACCGCACCCTTCATAGATGGCGCACCAATCGGAGGCCTCGAAGAAAACATTTTTTTTAAGGAAGTTCAGTTTCCTTCCTCTTATATTTCTTGGTGAGGACGGTGACACCACTGGCCAGAGACCAATCGAACCACTCTCAATCCTCACCCTTCAGTCGCCGTAACAGCAACCCCTGGGTAGCTCACACCAAGTTGCTGTGCTGCAGGGCTGTGACCTTACTTCTCCCCGGTTTTCTACAAGTCTCTATTGAAGCTGATTTAACGTTTCTCGGAATCATGGTATTCTACTTGATTATACTGGTAAGTGAACTTGCATATTTTAAGTTCAATATGTTCACGTTCGACATTCTTAGTTATGGTGTTAATTTAAGGACGGTTTTGCCAATGGGCAAAAATTTTAAGTGCACAAGACTAGATCCCAGAAGTTAAAGTTTATAGTTTTGAATAACTTCTTGGAGAAAGCTGGGTCACTTTTAAGACTTTCCGAGTTAAATGCTGTTGGAAAGATTGTCAAGCAAATTGGTGCAAAGAGGTGTTTTAGAAGGTTAGAATTGACAGCATACGAAACGAACCGACTACTAGGAGTGTTTGGCGCTAGTGGTTATCGACTACACTAGTACCGTAAGTAAATAATTGCTTTAAATGACATTTAGGTTGCTAGACCTACTGCATTTTGCAACGTAACTCATCACGCAAAGGTATTAAAGGAGCTGCAATATTTTGCGATTTACTGGAAAACACTTGAACCGTGACGAATCTGATGGCAGTCTGTTTAACGTTTCGTGGGTGTTTCGTATCCCTACATACCGGTGTTTAGTTCTTCCACTATTTTTTCTTACTAAATATTGTACAACAGACACTACTAAACTAGCTTTTATGAATAATGTTCAAGTATTGTCATAGCGTTTTTTTTTCTTTGGAAACGATAAGTAGGACATTTGTTTCGGAGCTTCACTGAATTTACAAAACGCGTCATTGAACCAACAGTCTTAATTTGGCATGAACTGCCGATTATTACCAAATTGTTTTACTTGGGCGGTAAAGAGAAAAGTTTTCCTGGAGTATTTTCAAACGAATCTAAACTTCATATACGTCGCAAAAAAGCGGTTGTGGAGATATGACACCCCCCCCCAATTACCAACAATCGTGGTTGTTCAAAGTGGGCAGGGCTTCGAAGTAAGAGAGAAATTGAGATAAAATACGAACACCAAACAGACCTTTGAAAACTTTGCATAACTTTTCCTAACTTATAAAAATCCTTAAACTATAAAAACCTTATTTAATTAAGTGTTCTCAGTGTTTAGTATGTGATGGTGTTTTGGGTGATCAGATGAGGAACCCATGAACTCCAAAGCAATTCTTAAAATTTTTACAATATGGGAAAGGTTAGGTAGGGTTTTCAAAGGTTTGTTTGGTGTCTTTTTTAAATTTTACCCCACAATTTCAGGGGCGGATCCAAAGGAGTCCGGAGGTACTACTACCGCCTGGGAAAATATTGAAAGCCTAATGTGTTATCTAATGGTGGACCCTGCTGCCATATGGCATCGCAAAAATTGTGACGTAGTCCCAGGTTGCTGATCTGACTTTCTGCCTGTTACACACAATTGCGGGGTCTCAATAGTTTCTTACTTTGACAAGACATATATTGTTTCGCTATTGATTTTTTTCATTTTTGGATTTCTTTGATTCTTTATTAATATTAATATTATTACATTTGCGCCCCCCAGACCCAGATGTGGGTCAAATCATAGCAGAGGACAATTCATTATTGTTTTATTTTTTATTGCTTATGATAAGTTCAAACAAAAACTACAGTTTTCAGCTGACACTTTTGGCTATCTTTACTCATGAGTGACAAGTTGAAAATCCCCAAACTACATGCTAAAAACGCCTATTATTGTACGTGTTGCCACAAACCAAATGGTGAATTTTTCTTTGCAAACAATATTTTAGACAATTCCAAAGTACTTGTGACGTTTCCCTCACAAACGACCTACAATAGAACAGATGTTAGGGGGTCCGGGGGACGACCCCCATCCTCATTCCCCGGTTAGGAAGTTCGGTAAGGTAGGTGAATTTGGTTGATGTTATCAACCGTGCATTACTAAAGTTATCCTAACCAACCAAACCTACATTAGCAATGCCTAACTTCTAACCGGGGGCTCTGCCCTCCCCTGGACTCCCCAACATATTAAATATCTTTCTGGGTCATTTGTAAAGGAAATTCCATAGAAGTCTGAGAAATGTCTATTATTGTTAGCAAAGAAAAATCACGACAGTTTCTAAACTTGTGGCTTCTTCAACCTTGAGCTTTTACCCCTAGTGGGGCAGGCTTCCTCCAGCTCGGATATGAATTCTCAATTGAATAATATGTAACTTTCATTCTCGCCTACAATCCTCGGCATCAAAACATCGTGATGTGCGTCAAGTTATTCAGCTCTTTTGATACTACCTGCATTATACTACAATTTAATTTCCTCCACTTTGCCAGATGTGTCTGGGGCGGTGTGCCTGGAGTGACCCATTAGCATGTCCCATTGTGGACAAAACAGGTGCCACACTATGCTGCCCAGCTCCGCTTTACTACACCTCTACTGATGCTCAACGTACAGCCTTCAATCTTCGTAAGCATTATTAACTAAATTAGCTTGAATTACTGGATAATTAGGGGTACTATACTAGCATGGGAGGGGCCTTGAAATGGATAGTGGTATGGCCGAGTTGGTAGTTACTGTGACATCATGGACTGATTGCTTCGATATTAGTATTTCTGTTCAATACTGTATATGGGTGTAAAAGTCTGGCAATTAACTTTGGATAGTTTTCTGGTCTTTAATCTCTCTCTCTCTCTCTCTCTCTCTCTCTCTCTCTCTCTCTCTCTATATATATATATATATATATATATAACCTAGATTAACTTTCTTAATGTAAATCAATAATGTAATTACAAATCTACACATGTACAACTAATTTTCCCCAGTACTTCCAAACTGTTTTTTATGTATTTTAAAGGGACGTCTGATATGGAGGAGTGTGTGCAGTACCTACCCCGGGAATCATTGAGGCTGGTTTCTGGCTCTGTCACCATGAAAGAGTACACCGAACAACGGGATCGCCTTAAAAACACTCTTGACTTGTAAGACCCAGGCTACTACTGTTGGGCTCGGCTTGGGGAGTCTGGAGGGTCCCAGTTTAGAGAAAACTATTGTGAACCTGAAATAATGTAGAAATATCATTGATGGGTTATGGAGTTTAGTAATCATAGGTACTTTCACTGTATATTTTATGGCGCCATAATATACCCGATACAAATTGTTCAACAGGTCAGAGGAGTGCTGCTGTGGGGAGACTACCAGCTATGACTTGCTTGTGAGCGTCACCACAACTATTGGTGAGTTCCCTTTATCCGGTATTTAGTAAGGGTTATTATTGTGAACACTAAGAACATCTTGGTATTTAACCAAAAACAATACAAAAAACTTTGCATAGTCACTAGCAAAAGCTTTTGATGACTGAACGTGTCCACATCAAGATAGCAGTCAATGATATACTGTACAGGTATAAGTTGATATAACCTTAACCCTTTGGTATTATTTTATTTAAATTATGGTGAGCTCAGTTTTGTGTACTTGTCCTTTTGCAGGGAAAGTATATAAGGTGGCCCAGGATATACTGGGTTATGTGCAACCTGTTCTTGTCCACTACTGTAGTCAGCAGTCATGTACCCAACTGACTTCGCCACCTGGAACGCCAACTCGTGTAATGTGTTCACAGGTAAGGTAGAAACATTAGTGGTGTGAGGGGAAGATGCTTTAATCAGCATCCGTTTTATGAATTTTTAGTGGCAACTATCTGAACTAAAATTTGCTGGCTTTCAAACTAGCTTAGCTACTGTACTAGACAACTAAGTTGCCCTTAACGATTGCTCTGTAATGTACCGTACTGATCACTACAAAGTAAACTTGTGAGTAAAACTATATACTGTTCTGATTATTACAATGCAGGGTAAAACTCGAGTTTAAAATTGACGGCGAGATTCCTGCTATCTCTGATGTAATTCTAACTCGTGAAATTTTGAAGTACATTATTTTCAATTTTATTTTTTGAATGCCCCTTATTTAAGCACGAATTTATTTTACTCAAACAATTTTAGTTTCACCCAACATTTAGGTTTATATCCTCATCCTTCACGGCATCAGTAGTTGCTATAGTTTTGCATAATCAAGTCAATTTCAAGACCTGCCATACTGATTGTTTATGCAGGTACGGTATTCCTTGATATACGTATGCCAGGATTAGTTTTAAGGCGCCACTTTTGACTTTTTTCCATATACTGTACTTGTGCAGAAAAAAATGCGTTTACAAATAACAATTAGATTCTGACGCCCCCATTTCTTTATACAAACGTAACATTCATTTTAAAGAATGGTCATATTTTGAAACCTTTTAGTGGTTACATAGTCGAGATGGCCACATTTGTTCCACCGTACTATATCGGTACAAGTTTTTCTTAGTTTATTCATACTGTTATTTTAACAGGATGTATAATGGTATACTTTTTGTGAACCTCTCCCCCCACACACACACACACACTCGGTTGACTTTAACATTTTTCCTCCCAGGAACATTACCCCCAATAATAATATACTGTATATAGGTTCTACTTTTCATGTTTTTCCCACTTAATGAGCGGATTACCAGTACAACCCCTTCGTATATCCGGAGATACATGTCGGTATTGTCCAAATCAATTCTTTAACAGTTCAGTGAACGAACCATAATTTGTAATGCCAAGTAATGACTTGTAGGTTTTCCTTCAATAAATAGAGATAAAATTTTGCAGGTTAGATTTTAAACCATAGCAATAGAAAGATCAGTTGCTTTTAGGGTTTGGTATGTCTTTTGCATTTGTAAGATTCATTCTGCATAACCCCTTGGCTGCAGGAGAGTTCCCTGGGCTGAATAAAATCTTCTGGCTGTAACCATAATAAAATAAGTGCGGGAATCGCGTCAAACGGGTCAACCGGGTTAGGTTTCAAGTTTCTTCCATTGCGTTCTTTAGTTGGTATGTTGACAGCTAATGAAATTTGCTTTATACACAAGTTTGTCATATTTGCCAATCCTGCAGTCTCACCTGCATCCAAGGTTCGTCTGCCTATTTGCTATCGTCATGCTACTTAAATTGTGACCATCACTCCCTATTGTCATTAAACTTGTTCACACTGGCCTTTCTTCCTACCTCAGACCTCTTCCTCCCTATTCTATCGTGTTTGTAATTTAATGTTAGGTCTTTTGAAATGCTGCCAATTGATTACAAAAAAAAAATTTGCTCTACTTACAGAAAGTGGATAAACAGGACCTGTATGTTGAAGATCCATTAAATCCCAGTGTTCTTCGTCTGGAAACCGTTCTAGTACCCAGTGGGTGTCAGTGTGTGTTCACTGGGGAAACTGTAGGGGTATCAGACCCAGCAGTATTTGATCCAGATTATGGAAAAGAAATGTTTAAATTGCGTAATCAAAGGGGCATTCCATTGCCTGAACTAAATTCTAACTTCGGCAACTCGGATACTGATGCGATTAAGCGTACGTTCTCTAACATTAAAAACATGACTCAGTTTTTTAAAGCCAAAGTGGACTTGTTAAAAAATATCACTCTATTTTCTGAAACCGAATTTATGGATGAATTGGATACCTCTAAAACTATGGATTTAGTTTCCAAGATAAAAGAATCCTCCCACATGCAGGAAATCTTGGAGTCTGTCCAAGGTATAATATCTCTTGAGATGAAGAGGCTAGACACATTGGCAGAGGTCATATATCAGCTTAACAATGAACCTCTGCCGTTTTCTGTATCGAATGAGGCTGAAACTGGTACTAGACAGATAGACCCTAGTAGTGATGAAATTTTAAAGGAAAAAGATTCTTTGGATTACAATCGAAAAAATGCCAACTTGGAAATAATCAAATCGGGTCAAAAATCGTCTATGGAGCCAGTCAGTTATCAGAGGTATAATATAAAAGATACAATTCAAACTGATTTACTCCAACCCACAGAACATTCCATTATTCCAGTTGTGAATTATATTCTACATGAAATGTGGCAGGATTCATCTTGTGTTGTGCCGGAGGCTGTTAAGGAAGTTATAGTGGATCAGTCTACAATGGCTTTGAGTGGTGTTGAGCTTGTCCAAGGTGAATCGACTGCCACATTGGCTGGGGCCTTGGTTGCTGCCGTTTGCAGCTGCCATGGGAGTGATCTGATCGCCGATTTGAAGGATGGAACCCTCACCAGAGTGGTTGTTGCAAGTATCAAGATGGCTGAACTTGTGAAGGACCACGTCAAGACAGTGGACCAGGTAACTAAATTTGGAGTTCACAAATTTTTTATGGGGGAAATAAAAAATCACACTGTTCATGATCAGGTATATTTGATTAGTCGACCATTATTTCCAATGCTGTGAAAGATTATTTCTCATAGATTTGACAGATGAGATTCAAATACTGTACCGTAATTACGAAAGAAGTAAAAAATTTAGGGGTTCTGACCCATCAAGTCCTTTAAACTAAGAATTAATGGTTCCTCCATTTGCAAGTGTTTGACTTGTTCAGGAAGTGAAAGATGGTAGTACATCAGGGGATTGTTTAACGTTCCTTTAAATCGGATTTAATGTATTGCAAGCACTTTCCTAAGCAACTCCAGCTATGAACAGTAACAAATTAGTCATTTTGTTAAAAGCTCAAACGACCTTTTTTTTAACAAGTTACCGGTACTTCACTTTACTTTTTGGTCCTTTTACTCGATTAACATTTCAGACAATGGTTGGTTCTTTTAGTTACCTTTTCAGGGCCATTTTGTGTACTCGGTAAGAATATTTTGGTACACATGAAGGTGGGATATCATTGAGTAATGGTCATCTTCCCCTGGGGATGATTGTGACCAATGCATTCTCTATCTCTTCCCTGGAGTATGGGAAGTAATAGGACTTATTTGAGTGTGGTGAAACAACCACAACAGAACTCTGAATAACCTGGAACTCTGCAAGGTAGTGTGATGAACTAGAGATGTCCGCAAAGTATTCCCCCATCACTCCAGTCATCACCCGTTAATCCGACACCTCGGTGCCATCTATCTGGAGGATGGGAAGTGGTGAAAAACTTTCCCTCGTTTCTCCACCTTATTCCACACTTGGGCGGATGGTGTTGGAGGAACGTCTTGTAACGTTTCTTCTTAAGAGGCCCTTTTAGATTCCTTAATGAAGCGTTTTACCTTGGCTTGTGCTCTGGTGAATGCTGATCCGGTTTCCTTCGCAAGGTATTCTTAGATACCTGCAGAAGCATGTCTGGGTTACCTTGCTTGAAAATGCACACTTCTTGTTCCACCATGGAACTGGGCGATGGGGTTTACTGGTGGTTCGAGGAATATATTTATTGACTAACACCAAGTCTGATTACACCTACGGGACCAAATGGGGTGTCAACTTCGTGGTGCCTGGTTGATTCTAGCCAAATGATTGGCCCAGAGGCCAGCCATATTGACCAGCTGATTGACTTGACTGGGTCACAAGTCCAGCCTTCCATCTAACCAGAATAAGGGACCTAAGAGGTGATGCTAGCCACGGGACAGCGTGCAGCATCGCTTGCCCTCAAAGATTAGTCTTACAGCCTTACAGGTCACCACTTACGACAAACACGTAGAAGAGCAACTCTCCATCCCTGGCTGACTGGCCTGGAGGAAAGGTGACACTAGCGACCTCTCAAAGCTAGCTAGTCGAGGGAACCATTTAGTCTCATTCCTCCTTGATGACCCTTCCAGTATGGGAAGCATTCCCCCTCCCCCGGTGTGGTTCATCTGATCGACAGGACATTGAGGTGTGTATTAGTCATGAGGCTCAAATCATGCCTTTTTGCGCAATGGGTAGGCACTGCTGTACTGTTTAACAGCTTAACCCCCTGCTGCCACTGCTAGCTACAGTTTCTAACTCTTACGGGCTGAGTTGTTGCAGGAAATTTGGCCTTTAGTTGGTTTACCCCCGGCAGCTGTAGTTAGGTTTCCTGGCTTTCTAACCTGGAGTTTAGGGAGAGTAATACTCGTACATTTCATCCATGAGCATTATCCCAAGATGGGATTTCATTGTGATATAGGGTTATAGATGGTCCAAGCTAAAAAAAAGGTGGAGGTAACTTCATAAATGCTATGCATTTTAAAATATTTAAGGTCTGCTTGAAGTCCTCAACTAGTCGGTGTTTTATCAGCAGTGCTTATGCATTAACAGTGCATAACTCCTGTCAGTAGGCACCATTACTTAGTCTGCCCTGTGTAATGTACATGGGTTACACTCGCACAAAATGGGAGTGGAATTTGACTAATCAAAAGTTAATTTGTCCCATGTTAGGAACTAACCCAATAGCCATGGTCATGTTATGGTATATTGTAGCTTAGGCTTATGAGACTAAATGCTGTAGTTTTAATTTGCATTAAAGGGAAAAGCATGATGCAAGTGCATTCAACCCAAATACAATAGTTTGATTTGGGAAAATCTAGAAACTCGATAAACCACACTAGGATGTTTTTATGGATAATTATGATTCTGAAATGTAATTAATTCCAGATTTTCTTTAATATTCATTGTCTAGACAGTATTGAATCTAAATGTTTAAGAATTTGTTTGCAGCTGCTTAAAGTAATGATAAACCTGTATATCTTGGCAGGTGATGAAAAATGTTGTAAAGTCATCTGAGGCGAGGAGAGGCATGAAAATCCTTGAGAGGGCTTCTGGGCGATCCATGCAGAGTTTATCAAAACAAAAAAACAAACCTTCAGGACCACTGTATTTTCCTGAGCACAACAGAGCTAAGGCCACTGAGAAAACTGTACAAAATAAGATGGACATTGCTAGTGTGACAAATTTATCAACTAAGAATAGTGTTGTTGCAAAAACTCGGGAAGAGAAAATTGATTCCACCTTGGAAAGAGGTGTAACTGGCACTATCAGTGGGGTAACAGACACCCCAGAAACCAATTCTTCTCAGGAACTGGGTATGGAGGTACTGGAAACACAACTAAGTACCACCACTGAAGAGTTATTACAGTCAAACTTTATTGCTGTAGGAATCGAGGTAGAGTACCATACAGAAGATGATAGATTGATGAGCACCTCCCTAGAGGAAGAGAGGTTAACAGCCAACATGTCCTCTCTGGCAGAGGACAACTACTCGACGTACAACCCTCTATGGGAAGTACATTCAACAAATACAACCAACCCTTTGGAAGGAGTGACGTCAGGCTCCATGACGAAAGGGACAACGGCGGTCCCAGTGACAGAAGTAGAAACCTCCAGCCCCGTGACCGAAAGAGCGATGGTAGGCCCAATGACAGGAGCGGCATCGGGCTACGCCACAGAAGGAACGACTGGCTCGACCGCAGAAGGGGTGATGTCCGACTCAGGGGCAGAAAGGGTGAGGTCTGGCCCCGTGGCAGAACGGGTAACGACTGGCCCAGCCACAGAAGGGAAGATGTCTGGCCCCTTGCCAGAAGAGATGTCTGGCCCTATGGCAGAAGAGGCAACGACTGACCCAGCCACAAAAGGGAAGATGTCTGGCCCTATGGCAGAAGGGAAGATGTCTGGCCCCCTGCCAGAAGAGATGTCTGGCCCTATGGCAGAAGAGGCAACGACTGACCCAGCCACAAAAGGGAAGAAGGGAAGATGTCTGGCCCTATGGCAGAAGGGAAGATGTCTGGCCCCCTGCCAGAAGAGATGTCTGGCCCTATGGCAGAAGAGGCAACGACTGACCCAGCCACAAAAGGGAAGATGTCTGCCCCTATGGCAGAAGAGATGTCTGGCCCTATGGCAGAAGAGGCAATGACTGACCCAGCCACAGAAGGGATGATGTCTGGCCCTATGGCAGAAGAGAGATGTCTGGCCCTATGGCAGAAGAGATGTCTGGCCCTATGGCAGAAGAGATGTCTGGCCTTATGGCAGAAGAGGCAACGACTGGCCCAGGCTACTGAAGGGAAGATGTCTGCCCCTGCCAAAAGAGATGTCTGGCCCTATGGCGGAAGAGACAACGACTGACCCAGCCACAGAAGGGATGAGATGTCTGCCCCCTGCCAGAAGGGATGTCTGGCCTTATGGGCAGAAGAGGCAACGGCTGGCTCAGCCACAGAAGGACGATGTCTGGCCCTCTGGCAGAAGAGATGTTTGACCCTCTGGCAGAAGAGAGATGTTCAGCCCCCTGCCAAAAGAGATGTCTGGCCCTATGGCGGAAGAGAGAACAGAATGACCCAGCCACAGAAAGGATGATGTCTGCCCCCCCTGCCAGAAAGGATGTCTGGCCTATGGCAGAAGAGACAACGACTGACCCAGCCACAGAAGTGATGATGTCTGGCCCTTGGCAGAAGAGATGTCTGGCCCTATGGCAGAAGAGATGTCTGGCCTTATGGCAGAAGAGGCAACGACTGGCCCAGCTACTGAAGGGAAGATGTCTGGCCCCCTGCCAAAAGAGATGTCTGGCCCTATGGCAGAAGAGGCAACGGCTGGCCCAGCCACAGAAGGGACGATGTCTGGACCTCTGGCAGAAGAGATGTCTGGTCCTATGGCAGAAGAGATGTCTGGTCCTATGGCAGAAGAGATGTCTGGTCCTATGGCAGAAGAGATGTCTGGCCTTATGGCAGAAGAGGCAACGACTGCCCACACGAAGGGAAGATGTCTGGCCCCTGCCAAAAGAGATGTCTGCCCTGGCAGAAGAGGCAACGAGGCTCCAGCTATCAAGGAAGATGTCTGCCCTCTGGCAGAAGAGGGGTAAACTAGTGGCTCCTCGGGTGTGAAGAGAGGCAACCAGGTGGTCCCCTGGCAGAAGAGGCAACCAGTGGCCCCTGGCAGAAGAGGGCAACCAGTGGCCCTGGCAGAAGAGGTACCCAGGGTTCAAGAAGAGGCAACCAGTGGCCCTTCTGCATGAAGAGGCAACCAGTGGCCCTCGTGAAGGAGGCAACCAGTGGCCTTCTGGTGAAGAGGGTAACCAGTGGCCCTCTGGCAGAAGAGGCAACCAGTGGCCCTCTGGCAGAAGAGGCAACCAGTGGCCCCTGGCAGAAGAGAGGTAAACCAGGCTCTCTGGCAGAAGAGGCAACCAGCGGCCTCTGGCAGAAGAGGGCAACCCCAGTGGCCCCTCTGGCAGAAGAGTGGAACCAGTGGCCCTCTGGCAGAAGAGGAACTGGTGCCCTTTCGGCAGAAGAGGCAACCAGTGGTCCCTCTGGCAGAAGATGAGGTGCAACCAGGTCTCTCTGGCAGAAGAGGGCAAACCAGTGGCCCTCTGGCAGAAGAGGCAACCAGTGGCCCTCTGGCAGAAGAGGCAACCAGTGGCCCTCTGGCAGAAGAGGCAACCAGTGGCCCTCTGGCAGAAGAGGCAACCAGTGGCCCTCTGGCAGAAGAGGCAACCAGTGGCCCTCTGGCAGAAGAGGCAACCAGTGGCCCTCTGGCAGAAGAGGCAACCAGTGGCCCTCTGGCAGAAGAGGCAACCAGTGGCCCTCTGGCAGAAGAGGCAACCAGTGGCCCTCTGGCAGAAGAGGCAACCAGTGGCCCTCTGGCAGAAGAGGCAACCAGTGGCTCCTCTGGCAGAAGAGGCAACCACAGTGGCCCTCTGGCAGAAGAGGCAACCAGTGGCCCCTCTGCAGAAGAGAGGCAACCAGTGGTTGCCTCTGGAGAAGAGGCAACCAGTGGCCCCTCTGGGCAAGAAGAGGCAACCAGTGGCCCTCTGGCAGAAGAGGCAAACCGTGCCCTCTCTGGCAGAAGAGGCAACCAGTGGCCCTCTGGCAGAAGAGGGCAAACCAGTGGCCTCTGGCAAGAGGGCAACCAGTGGCCCCTGGCAGAAGAGGCAACTTCAGTGGCCCTGGCAGAAGAGGCAACCAGTGGCCCCTCTGCAGAAGAGGCAAACCAGTGGCCTCTGGCAGTAGAAGAGGCACCAGTGGCCCTCTGGCAGAAGAGGCAACCAGTGGCCCCTCTGGCAGAAGAGGCAACCAGTGGCCCTCTGGCAGAAGAGGCAACCAGTGGCCCTCTGGCAGAAGAGGCAACCAGGCCCCTGGCAGAAGAGGCAACCAGTGGCCCTCTGGCAGAAGAGGCAACCAGTGGCCCTCTGGCAGAAGAGGCAACCAGTGGCCCTCTGGCAGAAGAGGCAACCAGTGGCCCTCTGGCAGAAGAGGCAACCAGTGGCCCTCTGGCAGAAGAGGCAACCAGTGGCCCTCTGGCAGAAGAGGCAACCAGTGGCCCTCTGGCAGAAGAGGCAACCAGTGGCCCTCTGGCAGAAGAGGCAACCAGTGGCCCAGCCACAGAAGGAACGATGTCTGGCCCTCTGGCAGAAGAGGCAACGCCAGGCCCAGCCACAGAAGGTGTGATGACAGAAGGGGCGACGTTTGGCCCAGTGACAGAAGGGGCAATGAATGGCCCAGCCACAGAAGGGGCAACATCTGGCCATGTGACAGAAGGGGCAACGACTGGCCCAGCCACAGAAGTGACAAGTAAGCCCCTTAATGCTCCTGGAGGGGATGATCAGAAACGAGAATACATGCCAGTCTCCTTTAAAGCAGAAGAAATTTTGACCATAATTTTCCCAGATTTGAAAAGGTAAATTTTCCTGTAAATTTTATTGTTCTTCAATGTTTAATGTACAGTCTCCTTCAAGATTCTTCAAACACTGCTGGAGACAGCTGGCAACTCAAGGCAGTTTGTTTATTATAGTACATAGTATAATATAATACAATACGAAACGACAAAGCCCAACAATTAAATTAAGCAACGGGAAACTAAGTAACCAATCAGCGATCACTTGCATTTATTCATAATTTTACTACTGTATAGCAGTGTTAGAAGAATCTTGAGACTGTACAATAGATCCTCGTTATTTTAAAAGGGCATCAGAATGAGTACCAGTTGTTGAATTTTGTATGTTACTGCAGTTATCTGCCAATTGCCTAATTTTGTGTGCTTAAATGTTCAAGCTAAGATCTGATAATTTATTTAAAAATTTACATCTTTTTTAAACTTTTAAATTTAATGTTGGCTGTGATTTTTTTATTGCGGGTTTTATAAATAGTTTCTTAAATAAATCTCTATTTGCATCACTGGCATTGCTTTTTACCTTCTCTGATCTTACTGTGGTGTATCCTAAGTTAACAATAACAGATTTTCTAGAGTGCCAATTCTCTAAGGAATTCACTAGCAAGTAAAAATCTTAATAAAAACTGCACTGCAATAAAAATCAGTGATTGACTTTCATTATTCATGTACTGTACCCTTCAGTTTTAATACTTCTTAAACCCTGTAATATTTATCACCATACTGTTCAGTATCATGAACTTTCAAAGCTTTCAAAAGTCTTGTTTCTAAGAGGTCTGCACAAAAGTCCACGGATGCAGGTAGAGGATTGTACAAACTAGGTGCTGTATAGGAAAAGGTTTGGGCAGCAAAAAAACCTTTCAGTAATGCTCTAGGCTCCTAAAGGCATGAAGGATCACCACCACCACATACACCAAACCATTTAGGAATGTTTTGTTATTACATTGGTAGCCAATGTAATCCATCCAGAATGGGGTAGTGGGATAGCAAAAATAAGCCTGGCAATCCTGTACAACTTCTTAAGTAGAAATTAAGTAGGCAGACCCATAAAGAGTTGATAGTCAACCTGAGACAATAAATGTCACCAAACACAATATCCAGAAAGTGTAAAGTATAGATTTCAAATATAAAAGTTAACTCGAATACTGAATTTGTATGCTCTTCAAAATTCAGTTAGACGGAAGAACACGAGCATTACGAACAGAATTGACCGACCAAGTTGTACTTCCTCAAAGTTTGAAGAACCAAGATCATGTCTCCCCTCTATATACTTGTATGACAATCTGTATTGTCATTCAGCTAAGGTTTTCTCCAAGCCATCCAAATCTTGATATCAGTCATCAAGGATTTCATATCCTTAATATCCTAATTTATTTTCACACAAAGCTGTGTATTATTGGCAAAGAATGGTAGGCAACCCCATGAGCATCCAGTAGAGATACACAAGACTACTGGTATAAATTAAACATAAGTGGTTTCAAAACTCATCCCTGTGGGACTCCAAACAGCAAAGGCACTGGTCTAAAATGGTTCCACCAACCATAGCACAGAGATAGCACTGATAAATAAGACTGGAGCAGTGAGCATGCATTCCCATGGACACCAAAGATCTTGAAGCAAACGGATGATCCACCATGTCAAAAGCTGCAGGGAGATCCAGTAAGACCAGAAGGGAGGACTTTCCATTCAAGTGTTTATTACCAAATCATTATTTAATTTTACATACAGGTAAATCCATTTCAGTTGAATGATGCTTCTTATAGGCTGACTGGACCAGAGGGATCACTCCATTTCTCACTAACAGGAAGTAACTGTTCCAGCATAAAGAGCTCTATGATCTTTGATAAAAACGAGATACTGGAGGCTGGGTGATGATTTGAAATTTTCAATATGAAGACCAGCTTCTTAACAAATGGACCCAATAAAGCCTGTTTCTTAGAAGGCAAAAAAAAAATCCACTATGCAAAACATGATCTTACAAAATCTGCAGCATGTTCATAAGCAAGTGGTATAGTGGTACAGTCTCTCCCAAAAGTTCGTTAACTCTCCCAGCCAGCTATTGCTTCACTGCCTGCTTCAGATGTTTGAAACTCTACCAACTAGAACATGAAATGGATACCAATGAATCTAAAGGTTCTAAGAAACAAACCAAGTTCAAAAATCTGATGTAAGCAGTGCAGCAATAGATGGCTGGGAGAGTTAATGCACTTTTGGGCGAGACTGTACCTATGATACATTTACAGGATCAAGACAGTCTTTGAGTCCTTGATATAGCACAGAATGTTACACCTACAAGACAAAACAAAGATTTATGGTGTAACTACTCAAAGAAAAACAATCCAGGTAATTTCTTATATATATTATAAAAAAAAGGAAATATCTGAGGCAAGCTGAGCATCTGAAGTGGAAGTAGGCATAGCAGTTCCAGATCTCTAGTCCATTCATAACTGCATATATTTTTGTCAGATCACTGCCACAACACGCTACTTGACTTTGTGTGCCCTAGCTGAACAAACGATAGCCCCTATGAGCAGTGGTATACTCTGATCTAGTACGGTCTGTTTGCTGCATATGCCACTCATTCAGCAATTCAACAATCCCTAAGAAAACTAATAAAAGTCATACCATGGAGTCATCTCGTACTCTAATTTTCTTTGTGACCTCTGAACAATAACTTATTGAAAGACATCATTATGTAAATTAACCATCTAATCAGTGGAGTTGACCCAGTTCAAAGGAAGCTCAACTTCCTGATCAATCATGGTCTAGTGGGTGTTTCTATAGTTCTTGAAAACAGTTGTTTTAATGTAAGAAGGGAGGGAGGGCGTCTTGGGACATTAAAACCAAAAGTCCCCAAAAGCATGGTCAGACTGCTGGATCTAGTACACAATCACAGTCAGCAGGAGAAAAAAAGTAGGTATAGAATGCGCCCATGATTGACAAAGTTGTTCAGATCAAGAATTTCCAAGTACTAAGGAAAAATGTTTCAGAGAAGGGATGTAAACCCAATAATTAAAATCGCCACAGATCAACCATTGCCAGTTCTTTCCTTGGAAAGTCTCGAGAAACCAGCCAAATTGATCCATGAAGTCGCTATCTGTACCTGGGTGACCAGGAGGAAAGTCGCTACTAAATAATAGGCTGTTGCGCATGGCAGCAGAATAGATCAGCATTGCTCCGGCACTCACCCAGTTTCCTAGTTATTTTCAGAAGATGGAAAGCATGAAATTGCAGGACTTTATCTATTGTTAAAATAGTGAAATTTGACCAACAAAATTCTGCATCTTTGAAAAAGAAATTGGATATTAATTTAATACAAATGTTAGTACGTTTACACTATCCACAATGTTAAGATGTTGGTAAGGTGACTGACAAAATTATCATGCAGGATTAACACATGGTCACCCGTGATTTAAATGTAAGGCCCAGTCCACACTATCGGACAGTGACTGTCGAGCAGGAGTAAGGAGTCCGTCATTGCACACTGTGGCAACTCTGACGGGCGAATCAGCGGACAGCCCGTGCCCGAAGTTGAGCGAAATCAGCAGACTGCCCAGTGGTTTGGCGCCAGGCATGGACCGACGACGGGTACAATACATAATGATCACTATTGATATTTAAGTTATTTTATGGAGAGAGTCTTGTACATACGTTTTGGAGTGAATGTAATTACTTTATACAATAAACAGTATTTCTTTACACAACAGTGGTGTCAATCAATAATAATATATAAACAATCCTACCTGCAAGTAATCTTCCTTGAGTACTGCATGTATAGCTTCACACGTTTCTGGTATTATGAGTGACAAACTCTGCTTCGATATCCTCGTGGTATACTGCAGTGAAGAGTATGTGCACCCAGTTGCTAGAAATCTGAGAGTTGCTTCGAGACGGGCTGCTGGTGGTATACTCTGCCTCAGATGGGTATCTTCCTTTGTTATGATGGTTCCACTTTAGCTAGGAGTGTGTAAAAGGCGTTGATATCCATTCTCATGTACAGTATAGTCTGGATTTACGCAGTCAATTGAACACGTGGAGGTCTGCGTAAACGAAATAACAACATATGGGATTAATTGAAATAGAGACTGGGCTGACTCCCAAACTCCACTTTTTCCGACAATACGTACCTTGTAGTTAAAATAACACCATAATTTTATGATGGTATTGATACACACATATCTAAATAAAAAACTACAAATCTAAAGGTGCTTAACACTTACGTCAGTAGAAGAGATGGGTCGGCACACGTGGATGGCGGCTGGTTCCGAGGCAGAGGGCAGATTAGTGGCCCTCCGGTCACTTTCACTACTCGCAGAGGTTTGCAGGGCCTCCCTGACAAACCCCTCAAAGTCCATATCCTCACTGACTTGGGCTAGCTGTGGTTGGTTGCGGGCGAAGAAGTCCGTAATACTACGTTGATGACTAGCTTTGATGTTGTCGTGATAGATCTGGACATATGGCTCCAAAATTTTCGACAGTAGGGTATTAGACACTTCATACCAATGCTTGACTGTCTTTGTCAAGGATGAGCTTAATTTCCTTCACATAACCATGGCTTGGTCCAGGTAATTCAAGGTTTTTCTCTGGTGGTGGGGGTCCAGCGGAAGCCATTGTGAGGGGAATAGCGGGCACAAGAGAACTGTATACGCGGACTGAGAACAATGAGACTGGCCCGGCTAGGTCAGCGACTTCTGGTGGCAGGGCACGTCATGTTACATTAGACCAATCACAGCTAGCGGCGGAGGGGATGCGTGGCCCAATCACAGTCCGATACGTCATATGACATCAGCGATAACGTAAGGGCGACCAAATGCGCACAATGCCCGAGCAGCTTTCCGCATAAATGATGCAATGACCCGCGTAATTAAAAATTTTCATTCTGGCAAGGTGCCGCATAAATGACCAAACGCATAAACAAAATCAGCGTAAATGCAGACTACTGTAGTTGGTGAAATCACGATCACTTCCATCTTGTAGTTCACGTAATATCATCATATGACTTCCCTATAACTTCTCTTACTTAACCACTCTTTAACCCCGTCCACACTATAGGACAGTGACCATCGGGCACGAGTGATGAGTCCATCATCGCACACTTTGTGGCAACTTTGACGGGCAAACCAGCGGACAGCCCGTGCCCGTAGTTGGGCGAAATCAACAGACTGCCCTGTGGTTTGGCGCCAGGCATGGACCGACGACGGGTACAATACATAATGATCACTATTGATATTTAAGTTATTTTATGGAGAGAGTCTTGTACATACATTTTGGAGTGAATGTAATTACTTCATACAATAAACAGTATTTCTTTACACAAGTGGTGTCAATCAATAATAATATATAAACAATCCTACCTGCAAGTAATCTTCCTTGAGTACTGCATGTATAGCTTCACACGTTTCTGGTATTATGAGTGACAAACTCTGCTTCGATATCCTCGTGGTATACTGCAGTGACGAGTATGTGCACCCAGTTGCTAGAAATCTGAGAGTTGCTTCGAGACGGGCTGCTGCTGGTATACTCTGCCTCAGATGGGTATCTTCCTTTGCTATGTATGGTTTCACTTTAGCTAGGAGTGTGTAAAAGGTGTTGATATCCATTCTCATGTGTGTAGTTGGTGAAATCACTTTAACTTCCATCTTGTAGTTCAAGTAATATCGTCATATGACTTCCCTATACTTCTCTCCTACTTGACCACTCTTTACACGAGATCGTTTTCTGCACACTGTCCTTACTTTTCTTTTTTTACAAATACAGCAACTGTGTTGCGCATGGTGATACCACACTCGGGGGCTGCCGACCACCTACTTGGCAATGTGGACAATATCAGTTATGCAAGACAGACTGTGCCCGGTGAGGGCACAGTCCGCCAGTCACTGTCCAATAGCGTGGACAGGGCTTAATACTGGGTCTCCCAATTCATAGCCATGACTGGCAGATATATTTCGGTTGTGACAAGTTAATATTTTTCCCTCCCTGTATTCCAGGTTTCATGAGCATTATTCATTCTACTGACACTTGGTCAATATATATATATATATATATATATATATATATATATATATATATATATATATATATATATATATATATATATATTGCCTTCTAAAGAGGGATACCGTACCCTGTATTGGTATCCTTTTATAACTAAGAGTATATTTCTTCACAGGATAGGAATATTAATTTTCAGGTGATCAGAAAACATTAGCTCATAGCAGACAGCACAGGAACATCCAAAGTTTATTTGTACTTTTGTAGTGTACTAGTAACAATTGGTTGAACAAATTGGTGGAGTTACCAACAAGTGAGGCACTGACAGGCAGCAGGATGGCCTGTAGGATTAAGGAAAAAAAAAAAAAAACTTAAATTTATTTTTTGATGAAAGTATAAAAATGTAAACCCATAACCAGTGCAGTTAGTAATTTAAACCCTCGCATTAAATCCTATCTGGAAAAAAAATTTAAAAAGGTACAGTATATTGATACTTAAATCATACCTTTCTAGAATAATAATAATAATAATAATAATAATGCCATTGGGGCAAATCCACATGACTTTTTTTTTTTTTTTTTATGAAGGCTTAGCTTAATCAGGTTTGGCCAGATTAGTTAATCAGATCTTCACATAAGACAGGTTAAGACAATTCCATGCATTATGCAGGCCTATATATGGCCACTATACAAGCAACCATCCATAGTCCCAGAACTAATTTGCACATTACCTTTCTTATTACTAGAGAATGGGTGGAGTAGGAATGATTTAAAAAAAAAATTGACAAACTACAGCAAAACATGGTTATACAAAAAATTAAGTGCCACGACTGTAACAGGATAGTACCTGTGTATGCCAGTGGTAATAGTATGCTGATGAAGACCAAAATTAAGAGTAAGAAGAGTAGACTAATGTAACGAGGTTATTGTGCGTAATATCTCCGTTAGCCAGAACATTTGGTGCAGAGCACTTCCAGGAATGAGAGATTTCTGAGTAACAAGACAACTCCCTCAAAGACCAGAAAAAATCCCTCACCCCTGGAATTTTCCAGGTAATGAAAACATGTTCTCGGAAGTTCCAGAAATTGCTCCTTATATCATCTCTTGAATCTGGAAAAATATCCCCCATCCCAGAATTTTCCAGGTACTGGGAAATTTTTTTTGGAATTTTCCAAAAAATGTGCCCCTTTGAAAATCGTTCCCAAAACTGGAATTTTCCAGAAAATTTCAATTCCGGTCATCGGAGAATTCCGGTTAAGAGGGATTCCAGCTAACGGAGATATTACTGTATTAGTGTGCAAGAGTTAAAATAACCATTTGACTACAAAACATGGTGCATCATATACTGTACACATAGACAGCACTGTAGGTGAAGGGTATTATACAAGAGTATTACAGGTATTTCCACATACATCCTTTCGTTTCTTATTTATCTTACATTCTAGAATCTAGACCAGTGAACCATAATATTTATTACCCAATAAAGGTGGTTTCCAGCAGGAGTGTGTTCTTTTGTTTTACACCATAAGATAATATGGTCTACAAAACTGTGCTCGTTACACAATAAACGAGCAATGATATTCATTTCCACATTGCTGGACAAATGCATTTCCCCAACAATTCAAGAAGTCAAGTCACTGTGTAGAAATCTGTATTTACAAATTTCATGTCTGCATATTATCCAAAATGAATGGAGTCTAGATATTCTCCTATACAGTAGTTTAAATGTACTCAGGTTTGTTAGGTTTGTGGGAAATATTATTTACAAAATCTTAATTACAACCATGCCTCTGGATGCATAATAACTACTTTTATCAAATACCTGTACTGTCCCATCATTTATGGTCTCTTAAAACTATACCAACTAGACACATGGCATACAATTACAGTATACACACAGAATCAACCACTTCAAAATAAATATCAACACAAATAATATACAAATATATACAGATGAAAGGTAAGGCTTTCAACTCATATTATCATAAGACATTTTAACTATAGCGTGTTTTTTCCCAGATGAGAAAAGATGCCCCGCCCCCTCCCCAAGAGTTGCAAACCTGTCTGATTTTGTCCTGAAGTAATGATGTATTTCTAAATGAGTTTATTCATAATCGTTGGGATGACCGTTTCTGACGATAAAGATATCTAGCTAAATTATGTAAAGATACAGTACATACATTCATTATTTCAAACATAAGCACATAGGAAGTTTATCAGAAGTATTATAAATGAATTAACTGTTAAACTCTGGTAGCAAATTCACGCTTTTGGAAGATGCATTTATTATATACATATTTTCACCCACAATAAGGCATAATAAGACAAATTATGTATCAGTAATACTATATTATGCAAAAACAACATTTTAAAAGATCAGAATCACATTGAAATATTACACGATAGTCAGCAGAGGCGGGAAATATGACTGCGAACAACTTCATATTTTCGCCTCTTACATAATTAATATTAAAAATTGCTATACATTAAACTAACACACTCCAAAACATTCTTTAATACTTAACAAGCATCGAGTAGTCAATTACTCTCAAGCCTTGTGTAAGAAGTATCTTTAAAAAACAAAATTAAATCTTATCCATATCCAAGTTATTTTTAACAAAATTAGTGTGGAGAAAGTCGGTAACCCCACTCAAGATTACTGAGAGTGTAGGTACATGAATGTGTGTAAATGCTTGTCTATATACTGTACTGTACTCATATTTATCTTTTATCATATCTTGACTAAGATAACTTTAAATAAAAAAAAAAAAAACCCTAAGCATCTTCTAATGCTACCTTAACCCCACAAATAATTTTTTACTGCTATGCTTCCAGTATACAAAATGAGAACATCAATGGATACTGAAACACTATAATTTGCAACCCTATCACACACTAGGCATGATTTTATGTAAGAAGCATCACAGGCACAATAGTCTTCAGAGAAAGTTAATTCAATTACAAAAAAACAAAACAATAATAATAATAATAATACGTAATAATAATCATACAAAATGCAGGGGATCCCCAACTTAAGAACATCCGCCAATATGAATGGGGTTAAACTTGAAATTTACATTATATTTAATTTACATGAGGACGTATTTTCTACTTTCATTTACTGAATTTTGTCACTATTTCTTCTTTTCTCTCAAATTAAGTGATTTTATATGTACTGTATATAAGGAATTAAGCTATGATGTAATGAGATTTTAAACATTGTTCTGTAAGTACCTGTACAGTATGCACACAGCATGTGTTCCGACTTACGTATAAATCCGACTTAAGAACGTCCTCAGGAACGGAACCCATTCGTAACCCAGGGACCCTCCGTACACAACTACTGCAGAAATTCCAGTAAAAGTATTTTAACTGTAATCGTACTTCCATTTTGTGGTCTCACATTACAGGAATCAATAAGCTATGACAATTGCTTGTACCATATACGTAACAATAATTCTCTGAACCATCTATGGTAGGATGCAGCTGTATGTGAAATATCACAACACCAAATATAATAAATATCCTTAATTCCAAGATACAAAGATTAATCCTCAACAAGAATTCCATAATCTATAAGCAAATGTTCAGCTGTACATCAATTTTACCTCTTGTCAATCATGTTATCAAAATTCCTGTCAATTCTACCCTGAGGAGAAAGTCACTAAATTGTTGTCTTCAAACTATTTATGACTCCTTTCATAAATTCCCTTCCAATTGCACCCCTATATGGAAGCACAGATTTAATTTTATAAAAAAAAAAAATTCCACAAATACATTGATGATTTTAATCATTCATGGTCTAAATATAATGCTTAAAGATGATCAAAAAATATTCTTCATAAATGTACAGTACTGTAGTTATCAACTTCCACAAGAGATAACTAAGGATGAATGCCTCTACGGAGCATTGGAACTGGCTGCTGCTGCAGCAGCATTACGTTGTGCTTGAACAAACTCTGGGTAATCAATAAAGCCATCTTTATTTTTATCATCCTGAAGCAAGATTGGATCAATCATATTCACTAATTCATCATCAGTAAAGAGTTTAGGTTCAGGTGGAGCATGACCGTTTTTCCCTTGATCATGGTTGGCTGCATCATGCCAATGGAAAAGAGACTTGATGAGCTCCTGCCCATCCAGTTTGTTGTTGTTATCTGCATCATGCATCTTAAAGTAATGGAACTGAAGCTCCTGTTCAGACATTCCTGATGTGTCAATAGGTACCTCAAGATGATCCTTAATGTGATCACGTTCCTTGCTAAGGTTGGGAGCATGTAGGACTCTTTGGTTGTGGTGACCCTGCTGGTTGTGTTGAGTCTGATGGCCTCCTCCCACTTGTGTTGGCTTAAAGATAGGAAATAAAGCGAGAAATTTTCAGATAAATTTTTGGGGTGATCAAAGTTCAAACAATGCTAAACTGAAAGAAAGTATTAGATTAAAAGAATTTAAACCCTCTCGGCCGCAGTGGTTCCCAAACTTTTCAACTTCAGTGACCAGCAGAGAGTGAAACAAAAACCTCAGCATACTGGTAATTGTAAATATTTTATATCTATAATATTGTATACATACTCCATATACTGTACAGTTGACCAGGGCTATGCAGCTTACGGGCCGCAGTCCAAACCTGAACTTTGGTGAGCTTTGGTGTGGACCCCAGTACCAAAGGGATGCTAACAAAAAGGGGTATAGATCTGAAGTCAGTGGTTTCACTCACTACAGATAGAGCTCCATCATGAAGCTTATTTATAATTTTAAGGCTCGTTTTGATGATTTCTCTCTTAGAAGACGCCTGCCGCTGTTCACTCAGAACCCCCTCTTGGTCACAAACGTCTCCCAGTTTTCACACGAAGCAAAACAGACCTTCAATGGGTATGTACTGCATCAATCTAAATGGAACTAATTGAACTCCAAGAGATGTGGCTCTGAAAGAGGATATTGGTAATTGTGATCCCGTCACTTTCTGGACATAGGTGTCTCCACCTAGTTTCCCTCATCTGCACAAAGTCACATTGCAGTTCCCTACAACACTTATTGTTGTGAGTTTGCTTTCTCCACCATGAATTTAGTGAAGAACAAATACCACTCCAACATCACCAATGAACACCATCATCGTCTTAGACCAGTCTTAGACGACTCTCTCAAACCCGGAAAAAAATCCCCCATCCTCGGAATTTTCCGAGTACAGTAATGGCAAAATTTTCTCGTTAGTTCCAGAAATTGCCCATTACATCATCTCTCGAACTCGGAAAAATATCCCTCTTCCCCGGAATTTTCCGGGTAACGGAAAAATTTTCTCGTTTCCAGAAAATGCACCTGATTTTCATCTCTCAAACCTATGTTTGCTGTGGTGGTTGGTGTGTGGGGTAGTGGATGTCATGTTTTTTGACCTGACCTCATGTTTTGTAAGGTCACCCTGTGTACATAAGCTCTCTCTGTCTTTGTAATTCAATTGCCTCTTAAGATGTCTTGAATAAAGACGAAAGCTAAGGTTCTTTCCGTGTTCCCTTTTCCCTGTGTGATCTTGTATGTATATATATATATATATATATATATATATATATATATATATATATATATATATATATATATATATATATATATATATATATATATATATATATATATATATATATATATATATAATATATATTATATATATATATATATATATATATATATATATATATATATATATATATATATATATATATATATATATATATATATATATATATATATATATATATATATATATATATATATATATATATATATATATATATATATATATATATATATATATATATATATATATATATATATATATATATATATATATATATATATATATATATATATATATATATATATATATATATATATAATTATGGGTTATAGATAGATCAAATGCAATTACTGTAAATCTTTCCTAAAACATTCCTACTTAGTACAGTACAAGATAATCAGACAAGAGGATTGATCATACTGTACTTACTAGTTATACTGTATGAGAACAGACAGGCCCTCATACAACCACACAATTGATACAAAATGGGTTAATAAGAACCATTAGGAAATAATACAAATCCTGTATCCAGAAAGTATTTAACAGACTATCAGAATAGCATAGCTAAAAATTACTTGACTGGATAATTTTTTTTACATGGAAACAGATTAATAAAAACCGTATTCATAAATATTGGAATTCAAAAAACTACCGGTACCTGGTAATGCTGCTGCTGTTGTTGAGGTGGTGGCTGTTGTGGAGGGGGTTGATACTGCTGCTGTGGAGGTTGTTGGTATTGCTGCTGTGGAGGAGGAGGGGGCTGTTGGTACTGCTGCTGTTGTTGTTGATACTGTTGCTGTTGTTGATACTGCTGCTGCTGCTGTGGAGGAGGAACACCAGGTGCTTGCTGGTACTGCTGTTGCTGGGGTGGCACACCAGGAGCAGATACCTAAAATTAAATTCTTGGTAACAGCTTTGGCAAGGATGTACGGTACTGGTAGCTTCTGGAGCCATAATTGGCTTAATCTTACTTAACCTAACTTATGCCAAAGCGTGCATAGACACACCTGAGATATACTGTACTCTTAGGTTAGGTTGGACAAAAAGGAAAGAATCGCATTTGCCCCGATACTACAGCCTTTCCCATCCATTTTCAAAACTGTACAATTCTGCACGGTACTATCTCCGTTAGCTGAAATCCCTCAAACCCGAAACTCTCCAATAGCTGGAATTAAAATTTTCTCGGAAAGTCGTTCCCAAAGCCGGAAATTAACGGAAAATTCCGGTTTTGGGAACGATTTTCCGAGAGGCACATTCTCCGGAAAATTCTGAGAAAATTTTCCCGACACCTGGAAAATTCTGGGGATGGGGGATTTTTTTCTGGGTTTGAGATGAAAATAAGGCGCATTTTCTGGAAATTCCAAGAAAATTTTCCGTTACCTGGAAAAATCCAGGGATAAGGGATTTTTTTTACGGATTCGAGAGATGATGTAATGGGCAATTTCTGGGACTTCCGAGAACATTTTTCCATTACCCGGAAAATTCCGGGGATAAGGGATTTTTTTCCAGCTTTGAGAGAGTCGTCTCATTACCCGGAAATCTCTCATTCCCGGGAGTGCTCTGCACCAATTGTTCCAGCTAACGGAGGTATCACCGTATTCCCCATTTTATAATGTTTTTGGTTTTTTTGCTTCTGTCTCCTATTAAGTGGATTTTGCTTCATTACATTACTGTATTTGTAGAGTAATCATAACTCACATACCATTCAGCAAACTTTACAATAAATAGCTGGAGTTAATGCATCCAACTGTACTAGGATATCTAAAATGTCATCTTAGATGCTTCACTCCTACAGGGTGTTTCCCTCTGAGGGGGTGATATTGACAGATAAAGTCCCCAGGCCACCATACCAATACAACACCCCCTTCCACAATCAAGGAAGTCCCCATCAGCTCAACACACCCGGTATATTGCCTCTGTACCCTTTTTGAAGCCCAAACCATCTTAATAATTTTGACAGTTCTATGACACTTTTCTTGGTTAACATTCGATTTTATCCCAATAGCTATTTCAGATTTATTACCATTACCACTAGGATTCTTTTTTTGTTCGGAATCGATTTTCTTCTATAGGAATGGTAAGCTAGGTTAGGTTAGGTTTACCTTACCTTTTTTACTTTTATCCTCTTTGCCACTGATCGGCTCGTTAGCTGCTTGGGCTGTCAGTCACATCTCTGTTATGCACTCTTGGCAAGTATTGGACATGCACTGCCGTGAACCCTAAAAATGACAATGGCTGCTGCTTCATTGTCCAAAATGCACTGAATAATGTGGCAGCCAATCAATGCACATCCATCTCATACAGACACCATCTTCCAACTGGCCGGGAATGCTGATTAACGCACGAGTATTATGTCACATCGGCACTCACACGGATTGACCAAATATTATAAAATAAAAGTTAAAATAACGTGAAAACTATAAATTTGTGACAAACTTTTTAGTATTTTTTTTCTTTACCTCTCCATATAGGACTCAATATTCAGTTAGGCAACAACTAAATATTAGCCAAACCAAATGGTGAAATTTCAATCATTCACTGGTCTTTCTCTCATTGTTATTAATATTTTTTTCATAATGTTTGGACAATTCTAAGACCTTTTTCTTCTGTGATACTTCCACCGGAAATTAAGGATAACCGAGATATTAATTTTTCAATATTATTAGATTTGGTCGGTCACAAGTGTCGCAATTTGTTGTAGGTGATAATGGTGGAAGATTAATGGAAGAAAATAGAGAAAATTTTGGATAAACTATCTCTTATTATACATTTGTGACGGTAATGTCATAGAAAAAAATTATCTTATAATTAGATGTCTTATTCGAATATAATAATAGATTAGGGGTAGGAATGTTGTGTGCTGAAATTAAATAATACCTTAGATTTGTCTAAACTATTGATTGCAACCATAAAATTCTAAAAATTCTTTGGGTGGCAACAAGTGAAATAATACCCAGGTGTGAACAGGTGGGTCGCCCAGGTGTGAACAGGTGGGTCACCCAGGTGTGAACAGGTGGGTCACCCAGGTGTGAACAGGTGGGTCGTTGCATTAGTGAAAATATCCGCTCATCTAAGGAATAACTACATTCAGTATTTTTTTATATCTGTTATCTAGTGTATGGGTCAGCTTAGAGAACAAGCTTAAGACTATTGATGTTAAAACACATTACAACAAGAACGTTGACCTGGTACTCTCCACCAGCTCATACCACCGTACCTGTTGTTGTTGTCCACCTTGATATTGTCCCGTAGGTACTCCAGGGGCCACTCTCTGTTGTGCTGCCGTCACCACAACCAGGCAGAGCACAGTAACTCTTCCTACAGTCAACATATTAACGGAAGCACAGCAGCTCGGCCACCTCCAGATGTTGTGTTGACGGCTCGGCTGTCACACAGGTCCGAGCAATGTTAAGTATTCTTCACGAACATTAATTTAATGCCAAATATATTTTTTTATAAAGAAAAACGATCAAAAATATACCTAAATAACAAAACAAAATTAATTAAACTTAATTTAACGATACTATCTTAATTTTGATCATTTTTTTTCCCTGTTCCATTCGCGGTAGTTTACTAACATTAGCCATTATTCAAGTCAACAACTGTGACGTGTTCAATCCTTGACACATATTTCTCATTTTATCATTACATTCCTCGTCTCGGAATTGGTTTTCATAAATCTTGTGGTTAACTTTAATACTAAAGTAACTGTTACGCAGTCCGTAATAATAAAAACAGCGAGTGATTTCCCAGTGTTAGTTTATTTCAATGCCGTCTCCTGCCCCCTGAAGCACTCTTTTTGGATCTGTTACAATAGTCGTTCATCCTCTTTCATCCTATTTTAGTACACTTCGTCTTCCTATATTACTCTGTCTTACTTATTCGTTTATTTTGTGTCACTTATTTATCTTCAGCATCTCTGTGATTTTTTTTTATATTTAGCCACTTTCACTTAAATGGATGCCCAATAAATGTGTTTATGGAAAAGTCAAAGTTTATCATTACACTCTACAGTGCTTGTAAAAGACATTCCAGAACCAATAAAGCTTTAAGTGTGCCTCTTGGAATTACTCTCCCACCTTCCCCTCATTAAATCAATCACTTGTACAGTACAACATATGTCTTAACACTCATCTCTATCTTATCTCGATTGCTGCTAAGTCTTAATTCTTTTTTTCAACAATCCATCTTTTATCTCTTCCAAGTAAATTCAGAGTTAAGAAGGACTGAATAAGAGTTCCAGAGGCAGATTGCAAATGAGACGTGACCGATCGTCCAAGCGGCTAACGAGCCGATCAGTGGTGAAGTGGATAAAAGTAAAAAGTAAAAAAGAGATCAACCCTTCACCTGAGTCAAACCAAAAGGCTTTCTACTATTACGCAAATTCGAAATTAAAGACACATGTGGGATTATTAATCTGAGGCTTAAAGATGGTAGTTACATTTTTATCAGGACAAAGCAGAGGCATTAAACAAAATCTTTTCCTCGGTATTCACAACAGGAATGCGAATAAACTCCCAGCATTTCAAGAAAGACGGTTTGACACACCACTGAAGCACATTATGTTCTTAGAAGAGTATAAGAAGCAAATTGTCAAAGTTAAAGGTTCATAAAAGCCTCGGCCCTGACAGTGTGTATCCCAGATTTAAGATAGTTGTGCAACGAGTTGCCAAGCCCCTTATGATGCTTGGATGAGCAAAAGGCCCTCAACAAAGTACCAGAGAGTATTACAGGAGATGCCATGATGAAACATTTACTCCAAAATAACTTTGTAAAGGACTGCAAACGTGGTCTCATGCCAGGAAGCTCCTGCTTGACGCAATTACTTAAGGGTAAAATGATATGAGCCAAAGACCGTGAACCATCCACTCGAAAGATATGAACCTGGAAATGTTAACCAATAAAAGTGAGGAAAGAGGAGTAGTAAGCAATAGATAAATAGCAATACAGTGCTAAATTATTGGTTTGTATTTTTTCTTTTTTTTTGACACTCTTAAGAAGAGTACTGGTTTTTTGCAGGAGACGGTTTCTCGGCCTATACATACTCACATTACTGCACTTATCTGTTCCAGAAGATGGAAAAACATTACACTAGTCTGATGCAGAGTGCAAGAGATGCCATCTTCAACTATTACACCCAGGAAAATCTTGCACAACCAGATGCAGATCGCATCCTAGATATCGATGTGTCATACGATGGCACTTGGATGACCAAGGGGCACAGGTCGCACATTAGTGTTGGCTTTATTATGTAAGTCAACACAGGATTGGTGGTTGACATGGAAGTGATATGCAACTGCTGCCCAACCTGCATAAAAAAAAGCAAAGAAAAAGAAGAAATAACAAAAGGAGACACACGCCTGTCACAAGAACTTTGATGGAAAGTCAGGTGCCATGGAGAGTGAGGGAGCATTTCATCTTTGGTCTCTCTCCACTGAACACCGCCTGAGTTATATAACCTTTGTTGGTCATGGGGATGCGAGTTCTTACAAGTCTGTGTGCGAGCTGAATGGCGGGCGTGGCCCTTACCATGTCCCTGTCACCAATGGGGAGTGTATAAATCATGTTGGCAAAAGGATGGGCACCAGGCTTTGGAAGATCAAGGAGACAAGTTAGATGATTACAACCAAGACTGGCAGTGCCAACATGCTCACAGTTGAAGTTATTGATCACCTTTCTTCCTACTAATGCAGGGCCATTTGTGATAATGTGGGCACCGACATCAAGATGATGAGGGAAGCAATTTGGGCCTCATTCTTCCGCTTGACTTCCATGGAACAGCAATCTACTCACAAATTTTGCCCTGCAGGTCCTGCTTCGTGGTGTTGGTATAACAGAGAAACAGCACTGAAAAAGACCCCAGCACATCATGATACAAAGAAACTGTACTTGGCCAAAATTCCTAATGAAAAGATGAAGTACACCAAGAGCACGTACAGGGACTTGACAGCTCCAGACCTCAAGAAATACCCCAAGTCGAGGTTTGCTGGACGTTTCTGAGTAACCTTTCTAGTCAGTCACTGTTGTAGAGCACAATGCCGGGTATAAGGCCAACTTGATGTCGAGGATATTCGTGACTCATCCAGACATCCTGAAGACACTTCAGTCCCAAGAAGCAATGACAGCACGGTCAACAACACCAAAACAAGCCAGAAAGAAGCGCAAGCTGTCCTTCAGCAATGATTATGAACCAGTGGCTTCCTAATTAGATCAAATCTGGCTACAGTGAGGGAGGTGGCACCTCCCGACACCCTCATCGTCGAGCGAATACCTTTTAGAAGGGGGGACCAGGTGTCACATCAATGGTCTCGACTCTAGAATGTAATGAGAATGTTCTAGAATGTACCAAGAATGATTTCTGATACGTACCTGCTAATCCAGTAAAAATCGGACAGATTATGGAGGAAAGAAATGGTCAAAAAAAATGTTGAAGCCCCATATCTCAAAACGAAAAACTATACTGTAGTTTCTCTAAATACATTTGAACCTCAATTAATTGGACTAACTGGGACAGACGCATCCAAAAAATACTTATGTCCCCCCAAAAACGAATATGGGAGGGGGGGAGGTAACACTGTATAAAGAAAATCAAATGATGTTATGTTATTACTGCACTTCAACAACTAAGGTCTTTAACCTTCTCAGCCTCGCACAACGCCATTGTTGCACCGTGGCGTCCAATGGGCTATATTTTCAAATATGGTAACTCAAGAACTATTCAGTGAAACTGACTGAACTTTGGACGCCATTTGACAGATGTCGTTTTCTTCGTGTGGGCCTCATCACCTTCCCCTAGAAAGTCTCGGTCATCGTGTGCGTTGCCGCAGCATGAAGCCAGTGTCGATCTGGCCATTAGAGCGTGAGCCGCTCAGCCCTTTAATTATTCCAAGAGTTTTTGTGTTATATTATTTTCACTTATACCACAATATTCTACATGCTTTGTTGTTTATTTTGGTATATAGTACTTATTAATAAACACCATAAAACAAGGAAAATGTGAATGGAAATCGAGATGTTACTAAACATTTTCTTACTTTTTGAACTTATACTCTAAAAAAGTGGCTTAAATTTCAAGAATTTTAAATTTTTTATGGTTTCAGACAATTTTACGCTAGAAGAAACCCCAATACAATTAATAAAACAATTCCATGGCAGTGAAATGAACCCTCATTTTTTTTTCAAAGATTTTTTGGCAAAAACCTCCAAGGCTGAGCGTAATGAACGTCTCAGGCTCCGATGTCGAGAGGTTAAAGTGTATAACAGGGTTATTAAAAGAATATTACATCAACAATAAAAAAAAAATATGAAACAGAGCTCTCTGGGTTGAAAATCAGACATAAGTCTGGTTGTCAACAACTATTGTCACCGAGATGATTGTTTACTGTAAAGTGTTATATGTAAACAACCACAGAATTTGTCTTAAGAATAAAGAGAAAACTGTATACTGTACAGTACTATAAAGATAAAAATAAGAACAAATAAGTGTAGGGGTATATTGTATGTGGAAGACGAGTGTTTATCTGGAATCAGCTGGCAGAGGGGAGGGGGTAGCACGGGTGGGTACTCCCTCTCCATCTCTCCCAAGATTCCTTTAACACTTCTTTATGCAATTTCACTATAATTCTCTTATAATTTAGGATCATTTGGTGCCAAGTTGATAAAATATTATCCTAAAAGAATCAGCTTTCCTGAAAAAGAATCCCACACTGAAAACCATGAGTCACTTGTTTACAAAGAGCAAACAACTGATTGGCCTACCACAATGTGTCTTCAACACTTAGTAAATTAGTACAGTACAGTAGTGTATTTATCATCACTTGATAAATACTAATGATCTTCCCCCATTTCTTAAAACGTGGATTTTTTGTATTAGTACTTGTATTTCTGGCGCCCAGAGCATCTCAGTCCAAAAAAAGCTGTTTTTTCTAAGCATTAACATACCTAGGTTAAAGCTAGGCGTCGCATTCTGAGGTTTGAACAAAAAAAAAAAAAAAAAAAAAAATTTATATACCCTGTACAGTATTGAAGTCCAATTTATCAAGATTTTCCTGTAACTCCAAAAGTACCAGTACTATATGTCATTTGAAAGAGAAAAAATACTATTTTGTTCATTATGGTAGATTTTTTATTTTTTTTCAAATAAATTAATAATATATTCTAAACAAGGAAAAAAAAACATGCTAAAATAAAGGGAAAATAAAAATTCTGCCAAAATGCATATCCCAAGAATTACTTCAGGAGTATTTGATAATTTTTTCAGCATAATCGGCCGTCGGTTGAGGCCGTTATTTCGAAAAAACATGTTTTTTCCTTCAAATTTCACTTTTTATTTAATAAAAAAACTTGTTTGAATGACATGAAAATTTGATATAATCATCTCGGCATATGGATACATTACACATAACTCGATCAAGAAAATCAATTAAAAATAAGAGCTGAAGTCACCCGAGCCCGTCAATCCCCCTAAGAAACGATTCGAATACAAAAATGCAATCTATAATTAATAGCAAATTATATAATTCCCTTTGTACTTGTGATCAATACTTGTTATTCATGATCATCTTTTGGCATCACTCTGCATATGTTTCTGTCACCTGGTTTATGTCGTGTACAGTAGCTAAAACAACTATCTGTGCAGGTGGAGGTCGACATACTCCGAAATTTTACGTGTGACTAGTGACAGCCCTCATATACCAAAATTTATTACCGTGGTCTCGTATTGTTTCACACAAAGTATGCAAAAATAGTTGTTTTAGCTACTGTACATTACAAAATGTAGAGTGAATAATTAAAATTTTCAAATATATACTGTATACAAAACCCACTTTACCTATAACACACAAAATTAAATAAGGGAAATAACAGAGGATACATGCTTAAAAAACCTCAATGCAAGTAGTAAGTAACAAAACTTAAAAAAAAATACAAAGCATTATTACTGTATATCTACTTCAGAGTACTGCATATCAAGAGTTGGGATTCTTGTTCATTATGCTCCCATTAATTATATTTATCAATCGTACTTCTTCATCAATTACAAAAAAAGATGCTCTCACCAAATCTGAATTTTACATCCAAAATAGAGCTCAGGTTCTCAACTGGCTCAGCCATGTTAATATTGTTATTATTATCCACTATGTATCTGTTTTTTTCTGGCCAAATAAACTGTTTCAATTCAATTCACAAAACACATGTAAATTATAACAAAATCTTGGCCTCTCCCTTACCCTGGGATGAATGATAAGCTCAGTCCATCGTAAGGAATTATAATAATTACATTTCCAATATGGATATGAAAAGCCCAAACCTCAAATCACTTCACCAATGACCTGCAGAATGGTATGTTACCAAATTATGTAAGATATGGTAATTCATCATCAGCCTTTTTGTCCCTTAAAAAGATTTGAGTTGACAAGAAATAAATGATACACAATTCTTTATTTTTGAGGACTAATTGTTGTTATCTTCTTTGGATTGAGTTCAAAAGTTCACTGATGCCAAGTTTAGTACTAGGTACAGGCTCTGGTGGTTGCCGTTCTTGTGGGTACAAATTGACTGGCTGTCCTGCAAGCACTTGGGTTATA
The DNA here is from genome assembly GCF_018991925.1 of Homarus americanus. Lineage (NCBI taxonomy): Eukaryota > Metazoa > Arthropoda > Malacostraca > Decapoda > Nephropidae > Homarus > Homarus americanus. The sequence continues at coordinate 3,531,687 of NW_024721079.1, read as the reverse complement.
GCAGATGTCGCTGATTGTTGCATTCCCAATGGCTGCTTTAGGTTACGATGCTGTGGGAACGTTGGCATCATCCTTGGATCACATGCTTGAAAATAAAATAAAACACTTCATTTAAGGAAGTTATAAATTGGGGATACAGTATACTGGGAATGGCCCTTTAGTCTACAAGAACACTACTCTATAAGGGGAAGATTTTACATTTACAGTATTAGGGCATTCATTTAACTTTTTTAAATACACAAGGTTATACATTCTGGAACTCATCTTACAAACTCTACCATTCCCTATTTCACAAGGTTACTTCCTCACCTAATAGCCCCACTTGACAGGGGTTGACCTGGAGGAGGGAGGAAGGACACCCTCCTCCCATAAAGCCATATTTTAGGACATAGTTCATCACCACCAATGTGCAAGCTCACAAAACCCAATCATAATAATGATCATAACAATGATGCCATGCATTGCAAAACAAGGTAACATATTGTCAAGACAAACATACTGCATGTGCTATATTTTGTAATACAGTAGTGCTTAATAGGTCAAATCAGTAAACTAAAGTACTGTACAATTTAAGTCTCAGTAAGTAATTATTCACTTTATTGGAAGTTTTCCAGATTAAAAATTTTAGTACCAAAGCATTCGTGGGAGTGCACACGAGTTTGTGGAACTCAGGCTGAGAACCACTTGGTAAATGTTTTTAGTAACAGTTTAATACATTGTTTAGAACATTTGCTGCTTGAAAATATTGAGGTACTGTATTTCATTACTTAAAACTATTTTTTTTATTCATGTGAAATCAAGCATTACAAACAGGAAATAGTACTTCTGTTGGAGGCAAATTAAACCAATTATTTTTCTTCAGTAAAAAAAAAAGAATAAGTGTACCTGTACAGTAGTATATTGCAGGTCATGCTGATGTAAATTTAGCTGATGGAATTATTTACCTGAGTGAAGTAAAGGTTGTCACCTCTTTCCAATACAGTAATATCTCCGTTAGCCAGAATCCCTCAAACCTGGAACTCTCCAATAGCCATTATTGAAATTTTCTCAGAAAATCGTTCTCAATCTGGCATTTTTTTTTTCAGAAAATTATGGTTTTGGGAACAATTTTCCAAGGGGCACATTTTCCAGAAAATTCTGAGAAAATTTTCCTGATACCCGGAAAATTCCGGGGATGGGGTATATTTTTCCGGGTTTGAGAGATGACATAATGGGCAATTTCTGGAACTTCCGAGAAAATTTTTCTGTTACCCGATGTAAGGGCTGTAATGAGCAGGATGGTTGTCCCCCGCTCGTTTGCGGCCCCACTAGGGGGGGTAGGCGGAGGTGAGAAGATCGCTGCTGCCTTGTCGCACGCCAGACATGATCCAGCCTTCACCACAGCTGTTACTTCACCCCGCTGTTCAATTCTAACTCTGGTTGTGTACTCATCTGAGGTTCCTGGGGCTCGTGGGCTGATCCCCCAGTCCTTCACTATTCAGCTGTCAACTCCGGTCACCTACTCCAGCTACTGCCACGGCTGCCATGTGATCGCATCTTCTTCCATGCCCTATCCACTGTCCGTGCCCTGGCATCTCTCTTGTGTGGCATGACATCGCCCATCAATGCCAGTACCAAGTAAGGAAGCTGCCCTGGACCTTCCCCCCGAGAGTGGATCACCGCATTACCAGAACATTATACAGGGCTGGTTAGAAGGAAGATTCATCGGCAGCCATAGGAAATACCTGTTCTGTGTTTTATTGATTTTTTTGTTTTAAGTAATTGTTTGACTCCAGTGCTGTTTATTTAATATTTGTGTTAGTGGTGTCAGAGTTAAAGTATTGTGATTATTCTCGTAGTAAGAGATGTCAATCTCTAACGGTTGTTTGTTACCCCTTGGAAACCCATGGTTCTTGACTTTCCTTTTTATAAGATCCTGATTAGGCTGGCAAGGGATTTATATTCCAAAGGCCAGGCCTTTACACCTGTAAATCTCTCATTCCCGGAAGTGCTCTGCACCAATTGCTCCAGCTAACAGAGATATCACTGTATTTATCTTCAGCCATATTCTTACTGTTATTCCCGCATAATAGTGAAATTTTTTTACATTACCTAAGTGAATTGTGAGTAGAAGTAGGGTCCTCGCATAATTGTGAATTTGCATAAAGAAAGGGTCGGGTGCACTACTAAATGTTAAACCAATCAGAATCTTCTAACAGGTTCTGGCACTAAAAAAAAAAAAAAAAAAAGACATACTAAAGTATATAAGAGAGCAACACCAAATTATACGTACGCAGAGGATTTTCCTTAAAATATAAGCTTTTTAGACACTCCTCCGCTGTAGCCCTCCTCTTGGGGTCATACATGAAAAGAAAGTTTAACAGACGTTGCCCAGAGGGTGATAATACAGGAAATTTTGTCTTCAGATTGTTGTATGGTTGGGATTTCAGTGTAAAGTTCTCAATAGCTGGCAGCTGTGAGAATTCAGGCCAGATGGTGTCATTTGGCGTACCTGTCAGAAAGAACATTATCAAGATGTATCCTTACCACATAATTCAATGAATCAAGTCACATTCCAGAACTACTACTGTAATCAATTCATCTTCTTATGACTGTGTTACTGTGTACTACTCTGAAATAGTGTTTCACCATAATAATTCACTGCCACTGATATAATGAATATGTTCCATTATAAAAATTTCCAGCCTCTGAAGTATCAAAGTATTTCATTGTAATAATTTATAATATGTTTTACCCAGAAGATTGATGATGAGGTTAATTTGCTCAATTTCTGACTTTCCTGGAAGTAGTGGCTTGTGAAGCAGGAGTTCCCCAAGGATACAGCCAGCAGCCCACATGTCAACACCTGTTGTTTGTGTCTTAGCCTAATGGTACAAAGAAAACTTAGATGCACATACAGTATAATAATATAAATGTGGAAAGGAAAACCAGATATATACATAATTATTGATTTATAAATCAGCAAAAGCACATATCCAAAAGAACCATCTACTGTACTTGTGTCTATGACTGTTACCCGTGTCTTAGCCTAATAATGCCTTCAAATGCAATATTATTTGCATGTTTAGTAGTTCATATGTAGTAATGGAATACATCAGATATACATACAGGTTTACCTACAAACAAAATGTGAATTTCAAATGAACCACCAATTTATTCCCACAATGACTCATTCCTATTTTTATAGGCACATATCCACTCCCTCCTCCATTGGATTTTTTTCACCCCTTCCACCTAGGGTGCAATTGTGATGTCCTTTGCAGACAGCAGTAATGAGGAAGACAGTCCTCATCTCAGCGAGTAAGGCCCTAACTCAACCCACCCATCCTCACCCTTCGTGGTGAGCTCTGACTGACCTCCCTTAAGGTAACGTACCAAAGTTATATTGTACGGTATTTTTATATATTTTTTTTAATGTGTTTGGTAGAAAATTATAGTAGTTGGGTACTATTTGTCAGTAGTTAGGTAGGTTTTTTTGTTGTTGTTAGTGAACCGATTTCATGTTTTTGGAGTAAAATATTGGGGATTTCTTGTCATTGGGAACTGAATCTTATTTTCCCCATTTGCTGTTATTTGATACAAAAATTTCCTTAACGAACCATTTTCAAGGAACCCAACCAATTGTAAAGAGAGGATAGGAAAGGTATATTATCTAAAAAAAAAAAACCCTCAAGGGTAGGAAATAAGCAAAGGCTTTCAAACATACAGCATTACACTTTTTTTTATTAAAACAATAATACTGTCAGCAACTGATATTATCAAATTTAATAATAAAATCATAATGCAGGGACAGTGAAGTTGCAATAATTCACAGGTTAGGTGCCATAAGACATCGTAAAGTATCAAATAGAGAATTATAATTTAACTGATTCAAATGGAAATAATTAGCTAGGTTCTGGAGGCCAAACAATATGCATAAATTTTTCAAAAACTGCTTTAATAAACAGTAAATATTGTACATAATACTGTACATAAAAAAATACAGTAACACATACATATTGTACAAAATGTAATTCAATACAGTATTACATAAACAGCTCCTTCCCTTCTCATAATCGCCCTCTGGATGACACCAATGCATCTACAGTACATTGAGACAGGCATGGGTATGAGCTGGCTGGCTAGTCAGCTCTTCACACTGTGTAAACAAAGCACTTAAAATTTAATGCAATACAATACTGTAACTCATCTGGGATTGAGTGTGGGATTTTGGGGGGAAAATTTATTATTCTACGATAATGCTTTATTAACCCGGCATTAAATGAACCTAACTAATATGGGATTTATGGTGATATTCCATACCGTCATTTTAATGGGGTTACAAGGGTGACAGAGCCTCCAATAGTAGAGGGTGGGGATTTTCTGCTCAGTACAGCCAGCCCAACTGCCATACCTCCCATCTCTCCCTCACAAAATTCTCTTCTCATTCTTCTTTTTCTTATTTTATAGTTTTACAGTGGTATATCCATTAGCTGGAACAATTGGTGCAGAGCACTTACGGGAATGAGAGAATTCCAGGTAACGAGATGACTCTCTCAAAACCAGAAAAAATCCTTCATCCCGGAATTTTCTGGGTAACGGAAATTTTTGTTCTAAAGTTCCAGAAATTGCCCATTACACCATCTCTCGAACCCGAAAAAATATCCTCCATCCCCGGAATTCTCTGGGTACTGGAAAAGTTTTCTCAAAATTTCTGGAAAATGCACATGGTTTTCATCTCTCAAACCCGGAAAAAAATTCACCCATCACCGGAATTTTCCGGCTATTGGGAAAAGTTTCTCGGAATTTTGCAGAAAATGTACACCTTGGAAAAACGCTCCCAAAACCGTAATTTTCCTGAAAATTCTGACTTTGGGAACGATTTTCAGAGAAAATTTCAATTCTGGCTATCAGAGAGTTCCGGGTTTTGAGGGGTTCCGGCTAACTGAGATATTACTACTGCATATTATATTATCTTCATTTCTAAGTCACATTAGAGCACTGAAATGATATTTCTACAACTTTTATAGTTTTTTATGTTAATAAACACTGTGGTAGCTGCCGCCTGATCACGAATTATGAATATTTGACAAAAAAAAAAAAGAGGTAGTAATAGAGGTAACCATGAATTTAAGAACGTGAATTTGGATTTCGCAAATTATCGTAACTCCACTGTACCTGAACACAAATATTAATGTACAAAACACTGACCTGAAAAAGCAGTTCAGGTGCTCTGTACCATAGTGTTACCACCTGTGGAGTCATTGGAGACATTGGATAGCCCAGTTCACGAGCCAATCCAAAGTCAGCTAAAAACAAAGTACAAAACATGATTAATATAAATCAGCCAAGAAGGCAGGCATTTTGAAGAAAAAAATCCACTAACATACTGTATATCATACAATTACAGTTATATAAAAAAAAAAATATAGAATGAGTTTATTTACACTTCATCAAACAAGAGCGTTTCCTTAAAATACCTTAACAAAATAAATTGTTTCTTACTTTAGTGCTAGCAGCAGAAAGACACCTATACCCAAGTCTGGAAAAAGTGGTTGATCCTGTATTCTTTCAAGTCTTTTCCCACTACTGTACAGTACAGTCAAATTCAGGATAAACACAATCAAAAACAAAGAAACACACAGACTTTCCCTTCACCCAAACATGGCTACAACAGATGCATAACTCTAAATATATATTATGGTTTACCATTTTGATTCACAAAAAATACCACCCTCAGCAGGACATAATTAAAAAAAAAAAAAAGTAATTATTGATGACTGACTCGCCGGCAACTTAGCATAGTAAACGATTATAAAAGCGACGCAATTTCACTGTGTTTTATAGAGGACACTGTCATAGTTTATGCAACCTAACCTAATCATAAAACTGCCGCAATACCTCTAAGAATACAAAGCAGTGAGCACCTTAGGCGCCCAAACATCTACCACACAAAGTATTTGTACAGTCAACCCTCACATTACGCGGTCCCGCATTCCGCGGTTCACCGTTAACGCGGTGCCCTGCCGGAACCTAACATGCTCACATTCCGCGGTGCGTGTACCCCATTACGCGGAGAGCGGCTGGCAAGCTGCGCCATTTTTGGATCCAAACCTCCCGCCATCCGCCATGTTGTGTAAGGTGGCGCGAAAATGGTGCGCACAAGGTCGCCCAGTCATCAAAACATTACCAGTTCTTCACCCGCCACCCACTACAGCCGGCCCAAGTCAGTGATAGTGATAATTATAGTGAGGATATGGACTTATATGAACTTTGGGGGGTTTGACAAAGAGGCCCTGCAAGCCTCTGTGGTGGATAGTGATACAATTGATACAAGTGATACAGGTGAGGGCCAATAATCTGCCCTCTGCCTCGGAACCAACCGCCCATCCCCGTGTGCCCAGCCATCTTTTCTACTAATGTAAGTGTTAAAAAACCTAATATTATTGATATTTCTCTTAATTATTAATTGTGTGTGCATGCCATCATAAAGTTAAGATAATATTTTTACTACAACATAGTTGTGTGTCGTCAAGAAGTGGAGTTTGGGGGTCGGCCTGGACTCTATTTCAATTAATCCCATATGTTATGTTATTCACTTTACGCGTTCCTCACTTTCCGCAGTACCCTCCGGGTTACATTAACCGCGTAAAGTGAGGGTTAACTGTACAAGAAATGATTATCACATCAGAACTCACTGATGAAAATAAAGTAAGGAAATAAACACCAAAACAGATAACTAGTCGGTAGGTCTGTCGTCAATATTAACCCCCCAAAAATAAATTCTCACTTTCTTTTAATTCTGCTTATCATCCACTTTCAAAAAACTTCAATAATTACAAAGCATACCTATCTTTATTGTCCCCATGTTTGTTAGGAGAAGATTGGACACCTTCACATCTCGATGAACAATCTCTTTTAAATGTAGATATGCAAGGCCTTTGAATACCTGTTGAGAAGTAAACAGAATAGTATAGTATATGTTATCAAACATACAGTACTGTATATATCTATTAATTTCTTTCTGTGTAGAAGGAATGATTCTCTATGCTTGAAATAGGGATAACCGGCAGGAGAATAAGATAGCTATAATAAACGTATATAAATTATATGTGCGCATTGTAACCAATTGATGTGTGGTGTACACAAATAAGAGTAAGCTCAAGTTTTAAAACAAAGTGTTCTTCACGTGGTTACAATAATACTATACAGTACTAAAGATCAGGTGGACTGCATAGCTGTCAGTTCTAATCATATACATCACAGCTACAGTATTTCATAAGGGAAATAATTTTTGTAAATCTCCTCATTACAGTACCGTATATCATGAGGCGAATCGATCAATATCACAAGCTGGGTGGTTAAGCTGTGCTGGAATGTAGTATTGGTATTCCTCTTATTTAATAATATTCAACTTTTGTGCAGAAATACAATGAAATATATATCTAAGATCAAATTAATAATGAAAACTCTCCAAATGTTTCATTACATCAGTGTTTCTAAGCAAAAGAGGTTATACTCCAGCTCAGTTTAATGTTCACTCCCACCCTGATGATCCATATACAATACAGTACCTGTACTGTACAGTAATATCCTAGTAATAATCCTGTTAGCCGCAATCTTTGATCCCCAGAACCTTCCGTTGCCCAGAAAATAAAATTTTTGCATTCCGAAACATTCTGGGAAAAATCTCTCTATTCTGGGCATTCGAAAAAATTTCTGAGCGATTGCATCATGCGTCAAGTGTCTAATGCATGGGTGGGTAGGTTCAGAGTGCTTGTGTGCTATGTTTGGTTACTACTGTCATGTGACAGCTTGGGATGCCTATGATTGGATGATGTATCTCGCTGCCTATCTCCTCAAACTTTTGCATCATGACATGCTTAGTTCATTGTCTGCTGCCATTGTACAAGTCTGTTCTCTCACTGCTGTTTTTGCATACCTATCTGTGTTGTGTAGTACAGGTACAGTGTTAAGATGTTAAAAACTATACAATACTGTAGTTACGTATACTATACTGTACAGTTAGTAAGTGTGAAATTACTATACGTACAGTACAGTACAGTACAGTGCAGTACATAGCAGAGTGAACAGTGTATGCCTATTGTAGGCTAATGTGTACAATCACTCTTTCATGGAGGAAGTGACAGTAACACTTGCTTCAGTAGATGGTACAGACCAAAGGCAGGTCATCTGTGTCATCATACAGTATCACCATTTGGCCTGCCTGCATCACAAGCCCAAGATGACAACATCTGCTGGTGAGTACAGTGTAGTGTATATAGTAGTATATTTATTTATTTACAATATAGTGTAACCTACTGTACATATACAGTTGTGTTTGCATAAATAAATACCACTGTGTCTGTCCAACTGCAGCTAAACCTCCATACCAATGGTGATACATGCCAGATGCATAGTTTAGATGGGAGAAACATTCACCGATTCCTGGAAAAATTCCATAGATGCGCGATTTTTTCCGTGGATAAGAGAATTTGTCTCAATACCCGGAAATGCTCTGCACCAATTGTTCCGGCTAACTGGGATATTCTGTATCATATTTTCTTAATATGTATTTCTGTTATTGTACCCTAAATGTAATAAGTAGAGATGAGTAGAGAGTGTATGTACATATGTTCATCTTATATACAGGATGCTCTTACTTGTGTGTAAAGTACTAAGTTGTGTAGATATTAGTGAGTGCCTGACACCATGGGTGAGCACAAGTTGTGATTGGTGGATTTGTTACATGATCTTTGGGGTATGAGAAGCTTGTAGCAACTGCAATATGTGGACAAGATTGTTATTATTTATTATGATCTAACAATTGGAGCTCGTTCAAAGAGGCTGAGACAAGATGCAAGGATGGTGTACACATGAACAGTGTAGCATCAGATGCTCAAAAGAAAAATAGGCACATCACACTGGTTGTTCCCACAAATTAGCATTTCTCAGCAGGTAAAGACTGTTCCAACCATCTACTTCTCCAATCCAGGCAAAGATTGAATCTAAGTGTCACTTCTCTACAGATATACCACCCACACTCAATTTTTTTTTTAACAGGGATTAGCCCACCCAGGCACAAGTCACTGACCCACATCGCCGGGGATATAATAATTATTATAATAATAATAATAATAATATGTAATAATAATAATAATAATAATAATAATAATAATAATAATAATAATAATAATAATAATAATTCAGATAAGTAAAATTTATAATAAAAAATACAATAACTAAAAATAAAATAATAATAATAATAATTCAGGTAAGTAAAATTTATAATAAAAAATACAAAAAAAAAAAATAAATAATAATAATAATAATAAAGAACCAAAAAGAAACACAAAAATGAAAAAAGATCAAGAGTGAGAAGCAATATATGTACTGTATGTTGTGTTGTCAATGGTAAGAGAAACAATTGAAACCCTGCAATTGTGTGTAAATGAGACAGAAAGTTAGATCAACAACATACAAGACATAGAAGACATACAAGACTGCCACCTTACTTTTCTTTGATAATAAATGAAGCCTCCATATAATGGTCTATCATCCCCCATATAGTCCATTAATTGGAGGTTTCACATCTTTCTGACCTTGATATAATGGATTATCCTTTGCCATATAGTCTGTTAAATGGGGGGCCTCAAAACTAACGAACCTCAATATAACGAATTGTCCTCTCTAACATAGTCCAATAGATGGAGGTTTTACGGTAAAAGTGCCAATGAAAAGATGGTGAAGTTAAGACTTTAGTACATAATTAAACTACAAAAGTGGATTCCATATGCCAGAAAGCAAATCAGGGACAGTGTGGATACAGCACACTGAGATCTAAGCTTTTGGCACTCAGGTAGACAGTAAGGCCAACACTGTATTCTCCTGCCTTTCATTACCCTAACTATAAAGATATGTTCAATTTTCATAATGCTTCATAGAAGATACTGTGTGTATGAACATTTTGACAGTGACCTAATTGTTCATGGATGACAATTATGAGAGACATTCAGCTATCACTTGCCTGTATCATTATACATTTGACCTGAGTTTCCATGAACGGTATCTGCATGTTGTCCAGCAAGCTTGCTAAGTCCTGTTCACAATACTCCATCACCAAGAAGATGCTGAAATACATTTATTAATAACAAAATACTTCTAAATGATATATTGAATACTTACAGATTAAATAACTGATGTAAATAGTCATAAGTTATATTCACTGGGATTACCTGTATAGTAACTGATAAACTGTACAGTATATGAAAAAGAAATAACTGCTTCAATTCACCTCTCCAAACTACGCCCAACAACAACCTCCTTTAGACAGACAATATTCGGGTGATTACACGACTGCAGCAACATAATTTCCCGTAGCCCAGATATTGGCATCCCATCCTTCTCCTTCTCCATGCGCATCTTTTTGAGGGCCACGACTTCATTGGTTTTAGTGTCTCGAGCACGATCTGCCAGTGGTCATCATTACTGTACTAATAACATAAACATGGACAATACTCTGATGATATAAACTATGATATATAGTACTGTACTGTGAATTCTAGACTGTACTAATGAGATGTAACTGATACAAGGGGATAAATTAACAAGCATTTTGGCTTGAGTGGTTAGCTTGATTCAGCCTTAACCAAAGCTAACCACTCAAGCCTTGAACAATTCAGGACCTGTGAATCATACTGGTATTGTCATACACCCATAATTCAAAGTTAGGCAACCCTTAAGGAAAATTTTTCTCCCACATAGGCACAAAACACCGTTACTTTCAAACAGAAGATCCTCTCTCTTCCCTTTTACTAATTCTAACATAATAATCACTGCTTCATCATACTTACACACAACGCCATAGGTGCCTTCTCCAACTCGATTGAGCTTTTCAAATTCTCCTACAAACCTGCATTTTCCAAACTGAAAACAAGCAATGAAATTAAAATCTTATGGCAGACTTAGATGAGAAGTAATATGCCTAAGTTAGAATTCAGTCAGTTCTTGTAACTCTAACTTTAAACTTCTCTCAATTACAGAGAATCCTATTTCTACAGTGAAAGGCATTAAAAAAATATTTATAAGACATTATATGTAAAATTATCACTTATCCGTAACACCTGTAATACCTTCTGAAGTAGGATATGATTTATAAAATGCCATGCCATGCCATATGTTGGTTGCTGGTGCAGATAGAATACCTCGCACACAAACAGATGGTCATATTCGTGCAAAACAGTGAAAGCTATATTTTTAAAAGTAATTTTCATGAATGGTCACTAGGGAATATTTACCACATTTGTTGATAAAAGTGGAGCAGACAGCACCCAAATGCATTTATATAAATTATTCATATTTTCCTTAGTTGTTCTTTTGATATTAATTAATAAAATCGATATGAAAATTTTATTTTTATTGTTAGTACTAACCGGGGGATTAGGTTAGTTTTGGTTAGGTAAGGTTAATTTGGGTTAGGTAAGGTTAATTTGGGTTTGGTTAGGTTAATTTGGGTTCAGTTAGGTTAATTTGGGTTAGATTAGGTTAATTTGGGTTCGGTTAGATTTATTTGGGTTCGGTTAGGTTTGTTTAGATTAGGCTAGGTTTGGTTAGGTTTCTTTCCTTTGAGATGAGAAATTGTTTTTCTGGTATATTTTGGCATGATTCAGTAAAATGTGACGTTTTTTTCTTGGGAAATAGCCATTTTAGGTGTTTTTAAATTTTCTAGAAAAATCGAAAAAAAAAAATCATTTTCGCAATAAATGAAGGTCACACCTGGCCGAAACACACCAAAATACATCAGTAAAACAATATCTCATATCGAAATGGGGGTATGGGGGAAAGACTAACAATTACCAAACATTATTTAACACATTTGCCATAACTACGAGTGTCCATTATAAAACACAGTGAAATTGGGACGTTTTTAAATTCGTTTTCTATAAAAAAATCAGTGGCTGTAAAGTCGTAAATAATTAGAAAAGTTAGGTAGGTCTCTTTGGTGAAGTCAGGTTCTGTGCCATTTTCTTGTTTAGTATCATGCAAATAGTAACCCCAGAAATTTTTATTCATTCCATGTTATTTCTGGTGCTAACCGTCTGCTCCACCTTTATCCATTTGGCCTTATACAGCCCATCATTTCACCTTAGGGGAAGGTGAAATGATGATAAAAAATTTGGTTAAGAAATTTTGTTTATTCAGGACACTATTAAATGGGCGGTAAAATTAGACCAATATCAATCTAATAACTAGAACGATTACCTATCATGAAGTATAAAACACACCAGATGTTCTTCAGGAATCTCAATGGGTTTACCAGTGAGGAAGGACACCAAGCCAGTCTTCTTGGTGGAGGAGGAAGGCTTCTCTTCACGTTCATTCATCTTGACACCTGTCCAGTTACGTATTCATACAAGTCAATCTATAATTATTTCATAGCTTTAAAATGTTAATAATCTTCTTTATCTTGGTCGACAATGAGTGCTTGGTGGCAATTATTACTGAGAGTCAGCTTGAGCTACTGTACAACCTTGGTGGATATATACAAATGTGGGTTTAGTGTTCAGCAATTTTCACTAGTTCTTTCCTGCATGTTTGTGGATGGTTTTTATAATTTTTGAAGAGTGTTATTATTTTCCCTTCATTATTATCGACTCGTAACTTTCGCCATTCATAATCTCTTTTTTTCCATTTAAAAAGTAATATCCGATGCCTCTTTACAGTTATACCGGAGATGAATAAATAAGTTTTCCTTTAAGACCAGGGAACATAACTGTCAAGATATAAACCAAAGGGTACTCGGAAAATATGGCGTGGAGGAAAACGGCAACGGAAAATATGTCACAGGAAAAAATGCCATTTGAAAAAAATGGCACTGAAAAAAATGGCACGGGAGAAATGTCAAAATTTTTATACTATGAAAAAAAAATGGCACAACAAATTTCACTTCGAGCTCACGAACTACAAACGAGCTAATGAATTAGGTTGGGTTAGGTTAGATTATAAAATTTTAGCAAAAACATGAAAATAAAAATGAATGTGCCATTTTTTCCTAGTCTGATAATTATGCCTTTTTTTCCGGTGCCATATTTTCCTATTGACATTTTTCCTGTACCATTCTTTCCTACGAACCTCTGGAGGATTGTGTTGTTATACGCTGACGACCCGGGTGTTGATTGTTTGGATTGGAACTTTGGATTGGAACCTCACAGCCGCTGTCACATGGATGAATACCAGGTTACACTGGACCCGAGTATGAGGATTTAAAGTATTCTGACCACGACAATAATTTATACTTCCATGTATACTTCGTTTAAAAAGGCTGTGGCAATAGTCCTAGGCAATTGGAACCCTCTACAGGTATGTGTTCATATGTACAGTAGTTGGGTTTTAAGGTAACAGTAGGTATTAAATGGTGTACCTCCAACTCGGCCCACCTTAAATAACCAACTGGGTCCACACAGTACTAACTCGGCCCACCTTGCACACTTCAAACAAGTAGCTGACTAGAGGTTCAGGAATGAGTTTGATATTTGATTTATGTCTCTTTTGGTTCACTGAAATACGAAGTGTGGATGAGTGAATACCGAGGGTTCAGTCGGTGTGAAGGACGAATTTTATGAGTTTATATTAGAAGAACTTGATAAATGAAGTTTAAGTTTTAAGTTTAACAAATTTATTGGCAGAGCTTGTAGTACAGTTTGCCTATTCTGAGTAATTCAGTCAGGTCTTGACACTGAGGGTGGTATCACTTCTCACTGCCACGCAGGACAGAGGATCATACATAAAGAAATACATCATATTCATTAACAGCTATAAATGTATAGAGGTCAGATTCATATGGGTAATGTCACTGTTCACTGCCATGCAGGACAGAGGTTCGTACACAAAGAGATGCATCATATTCATTGACAGTACATATACATATATGTACACACACATACACATATACATACATATACACATATACATATACATACATATACACATATACATACACATATACATGTACATATATATATATATATATACACATATGCACACATACACACATACATAAACATATACACACATACATACATAAACGTCGGTCAGATTCATGTGGGTAATGTCACTCTTCACTGCCATACAGGACAGAGGTTCGTACACAAAGAATGCATCATATTCATTGACACTATATATAGGTCAGATTCATGTGGGTAATGCCACTGTTCACTGCCATGCAGGACAGAGGTTCGTACACAAAGAAGAAAATACATCATATTCATTAGCAGTATATATAGGTCAGTGGATCACATACATTGGAGTCATATTCTAATTGAAGACTAATCAGTGTGGGCTAGCAAATTTGGGATAAACAGCAAGAATGTCCTCAAGCACACCTGATTCAATGAAGTAATTACATAGTTCAAGATACAATAAGTCAGGTGGCCTGAAGTCTTTGACAGTGTCACATTCAATAATATAGTGTTCAAGTGTATGCTTTAAAGGTTTATCACAAAGTTTACATGCTGAGTGTTCCGGTATGGGTACAGCGTTACTAACTTGCCAGATGTGTCTGTATCCTAGCCTAATTCTGGCCACGACTACATCACATTGTCTGGTTCTAGTATAGTGATTTTATATAAAGATTTTTTTTATATTGCCACTACCAACATTATCAACATTTTCCAATATACAGTATAGCGATAAATCTATTTATTTCGTGAGGGAAATTGAGCAGGAAATATTTCAAATGTACCGCCATGGCAAACAAATGCGTTATTTGCTCACCAGAGGTGCCACCGTGGCTGCTCACTCATGCATTCAGACTTGCCTGTACAGTCTTTCTGATTCAGGTCTTGAAAACATGTAATGCCATAAAGTTGCTATATCGGGTCCGATGATAAAAAATGAGGCAATGGAAATACAGACACGTCTGCTTTAGTGAGAAGGACAGCCAGCAAGTGAATGTAAGTTCACAGCTAGCCAAGGCTGGTTTCACAGCTTCATCAAGAGAGCTGAATGATGCGGAGTGTCTCTGTCGGGATGCTGCACCGGCCGACACAGCTGCAGCGGAAAAAGTGAAGATAGATTGGAAAAAAAGTTGTTGAAGAAGGTGGCTATACTCCAGACCAAATCAGGAATTGTGGTGAGACAGGAATAAACTGGAAAATGATGCCAAAAAATACATATTTAATGAAAGCAGAAGGAGGCCGGCTGTGAGTCGAGCTACGTGAGTGACGAGTCAGCAGCCAACTACTGCCGGTTCCGACTTCTAAGGTGAGTGCAACCGGGTTGCTAGTGACGTGAAAAGTTACATGAAGAGAATGGAAAGCTTAATAAAAAAGATTTAATACTTTAACTAATATTTTTGGTTTGTTCATTTATGTAGGTGTGGGATTGTCAAGTGAGGATGGCAGTGTGGCGTGTGCTACCGAGTCTGGTACTCCCGAGATAGCGATGAGCTGCCAATTCTGGTGTTCCTTTATTTTTATTTTTATGGGGAATAGCCCACCTGGGCACAGGTCATCGACCCACAACGGGGCCTTGGGTGGTGTTCCAGAGTCTAGTGTTCATTGGTACTTTAATTAGTAAGAAAATAAGCTCATTAGGTCAAGTTTTGTCGCTTTTATTGGCCTCCAGAACCTAACCCTATTTTCTCCATTGATTACATGTAATTATATATCTCAATTTAGTATATGGCTAACATCCTTGGACCCTATCTCGCTATACATCCCGACCCTACTGTACAACATAATATACATTTAAATAAAATATTTTTCCCTTAGTATGTTTTTCTCTTTCAGTTTGCAGTTCAGCAGCAAGCAGGAGGGAAGGAGAGTGCAGCCATAGCAGAATGGATGGTTGGCATTGTTGAACAATATTTTTATGAAAATGGTAAAGCTTATGTACTGCAGGGCAGGACTGTTTATTGTTAATATTGTACCATATTACTGTACTGTACTAGTGATTGGAGCTTTTCTACAATATAGTTTTATATATACTGTACTGTATATTTACAGTATGTACAATCTGCCTAGGAAGTGATGTCACTGTTATCACCAGTAGGATGGATACCATTGTAGTAATACAGTGGTCCCTCGATTAACGAACACAATTGGTTCCACAGAGTCGTTCTTTAACCCAAAAATTTTGTTAACTGAATCTATTATTTCAATGGGATATTGGGTACAGTAATTGGTTCCAACTCACAGAAAAAGTACATACGAAGTACTGTATGCTGGTAATAGAATTAACAAAACATTAATATAAACTAAATACAGTACTGTACTGTACAGTATACTGTATAATAATAAATAAAAAACAATAGAATACTATATGTTAACTTACTTTGAGGATGTGTATGTCGTATTCCCGGCAGCTTTGTTTACATATCAAACGGCTGATTGTAGAGGCAGTCGATGATGACATGCCATATTCTTTACAGAGTGCATTGGTTCTAATGCCTTCTTCATGTTTCAAAATAATTTCTACACTGTATATTATCAATATGTGAACTAAATTTCAGAATGACCAATAATTATAATGTAAAAATGCAAAAAATATTCAAGAGACCAACAAACTGGATGTTCACTCCACTGCAAACAAAGTTAAGCTGAGAAGTGTTGGTGGGTGATTCGATCAACTGATTGGCACACAAAAACTGTTCCCTGTACCGTACTGTATATATTATCAATATGTTATCTAAATTAGATTGACCAATAATTTTAATATAAAAAATGCAAAAATATTCAAGAGCATAACTTTCTTGATAATTACTCCACTGGAAACGAATGTAAACATAGAACCAATTACTGCATTGGCGGACTAGCCGATCAGCTGATGCGCACAACAAAGCGTGTTTCTCATGAGGCTTTCGTTAATCAAAGTTTTGTTCATCAATGGAATTGAAAATCCTTATTGGAGCTAATTCGTTAACCAAAATTTTGTTAATTGGACCATTCGTTAATTGAGGGTCCACTGTACTTGTACAATACAACTAGTGATATCTCTGTTAACCGGAACAATTGGTGCAGAGCACTTCCGAGAAAGAGATTTCCAGTTAACGAGACGACTCTCTCAAAGTCGGAAAAACTTCCCCATCCCTGGAATTTTCCGGGTTTCAGAAAAATTTTCTCAGAACTTTCTAGAAAATGTGCTCCTCAGAAAATCGTTCTCAAAACCTGAATTTTCCAGAAAATTCCAGCTTTGGGAACGATTTTCCTAGAAAATTTAAATTCCGGCTATCAGAGAGTTCCGTGTTTGAGGGATTCTGTTCGCTCATTACTTTATTTTGTGTTGGCAGACGATCTTGAACCTGAGGAAGTTGGAGATTATCTGGCAACAATAATGGATCAAGAACTTAATACTCTTGTTGAAGATGATTCTGATGTGGAGGTGAGTTTTATATGATGCCTTTTGTGATGTTAATTCATATGTCAGCTCAAGGAAGCTACCATATGTCATTTTTTAAATTATGGAAATTTGAAAACTCAATACAAGTACAGTATATTTAATTTTTTTTTAATAAACTGGGTTCTCTAAGTCTGTGAAATGTTCAGTAGAAACAGTATATAGTATGAGGTTTAATACTGTACTCCATTTATAGGTGAATGTTTTGGTAATCTAGTACAGTACATTCAAGTTGGGAACTGCTGTAATACTAAAGGTGTATATGTAAAGATTTATTTTTTATACTGTACATGAATCGGATACAATAGAATGGTGACCCAATAATGCTATTTTAGCCCAATTTCTGAAGTATCTTGTGCCCCAAAATACATACAATACCGGTATATAGGTGGCTGTGCTGTTTGGTAGGCATGGGGCTTACCAAATAGAAAAACAAAAAATACTGTATGTTACAAACTATACCGTCATACAATATAGTTTTTTGTGTGTGCATGTGGAGGTCATTGATTACCAAAAAGGGTGCGAAGTTTGTGAATGCAAAGCTTGAAGTCATAATTTGCTTATGGTATAACTACATGGAAAGACAGAGTGGTATAACAAAGATGTCTTAATGTGTAACTGAGAAGTGGCATGAAGTAGCATCTTAGTAAAAAATGTATCTCGTACTGTATTCCTCTGATTCTTATCTTTCTGGCAGTTTGTCTCGAAGGGCTTTGGGTCTATTGATTGATAAATATTTTGTAAGCACACTAATTCCTGTTATACATTGACTTTGATAGGAATGTTCTTTTGCGGAAGATCCTGGTTGTTACATATAAGTAATGAGTGACGCTATGAGCTTTCTTCAGTGACTAAAATATTCAAAGTACTGAGTAAATTTGTGTATGGTTATCTTATTAACCCTTAGATGGCAGCAGGGGTGACTGAGAGAGCACCCAGTAAAAAAATTGTCTATATTGTATATAGTATAGACACCAACTATACTGTATAATATACAGGTAACTCGCATTTTATGCGCGTTTGATTTAAGCGTTTTTGGAATAACTCGATTGTTCAATTATTACCAAAAGTAAATTTACACGCACTTTTTTTAAATAACTCGCTCAAGACAGTTTAAATTTGCCACACGTATTCGCCTGGCAGTGGAGTCACGTGTGATGCCTGGTGAGGTGCTTGTAAGTTATTACTATAAAGTTGCAGTCATATTAACATCAACGATTTTAATATTAATAATAATAATAATTATTATAATAATGTAATAATAAAGATTATTACTGTTAATGGTGAAGATAATGATGATAATGAAGTATTCTGTACAACAACTGTGACGACGTCTGGCAAGCTTCCCGCACATCGCTTACTCAGTTCACACCAGCACTACTTTTTCTCAGTGCTCTCATTTGCATTGTGTGTTTATCTCATACCTTTTCAGTGTTAAACGCTGTTTTCCCCATTGAACATGTCTGGAAAACGTCCATCTGCCTCCTCTGGGGAGCCTAAAGCTAAAAAGGCACGAAAAACAATCGCAATGGACGTGAAATTAAATGTGATCACCCGCCTTCAGAGAGGAGAGCGTGTGTCGGAGGTTGGCCGTGTGCTTGGTTTAAGTGAGAGCACTGTTCGTACCCTGTGTGGTATATGATGGTTCCCCTAACCTGTACCATTTACATGTGTTCTTATGGGAAAATTATGTTCAATTTACGCGTTTTTGAATTAAGCGGTGATTTTCAAGAACATACCCCCCTCGTAAAACGAGAGGTGGGTGTACTATAGACGTCGACGACCAATAAAATCAACATAAATAAAGATCCACTGCATATTGAGCCGTCCAAAATGTTATAACACCATCTATATATAAACACCACTGCAAAATAAAGCCACTGCAAATTTTTTTATCCATTTAAGGGTTAAAGAACCATATTAGTGTGATATTCTATGCTTTCTAATTTTACAATGTATTTACAGGTAGGAAAGTGTTTATGTCATCTTTACCAGTTATGTGTGGCAGGGAAGGATGCTCAGGTGATGGAGGAATTGTCCAAAATGCCAAAATGTGACCTGTCTTTGTGTAGTATACGTGAAGAACCTGATGGTGAAAGCGAAGTAAGTTGTACTATTTCATATATGCATCTATTACTCTGGTTCAATGTATGTCATAAGGACGTTTTTCTCCAAATTAAAAGCCGCAATTTCAGGAGGTTTTACTAAAGTTTTTTACTCCTTTAAACTTATACCATGCCATATTTGCTGGGCATGGATATTATGAAATTCCAGTGAATACAAGTTTTGTGATGATGCCATTTCATTCAATTCAATTAATAGTCAAAATTGGCAGGAAAATAGGATAGAGAAGAATTATACTATATTTTTATTTTGTCATACTCTACAGGATGATACACCCCAGTTAGTTGCTGCTCACATGAGTGAACTACAGCTAAATGACACCGATAATCCTACGGCTAACAGCTTAAGCAGTCAACCTCCAAGAGAAATTACAGAACTGGAAAAGCAACAACATCAAGATGAAGGGGATGGCTGGACTGTGATACGAAAAGGCAATAAGAAGCGATGATTATTTTAATGAAAATAAATGAAAAAAAACTTGGATTTTCTTATTCTTCATAGTCAATAATTTGATCATTATGATGTATGTGAGGCTTTCTCAAGGTAACAAATACAGGCTTTATTTAATATCTTGGGATATTAGCCATAATGATATAGTTTACACTTCTTGGACCTCCACTGGTTCTGGATCTGTAGCCAACCTCTTGGCAGACAGTCCTGATAATGACTCCTCTTAGTTTGATAAATAGTACATTATATAGTATGTGCTGGTACTGCAAACCACTTGTATACAAGGTATACAGTACTGTAGTCATGCAAACAGCTCTTGAACTGTGCCTATGAATATCTATGAGCAGTTTTCCTATAATTCCAACATCATCATTTATTTTAAGATATAATTATATGTGAAAAGAGTAATCTTCAAGGACTTGCTTAGCCAGTACTGTACTATACTATACTGTATATAGTATGGGTATATACTGTAGTCCAGAAGTTATGGAAATTATAGTTACACAATGAAGACACAAAACAGCAAGAGAATTACGAAGTAATGAGTGGATTAAGATTAAAAGGAGAAAATTAATTTTTAATGCAATTGAAAGATTTACAAAGATATATTAAAAGGTTGATGTAGGTGACAAAAACAGGAGAGGGCAAGAAATTTATGAAAGTGATAGGCTGTTGTGAAATCTACGCTGTAGAGTACATACCCGACGGGGTTGAATACTGAAAATAAAAATAAAAACAATGGGTGTGTGTGTGTGTGCACACCAGATTTACGTAAGAGAGTGAATATATAGAGACAGTTCCAGTAAAATTTCTAATATTTCAAGGATGTCAAATAAATGGAAATGTAAAAAGAGGATGAAGATATATTCTGGTGTTTTCTTGCAACAATTTATATGAGATACTGAAAGAAGAGTAGGTTATAAAAGTACATTATTGAACTTCCAGAGGGCGGAGAATATTATTTTAATGTATTCATAAATATTACTGTACAAGTTTTGGTATTTCTGCTTAAAGTGAATAGGGATCACATGAATCTTAACCACCCTAAATTTAACATTGTACTGAATGAGTTATGTTTATGGTCTGTAGTGCTTGTAGTTTACATACAAGGCGTTCTTACTCCAATAATAATAATTGTAATCCCCTATTATATCATTTAATGATTAAACACTAATTAGAGGGGTACGGGGAAGGTTATATTACATTAGGGTGTTTAATTGCCAAGTGACACATGTAGGAGTTCCTAATCCTCGTGAGTTGGAACACACTCACTCTGTCATGTAGTCGTCTTAAACGCTCTACAACAGTGGTGGGCAACCTGCGTCCCATCAGGCTATTGAGTGCATCCACATGAGAGAATCGTGCAAGCAGCAGTGCTGATTTGACCATTCATTGAAATTTTGGCAGTTACAGTAGAAAGTATTTTTGTAATTTGGTGGAATTTATACTAATATCCTTTTTTGTTAATATTTTGACAATTCACAGACGAAGTTTAACTGATTTAACTTAATTTCTTAATACCTGTACACATATTTACACAAAGTAGGCTTATTTATTTTTTGATATGGCAACACTTCATGATCAACTCATTGTTCTACTGCCTATGGTTGTGGGAGGTTGTGTTTACCTATGATATATTATAAAGAAATCATAAATAGATATTGTACACCACCCTCCACCTCCCAATTTCGTCTCCAGGTGTCGTATAATATGGGAGGCAGTGTATTGGAAGTGCCATTGCATCTCTCTTTTTATTTACTTTTTCTGTAACTCATTCTTTAACATTCTGCCTATGTGAAATGTAATTATGGTTATTCATCCATGAGGTCATGGTTAGTGTACATGCCAAATTTCAATCTTGTGGCCCACTGAGATAATGGAGGGCCACTCATGTTGCTCCATCACTAGCCTAGGTTGCCTATCAGTAGTTTACAAATACTCTCTTGAGGTTGTTGATGTTATTGAATTATGACGCTTCAACAGCTAAGATCTTTTAAGTGCAATATCAGATTAATAATTACTTTAGTTATCAACAATTAAAAATTATAAAGATTCATCTCTGGTTCACTCTCTTCTTATTTCCTCTACTTCGTCTTCTTAGTCACGTTTAGTCAGCCCAGTTTTTTCTTTCTTACCCGAGTGACGGATGCTGTTTTCACGTGAGGGATATTATTGTCTTCAAGGGCAGATTAGCACCGTCTACTCACCCTTGTCATTTTTCCCAGAATGTTTATCATTTCTCCTGTTGTTAGTTGTATCTCCTTTTAAAGTCCTGCTTTTTCTTAATTCTATGTTGATATTATCACCAAATTCTTCTGTGTTGTTTCCTTGTACTATATTACCTTTTTAGTTCTTCAGAATCTGTGTTATTGAACTGCTGCCGAATCTACATAATATCAATCTGTTGGTTCTTTGTGGTTGATTTTGTTTTAGCAGAGAAAGAGAGGGACAGAACCCCTCCCCCCAGATAAATCAAGAGTTTGTCATACAATTTAAGCTGCGGACACATTTGATTTTCTATTCAGATTAAATCCAATAAATCCACCGTAGTGTTGATTTTTCAATGAACTCCTCATATTGCTCTACAACGACAATGTATTTGTTGTCGAAAGTGGGACAATATGGAGCGTCTGAAAATCCACGGTATGGTGGGTTGAAATTTGCTGTAGAGAGTCTGTTGTATTTATAAAATTTACACCGTTCTTATTTTTTCTTATTAGTGTTAAAATTTACAAAAAATATAAAAAATGTATTTCAATAACAAAACACAAGCAAAAATGTCAAAGTAAATAAAAAATAATAATAATAATATACATTACAATGAGAATTTCATTGGACTTTAAGAGTTCTGTACTTGTGTCATTTTTGTAAACAAACATCACATGGATGCTACAATCGTTTCTTTTTCATTTTGGTCTTCTTTAACAGGACCACACATCTCACCAAAGCGGTTAATGCTGCCATAGAAACATACAGTGAGCTCAAACTAGCCGTGTGAGCTGGGTGCTTCGCCAATGGTTCCTTTGGCCAGTCTGGCCAGTGTGGGGATCATACCATTGACTTATTGCCTTTGGATGAAATAATATCATGGATTTACTGCACGGAAAACTCTAGTGTGACCGTCGCTTTAGAGGACAAAATTAAGGAGGAGAATCTTTCTAGCAGTCCTGCACCTTAATTTAGTACTGTACTGTATAAAATGAATCTATTTAGTTAGTCTCAGTGTAACCTTTTTTTTTTTTTTTTGTAAGTCCTTTTTATTTTTTATCTGAAGTCAATGTTTAGGTGTACTGTACTATTCTTACATCTTCACTTATGACAGATATTTATTGTGTGAGCCTTTGTAGATCCACTCCTTAGTTCACTTGAACATGGTTCTTAAGTCAACATACTTTATAAGATTATGGGATGACACAATAACCTACGCCATCAAAAGTCTTCATATAAACACATTGTTTAATGAATTTTTTACACTTACTGGGGCACAGATAAATAATAATGTACATTTATGTAAAGCTTAAATTAATTCAATACTATGATTTGATTTGCATATTGCTAACAAGAAATACATAGCTTCACCTAATATATATATATATATATATATATATATATATATATATATATATATATATATATATATATATATATATATATATATATATATATATATATATATATATATATATATATATATATATATATATATATATATATATATATATATATATATATATATATATATATATATATATATATATATATATATATATATATATATATACCATATATATATATATATATATATATATATATATATATATATATATATATATGTATATATATATATATATATATATATATATATATATATATATATATATATATATATATATATATATATATATATATATATATATATATATATATATATATATATATATATATATATATATATATATATATATAAAATTTTAATGTTTAACTTAACTTATTATAAGCTAACTCTTTGTCATCAGATAAAGAATGAAAGTTTCACTCATCAATTTAGCTTTTGTTTGTTGATATGATCCCCATATCTAAGCTTTATCCCCATTTCCAAACCTTTCGAGAAATTTGAGACAAACTACATGTGATTCAATTACAGTGCAATATAAAAGGGTATTCCTAGTATTATGTTTGGTAACACAATCAGGGTTAATACAGAAGTCTGAAAATAATTATCCACACCACAGATTTTACACTCACTAAGTACATATTGGCACATCTTACAAGGCAAACCTGTTTATCGTCGGACGGCCGTGTTATAACTTTCACTTGTTTGAAAGTACAGGCTGTTGTGGTCGTGACCCTTCCTTAACTCAGCCAACACACAGCAGTCCAGATTCTCAAAGATTCGTGCAATGAATATTCCCAGTACAGTAACTTTTGATACCAAAATAGACCAAGTCAATCGGTTTAAGTAAAAACCAAGAAAATAATGTCCAAAAATACCATAAAAATTACACCAATTTGCTGCCATTCAATCAGGTTTTAGAACCAGACTAAATTAAAATAGAATATCGATTCCAAAAGGTTGTCTACCTTAATTTTGTCTCTTAACTGGTGCTAAGTAAACCTTTCTAGTTAAGGTAGAGCCTAGTGCAATTTTTTTTAATTTTCAATGTTATATTTGTGTTTTTGCACAATTCAATCAATTCGGTACATTCTTACATCCTCAGGCAAGGAGTTACAGCCATCGTAAGAAGACTTTAGAATCTTGACCCCTCGGTTAAATTCTCAGACCACTGTATCTTATAGTTAGTTTTCACCATAATTGCCCTTAAAACCGATAATTTTAAAGTGGGAGGCATTTCATGCTTAGTACTGGCGGTATTCTAAGGCAGTCCCTTACGTTTGTCAGCTATCAAAGGTTCGTACATTAAAATTTTCCCTTAACTAATGGTGTGAAACGGCTTTTAGTTACTTCACTTTATACTACGACGCAAAGATATATTCTGGAAGACCTTTGTGTGAAATTTGTCCATTTAACTGGTGATCTACAAAGGTAACTACAGGAGTAATCTTTTTCACTTAAGATGGTATATTATGCGTTCTCTTATTCTACATTTAAGGGGGACACTGACGTACTTGTACGAATGCAAAGTCTAAATAATAATGAATTATTTTTTACCTTGTACGAATCAATGAAAATCTTGGCCTAGAACCACAGTACACACATACACACACATTGAGAGAGCAGCTTAGCAGATGCAGGGAACTCTCTCTTGACTCAGATATTACTTAAAGTTAATGCCATCAGCAGGCAGGCAGTGAGGTCTCTATGAGCATCCAGTTATCACACACACACACACACACAAATACTATTCCTTTATCTTTTCTTGTATTTCAGGTGCTTCTACGTGCCAAGGCATGAGATCCTATTTTTGTAGTAACTTCCCTTTTGTATTCTGGATTATTGTATATCTGATTTTAATTGTTTTCTTCATTTTTAGGCTGTTTTAATTGTCTTATGTGTCGCTTCCTTCCCTATTATCTGACTTTGTTTTGTTAGTGTTTACCTGCTGTATTTATTAAAGTTTTCTTGTGAGATAATATAAGTACTGTACAGGTGTAGTGCTGTACTGTATACAGTAGTATCTCCGTTAGCCGAAATCCCTCAAACCCAGAACTCACCGATAGCCGGAATTGAAATTTTCTCGGAAAATCGTTCCCAAAGTCGTAATTTTCTGGAAAATTCTGGCTGTTTGGACGATTTTACGGAAAATTCCATGAACATTTTCATGATACCCGGAAAATTCCGGGGATGGGGGAGTTTTTTCCGGGTTTGAGAGATGAAAATCGGGCGCATTTTCTGGAAATTCTGAGAAAAATTTTCCAGTAGCTGGAAAATTCCGGGTGACGAGATTTTTTTTTCCAGCTTTGAGAAACGTTACCCTGAAATTTCTCATTCCCAGAAGCGCTCTGCACCAACTGTTCTGGCTAATGGAGATATCACTGTTTTCTTAATATAACTTTGGTCATGTCTAATTACCATTTTTTCTTTGTTCCACTAACATGTACTTCTTCATTTGCGTTTTATATAAGGTCGTAATTCATGAAGCTATTATTTTTATTATTATCATTGATACTATTACTATCACTATTAATTTTACCATTATTATGAGAAGTAGTGCATGATGGCAGCCTCCGATCAGCTGCCAGTCTGTGCAACCGAGTTTTGCTTTCATGCCATGCCACCATGAATAACATATTCCTAGGACCTACAATAGTTGTACAGTAATAGTCTTGATTTTTCTTTACTTAATTATGACCAAAGGACTGCAAATTAACTAGAAGACATACAAAGCTTCAAGTAAGTTTAATAATAAATAATTTCATCATCAGAGTTCACTTAAAAATAATACAGTCTATGCTGTCCACTGAAATGCATCTTAACAAGATATTCACTTTAAAATGTCACTGCTCGTGATCACTTGCATTTTCACATAGTATTTACACTGAAATAATCCAATCACCTCTTGTAGGCAACTAATAAGCAGTTTCATGTAAGAAATAATTAACGGATAAATCACTGGTATTCGCATCATAAAAACTAAAACCAGTACGTGGCAATCAACAGTGCCTGGCGCTCTTCCTCTCTGTTTCTGGTTGTTCTTTGCTGATCTTTCAAAGACTTGGTTATGGTATCTTATGTCAGACAACCATTTGTCACCCGCTTTCCTCCAGCAGGGGACCTTCGTCTCTGGTCGAGGAAGAAATCAGTCGCTCAATATGTTCGCTTGGCCTCACTTGTTCCTGAGGTGCACATTGTTCTTTTAATAGATAGCTGTCTCTCAAGGGATGAACATTTGCCTCTCAAAAGATGCACAGCCATCTCAATGGGATTTACAGCTGTCTCTCAAGGGATGAACAGCTGTCTTTCAGAGGATGAATATCTGTCTCGAGGAATTACAGCTGTCTCAAGGAATGAACTGTTGTCTCTCTAGGGAAAGGATCTCAGCTGTCCTCCACTGGGATGTCAGCTCGATCGCGATGGTCAGGGTGGGTGGTGTAAGGAGGTGCTGAAATAAGAGAACAGGACAATTTAACTCATTGAAGCTTTATACTAAGTATAGAACTTTAATACAGTTTAGAATACTGTATTCCAGGTGATGCTCTATACTGTATTCCAGGAGATGTTTTAATTTAAGTGAAGCTGTATTGTATCCCAGGTGAAGCTCTATACTGTGTCCAAGGTGAAGCTAATATTCTATGGCATCCTTATTGCAAACTGCTCTGCCACCCTTATTGTTAATGCCCTGACACCCTCTTGATACCGCTCTGACTCCTCTTCTGTCACTTCCCTGGCACCCCTGACACCCTGCCTGATACACCCTGAGACTGCAGGCACTGCTTTGACATCCCCACTGATGCTTCTCTGAGTCCTCTGCAAATTTAACTCTGACACTTCATGGACATTTCATGAACACTTCGCATGCACTTCCCTGACATTGAAATGACACTTCATGGACACTTCCCTGACACTTCACAGACACTTCCTTGTCTATTCTGACAGTTCATGGACACTTCCCTGACACTGCTCTAACATCCCTCTGTTACAAAACATTACTGTATGTGATTTCTGCTACTTTTGCAACAATTCTAATTATGTTATGAGAATACTGAGCAAAATACTGTACTGCAACACTGACCGTAGCCCTCCATGGCTAACGGTACTTCCTCTTATCAGCTCTTATTAACTAACCATCTCTGTCCTGGCATTTGGGACCAATCCAGCTCGGGAGACAGGTACAGCTGCCAGTAGCGGGGTCACAGGTGGCACCATTGTAGCACTCACATTCCTGTTGGCATCCAGGTCCGTACTTGCCTGCACCACACGCTGTAAGGTACAATGATGGTTTGGTCAACGTGTAGTGACGTATTGCAGGTAATGATGCAGCATTAATAGCAATAATAATAATAATAATAATAATAATAATAATAATAATAATAATAATACTGTAACAATAATAATAATGGTAATAATAATAATTAGAGGAGAACTGGAACACATAATGACAGTCCTTGTGGTACCCCCTCTCACATTCTCCACTTCAGTACTCACGCCTGCTGCAGTATGGGCCCTTGAAGCCTGGGGGACAGAGGCACTCCCCGGTATCCTTGCGGCACGGGTAAGGGTCACATTGGCACTCCTCTTCACATTCGGCACCAAAAGTTCCTGTGGGAGATGTAGTTGTGGTGTTGAGACTCTCTCTCTTTGTTTCACTATATTTGTATTAAGTTTTCCTTTCTTTCCCTCTTGGCTTTGTTTTTGTTAATCATCTAATGTATTGCATTTTTGTTTGTTTTACTCTCTCTCTCTCTCGTTTGTTTGTTAATAACTGTCATTCACTCACCTTCATTGTTCCAACAGAGGCCTAATTTTAATCCTGTTGGTTTACTTGTTCAAGTATCAGCCATCACCCACCAGCAATCAGCCATTAACAGGTGGTTATTAACTAACTTTACTATTCTTATGCAAAACTAGTAATTGATGATAAGGTAGTTAAGAATAATCGTAACTGGTTATGACTAATTTGGCTTGTAATTGCAAGTGTTATTTTGAGTAGTTAAGTTAGAGCATGACTGGTGTTTTTTTAGGGTTAGATAAAGCTAGTTCATGTGTTTATTTGGGTGTTAAAGAAATTTAGAATAGGTATCTAGTCAGAGTTGATGTTAAGCATTTTGTGGTTGACGTAAGCTTAGACAGATGTATGATTTTGTTAAGCATTTTGTAGGTACAGTACAGAAATATAGAACAGCTGTTTTATTAGTGTAGTAGGTGACAAGTGTTTTAATAAGTAAAGGTAACTAGAAAAGGTGTCTATGTGAGCTATAAGAGGTGTTTAATTCGTGTGAAAAATATTTTTATTTTTCGTATGAATAGGTAACTCGAACAGGTGTTTAAGTAGCTCAGAAAAATAACAAGTTTCCTTTGAAGTTTCCAAAAACTGTTTCAGATATTGTAGTTACCTGGGGGGCAGGTAAGGGCACAAGTGTCTCCCATAAAGCCCAGGGCACAATGGCACTGTCCAGTCATGGGGTCACAGGTGGCACCATGTTGGCACTCACACATGCTGACGCAGTACACCCCATAGAATCCAGCTGGGCACTCTGTAAGTAACACGATACATGGAGAAATTCACAGAGCTAAAACCCCATTGAGGCATTTTTCACTGGATTAAATCCCCCTCCCCCATCCCCTTGGCCCCAAACAATTTCCAGCTGAACACAATTTCCTTATTGCTTTCTATATGTAAACAGCAATATGGCACTATTCCTTCTGTTTTGTTTATGTAAAAAATAATAAATGAATAATAAAATAATTTTTATGTAAACAGAAATATGGCACTAATCCAATAATTTTATTTACAAAATAAAAATGGCACTCACCCAGCTCACAGTAACGACCGTATCGTCCAGGGCCACACACACAGCATCCGGAGAAGCGGTCACAGGTCCGATTGTCGTGACAGGCACACTGCAGTCTACAGTCAGGCCCATAGTAACCAGGTAGGCACTCCTGGTCACAGTGCATCCCTGTCCACCCCACACCACACTGGCACTCCCCCGTAGCTGTGGGAAAAATAGGTAAGGAAGTAAAACATGTGTTAGCTCCTCTCTCTCTCTCTCTCCGGGATGATACTGGAATGCCCATTGCTTAATGTATATAGAAATGCCCATATAAATAATGTCCCCATGCAAATAGAGTGGATGATTAAAAATAGGAAAATAGATGAAATATTAAATAAATATAGAAATTTTGCATCTAGAATATAACTATGTACTATAACTGATTATATGAAATATTAGGGATTTATGTGAGTCCTGAGAGGGACATTCCTGGACTGGGGTGGGGATGACTTATGTCACTTCATCCCCGTTGAGATGTATTAATGTTTTTTGTATCTCAATTAACGTATCAATCAATCAATCTCCGGGAAGGGTTGTGCATTAAGAGTACTGCCTTGAACATTATAGGTTGTATTATGTTACGTCAGATTTGGTTAGGTTTTGTGGCGTTAGGTTAGGTTGTGTTATAATTAGGTTGCTTTATTTTAAGTCAGATTACATAGGGTTATGTTAGGTTAGGGTAAACTATTTTAGGTTAAAGTAGGTTTGGTTAGGGTAAGTTAGGTTAAGCTAGGTTAAGCTAGGTTAGCTTGAGTAAGGTTAGGTTGTCCTACAGCAGGAAGACTCACCTGGGTGGCAGATAGATTCGTTGTGGCAAAGGCACTGATTGGCACAGTCCTGGCCCCAGGTGTTGTCAGGGCAGGTATCCTCACAGCGGGGCCCTGTGTACCCTGCGGGGCACCGACACTCTCCAGACCCACTGCACACCCCACCGTGCTCACAGTCACATGTCTGGCAGCATTGCCATGGCAATGTAAACAAATGAATGATGTCATTGTTTTTATGATCTGTTATCAATAATAATGCTAATAATAATAATAATAATAATAATAATAATAATAATTATGATAAAACCAACTTCATTACATCTTTACTGTACATGCATTTACAGAATACAAATACAAGAGAACATGACAAATGAAGATATAGACAAGATATTACAATAACAACAATGCCTGTAACATTTACCAAATACTATTACAGGTATCAGTTACAGTACAGTAGTTCGACATAAAGTACAAACCATGAGGTAATTAATACAGTACGATTGTTACTGCAAGCAGTAATGAGTAGGATGACACATAAACAAACATTATGTTAAGCTGTGAGTCATGTCATGTTTATTGGGTGTGCCTGCCTGTATACAGTATATAGAGTATTGAGATGGTGGAGATGGAGAGACCCAGAGGAGGTTGGTGTGATGGGTGGTAGTAAGGGAAGCTTGTTTGTGTATAAATGCATGACGCAGCAAAGTAGGCCAGCCAGGGCTGGGCATGTGACGCCAGGCAGGGCACTGGCACTGTAGCTATCCCCATCAGAGAGTCAACACCTAACCTGTTTCTCTTGAGACTTTCAACACGTAAGTTTAACTTGTACTTAAGTTTACACAGGTAGACTGTGTCCATTGCATCGGTTATCATTGTGACAACATAGAAATATGGCAAATTAAGTACTCATTGTAAGTGTTAAGATTAGACTAATTACATAGCTATGATTGTTATGTGAATATATATTGGATTAAACATTTATGTATGATTACCTATGTATGATTTATTTGAAATACTAAAATGAATTGTATTCAACAGGTTTGACCGAATTATAACGTTCGAGCTTAACATGAAGAGTCTGATTAACCTTTAAACGCTCAGAAGGTGTTTACAACGGTAAAGTGACCAATGAATGTGATTCAACAGGTAAGTATGTGTACAATATAGGGGCTATAATGTGTATTATATATGTATGAAACACTCACCTAAGACACTCACAATTCAAGTAACACACTACGTTTCCTCTAACCATCTAACACTCACACCTAACAGCCTTTACAATTTCTCCAAAACAATTATTACACCCAAACTCACACACTTACAACTCAATACACAATGACACACACTTACACTTCAAAACACGCACCTGATTACACTGTGTACTGTGGATGTCAGTAATGCAGGCCAGATGACAGGTTGGGCCGTAGAAACCCGGGGGACACTGGCACTGTCCGGTTACAGGGTCACACGTTGCACCATTCCCACATTGGCACTTCTGCAAAGTGCCACATCATGCCAAGGTCAAAGGGAGAGGGGAATTAGAGGAAAGTGTCATTGTATTGGGATAATTCGTAAGAGTGTAATATGATAATTACACTACCTATAATTAGTATGATGAAATATCTAGCATGTAAAATTATTAGGGTGGGATAATTAGCAAGAGAAATTATTATAATGAGAAACTTAACAACAGGTGTGATAATTCATAAACTAATTATTATATACAGTGCACTTTATTATTATTAGTAGTAGTGTGATGATTTATAATGATAGGTTGTTATAGCAGAGTGTGAAGAGACATGATAGGTCATGAGGCATTTATCAATAAATGAGAAATTAATATTTTTTTACTATACAGTAGACCCCTGTGATTCGCGAATAGCAACTTATACTACCTTAGCGCACTACTGTATACCTATATCAACAAGCGACCAGCCGCGGCAGCACTCATCCCCTCTTTTAACTTATCTAATTATAAAACTTTCTTTGTCAGAGTCATCACTGACTTCTGCCTTTTAAATTTCACTCCACTAGCATCACTAGCACTGACACTAGGCAGTCTTTTAGGGGCCATTTCACACAGAAACACTAAAGTTTTAAGAGCACAACATGACTCGGTGTGCTGCAGGAAAAAGGCTCACAAACTAGCCACCATCTGCTTACTGCCAATTGTCAAAATAGTGAATTGCAAACTCGCAAATGGCAAGGGTCTACTGTACTGTAATCTATAGTCTTGAGATATAGATAGATACAGGTGTATAGATAGATAGATAAATAGATAGTTAGATAGAGGGAGAGAAAGGCATATGAGATAGACTAAGTGGAAAATGATATTCTCTCTCTCTCCATGTCACCTGCTTGCAGCCAAGGCCATACCGCCCCTTGGGACAGGGCCTGAGACAGTGACGACCCCTTCGTCCAGCTGGGCAGTAGCAAGTGCCATTGATGGGGTCACAAAGGGCTACATCTGGGCACTGGCACTCCTGTTGGCACCCCTCTCCCCACCACCCCTCTTCACAGTCTGTTGAAGGAGAGGGAAGAAGAGGTAATGAGCATTAAGTTTTGTGTACCTCTATAATAATAATAATAATAATAATAATACAGTACTGTAATAAAAATAGATAAATAAATAAATATATATATATATATATATATATATATATATATATATATATATATATATATATATATATATATATATATATATATATATATATATATATATATATATATATATATATATATATACTTCATTTTTAGTCCATATAACACGCGGACTTTGAACATATTATAGTGGGAATCTCGACCTACTGGGTGTGACTAGGGAACGCTTACTGCTAGGCCACAAGGACACTGTCACAGTGGTCGAGGGTCGATTCCTTGCTGGTGAGGTCGTTGATTATATATATATATATATATATATATATATATATATATATATATATATATATATATATATATATATATATATATATATATATATATATATATATATATATATATATATATATATATATATATATATATATATATATATATATATATATATAAACCTATTTTCGTCCTTTATTTATATATTTATGTTTTTCTATTTTTTTCCTTACTGCATAATGATTTATATATTTGTTTATGTTCTTAAACACTAGTTGATATGACAGTGTTTGTGTGTGTGTGTGTGTACAAGTATACAGTACTTACACAGCTCACACTGGTCACCACGGCGGCCAGGGGGACAGGTACAGGCGCCCGTCACGTGGTCACAAGGTTCGTCTGGACCACAAGTGCACCTCTCGTTACACTCCTCTCCGTAGAACCCTTGGGGACACACTGTAGCCGGATACGTGTAGCAACCAGGACATGAGTGACATGTGTAGCGGCCAGGACATAGGAGGACACGAATGGTGACCAGGACACCGAGGGGACACGTTGAGACAATGCACGGGAGGGAAAAAAGACGACTATTACATTTGAGATGATGATGTTTCCAGGAGATATGATTTGAAATTATATTTACATACTGGGTATATATTATAGAAATTGACTGATACATAAATTTCTCTCGTCTTTTCTTAACCAACATTCATGAGAGCAGCCTTATACTCACCTGACTGGCACCTCTCCCCCGTGTAGCCGTGGGGGCATTGGCACTGTCCGGTCACATGGTCACAAGTGGCACCATGGTCACAGTCACATATACCTCCACAGTCCTCACCCCACGACCCTGAAGTGCCACAACATCTTATCAATTTGTTTTGTAGTTAAAGTCACAAAAAATAATTTTATAATACTCATGAAATTAGCTAACACTTACTGTAAGCATTGTGATTTTGGTACCTATTTTAAGCAGTGTAAATCATTTGGCACTTGTTGAAAGCTTAGTAAATTATTTGACACTAACTAATGTATTGTAAACTTGACACTAACCTTGGTGACAGGGTTTATGGCAGTGTTGGCCTCGCCAGCCCGGAGTGCAGGTGCAGGTACCGGTCATGGGGTCACAGGTGGCACCATTCTGGCATTGACACTCCAGGAGGCACCCAGGGCCGTGCTTACCGGGACCACACTCTGGGTGGAAGGTTATTTCACAAAATGTTATATTACAACTTATATCTTTCATAATATATCACTAAGAACTACTCATATCACTCATAATTATTAACAATACTGTATCACTTATAATTATTTAAATTTCACTGATCATTTCTCATAACTCATCAAGTAACACAACTGACCCATCTGGCAGGTGTTTCCCTCGTAGCCTGGTGGACAAATACAGGCGCCGGTGTCGTGCTGACAGGTTGCATTGTGTAGACAGGTGCAGGTGTGACGACATGTGTCCCCATAGCTCCCCTCTGGGCATCTGTCCTGGCAGGTGGCACCCGTATACCCCGGAGGACACATGCACAATCCAGTCTCGCGTTCACACTTTCCTCCATTGTAGCAAAGGCACTTGTGTTGACATTTGTCTCCCCAGCGGTCTGGTGGGCACGCTGCCAGGGAAGACAGGTGTGTGAGAGGGCAAGTGTACTACAACGGTGAGAGAAACAGCAGGTATTAAAACCTATGATGTTAGATACAGGAGTATACAAGAACAAGTGTAAGCTTAATATATGAGAAACAGATGTAGTAAAGAGAGCAGATGTAGGCCCGAGATGTGTTAAACTGGTGTGTGGTAGTACAGGAAGAAAGGCCCGAGACATGTTAAATGGGTGTGAGTGCAGGTAGTTAGACCTAAGTTGTGGGAAGCAGAAGATGAGAGGGAAGACAGCCTTATATATCCTGCACCAGTTAAAAGTCTCCCTCCCTCAGTAGTGTGAGTCTCTCTCCCTCCCTCAGTAGTGTGGCTCTCCATCCCTCAGTATTGCAGGTCTCCCTCCCTCAGTTGTGTGGGTTTACCTCCTTCAGTAGTGTGGGTATCTCTCCTTCAGTAGTGTGGGTCTCTCTCCCTTAGTAGTGCAGGTCTCTCTCCCTTCCTCAGTAGTGTGGCTCTCCCTCCCTCAGTAGTGTGGGTCTCCCTCCCTCAGTGGTGTGGGTGTACCTCCCTCATTATATCAGGTTTCCCTCCATCAATGGTGTGGGTTTCCCTCCCTCAGTAGTGTAGGTTTCCCTCCCTCATTATTGTAGGTCTCTATCAGTGGTTTGGGTCTCCTCCCTCAGAAGTGCAGGTCATCCTTCTTCAGTGGTGTAGGTTTCCCTGGGTACTTACTCTTGAGGCAGTGATGGCCATGTCTACCGGGGGGACACTCACAGGTGCCTGTGACAGGGTTGCAGGTGAAGCCACTACCACAGCTACACTGTTGATGGCACCCCACTCCCCAGTACCCCTCAGGACACGGCAGC
Organism: Homarus americanus; assembly: GCF_018991925.1. Taxonomy (NCBI): domain Eukaryota; kingdom Metazoa; phylum Arthropoda; class Malacostraca; order Decapoda; family Nephropidae; genus Homarus; species Homarus americanus. The sequence goes on along the minus strand of NW_024721079.1, from coordinate 3,496,180 downwards.
GAGCAGTCTGCACCTCGCCAACCTTAAATAAGAAATTTATTCTTAACTTCAAGACATCTTATGGGAATATAATAACGAATTAAATAGAAACAGGTGGCAAGATTATGTTTTCATTCATGACCACAAGTAGGCATTTTGGAGATTGGGGGTCTCACACACCTGAGAGGCAGATACAGATGCCACTGACGGGATCACACTTGGCATCGTTGGCACAGGTACAGGTGAGGGCACAGCCGGCACCGTATTGGCCCTCAGGACACCCTGTCACAGGAAGACACAAACACCTCCAGTTACAATTCTCAGGTTCCTACCATGTAAATAACAGTAAGGATAAGCAGTCAGCAACACCTGACATTACTCCTCTTTGCCAGACGAACTTTGTTCTGCCTTCTGCCTTCAGTGACATTTACCAATAATACGACTCTTATTCCCTGCATTCTTACACTGTTTTGTATATATACACACACACACACACCCTAGGCGACAACAATTAATACTTACGAGAGGAACAGTCAGGTCCAGTCCACCCAGGGCCACACTGGCACTGCCCAGTTACTTGGTCACATAGGCCACCATTGGTGCACTGGCACAGGTTGGCACAGTTGGCGCCGTAACTCCCTGGGGGGCACGGCTGCTCGCAATAGCGCCCTGTGAAACCAGCTCCGCACTGACACCTGACCACCACATGTTGGGAGAGTAGAGATGGACAAGTTAATTATTCACTCTCTATCTCTGCATCTGTACCTGGCAATTTCTTTCTAAATTGGTAGAATTAAATCCATTGTGCCACAATACACAAAAATATTATACATAAATAAACATAAACAAAATGAATATCTACATAAATCACTTAGGCAAATGAATTGTTTTGCATTGTGATATTACAATATTACACAGTGATCTACAACACCAGGTGTAAGTCATTAGTGTGCACCTGCCAGTAACTGAGTCACAGGAGGCACTGTTGAGACACCTGCAGGAGTACCGGCAGTCCACCCCCCAGCGGCCGGTGGCACACCTCTCCTGGCAGTCCTTACCCTGCAGCACACAACACAACAAGGATGAACACATTACCATGACCAGTAGGATATAAACTCTACATTTCTCTATTTATAATGAACACTGACCATTATTCCCTTCTGTGAATCAATAACAGTTTCGTATATATTTCAAGCTGATGTTTCAGTTTCATTCGGATCTAATGATAAAAATAACTAGTACTGGGGTACTACACACAAAAGATACTCTGTGAATTATATCAATATATGAGTCACTTGGACATGTGTTAGTGACTCCAGCATTCGCACACAAACACAACACAGGTTCAAAAAATCAATGTCATGACAACTCTGTAACCATACACTGACCCTGTAAGTCACTACCATTAACCCCAGATGATAACTAATCCTGTGTCTTATATCTAGAACCTTTTGTTGTACAGGGGTATTGATATTTCTTAATTAATATGCAGATAGACATTACTGTACCTGTACTTTATACCCAACACTTGTACTTTTACGTAACAACTGTACGTTATACCCAACACTTGTACTTTATACCCAACACTTGTACTTTATACCCAACACCTGTACTTTATACCCAACACTTGTACTTCTACGTAACAACTGTACTTTATACCCAACACCTGTACGTTATACCCAACACTTGTACTTTATACCCAACACCTGTACGTTATACCCAACACTTGTACTTTATACCCAACACTTGTACTTTATACCCAACACTTGTACTTTATACCCAACACTTGTACTTCTACGTAACAACTGTACTTTATACCCAACACCTGTACGTTATACCCAACACTTGTACTTTATACCCAACACTTGTACTTTATACCCAACACTTGTACTTTATACCCAACACTTGTACTTTATACCCAACACCTGTGCTTTATACCCCAACACCTGTACTTTGTACTAACACTTGTGCTTTATACCCAGCACCTGTAAGTTATACCCCAACACCTGTACGTTATACCCAACACTTGTACTTTATACACTGTAAAGTTATACTTGCTTTATGCTAATGTCTGTGCTTTTACGTAAGAAGCCTGAACACATTTCTTTCCAAATCTAACACTGGATCCATACATTAAAGTACTCACCCAGACCGGGGGACAGTGGCATTCCCCGGAACACTGTCTGAGTGGTTTCCCTGGCACTGGCACTCTTGCAGGCAGCTTTCACCCCACTGACCCTCCTGCATTCTGGCCAGAAGAGTGATATTCATTTATAAAATCTAACTAGCTATCATCTATTTAGGTAACTGTATTGTATCTACTTATTAATATATCTAACTAGCTATGTTTTCATATCAAGTAATCATTATCTATATATATATATATATATATATATATATATATATATATAGTATATGCTGATAACCACAAGGAAAGAAGAAAACATGAAGTTCCCAAGCACTTTTGTGTAATTCACATCTTCAGGGGTGAGTACAGACTAAAGAAAAGTACAAAACAAGGTGTATATATACAGAGGAGGGTGAGACCAGGTCCACAATGGTCAGGTATTAGGTAATGACCCTACTAATCTTTAAATAGCACCCCAATGGTCGGTAGTCAGGTCAGAGGGTAAGGTGACCCAACCTTCTCACCTTACTCTCTGACCTGACTACCGACAATTGCCGTGCTATTTAAAGGCCAAATTATATATATATATATATATATATATATATATATATATATATTCTATCTGTCTGTATTACAATCCAACCAGTATATCTATATATCTATCTATCTATCAATCAATCAGTCAGTCTATCTATCTATCTATCTATCTATCTACAGTATTGACAGATATTTGAAAGGGTTAAATTGCAGTACTGTATTAGAACTTGTCTGTAGTGTTAATATTTAATCCTTGTCCTCAAGTGATTTCGTCTTCATACTCAAAGGGTTAAGGATTATACTCAAATCATTAGTGACCAATACTCCAAGGATTAGTGATCGTACTCAAAGGGTTAGTTATTGTACTGGTAGCGTAAGTCATTGTACTCAAGGGGTGAGTAACCCAATTTAAGAAGTAACATTACTAACACACGTGTTACGGTATGTTACGTCGCTCATTCAGATGTTACATCACTCACACAGCTGTTATGTCAAATATACAGATGTTACATCATTTACACATCTGTTAGGCTGCTAATACTGTACAGGTGTTACAATTCCAGAGACATGTTAGGTCACTCACACATGTTATGCTACTATTACAGGTGTTATGTCACTTAGACAGCTGCTATGTCACTCACACAGCTGTTACACTACTCACGCTGACTGCAGTTTGGCCCGTGGCTGCCTGGTGGACACCGACATTCGCCGGTCACGGGATCACAGGTTCGGTCCCCGCACTGACAGGTCTCGACGCACCCCGGCCCATAGTGTCCCCCTTCACATGCTGTACTCACGACATATAGGTGACCCTTTCTCTCTCTCTCTCTCTTTAGTGATCACACACCGGGCTTACGACATGCATTTAATTAATTCTCTCTCTCTCTCTCTCTCTCTCTCTCTCTCTCTCTCTCTCTCTCTCACAGCATTATAGGCTTGGGTTTTTCCTCAGGAGCTAGTTTCTCACCTATAAAAACTAATTAAATACTTTAATATCTATTATTTTATTAAAAGTAATAAGTGAAACATAAGTAACATAAGTGTTCATTATATGTGCTGAGTATATCATAAGTGCTTAGAAATATTATAATTATTAAGTGCAACATACATGCTAAGTGTACCATACCCATTAAATGTATCATTAGTGCTAAGTTTACCATACAGTAAGTGTTTAAGTGTATCACAAATGATAAGTGTACCCTTGTGTTGGGTGTACCATTAGTGTTAAATGTACTTTATGTTCAAATTTTACCATGCGCATTAGGTGTACCATAAGACCTATGGTACACCTAATGCTCATGGTAAAATACTTATGTCATAAGTATTTAGTTTACCATAGGCTAAGGGTACCTTAAGTGCTAAGTGTACAATACATTAAGTCAAGTGCACTATAAGTGTTAAGTGTACCAGAAACCACAAGTGTACCAGAAGTATTTAGTGTACCAAAAGTGCTAAGTGTACCGTAAGTGCTAAATGCACCATAAGTATTGAGTGTACCATAAATATTTAGTATACCATAAGTGCTAAGTGTATCATTTGTGTTAAATGTAATCTACTTACGAGTCCGACAGTCCTTTCCAGTAAGTCCAGCGGGGCAGTCCTGGACGCAGGTGCCAGTGGAAGCATGGCAGGCGGCACCGTTGGTACACTGGCACTTTTGCTGGCACCCGTCACCCCAAAGTCCAGGCCGGCACCCCTCAGAGCAGTCGACCCCCACGTAGCCAGGCTGACACTCACACGTACCTGTCTAAGAGGTGTAAGGGTGAGGCAGCAGATGGGGGAGGGTTAGACGGTAACTCTCTCTCTCTCTCTCTCTCTCTCTCTCTCTCTCTCTCTCTCTCTCTCTCTCTCTCTCTCTCTCTCTCTCTCTCTCTCTCTCTCTCTCTCTCTCTCTCTCTCTCTCTCTCTCTCTCTCTCTCTCTCTCTCTCTCTCTCTCTCTCTCTCTCTCTCTCTCTCTCTCTCTCTCTCTCTCTCTCTCTCTCTCTCTCTCTCTCTCTCTCTCTCTCTCTCTCTCTCTCTCTCTCTCTCTCTCTCTCTCTCTCTCTCTCTCTCTCTCTCTCTCTCTCTCTCTCTCTCTCTCTCTCTCTCTCTCTCTCTCTCTCTCTCTCTCTCTCTCTCTCTCTCTCTCTCTCTCTCTCTCTCTCTCTCTCTCTCTCTCTCTCTCTCTCTCTCTCTCTCTCTCTCTCTCTCTCTCTCTCTCTCTCTCTCTCTCTCTCTCTCTCTCTCTCTCTCTCTCTCTCTCTCTCTCTCTCTCTCTCTCTCTCTCTCTCTCTCTCTCTCTCTCTCTCTCTCTCTCTCTCTCTCTCTCTCTCTCTCTCTCTCTCTCTCTCTCTCTCTCTCTCTCTCTCTCTCTCTCTCTCTCTCTCTCTCTCTCTCTCTCTCTCTCTCTCTCTCTCTCTCTCTCTCTCTCTCTCTCTCTCTCTCTCTCTCTCTCTCTCTCTCTCTCTCTCTCTCTCTCTCTCTCTCTCTCTCTCTCTCTCTCTCTCTCTCTCTCTCTCTCTCTCTCTCTCTCTCTCTCTCTCTCTCTCTCTCTCTCTCTCTCTCTCTCTCTCTCTCTCTCTCTCTCTCTCTCTCTCTCTCTCTCTCTCTCTCTCTCTCTCTCTCTCTCTCTCTCTCTCTCTCTCTCTCTCTCTCTCTCTCTCTCTCTCTCTCTCTCTCTCTCTCTCTCTCTCTCTCTCTCTCTCTCTCTCTCTCTCTCTCTCTCTCTCTCTCTCTCTCTCTCTCTCTCTCTCTCAGGGGAGTTAGGTGGTAAGACTCACTTTCTAACCAGCTAGGGGTGGCATCAAAGTAGCACTACTGACCTTGCTATGGTGGTGCTGTTGCTGTTTCCAGTGGTGGCACTCTTACCTCTTGATGGCAGCTGGTGATGGCACTGTTACCTCTTGATGACATCTAGTGGTGGCATGGGATTTCTCCGGTGATGACACTCTTACCTCGTGATGGCAGCTGGTGGTGGCGTGATGTCTCCGGTAATGGCCTCTTACCTCGTCATGGCATCTAGTGGTGGCATTGATGTCAAAAGTGATGGCACTCTGCCTCCTCATGGTGGCGGCTGGGAGGCATTGATGTCAAAAGTGATGGCACTCTTACCTCATGGTGGCAGCCGGTGGGAGCGATGTCTCCGGTAATGGCACTCTTACCTTGTGATGGCATCTGGTGGTAGCATTGATGTCTCCAGTGATGTCTCTTTACCTCGTGATGGCAGCTGGTGGTGGCATTGATGTCTCCGGTAATGGCACTCTTACCTCGTCATGGCATCTAGTGGTGGCATTGATGTCTTCAGTGATGGCTCTCTTACCTCGTAATGGCAGCTGGTAGAGGCATTGATATCTCCAGTGATGGCACTCTTACCTCATGATGGCAGCTGGTGGAGGCATTGATGTCAAAAGTGATGGCACTCTTACCTCATGGTGGCAGCTGGTGGAGGCATTGATGTCTCCGGTAATGGCACTCTTACCTCGTGATGGCAGCTGGTAGAAGCATTGATGTTTCCAGTGATGGCACTCTTACCTCATGGTGGCAGCTGGTGGAGGCATTGATGTCTCCAGTGATGGAACTCTTACCTCGTGACAGCAACTGGTGGAGGCATTAATGTCTCTGGTAATGGCACTCTTATCTCGTGATGGCAGTTAGTGATGGCACTCTTACCTCTGGGTGGCAGCGGGTGGTGGTGCGGATCGTGCACTGACAGTGGTGGCGGCAGTTACCACCCCAGGTGAAGGCGGGGCAGGGCAAAGTGCAGGTGGGTCCGAAGCGCCCCAGGTCACACTCACAGAACCCGAAGAATCTGTTGCAGTGTTTGTTGGGACACACCATGGGGCATCTCCTACGACATGAGGACCCATAGTACCCTGTAACACACCACACCTGTCACCACACCTGCTGTACACCTGTCACTACATTTGCTACACACATGTCATTATTACTCTCACAAGCCTTTCTCTTTGACCATCCATCTGTAAGATAAGAGAATAAAACCCACAATGGCAGAGAAAATATTTATACCAAAAAGTTTCGGCAACAATCATATCACCTGACCACTACCTCCCGTGACACGTCACGGCGGTGATCACCTTTGATTAGGTCAGGATAGGGGCCAGGTGATGTGATTGTGAAGTGACGTCACGTGTATTGGATATAAGGAGTTTTGTAGTGATGAATGTGGCAGTCTTTATTTGTAACTCTGCCGAAACTGCTTGGTATTTTAAGTATTTCGTCTGCTATTATGGGTTTTAGTCTCACATTGTTGTTCAGATTAGGGTGACTCTCCTGCCACCTATAAGGTAAACTGGAGGGGTGACTCACCTGCCGGGCAGCCATCCTCACACAGTGTCCCAGATACACCTGGCGGACACGTGCATGTCCCTGATACCACATCGCACGTCCCTCCATTTTGACACTGGCACACCTGAGGTCAAAGTTCAACTGAGAAGTTATTACAAGTAAAAGATTATCCCCAGGGAGGCGAAGGTCTGAACGATGCAACTCTCACCCTGGTCACTTGTAAGCAAATTTGAAGACATTTGTTTTTAGAGACAACGTGAAGATTAGGCATTCTCGCTTATTTCACCAGATGAATAAACACCCTATCACTACCTTGGGGTTCAATGAGCTTAGGTTAAGGTGAGCTGAGGTGCCTAATTTTCAAATGATCCATTTTTAGAAAAGTAATATTGTATAAGTAGCATTTATCCATATGTGTCATCTGCTTCTACACAATTATAATAGTTATTTTATTTTTAGGTGGTCAGGTCGGAAAGGTATGAAGGGTAACTCACCTGTTTACATCCTGGCCCGTAAAAACCTTGTTGGCAAGGGTGCTGGCAGACAGGTCCGTAGTACCCTGGGGGACATGCTAGAATGAGAGAATGATAGAGAATTAGTTGATCTATTGTATGGAAAGCTGGCATATATTTTTCATTCTTATTTCTATTTCCATTCATAAATAAACTATATTTACTATCTTTCTTAATTCACTCACATTTCTAGTATTTAAGCCAGTGGACAATTACAAGCTATGACAAACTATTGAGTGTAAATAGCAAAGGATAACAAAGTAACAAGATTATGCTTATGTACAGAAATTAACCATTTAATGTCAACAAACTTATTTGTTTAAGCTGTGTGAACATAAAACAATAAGACAACTAGTTTGGTAGTGAACTTGTATGGTGACTGACTGTGGTGTATTGTGGTGACGTTGGTGGTGTGCTCGGAGATCGTCACTACATCGTCTTCCTCTTCCGTTGACGACACAACCTCTCCGACTTCCTCCACCTCCTCCTCCTTCTCTCCTATTGATGGCGTCTCTTCAACCCCATCCTCCTCCTCTCCTATCGACGGCACACCCACTTCCACCTCCTCCTCTCCCACTTCTTCCTCTTCCATCGGCCATACCTCTTTCTCCTCTTGCATGTCTTCCTCTGTGTCCACTCCCTGCCGCTCCTCATCAACTATCATGGTCTTCTCGTCTGTGCCCCAGTGTCGAGTCGCATCAGGGGACCCATTAACTTTTGGCACCACCCTGTCTGTTTCCTCCACCACTGACACGTTGGTCTCAATAACTGTCCAGTGCTTCCTGCCCTCTCCGTTCCTTCCTTCTCCTTCTCTTTCTTTTCCTCCTCCTCTTCCTTCCCTTTCCCCTCCCTCTTCCACTGATACATTTTGATCTACATGCCACCTCTCCTCCTTGTCTATTTGGTCTGGTCTCCATGTCCCCTCTATATCTCCTAGGCTTCCTCCATCTATCTCCCATGTCTTCGTTTCATGAATTTGGTCCGTTCTCCTTGTCTCCTTTCTATCTCCTGGCCTTTCTCCGCCTGTTTTCCATCTCCTTTCGTCGACATGGTCTGGCTTCCATCTCCCTTCTCCAACTACACTCACATTTCTTTCTCTTTCCCACCACCTCCTGTTATCCACCCTATCCGTTCTCCGCTGTTTATCCTCATCTACTGGCCCCCTATCTCTCGTCTCCCATCTCCTCCTTTCATCAACTTGGCCCGGTCTAAATCTCCCATCGCGTGATCTTCCTCCACCTGTGTTCCATTCCTTCCTCTCATCTATTACTACGTTTTTCTTATTCGTCGACCATGTGGCCTGTCCTTTATCCACTCTTGGACCCTCGTAGCTATCTTCTCCCCAGTGCCTTCTTCCCTTCTCAAACCTTCGCCTCTCTTCCTCCTCTGCCTCCTTTCTCCGTCTCTCTTCCTCCTTCATTCTTCTCCTTCTCTCTTCCTCCCCTATTCTTCTCCGCCTTTCCTCCTCTTCTATTCTTCTCCGCCTCTCCTCCTCCTCTTCTATCCTTCTCTGTCTCTCTTCCTCCTCCTCTACTCTCCTGCGCCTCTCCTCTTCCTCTTTTCTTCTCTGCTTTTCCTCTTCCTCTTCCATTCTCTTCCTCTCCTTTTCCTCTTCTGCTCTTCTCCGCCTCTCTTCCTCCTCCTCCATTTTTCTTTGCCTCTCCTCCTCCTCCTCTACTCTTCTCTGCCTCTCTTCCTCCTCCTCCAGTCTTCTCCGCCTCTCCTCCTCCTCCATTCTTCGCCTCTCCTCTTCTTCCATTCGCCGCCTCTTCTTTTCTTCCTCTATTCTCCGTCTCTCCTCCTCCTCTAATCTCCGCCTCTCCTCCCCCTCCTTTATTCTTCTCCGCCTCTCCTCATCCTCCTCCTCCTCTATTCTTCTCCGTCTTTCTTCTTCCACCTCTATTCTTCTCCGCCTCTCCTCCTCCTCTATTCTTCTCTGCCTTTCCTCCTCCTCCTCTATTTTTCTGCGTCTCTCCTCCTCCTCTATTCTTTTCCTCCTCTCCTCCTCCTCCTTCTTTTCCTCCTGCTGGTTCACTATCCACCCTCCTCCCACCCTCGATAGATCGTTCTCCAACATCAAGAGGTCCTCCTCCACTATCGTCTCCAGGTCGTCCCCCGTCGGAAAGTCGTAGTCCCCGTGAGATGTAACGGAGCCGTGGTCAAGGCCTCTGGACGTCACTAGGGCACAGGACAAACAGAAATAAAATAATAATAATAATAATAATAATGATACTGTAATAATAATAATGATAATACCTTTAATGATAATATTTATAATAATAATAATGATAATAATAATAATAATAATAAAAATAATAATAATAATAATGTTAGATAATTATCTTTAACTGATGTCAAAATAATCTAAAATGGGATTCACTGAAGAATAGTCACCCTAGCTAATTTCACCTGCAGATTAACCATCCTAACGCTAACCTAATTCAACCAAACACTAACTTAACCCCTCAACCTAACTTAACCTAATCCCCCAGGTAGCATTGGGATGGCTAATCTTCAGGTGATATTAGCGGGTGTGCATAATTTTTAAGTGATCCAAAAATATATAATTAAAATGAATGAAATAACTCTATGCTAATATTAAACTTTCAGGATTTCCACAGCACTCGAATGGTTCAACCAAGTCAATACTGTTTATTTTGTATTTGTTTTAATCTGTTTGTATTTGCCCTTATATGCTAAATAAACTGTATTTTATATTTGTTATTCTGACTAAATATATTGCTTATATCTGTACTGTATTAACTATATAGAGTGTTTGAATCTGTTTTATTCTGGCTAAATAAAGTGTTTATTTGCCTGCGCTATCTATATGCATTGTAGATCCACACTGCTTATCTATAATGTATACCTGCATTGTCTATGTACAGAACATGATGAATCAGTGTAAACATATATGATAATTTTACTGAATCAATCTATTAATCTATCTGTCTATCTAACTATCTAACTATCTATCTGTTTGTCTGTATCTATCTGTCTGTCTGTCTGTCTGTCTGTCTGTCTGTCTGTCTGTCTATCTATCAGCTGTAACCAAAGCACAATATGGCAGACTGAGTGATCTTAATGTCTTCATGTTAATTTAGAATATAAGTCAATGTGTGATTTCGGGACAGAACCCAGAATACAAAACAAGAAAGAGCACTGTGTCTAGTGTTTCAGGTGTGTTACATTGGTCACTCAACTTCTCAAACAGTGATCTGAACATGCAAAAATTAAAAATGGTAAAGATTTTTATTTATAGAGAGCAAAAATTTATATACACGTGCACACAATGATGCTTCCTGGAGTATTTACTTACAGCAAACAATTAACTCTCCAGTAAACATAGTAAACATTGAGAATAGACATTTCATATTTTTCTACAACAAACAATAAACTCCATCAAATAGTTCACTGTATACAAAAGACATAAAGTTTATATTGTGTTTCTTACAGCAAACAATGAACTCTCCATCAGACAAACACAAAAAGATAGAAGCTTCATCCTTTTTTACACCAAACAATAAACTAATGCTTCATTATGCGAACACAGATCAAACAATGAATCAACAATGTCAGCAGAGTGCATGAAGCCTCAAAATCTTGTATTGTACTAATGAACCACTTTTTTCTCTACAAGGGGGCTCAATCATCGTGCTGTGAGAGAGAAAAAGAAAGATAGAGAGAGAAAAGAAGAGAGAGAAAGTGAAAAGAAGAAATAGAAAGACAGAAAAAAGAGTGAGAAGATTTGTGACTGACGTACCTATACAGCGGGTGTCGTCAATGAGGATGTACCCCCTACGGCAGGAGCAGGTGAATGATCCCTGGGTGTTCCTGCAGTAGTGATCACAACTGGCTCGCCTGCGCCCACTACACTCATCCACGTCTGTTGGTAAGTGAATTGTGGGGGTTGGGTTGGGTTAGGGTAGGTTTGATTTAGGTTACGTTTGGTTAGCGTTAGGGTGATTGATCTTCAGGTTAATTAATCTGTGGGTGTCTAATCTTCAAGTGATCTGTTATTCCTATACTGTAGTTACTATTATTATTATTATGATTATTATAATTATTATTATTTTTAATATTATTATAATTATATTATTATTATTATTATTATTATTATTATTATTATTATTATTATTATACTATTAGTACATTAATATTTATCGAAGGATTGTTCATTGAATGTATCAAATATATTATTAATGTGGATATGATATTTACAATAGGCAAAAGTACACATACACACACACACAACACACAATACTCTTACCTGTACAGGAAAAGCCGTTGGTGCTGAGGGTGTATCCGGAGCTACAGGCGCAGGTGTAGCCGCCCTGAGTGTTGATACACTGCTGCTGGCACCTGTGACCCCCCACACGGCACTCGTCCACGTCCTGTGTACACATCATCACGTCAGTGTGTGGCACTCGCCATAACCCATGACACAAGATTCTATCATGGCAATACACGATAGTAAGTAAGTCAGGGTTAGTAACTGTTGTCATAAAGGGAGGCTGCTCATTCTCTCTCTCTCTTTCATTCTGTCTGTCTATCTATCTTTCAGCCAGTTGATTAAAATTAACAAATAGAGACAGAGACAGAATGGCGGAGAGAGACAGATAGATTGAGACTGAGACAGAAGCAAACATATGAGAGATACAAACAGACAGACAAACAGGCAATGTATACTCACCTGACAACTCTTCCCATCAGGATGGAGGTGATACCCTGGGTGACATCTACAAACGAAAGCTGGGGTGGTTCTTCCTTCATCATTGACTTTATCGCCGTTGTAGTGACACAGGTGTTGACAGCCGCCGTTGTTGGTGAGGCACGGATTCACCACCCTCATCCCTGATGGGTAGAAGGAGCAGTGTGTGAGTATGGTGAAGTTTTGAGTCATGATGGTGGTGGATATGTGTCATATTGAGGGATTCTGATCTAATGAGTAGCCTGGGATAATCGGTAGCCTGTACTGTACTAGCTTGGATAACAACTTACTGACACAGGACCTGCCGTCAGCACCCAGCTCATAACCAGTGAAACAGACACACTGGTAGGACCCTGGGGTGTTTCGGCACTGCTGGCTGCAGATGCCGGATGTTTGGCACTCATCCTGGTCGATGCAGGTTTTCTGGTCGTTGTCCAGATTGTACCCCTGCCGGCAGGAGCATCGCACCCTCCCCTGGTCGACATGACAGCGGTCGTGACAGCCTCCATTGTCAACAGAACAAGGGTTGGTAGGAAGGCATTGCCGTTCGTCCCCCGACAGGCGGTAACTGATGACACCATTTGCATTAATATCCTTCGCCGTCACATTCAATAAACATGACAATGCCCCCGTTGTTTACATACTTAGAATACTTAATAGATATAGAAATGACAAAAGACAATATAAGAACAAATAGAGGCATCTAACCCGACAGTTGTACTGTACTATGATGGATTAAATGAGTCGACTCCACCACTACTCTCACCCACTCCCTACAACACCCTTATATCCACTCTCCCTACAACACCCTTATATCCACTCTCCCTACAACACCCTTATATCCACTCTCCCTACAACACCCTTATATCCACTCTCCCTACAGCACCCTTATATCCACTCTCCCTACAGCACCCTTATATCCACTCTCCCTACAACACCCTTATATCCACTCTCCCTACAACACCCTTATATCCACTCTCCCTACAACACCCTTATATCCACTCTCCCTACAACACCCTTATATCCACTCCCTATAACACCCTTATATCCACTCTCACTACAACAACCTTATATTCACTCCCTATAACGCCCTTATATCCACTCCCTCTAACACCCTTATATCCACTCTCCCTACAACTCCATTATATCCACTCTCCCTACAACACCCTTATATCCACTCTCCCTACAACACCCTTAACTATTCCTACAGGTAACTGCACTCCTACACGTTAGCTTAAACAGATAACGAGGGGGCTGGTGAATTAGTAACTTACCCCCGCCTACAGGAGCAGGTGACACGCCCCTGGACCTCCCGACACAGGTGCTGACAGCCGCCGTTCCTTACCTCACAACTCCTACTATTGATCACCACAGAGGAGCTGCCTGGCGGAGGTAGACCTGTGGGAAGTGTGAGGAGAGGGTGTTAGCTGGTGGAAGGGGCAAGAAGGGACAGTAGAAAGGTAGTTTGTGTAAGTTCATTTGTAAGCTGTGGTTAGGTGTGCTTGTAGTGCCTTTCTGTTTGATGTTGTTTTCATGTGAGAGGATTTTTAAGGGGAAACAATGGAAATGTTTGGAATACAGATTAGTTATGTACATATGTATGAATACGTAAAAATACAAATACACACACACACACACACACACACACACACACACACACATACACACACACACTTACAAGTACGTCCGTCGGGCAGGAGGCGGTGGCCGGGCTGACAGCGACACTCGTAGGAGCCGACGGTGTTGACGCAAGTATGAGAACACCCGCCGTTGTGGTCGTCACATTCGTTAACCTCTGTAACATAGGTAATTACAGGTGTGTAACACTTAACAGAGGTTCCATGCAGCTGTCTGGAGGGATTTTTTTGCCATAGTCGGAAATCAGTTGAATTTTCAGAATTATATCACCTGAATTTGTGGAGGCTTAATTAACAGATTATATGCTTAGCAATATTACTAACCCAGGAAAAAAGTACCAACATCGTAAGGAAAATATTTAGGACAGGAAGGAAACAGATCCTACACATTCAAGGAGGTCTGTAACTCAAGATGAAAAGGCGTACATACCCTGACAGGACTTCTTGTTAGGCAGGAGCTTGTATCCCTGACTGCAGCAGCACACGTAGGACCCCAGCGTATTCCTACACTCCTGCTCACATCCGCCGTTGTCCTGGGCGCACTCGTCACGGTCTGGGGGAGGCGAGGCACAGACTTAGTCCTAGGTATACTAATCCTGAGGTATAATGAGTTTTAGATATGATGAGTTTTTTGTTTATAAATTCTTAGGCAGTAATAGTAGATGTTGTAATGGTAATAATAGTACTTGTGGTAGTAGTTGTTGTAATAGTGATAATAATAGTAATTGTAATAGTAGTGGTAATTGTTGTTCTCGTTGTAATACTATTAAGAGTAGTAGTAGTAAAAATAGTAGAGAAACGTAATGAAGAGTAGAAGTAGCAGCAAATGGATGAAAGTGGGTATAATAAGAGAAGAAGAAAGGGAAAAGTATCAGGAAGAAGAGGATGGGGGGAAGATGTAAAGTGAAAACGTTTAACAGAGAGAGAAAAGAAAGAAAGAAAGAAAGCAAGAAAGAAAGAAAGAAAGAAAGAAAGAAAGAAAGAAAGAAAGAAAGACCCAGTACCTGAGAACCACTTATCCACAACAACAACACCACCACCTCTATCTCCACCACCACCACCTTCTCCTTCACCCACTCACCCGGGGATTGACTCAACTCAAGCAGCACTTGGCCATCAAGGTATTCTCCTCCCTCATGTCCTCATTAAAACACCAACACCCTGTGGCAGGAGGTCCCCGCCCCTTAGGTACCCTTGGGACCCCTATGAGGTCTTCAGGGAGGTCGTCTGTATAACATGATCGCCAGAGAACACACACACACACACACACACACACAGAAAACGCTGACTTACTCGACCAGATTCTCAGAGTGTCTTAAGATGAATTCCTCTTGTAAGTGAAGATATTAGAACGTATCTGATTGATTACCTTATGGCACAAAAATTACATTATTATTAGGGTCATAATTACATTTAATCTCTATTTTAATCATAACCCAAAATAAGAAAATTATACAATAAACAAATCATTCACAAGAGAAAATATGAACGGAGATGATAATGCCTCCAAGGATTATATAAGTTAATTTTGGGGTTTTATCTTAAGACAATTAGTTTGATGTAATTTTATAACCATTTACGATACATTTTCATCACACCAACATCTTAGCATCTAGCTTGAAAAATTCAGTCATTGAGTTTTTTTTTTTCGTAATTGATGAAAAAAAAAAGCAGCTCTTAATTCATGCACTTATACGACACAACAAAGATGGATTCTCAAAGGTTCGTATATGGTCTGGTGATATATGAATGCCTCGCGTTACATCATACATACACACATACATACATACATACATACATACATACATACATACATATTAGGGAAAATCTTTATACAAATTCACATTGGTTCACCTGTATATATAGGGACACAAAGCAGGTACACACATAAAATCCTTAAGTTAAATTTTTTTTCCTCTCTCATAACGTCTGTTGAATGATGAATAAATAATGAAGATAAATAAACAAATAAGCAGCTTTACGGCACTTAAAGTAAACAACCAGATTATCTCTTATCTAGAGACTGTGAAAGAGATCGTTAGAGAGAGAGAGAGAGAGAGAGAGAGAGAGAGATTTCCATAACGACAAACCCACTTGACCTAAATGACAATCTACATTCTCAAGCTAATTGCAACATAAAACAGGTACTTAATTTGCATAACACTGTATGTGAACCTTCTTTGGGACCATTAAGTAGGAGAGAACCATTAGGGATAGTGGTTCACCCTCTCCTCATACCATGATACCATTGTTGGTTGGTTTTCTGGTGGTCTTGGATGTGCTACCATGCTTACTTGAGAGCTTCTACCATACTCTCCGCCTATCTTATGTTACCATTGCCCCACCATACTGCCTCCTACAGTAGTGTGCTAGTTTGCCATACTTCCTAACCATTTGTGTGGTGTGTGTGTGTGTGTGTGTGTGTGTGTGTGTGTGTGTGTGTGTGTGTGTGTGTGTGTGTGTGTGTGTGTGAGTGTGTGCGTGTGAGGGTAGACGAGAAGGAAGGAGGAGACGAAGGAAGGAAGGGAGGGAGGGACGGAAGGGTGGAGGGAGGGAGGAAGGAGTTCGTGCGATATGTGACCAACCCCTGAGCCTCAAGTTACGTCAGGTTTTTCACCACTACTCATGACGACACACACACACACACACACACACACACACACACACACACACACACACACACACACACACGTAATGCTTTCTTGATTCTCTTAAGAGTCGTAGATTAAATTTTCCTTTCTTTAAGTTGATCCAAAATTATACCTCAATATCATATTAAACTTAAACACAAAGATAGATTCACAAAAATGCTTATTGCAAGAAGAACAAATCACCATCTCTCCTCGGTAAGGTAGAAATCACAGTGTCTCCGTCAGTGAGCGAGTGAGTGAGTGAGTGAATGCCAACTCGCGAGTGAATGAATGCTTATCTGAGTATAATGACTACCAATGAATGAGTGAATAAGTAATATATAGAGCTGGCGACACACACTTAAGTTTAGTCGAATTTAGTTGCGTTTTCGTGTAATAAGGTTATATTGAGTGGATCTGAGGAGCTCCGTCAGTGGTGGAGTGAATTTGTGGGGTGGACTAAAAGGAGAGAGGAGGTGAGGTGTGGATGGATAGGAGGTTGAGAGAGGAGTTGGAGAGAGAGAGAGGAGAGGAGAGGAGGTGGGGTGGGTGATGGGGAGAGGCAAGGAAGATAATGGAGAAGAGTAGAAGTGGGATGGGTGATGAAGGAGAGATGGGAGAATATGGCGAAGGGAGAGAGATGGATATAGGGGAGAGGGAAGAGTTATGGGATGGGTAATAGGGGTAGAAGAGATAGAAAAGGACTGATGGGAAGGGTAGGAAAGGTGGGATGGGTAATAGGGGTAGAAGAGATAGAAGAGGACTGATGGGAAGGGGAGGAAAGGTGGGATGGGTAATAGGGACTGGAGACAAGTGATGGGTGATAGGTAATGGGAAGGTTGTCAACGATGGTGTTTAGGCTTCATGACATAACGTCCATCATGTCACTATCAGCAGAGGTTGCCGACTGTGTGTGTGTGTGTCTCCTTTACCTATTACTCTAACTGCATTTGTCTTTGTATCTCTTACTGTACTTATACATTTACTTGTACTTGCGTCTCTACCTTGTACCTGTATCTGTACTGTTGCTTTCAATGCAATAAAATAAAACATTAGTTATAGTTTCAGTCAAAGCTAAGTTTGTTTTCCAACGCTTATAAACGTCTGAATATCCAACCCTCGAGTCCCCACACCGAAAAGGTTCTCACTCCCTTAAAAGGTTTTCAACACCACTTTAACTCCGTCTGTTTTTTTCTTCGTACCTCTCAAGGGGTATTAAATCTTATGCCGACTATTACTTTATCCCTAGTTTACCAGGGGACTCTTTGTAGAGCTAAATATTGACTCATTCTAGTATATTAAAGCTTCTTGGTCTCTATCCTCCTTGAGAGAGCCGTTATAGAGTTTGGGGATAAATAAACAGGAGAGCAACCGTGGGCGATCAATCAGGTGGCCGCCATATTTGCCCACCGACATCACTCGCCGTCACTCAGACAGTCAAGAGGCGGCAGACGAGGGCCGTAGGGTCACTCACAGGGGGTCAGTCAATAGAGGGAGTTACTCACAAGCTCTCATACCTGTCTCAGGGTCAGGCTCAGGAAGTTTATTAATTAAGAAACGTCAGTGACAGATACAGACCTAAGAACATATTCCAGGGACAGGGATTCCTTGTGTACCGAAGGCTATATATACCTTTTGGCCTATTGAACACACTTTCATTGGATACAAGAACACTAACTTTTTCCCAAAGATTTTTTGTCCTGACTGGTGTTAAGTGAACGGGTCTAGTTAAATTAGAATTTTGGTATAATTTTGATGTGATTTTTTATATTGTTTTTGTGTTCCTCGTAGAATCAGGATCATGTATTTTTTTCTCAAGTTCGTCTCATGGCTGCAACTGTGAGATCCTTTGTGTATTTTGGTTATGACTTAAGAACGTAACGCCATAAAAGTCGCATTGTCATTTTGACGTCATCTTAGCTTTTATCATCGTGTTATTGACTAAGTTTGAAGAGCTTTTACACACCTAACGAGAGGCCAAAGGAGGGAATATATTCGATAAAGGTATAAAATAATGAGAAGGATAAAATCATCTTACCACTGGCATGTTTGATTTGTTTACCTCCGAGGTAGCATGTCTTTCGCTGACGCCAAGAATGTTGTAGCGACAATCAGACGTGTTTACAAACCCCCAAAAAACTGCCTCCCAAAATTGCTTTCCTAAGGGAAAACGGCATCTACGGCTCGCACTTGATATAAAAACTACAAGCAAGAAAGGGGAAGTTTGCCCAACACCGAGAACCCACAATGACAGTACTAGACGTCACAATCACGAACTCGGCTAGTTACAAACACAAATTAAGCTGAGACAGCACAACATAACACTGCGTTTTATAGATTGATGGAAAAGCTTACCTGATTAGGTGATCACGTCTCCAAATGTTTTGACCGAAACACGACTGACAAACACTTCCTTGATTAAGATGTTACTGTATGAACCAATTTTGAACTCTTATTAGATGTTGTAAATCCTTGAGCTCATTCGAAATAGTACTTCTTAGTGTTATGCAAACATGAACATCTGGGTATGCAGACCTAAAGCTTTCGCCGCATCAAAGTGAAACATTCACATACACGTTACAAGTATCCAAAGTTAGGACAAATTAGTTTTACAACACGTAGGCTACTGTGTGTATAAAAACACGCTGTCATTATGCAGGTCTTTTATATGTTGTGCTGTATACACATTAGGTAAATGGGACGTTTTTCTACATCTCAAAATGTATCCCATCTGCACACGTCACAAATTACACCTGTGTAGCCTCGATGCTGTACCTGTATGCACTAAACTTACACGTCCCCCCCACACACCTGCGCATACCACATCTATACACTTATATACACCACACCAACACCACCAGCCTCCCACCACTTGAGAAGGTCGTGTGTGTCTACGTAGATTCCTTTAAGTTGCCACTCTAACCTATCAACTTGTCTCGTAATGATAAAGTTTATGGGGTTGCCTCTTAGCTATCACCAGCACTTGACTGCAGGCCCTGACTCCTCCCTCCCACACCTGTCATCAAGGATATGGAGGAGGGATATAGAGGTGAGGGGAGGGAGATAGTGAAGAGAGGGGTGGAATCTTCACTTTAGGTTTGGTTAGGATAATTTGATTAGGTTAGGTTAGATCCGGTAAGATTAAATTAAGTTGGATTAAGTTAGGTTGGGTTAGGTTAAGTCAGGGAAGGTTATGATAGGTCAGGTAAGATTAAATTAAGTTAGGTTTAGTTAGACTGAGTTAAGTTAGGTAAGGTTAGGTCAGGTAAAATTAAATTAAGTTGGGTTAGATTAAGTCGGATTAGGTTAGGATAGGTCAGGTAAGATTAAGTTAAGTTAGGTTTAGTTAGAGTGAGTTAAGTTTGGTAAGGTTAGGTCAGGTAAAATTAAATTAAGTTTGGTTAGATTATGTCGGATTAGGTTATGATAAGTCAGGTAAGATTAAGTTAAGTTAGGTTTACTCAGATTGAGTTAGGTTAGGTTTCGAGAAAATCAGTCGTTTAGGTGGTCGAGCGTTAATACTAGAACTTCAGTATCACCACAACCACTATCACCAATACCACTATTACCACTACCATGGGTAACACTCATTACTATTACACCCACCACCACAACAACTATCACACAATACCACTATTACCACTACCATGGGTAACACTCATTACTATTACACCCACCACCACAACAACTATCACCACTAATTCTAATACAATAACACCCACCACAATTATAGCCACCACCACAACTATTACCTCTACTATTGTGGCTAAGTGATGTTCACGTGATCGAACAGTGCTTATTAGTACCAAAGACACAGAGAAATGTTTTATTAATACTACAGTGTACATTGAGTCAAGCCTCGGTATGATCTGCGTTAGTGTGTGTATCGCTGTTGTGTCTTGAACTATAAGACATAGTTCACAGTTAACCAACCATCTAGGAAAGGTTTTCTCCCCCCTCATCCTCAACTCCCTCCCCCCCCCTCTCTCCCCATCCTTGAGTACACGCTTGGATAGAGGGGAGGAAGGATTGGGTGACAACATGGGAGACCCCCCCCCCTCATCTCCTCTCTCTCCTGTGTCCCATCTCCTACAGCAGGGGAGATGGAGAAGGGCAGGTAGATGGGAGAGGTGGGAAGTTGACGGGAGAGGTGGGAAGTTGACGGGAGAGGTGGGAAGTAGATGGGAGAGGTGGGAAGTAGATGGGAGAGGTGGGAAGTAGATGGGAGAGGAGGGTTGTGTGGCTGTGGACGCTCAGAGGTTTGTATGATAAAATTCCCTCGTAACTGGAGACATAGGAACATATCTTAACGTCCTCACCTAAATTGACGACACAATGGTGGATTCTCAGAGATTCGTACGTTAAAATTTCTTCCCTGAACAGGAGACGTGGGTACACTTCTATCCAATCTAAATTTACGATTCAATGGGGGATTCTCAAAGGTTCTTGCGTTATAATCCCTTCTTACTGGGGATGTGGGTACCTTTTCAATCTGCTCACTTAGCCAACGGGACCCAGATGAATTCTCAAAGACTCACATGGTCAATTTCCTCTAAACTTGGGAGGTAAGGAGGTATATAACTGGCGCATCGAACCCATGACACAAGGATGATTTACCAATAGAGTTTATACTTAATATCCCCTGACTTGATGATCTGAGGAATTTTCTATTCATCTCACTTAAGCTGTGGCATAAAAGACAACGAATATGATATTAAATATTAAAGTGAGATGCTCGTAATACAATGCATTCTCTTATCCCAAGGTAGATGACAAAATTTAACCTATGAATTTTTGAGAATCTGACCTTAAGATGTTAGGACGCATGCTAAACAACATTTATAGTTATTAAGTGTTACAAATTTACTAAATAGTAAGAACAGGTGGTGAAGCTCGAGAAACACACCTGTGAGGTAACTTGCAGGTCTTCAGACAGGGTAAGTTAGGAATCAGAGGAGCCACAGATGATAAGAGTTGCAGGTAGGTTATCCATTTTACACCCAACATAGTGTGTGTGAAAGAGAGAGAGAGAGAGAGAGAGAGAGAGAGAAAGCAGGCCAAAAACAGAATACCTTACTAACAAGGTGGTGGCCCCAGACAACCCCCTTGAAGAACCCCAGTGAGGCAGAAGGTCCCTTGAGCACCAGAGGGTCGACTTATGTGACACTAATGTTACAGGGTCACACCACTTAACACGACCCTGTGTTATTGTGTACCTGAGTGTTAGCGAGACCCCTCACACACCAGGCCAGGGGAGTCTCAGGTGTGTGTATGTGGGTCATATACAGGTGTGGATCAATAGCAGTTAAGAAAGTGTGATTAAACTAGAATCATCATTATGTTCTTAACTACAGACAGGAGATGAAGGCAGTATTATAATTATTTTCGCTTGATATCAGCCACTGTGCCTCGTCTTTTGTTGTGACATATTTAAAGTGATAGGATACTGCTAGGTCAGGGTAGGTTAGCGGTAGATTTGGATAGGTTAGGTTAGGGAAGGATAGACTGGGTTAGGTTAGGTTAGATTAGATTAGTGAAGGATAGACTAGGTTAGATTGGAATAGGTTAGAGAAGGATATGCTAGTTTAAGTTACGTTACTATAGGTTAGGATAAGTTAGGTTAGGCTAGGTTACATAAGGCTCCCTTAGAATAGATTAGTATGCTCGTTTGATTACATTAAGTAAGGTTCCGTTCTGAGGTGAGGGCCTGGTAGTGGGTCGGTCTCTGGCACAGGACCCCCAACACCGAATTTCTGGTGATAATTGAGAGGTCTGGTCCCGTAATCTTCAAGGGCTTGCACAACATTCACAGCTCCGGCCCTTAGCGTCGAGTGCTGGCTATATCTAGAGGTCTGGCCCTTAGCCTCAAGTACCGGTGATATTTGGAGTGCAGAGTATAGCTTCACAAAGGCTTGCACCATGACCATTCCTCGTAAGTGATGATGTGAGAGTAAAACTTAATTATAGAATTTCACATAACATCAAGTGGACAAAATTAACCCATAAAATCAACCAAATTAAACCAATACATTAACTTTATCTTGTGCGTAGTGAATTTATCTGCTTATGGTAGAGTCTCAGTATCATTTTGATTTAGTTTTAATGTTTTATATTAAGTTGACCAGTAAGGCGCGTTCATACATCGGATCACCAGAAGATTAGCCATCCCCCAGCTTATTTCACTTGATGATTAAATACCTTAACCTAACCTGTGGGTTGTGAAATGTTATGTTGTTAGATTATCGTTAAGATGGTTAATCATAAGGTGAAATAAGCTGCGGTTAGGTTAGATTAGGTCATATTAAGTTAGGTTAACCCAAGTTATGAAGGGGGGAGGATCATCAAGCGATCCCTTAACACACATCTTCAGTTACGAGATACAGTCATGGTACAAGCCTGGGTGGTGCCGGATCCAACACTTCAAGACTGTTAACAGGAACACTCACAGTGGTATTCTGACCAGCTGGAGTACTTGACTCGAGCCAGTCTCTATGGTAAGAGGTACAGTATGGTTGTGCCTTTACCACTTACCTTAACTGAGAGTCAAGCTTGGTATATGGATTGATAGATACATACATACATAATTACATATATAAGTTGACTGATAGATATTATAAGTGGTTTAAGTGTAGTATACGTCTGATATAAGTGTAGTGTCAGTGTGATATAAGTGTAGTGTAAGTGTGATATAAATGTAGGATAAATGATATAAGTAGTATACGTTTGGTAAATGTGTATCTTAAGTTTAGTGTTCTAATTTTTAACACAGGTGCAGGGTGGTGGTGGTTGGAGCAGTGCTGGTGGTTGTGGTTGTGGTAGTACTGTGTTTGTGGTAGTACTGGTGGTTGTGGTAGTACTGGTGGTTGTGGTAGTACTGTGTTTGTGGTAGTACTGGTGGTTGTGGTAGTACTGGTGGCTGTGGTAGTACTGGTGGTTGTGGTAGTACTGGTGGTTGTGGTAGTACTGGTGGTTGTGCTGGTGGTTGTGGTAGTACTGTGTTTGTGGTAGTACCACTGGTGGTTTGTGGTAGTACTGGTGGTTGTGGTAGTACTGGTGGTTGTGGTAGTACTGGTGGTTGTGGTAGTGATAGTACTGGTGGTTGTGGTAGTACTGGTGGTTGTGGTAGTACTGGTGGGTGTGGTAGTACTGTTGTGGTAGTACTGAGTAGTACTGTGTTGTGTAGTAGTAGTACTGGTGGTTGTGGTAGCACTGGTGGTTGTGGTAGTACTGGTGGTTGTGATACTGGTGGTTGTGGTAGTACTGGTGGTTGTGGTAGTACCTGGTGGTTGTGGTGGTACTGTGGTAGTACTGTGGTTTGTGCACGGTTGTGGTAGTACTGGTGGTTGTGATAGTACTGGTGGTTGTGGGTAGTACTGGTGGTTGTGGTAGTACTGGTGGTTGTGATAGTACTGGTGGTTGTGGTAGTACTGGTGGTTGTGGTAGTACTGGTGGTTGTGGTAGTACTGGTGGTTGTGGTAGTACTGGTGGTTGTGGTAGTACTGATGAATCACCAGCGAGAATGACATGCTTAAGACATGTGTTCTACTAAACCTACCCATAGCATAGACAAATGTACAAAATACTTACCAGTAAAAGGTGTTTGTCATACTGGTAACAGAGACAGATGCACATAACAGCAGTAAGCAACATACATACGCGCATTGCAGGTGTACTCACCATACTGACAGAGAGTGCCGTAGAAGCCCTCGGGACAGATACAGCGGTTGTAAACGCAGTATCCTCCGTTGTAGCAAAAGATACGGGCCCGAGCAGCTGTCACCAGGGCCAGCAACGCCCACGCCCACGACCCCGCCCGCACCACGACCATCTTCCCTCACTACTCACTGTTCGTAAGGTCTCCTGGTAGTCTTCTATAGTGGTAAGCTACGCTACAGGTATTCTGGGTAGCAGGGTGCCCATTTTCCTTTACGATTCACTGTGTTAAGGGCGACTATAATTTCCAGTCATAAACTACACTAAGGGCCTTTTAGGTGAAAATGAGACACCATTTTCCTTTGTCGCTCAATGTTTAAGAGGTAACTGCTCAATTTCTAGTCATAAAGTATACTTATGGCCATCTAGAAATATAGACACCACTTTTTTTTAAACTTTCATTAACTTGTGGAGGAATCTTCAGTTTTCTAGTCTTGAACTACACTTACGGTCTTTGGATGTTCAGACGCCATTGTTCACTCTTTTTATCGTATTGTTATATTTCATTTTTATTTACGCCACAATACATTCACTCACATGATTGTTTGTCCTGACTTTCATCTTAAGGAGATACATCTATTTTCTAGAGCAGTTCGTTCGTCACCTTCGTACACTCGTTAGAAACATACCTGTCGTCGATTTTCTGAACAATTTATCGTTACATGCTTCTTATCGATGCCTGATTAATAGAGTCCATGTGGCCAGCTGTCTTCCCAGTTAAAACATCAGCTGGCTTGTTTTATTAGAACACTGTCTCTGCTGAAGAATTACTAATTTTTAATCTGTAAAAATATAAGATCATATTTCACTTCATTTTATCTATTTAGAAACAACGTTAAAGGCGCATATAAGTACAGGAAGAATGAATGTGTACAGTACGTAATCATAAGAAATGTCCGTTAGATAATAATAATAAATGCCTTATTGACCTCCAATATTATAAATTTGTGGGAACTAGTTCTTCTTGAGTAACATCATTCCGCACAAATTTCCACCTGAAGCTTGAACACGGCAACAGTGATCTTTATTAGTGTATCAACGATTATCAGTCAACTGCGAGTGGATTATTAATAACTACACAAAATATTAGAAAGATTAACATGTGGATAAGGTCATGCGAGCATATTTCTGCTTAATTACGGTAGGCATTGAACAAAAAATAATGTCCAGGTAAATTCTGAAAATGATTTCCATGACCGATGGTGAGAATTTGAGCTTTGAAAAGTTGACTGAAATGAACCAGATTAAGCTATTCTAACCTTATCTAATGGTTTAGTGTCTGTTTTTAATAATTTTAATGTAGTCTAACACATGAACGAGTGTAAACAGTTCGACGCCCTTAAAGAATATCTAGGCAAGAGAACATGAAGTCGCTAGTTTTCAAGCTCTCATGCCATAAAAACCTCAGCCATAGTAAGTAATATCCATTCCATTTTATGTATTTTTATGAAGTTAATGTAGATCAGATGTAGTAAAGGAATTTTAAAGACCTAATCTTTTGTGTAGTCTGATAGCTATATTTTAACTGGTAATTGGTGTTGGGCTTACTGGTCAATTCGCTTTTCGGCTATTTCGGCAATGAATGTTGTACTACAGTATATATATATATATATTATATAACGTATTAAGACGTGATATTATGCTCGATAAATTATTCCTAACGATACATCATACATCATAATTTTTTTTAACGACGCTTCATTTACTAGCTGGGAAATTAAGGGGTGAAGGGTTTTACAAATTCCAAAGCCCATCTACGAACTGTGACTAAATTGGTATCCGTAGCAGTAGACATTGATAAACAACAATTACAGTAGTCCGTTCTTCCATGAAGCCAATGTGTTTGTAAAGCTTCAAGGTAGTCAGGTTTTTTTAAGGGTCAGATTTCTTCATTAAAATAGTTTCTTTCTCCTGTTCCGAGCACTATAAGCTATGATGTCTTTATATTATTATAATTATTAATATTATTATTATTCATTTTGTTCTTGTTTTGATGAGTATTAACCTGGTTACAATTTGTACCATTTTAGGTATAAGATTGCAGATTTCTTCTTTTCACAGACCAATCATAAAGACCTGATTCGTTTACATAATTAGTTTCTTTGCTGTGGTGGTCATCCGTTTATAGATAGATAGACTTATAGATTAAACCCCAGAGGAAAAAATATAAACACCAGTACCAACTCTACCATACCACTGACGATCATGTTCTCCGGCTGCCCACTTACATTCTGGTGAGTAATCTGGAGATCTGATACCTCAACCGCGTCGTGTGGGCCCAGGATTGTCTCCCACCTCCGACACACTCGAATCTATTGTCCCTCACTCCGGTTAATCACATACAGTCTCCCATCCTTATCTATTCAACGAGCTATGCTTCTAATAAAATTAATAATGTTTACTTAATTTAGTATTGATTGGTGTTTGCTGGATCATTATCAATTCTATAAGTGTAACGTTGAAGTGGACGGAATTGTAGAGGTTGATAAGTTCGTCTGAAAAAATACCAAAGAAACCGAGGCAGGTCTGAAGGGGTGACGCGCGTAACTTGAGTCGGATTCATTTTCTCCCGTGTTCTTACTTTGGCTGAGTGAAATGTCTTGTTCCTGGCTCGGGTTTACACGGTTTCCTTTTTTTCTATTTATCTTCTCCGGTGGTTAAAAACGAAAAAGGTAAACCACCGCTTCCCCCCACCCCCCCTCCCCTGCTGTTACGATGGTAGATTATATTGTTTAGTGAGGCTGTGTCACGGAGAACTATTGTTTTTGTATGCTTATAAGGAAGACTATTGTTATTTTTGTAGTCTTGTCACTATCGTTTTTTGTAATTTGATCATCTTTGTGTTTATAGCTAAGTGACCATTGTTGTTGAAGTTTAGGTCGTTTTTTTCTTTTAGTTCTGTCATCAATGTAATTTTTTTTTAAATATTCACCACTGTTTATGTAGTCATTTTACGCAGAGGAGAAACATTTCCTTTACCCAACGTACGGTACTTCCCCTGAGCCTCTGTTTACATAGTCAGGGTGATGCGTCAGAAGGGGGTACTTTCTTAATATATTTTTACACGTATTCCCGCTAGCGTTTGTGTTATCTACATAAATTTTAAGCACTGAGTGATGATGTAACAAAAGAAGGAGGAAACATGATGCCTAAATAAACGAAAAGGAAGGAAGAAATGAAGGAAATAGATGTATATATGCTGAGGGTGTAGGGATGAGAGTCACAGTACACACACACACACACACACACACACACACACACACACACACACAATAGGTGGTTAGGTAAGCAGCGGTTGATTGGAACGAAAAGGTGAGGTGGACGACACTTTAGTGGGTCTTTATGACCAATATGGCTGTAAGTCCCATACCTCGTCCCTCCTCTTCCTTCTTTCTCCTCTTACTACTCTTCCTCGTTTTCGTTTCCTCCTCCTCCTCCTTCTACCACATCCTTCATATCCTTCCTCCTCGTCCTCCTGCCTCTTCTCTTTCCTCGCCCTCTACATCTCCTTTTCATCGTGAGAGACAGAGATAGTGAGAGACAGAGAAAGATAGGCAGACATTGTGACAGAAAGAGGAGGGTAGAGGTAGATAAATGGATGTACTTTACGCGAAAAGACAGAAGAATAGACAATTATGATCCATATGAGGAAAGGAAGGATAGACAGATAGACAAGAGAGAGGCGCAAAGGCACTGATGACCAGGTGAATGGTTGAAGAGCAGAATAGGTAAACAAAAGGCTAGTGTTTGAGAAGTGTGTTTATTTGGGTACTGGAGTGGGTACAGGTGCCTTAGCTGCATGGAGGATGGAAAGTGGAGGTCGGTGCATGAAGAATGTAAAGTGGAGGTGCCTGATTGCATGAGGATGGAAAGTGGAAGTGGTTGCTTGCATTAAGGACGACAAGTGGAGGTGTTTGGCTGCTTGAAGGATAAAAACAATGGAACTAATTGCTCGAGGATGAAACGTGGTAATTACTGCATGGAGGATGGAGAATGCACTTGCTTTCACAGAAAACAGAAGAAAAAAGAAGACAGAAGGAAGTAGAGAGAAGGAATAAAAGGAGAGAGCAATTCACTTTAATAAGCTGGAGTTAAGTGGACATATAGGAGGGTGTTTGAGCCTTAATGGACCTAGAGAGAGAGATGAATAATTAATACTTGCTGTGTGTGTCCACGTATAGAACAAGTGTTTAAGTGTGCGAGGAATGTGTTTCTGTGTGTGTTGGGCTGTGTGTAAGGGTTGTATTAGGTGTGTGAGGAAGTTTTGGTGTACTCGCTCCAAAAAGTATCTCTATGGAGGGATCTAACGAATTTCAAAATGAACACTGCGACTCCTGTTGTCTCGGTAGGGTTGTCAAAATCCGTCGTCCATTGTGTCGTATTGTCTCTCACCAAATCGTAAATAAAGTTTTTGGGGCAAGTGTTTGTATGTGTCGTGGTGGGTGTACTGGGCTGTGTGTGTGTGTGTAGAGGGTTTGCCTTAGTGTATGTGTAATACTATAGGGGGAGGGGGAGTGATGGGTATTGTATAGAAGACGTATTCGTATGACGTCAACTTACGCTAAGATCCCAGTAAACACTTAAAGTAAGGCGTGTTGTGTTACAGGTGTGTTGTTCTACAAGTGTCTGGACAAAACAGATATATTA